>NC_134174.1:5667423-6291156 GCF_964188355.1 Buteo buteo
TAAGTATGATATATATTTTGTCACGTCTGCTAACACTGCCCTAGTTCAACTAGCCAATCACCTTTAAATTGGATTGATGAAATGAAATCAATGTCAAATTTATATCAGGGATGGGAGGAACAAACATGTAATTTTGCAAAAATCTTGTAAATATTTTAGTAGGTTATGCACATTCTACATTGGTACAGCACCCAGAGTTTCTTTTTGCCTTTTTTTTTTCCCAGAAAAGACCATGAAGAAATGTTGGGTTGTCTTATAATACTTCTTCAAAGAATTTTCATTGATATCAAGTATAGGATATCTTCGTTTGAATCATTTGGGTCCTAGATCAGACAGATACTATTAGTTTCCTGTACCTCACAACAGTAAGGACTGAGAATAGTGGAGTTTAGGCATTTTTGCTTTGAATGCTCATGTATTTTCATGCATAGAATGCATTTGTTTTTAAATTTTGGAATAATCATTTTTTGCCCTTCAAAAGAAAATTGAGGCATGAAACTCCACACGCTGTAACTGTGATGAAAATAAACACACAGACAAATAAAGGAATGGACCTCAGCATAACTCTATTCCAGTCTTACTAAACTTATCAATTTCTTCACTTTTGTGAATCCTAGCTTGCAGAAGTACACAAGTAGGTGGAAATTTCAATTTCCATCAAAACAAATAAAAAATCACAAGTCTCTTACCCTTGTGGTTCTGGTTGCAAGTTTAAAAATGTCTCACAGATAATATTATCCAGTATTATCTGTTGATGACTTCAGATATGGTGAAGTTGGAAAAAATGTCAGCTCCTTGTGAGAGAGTTACATTTGAATCAACTGGAACATATAATTGTAAAGAAGAAAAAAGGCATACAAAATGAAACAAAAATGAGCATACAAGCATGTGCCCAACTCCTGATTTGTAAGCCAATCTTAGGGTTTTTAGGATATGATTTATATTTTTCCATATTGCTTTCTGCAATGCTTGACATTTGGATTATAAAACCTGGCTGAGGACAATGAAAAGTGAATAGATATGGGAGTGAACATGCATATTTTTGACTTGACTATGTTCCTATTTGGAAATATTGGTGAGATATATGAAATGTCCTATATAAATGTTCTTGCATATTTTCAAGATGATTGTTTGACCTGAAGTATTTATACATATGTAGACACATGTGATCATATAAGTTGGATGGGAAGTGTTAAGTGGATTTTATGGCACTAGACTAAGCATGAGAGGCTTTACTTTCTACTTTGGATCCGCCACAGATAACGACATCACTGGAGAAGCAATGTAACTCCTCTGTGCTCGCATACATTTATAAAATAACAATGTCCATTCTTCTGTCTTTATCATAAGCATTTACAGAGGACTATTTGTGTTGGTATCTCCCTTATGGAAGTACACTGACTGTTTTCCAAAACGTGTAAAGAATGTTTGTTTCTTTAGGTAGAATTATACAAAGCAATGAAAAATGTATTGTTCATTCATTTTTTTCCTCTTGAATTCACCACCAGGAGGATAATACAGAGCAGTAGGCCTGGGAGCATCAACACGCTGCATTATGATTCTGCTGCTTCTAGTAATTGATAGTTTGTGTTACACATAATGTACACTCTAGCTAAAGGTCTTCCTGACACAAGAGACTACTTAAAATGCCACTGAGTCTGAACATACATAGCAATTTCTGCCTGTGCAATGTTTCTTTCCAAGTCTTTGATCTCACCTCAGTTTTAAAGCGTGGTGTTAAAGAGGTTATCGACACCTTAATTCAGAAAGGTGGTCAGGCACTTAGTTAAATTTGTTGTTTACCAATACAGTTTTGCAGACCAAAGATGAAGTCATGATAAACAGGTTAATGAACTGATGCTTAATGAATGTATCTCCCATTGAAAACATCAGGTTGGTAGAAAAGAAGATTTTAGAGTTAGAAAGGACCATAGGATGATTGAGCTCAACTTCCTTTAAAAAAAGGCTATCAGATTTCATCTAGTTGCTCATGTACCGAACCCAGATGTTTGACCAACAAGTGCTTAGTATGGGGACAAATGACTACTACTGTTCTTTAAAGATCTGTATGATAGGCTCAGATATCTGTTTTTTAACATCTTTTTATGCTGGGGAGAATTAATTGAAACTCTTGCCAAAAGCCAAGCTCATTTGTCACAGATTCTCCCACACTTGTCTGTTAGCAATCTTACTGACTCATTTTCAAATTATCTGCCCCTTTTATGAATTATTTTTCTTTGTTTAGTTCTTCAATTCCCTCTACTACTTCTGGCCTTCTTTGGTAAGTTTTTTATGACTCTTCATTTCTGTGTACTGACATTTTATTAATCTTTCCTCCCTTCGCCACCTCCAGCCCACCCCCATCTATCTTTCAAGTCCCAGTTTGCCACTTTATTTTCCTTGTGAAATCTGGGAACCAAAGAAAAAGAAGGAAAGCAGCACCAATGTGTGGGCTGCAAATGGGACAGAAATCTTTATCTTACTTTGAAAGCAAAACTATTGTAATGATGCTGTTTTGCCTGTAGGAGAAGCTTAATTATCTCAGTACTTGTCCATTTTCGAGTCTCTAGCCCAGTTTTGAAGAAGACCTACTGTGACTACAAGAATGAGCGGTGGTTCTCAGAAAATTTGGACAATTAGAAACAACTTCACTAATGAAGCCACTGTGGTGTGGAAAACAGTGGTGTAAAACACTGGCTAACATAACATGGGGAAGGGAGTATACTGGGAGAAGGGTTTAACAGCATATTGGAGAGTGAGGTGTACACTGCTCCTGGACTTGAAATTAAAAGAAACTGTGCCTCTTAATTGTCTAAAAGCCTTTGGAAATGTTGTCACCTTACCCTATTGAAAGTCTAGATTGAAAGGAAATTAGGCAGCTTTTAATATTAAAATTTGGCTAGGATTCAATTACTCATAAAACGCAACCACTGCGAAGGCTATATTCTTTGTTTATTTATCCAAATGGAACGGTCCTGTCAAAACCACAAGTTGATGTCCACAGTCCAGTTCTTTCAACTCGCTCCGTTTACCTTTTTACTAGTCGGAGCAGTAAGTGTCTGTAAGAAGGGAGATGAGTTGGAGGCAGAGGGTTTCTAGCTGCCCTTCCCAGTGTCCGTAAGGCTCGCTGCTTCCCACCTCCCGTAGTAGGACGGACCCCCGAAGGGAAGCCTGATCTTGGAACCTGCTCTCCTGGGTAGTTGAATTTGAACCAGGTTACAATCAGCAGCTTAAGCCAGGTCCTCACAAAAAAGCCCTCACGGCGTGGTGTTCAGCGATAGGCTTTTCGTTGCTGTTCTTTAGGTGTTTATCTATCTGCCCAAAGGATCTGACTACGATGAGCAGTACTGCGTGGAGATTTTGTAACCAGCACTGGAGCTAACTCAGGACCCCAAAGCAGTGGGACCACATTGTCACGAAATGCCACCAGGGGAACAGGTTAACTAGCCCAGGAACTAGCCACAGTGATGTAATCCTACTGCTTGCAGGTCCCAATCTGCGTAGTCACACCTGCTCCTTCACAAGTAATTTGGGTACCTTCAGAAGCCCTGCGTAGTGTAGTTATCTGAAAAGCTTGATGGTAGGAGATGGCACATTTAATTTTGGCCAGCAGTATTCCTGAGGTCAATGAAGAAAACCAGAAACCCTAGAGGAAGCTGAACCCATTATAAAGTTGGTATTAAATATAAGTGGGAATCATCCTCTTCTAAAAAATACCTATCTCTTTTTGTTGACTATAGGGTCTCCTCAATGACTAGCTGGGACCAGACAAGTAGATAAGGTTAAGGGAAGTGAGCCCTAGTTCCAGGTTAGATGTTAAACCAGCAAAATACTGGTTTTCCTTTCCTAGCTCATTGCACCTGCTAAGCCAATATAAGCCGTTCCAGCAAAAAGTGAATTTTGCCAGTATAAGCAGTGTCCGCATAAAGAAAGTTTTGTTAGTACAGCTATCCCTATAAAACTGTTAAGTGCAGATGAGACTTTATTTGTTTTATTTGGTTTTGCAGCCTTCTTTATGGATTTTACTTTTATTATAAACAAACTGGAGATTTTGCCACAGTCTATGAATTTGCAATGGGTTGTTTTTAGCGGTACCAAGGCATGTAATCACCTTGGCAACAGAAGCCAAATATACATGTTTAACAAACCAGTAGGCAGCAAGTATTTCCTATATTAATTTCTCCAAATGCAGCAACTGGGTCATTTTGTCTAACTCCAACTTCTCTGTTTAATTTGCTCTTGGGCTTTTGAGCTTATGATCTTTGTGTGTCTCCTGCCTCTGAAGGGGAGGGAAGGTATTCAATCATGCCCCTTCAGTGCTTAATCACAACTTTAATATGGTTTCCTTCCTGGTTGGTCGTGGCACATATTGAATTAGGAAGCAATCCTGTCCCAGATCCACAAACATACTGCCAACCTTATTTCCTCCACTTAATGTAATCCAGTCTAGGCCTGGATAATTGAAGGCTTTTGTTACTCCCACCATGCCCTTTTCACATGCTTCTTATATGTACAGTATATAAGTCATTTCTTAGCCCAGTTGTTCTCTCAAAACAGGTGGTCTATATTATATTCCTTTGGGGTCTGACTCTGCTTTCATTTACCTTGTCATAAATCAGGAGGAGCTCTACCAAACTGAATGGTATTATGTCAGTGTAAAACTGATGTAAATGAAAGAAAAGAATTTAACATTATTTCCTGCTACTGTTCTTTCTGCGGGGGGTGGGCTCAAAAGAAACCCCTAATATGTGGTAGAGCCTTTATCTCGCTTTTATGTTCCTGTTGGGGCCCTTCATTTTAGAAATTGTCTCCACCACTGGGTGAACCAATTTTAAATGACTGAAAGGTCTGTTCAGCAGTAAAAGCTGAGTCTGTCTTCTGAATGGAGTATGCCTATGGGATTCAGGAGCCCTACTCCTACCTGCTGCATAGAAAAGTTGATGCGCAGTTATATTTCTATTATTTAATGTCTACAGTCCTTCCTCTTTCCATTTTTATGAAATGGAGAATATGATTGCTAGAGACAGAAAACTGTAGCACTTGAGTAAATCACTGAGCCTGACATTGATTTTAATGGGTCCAAGATTCAACCATCAACGCTTATTACAGAACTATGAATCACCTCATTGAACCAGGTCCAGTCTTGTAGCCAGTCTCTTCACACTTTAATTTCCTGTACTAACCATAATCTGGAAGAGGGGATATTTGGTGATGTTTTAAAAAAAGGCAGAGATAAAAAAAAAAATTATCCAGGCTGTCTCTGTGTTCGCTTTGGTTCCATTTTTCATTTTATCAGGTTGATCCATCCTTTCATTCAGCAATGGAAGTCCCATAGCAATCTTCACTGCAGTGTGGTAAAACAAACAGGACTGAATAACATCTGGAACATTTTTTTCCCCATTGGCAATTACTCAGAACAGAATCAGAATACATTTTTCTAAAGTTTAGAGTATGTGGATAATGAGGAAATTGTAAATGACAGATTCTAAACAGCATGATTATCTTTTTTCCTTTTTTTTTTTTTTTTTTTAATAAGCTAATTCAATCAGTATCAGGTTGGGGTGGGGTAAAGGGAGACAGAGGTCAGTTCATTGGAAAAACCTCTTAGATTAGTGTAAAAAGTGTTAGATTTGCCACTTAACTTTTCTTTTTTTCTTTTTCTTTCTAATTTGTGAACTGCTGAGAAATAGAATTTTCATAAATGCTTCCTTTTTTCCAAAATTTACAGAGAATGTTACTGTGAATTAAGTATTTCAGATTCAATGCAAGATTCTGTCACATCACTGCATCTCTGCCCAACACTGATAGAGTATCTTTCATTTTGAAGAGCTGTTACTGTTTAATATTTAGCAAATCGCAGCTTCAAAACTGAAATGACCTTACTAAGAGAGCATTTTATCATCAAAACTAAAAAAAAAATAAGAAGAGACAAAAAAAAAAGTTAATATCATAGTGTATCAAGACTAACTTTTGTTGGTAACTTTTTGTCAAACCCAGAGAGGTGTTTTCTGTCCTCCAAAGGAAATTTTTCATTCGTGTCAGTGCTAAACACCACTGTAGTTCTCAGTCCTGTTAGGATCTGTCATCTAAACTGTCCCCCTCTCTGTTCTTCAGGGGATACAGTACTTTAAATGCTCTTTTGCCATCATTAGAACAATCCTACGAAACATTGCACTGACCATCACATTGCTTAAAAAAATATGGTGACATCATCCTTCTGCTGTCATAAAACATCTCAGAAATTAAGCTTATATGAAGAAATGCTTGACTTAGTTTAATAGACTGTTCACATAATCCCTCTCTCAAAAATTATTTAATGTCCAGTCTACAGGTTCCATCAATTCAGCCTCCTTTTGAAGTGGTTCCCCTTCATAGGAAATAATTGAGGAAATGCAGAGTGGTCAGGACACTTTTTTGAGGAGGTGGCATGAGTTCTGAGTCCTGCTGCAGCAGCTAGATATGCATTTTTTGTTAAATAACTAATGGGGAAAAAATGCATTTCCTCTTCTCTTTGAAGAAAATCTTGAACTTTCTGGGGAACTTTTAACCATGCCAAAGTAGTCTCTATGTGTGTGTTTGAACCCTCTTGGACAGAAGAAGGAACTGAACCAGAACCTCCCACATCGTGTGCGTTTTCTCTAATTGCTTTCTTATTCTACGAAAAGGGGAATGAATTTTGGAGCGTAAACTATAACTGCATCTCAAAAGAAAAGTGCAATCTCCCACTCTGCCTTTGAGAGAAATGGTTTAAGCAGTAAAGTCCAACACAGGTTTTATGGCTCTGACTCTGAACTGGAAGTAGAACACATTTGCTTTAGACATAACATGGATACGGATACATTTCTAACTTGATTACGTATGATGTCTTGAAATACTCTAGACTTCGCTAATATATAAGTATGCACGTGTACAAACACATACTTTGGTTTTAAGACGTAAAATTGTACATGTAGATGGCCATTAGAGTATTTGACCATTTAGTTTCAATGCTGTTATCCTGCCCTCCAGAGCAAAACCCCATTACTGAACGGGTGCAATGATTTAAAATGAAGTCAGTATCTACATCCCTCTCCTCCCTATTCCCACTTGCAACATGAAGGAGAATATTTTGTTTACCCACCACCATTACTCATAGCTAGGGAGAAACACCCTTGTGAGACCAGGAGGGCTGATTCCCATCTCACCTGCCCCAGTTCAACACCATTTCAGACTGGGAGGACTGCACCTAGTCAAACTGGTATAAATGAGGCAAAAGCTGGTTTTGGCTGAGCCGGAGGAACCCAAGAGGACCCCCATGGCAAACATCCGTCCTGAACACAAATAGCAGCAGGGTTGTACAGCTCACCTAACTCTTTCAAGCCCTCCCGGTGGTGCAGCTTTTGTGGGTGAGATGTTCAGGTTTAGGCCCACGAGCGCATTTGTTTCATCAGGGCATGAGTCTGAAAACAAGGACATGAAAAGGAGTGGGCAAGGTGGCTGGGTGTGAGCCACACCAGAAGTCCAGGCAGGTTGCTGCCGCCCAGCACATCGCTCTCTGCTTGGGTTAGGTTAACGAGTAAGCGAGGTGTGATGTGAGTCAGCCCCAGGACGTGTCCGAACAGTTCCAAAAGCCTGCGAGAAACATTTCTGAGATGGGACCGGCTCGCAGTGGGAGTGGGGAGCTGGGAGGGAAGTGCATATATGGTACAGGCGGGTGGCAGTCACGCAAAACCTTAACTTCTCACCGGGCAGTGACCTTAGTATGTTTTCATGTTTATCTAAAAAGATAAAAGGTATGTGATTGCTCAGGAATGAAAACATGGGTAACATTCAAACAGAGGAAAGCAGAAACAGCAGTTTAAGAGGCAGGGAAATGTAAACCAGCACTGAGAAACGTTTGACTTTGCCTTTTTTTTTGCTGTAGAGGTCATGGCTGCGTTATATTGAAACAAATAGGAATGACCGAGCAGAAGGTTTTGATAATGTAGAGCAGAGCTCTTCCAGGGATACTTCTTACTGTCAGAATTTGTAAGATCCTAAAGCTAACAATATAAATACGACCAGAGCGAACAGCTTCAGATTTTTCTAATTGCAAAGGAGGCATCGGGTTCAAGATTTCTCAAATGCAGGAGGCAACAAGGAGAGCCAGAGCCTGTGGACGTGCCTTGTTTTTTGCATAAGGCCCAAGGAAGACCAGGTGCTTCTTGAGAATTTTCAGCTCTTTCGGCGTCTTTACAAACACCACATAAAACCATGACAGTAAATACTTTCAGGCCAACATAAAATAAATGAAATTAAGGTATAAAACTGTTAGAGGGAGTGTTTTGTTTAAAAACATGAGGGCAGATTTTGAGTGGATGTAAATTAGGGTCGCTCCAGTGAAAAACAGCAATTTACATGAGGTGGATCGAGCCTGTGATGTTTCTGAGGTATTTCCTTTATACATATCTGATTTGATAAAACTGCTAGCAAAGCAGACTCCTTGTGTACAGACACAGACAGCACGCTGCTCAGACAAAGGTCCTGATTCTTATCTTGCACCAGTTTCACACTGGTGCAATCCCATCGCTACTAGCCATTTTGCGCGTGATCCGCTCTCGCCGTTCAGACTTGTGTCAGCCTTGGGCCCAAAGTTTCTCCGTGAAACCTGGGAGAGAGAAAAATCGCAAAGAGGGGTAAAAACGGATCAATTTTTCATTTGACACCAAGTGAATCATTACTTCCTTCTGGGATGTAGTACCTTTTCCCACTGTTGGCTCCATTTCCCATAATGCCCTTGACCTCGGAGGTCACCTGTCATTGGAAGATGAAGCTCTGAATAAACAGAGAAGACCCTGTGGTGTCTCTTATCTCTCCGTTTTGCCTCAAATCTCCGGGCGGAGTTTTAAATTATTCATCCACTAGTGCTCTCTGCGAGTTACACGTCTCCGTCACCTACCCCCCCTTTGCTTGCCCATTTGTGAGTGAAGGCGGTATCCTTGGGAACCTTATCAGAGATCACAGATTCAGGCTCCAGAAATGAAATAAAAGAGGAAATTGGCTGTATTAGCATAAGAGGAGTCAGCCTGGAGTTGAATACACACATCACCCAGAAGCACCACTGGCTTCTCTTATCAGTAACGTCTGATCACCACTTCTTTATACACACAGGCACACAGGCACACATGCACCACACACATGCACACACACACTCCACTCTTTAATTCCACCCAGCCCATTCCTTTGTTCCAGCTCGTATGAGGGAACACATGAAATAAGGTCAGATGGCATGAGTTTCCTGAAGCGGTTTTCAATGCTCCCAAGTTCTCCTAGGTAAAATAGCAGAAAACAGCATAAACAAAAAGTTGTTGTTTTTTTGGTTTTTTTTTTTTTTGGTTTTGTTTTGTTTTTCAGAAATGATAATCCTGTAGCCTCTACTAAAGAGGGGGAAAAAAAAGTCAGGATAAAGATTTCAGATAGGGAGGTTCTGTTATTAGTTCAAGTATGATTCCTAGACCAATCTCTCTGTTTATCTCTCTAGTGTCTCAACAATAACACATAACCACGGTTTATGAGTTTTTTTCAGAATATAAAAATCTGATAGCCATATAACATAATTGGACATGTATTTGAAAATTAATACAATTAATAAATCTGAAATTTAGAGGTGCAGTTTTCTGTAATTGAAACAAATTATTTTCCCGTGCTTCCTTTACATGGAGACGTTATCTCTTATACTACAGTTGTGGCAAACACTATACATTGTTTCTTCCCAATCAGAAAAGCTGCAGTGGAAAGGAAAAGAAACTATTGTTTTATATTCTCCATGGCATGGTAAACTGGAATTTTTAAATTCTGCCTTTGTTACATTTGTTGGGACATTACTGTATGTATGGCTCCATATTTTGCTGTGTGTAACTTTAGTGATGTACATAATTCTTCTCAAAGTTGCTGTTGATAGGGTGGCATCTGCTGGCCCTGTTGGTATTGATTCTGGTAACTGGAGAAAAAAAAGTTCGGAGGGAATTGACACTATAAACAGTGGAAAACATGCCCTGTGAGATCAACTTTGCTCACATTTTAGGATGTTTTTTCTCCATCTTGTGAAAAATAACAGAAATTAATTTCCCTTCTTTTGAGAACTGTGATTTTGTTAATGTCCAAATTTTGTAATTTCCATGCCCAGTTCTACTCATGGTAATATCATCATAGCTCTACAAAATGAAGGTCCTTTGTTCTCTAATGAATATTACCAGCATCACACAATAAGCATGCATTCACTTTACACAGTATAAGTGATGGACTAAATTTGATGGCCTTTAGTTAAGCAGAGCTTTAACTCAAATAAAGAAACCATTTTCCTTCATTTTTAATGACAGAAGCAAGACAGAATCTTGTGGTTCTTGATTTTTGGGTCAAAAAAATGCAAAAGAAAAAAACCAGCAGTTGTAATGGCTCCAATTCTCCTCTCAGTGTTTTTTGTAGTGGATTTGTTACTTATGTACATATAATTAAAAAAGATTTCTGTTGCCTTCATTCATGTTGCCATGGATAAAAGATAAGGTCATGGTTCAATACTCCTTTCCTTATACTCAAATTCTGCCATGAATTTCTAGGAGTATCTGCATCACTGCAAAGTCGTCCTGATGGCCTTGCCAGCCAGAGTAACAACTACCTATTCTCATAGGTCTTTGACAATATTCAGTGGAAGGGATTGTAGTTACATATAGAACCAACCTTAATTGGACTCTGAGTAGGAGGCAAACGTTAGTTTGTAACCATATGCAGGACTGATGCCAAATTATTCCATGAAATGACTCTGTGGATCTACTGCAGTTGTTGGCAAAACAGCCCTTGACCTCAGAAAAGCCAGGTATACACCCTTAATATCTATGTCTCTGCTCTTGCAGTATTCATCAATGTAGGAGGTCATGGTATCACAAGAGGGTAGCTGGGAGGAAGATGAAGGTGATAAGAACAACAGGGTTCACTTTTAGTTCTAACATGCAAATCTTCTTCAGTTCCTTATTTTAATATGTTATGCTAATCTGATCAAGAGAAAAGCATCTGCTTGCAAAGTCAACAACAGAAAATGAGAAGTGTCATCACAACTTCTATTTGTGACACATCTGGAGGTTGAAAATGAAATCTTTGTATTAATCAAGAGGCTTTACAAATGATACATACTTAAGCAGAAAGGAGAGCTGAAGACATGGTGACTTCTGTTAAACAAGATTAGACTTGTTTATTTACAAATTCAGCCTATCTAACTGAATGAAGCTGCTGTAGGTCTCCTGTACAGTCAATGGAGTTAAATCTCAGCTGGGTCAGTCATACCCTGGAGGTACTTGGCTATGGCCATGAACTGCAAAGAGAAATTGGAGAAAAAATGCTCTTTCTTCCCTACCATTTCAGTACATTGCACAGAATGAAAATGGACTAGAGATCCTAAACTGTACAGGTATCAATAAAATTCATATCAGTAAGGTTTGAACCCAGCAATCTGTAATATATAATGGAATTTGTGTGAATAAGAGATGTTTTGCTGTATTTTAATTAACTAATTTAATTCTTTATAAATTTACCCTTTTTTTTCCTGTGGGAAAAAGTAAAGCTATTAAGAAGCTACTGAAACTTATGACAGAATCAAAGATATAACGTAGACAATAAAAGCAGTTCTTCCTTTGTATGAAGTGACAACATGCTAAGCTTTTCTCAGTCATCAAGATCGGTGTTTCATCATCAGGCTTAGTGAAGGCAAGATTTAAACTTTGTAGATATTCCTGAGGTCAAGGGGAGCTTCTCTGGTAAGAGATTCTCTCCTTCGTCCAGATTTTCTAGTATTTCTTGCTGATAGAGTTATGACATTGATTAACAGTCCTCTAAGACATGGAAAATCCCATAGACTATGCAGTCTGGTGAAAATCCCCATTTCTGTTTAACCCAGTGTTGCAGCACCATGTGGGGGAATTCACAATCCATGCCATGTAGCTGGGCTCTGTTCAAGGTATAATTTGCTAAAGATTTCACCTTCTAAGTAACTTTGGGTTATTAAATATGATTTTGATGAAAAGATATTTGCAGTACAGCTTAGAGTGCTTGCGGATTTAATGGAAAAGAGCTTCCTTTCACGTGAATTAAGTGAGGTTTTTGCTGTTTAGCGAATGTTTCTCTCTTAAAAGACATCATCCCTTTTAACCCTTGGAGATGCCAAATTTTTTCCTCATTACAAGTGTTCTGATTCTTCAAACAGAAGTTTTTTACACACGGATAGTTCATTCTGTGGCAAATTGGGACCTTTAAGCAGAAATACCATGTCCTCTGTAATTCCACAGTACTACAGGTTCTAAGTTAGCTACCTTAAATAGACTGCTGTAATCATCGGGCCTGAGGCAACTCTTTCTTCTCCAAGCCTTCTATTTCCCTGCAAATCCAGGCTGTTTCCATGTACTGGCTCTATATAACTCATGTGGTCAAACTTTCTTTCTTTTCCCAACCTGCAGAACAAGAGATATATTTATTTTTTGAACAAAAAGTGATACGTTTAGGCGATCACACACTAGTTTGGGACTGAGTGTTCTGGACATGCGTCTAGAGGTAAGCCTTAAGTCAGCCTTGAACAGGGCTCTCCAAAGTGTTCGTATGTCAGTCTACAACTACCTGCCTGAGTCCGTCCAGTATATCCCCATTTACTGCGTAAGAAATGATTGCTTGTCTTAGCACCATCTGAGCAATACGGAGGGGCAGAAAGCTGTGATCTCCCCTTTCTGCAATATATGTAACGTATTGTGACAAGTTGGCCATCTAGTATCTACCCCACGGGAGAAATAGGAGCCTTATTTCAAGAATTAACTAAAACGCAGCTTCTTTATCCCAGGTTTGGAAGCTGGTGTTTCTATAGTGAAACATTATGGCAAATCTGCACGTGTTCTGCAGCTCATGAATTCATTACATCATCCCACTGATAACAAAACTCACTCTACAGGATTTATTAATTCTGAACACCTGCTGTCTTTTGAAATCTCTCCCACCTCTTGGATGCATTCCCACGTGAAGACATGGCCATTGCCTTGGAGTCTGATTTATACTTTTTGCATCTACAGATCTCAAAGCATGGGCCAGAAGCTGGCACTCGAGGTCTGCACTTCTCAACGTTTCACTGATGATCCATTTTTTTTATATGTGTAAAAATGCCAAACTATCCTTTTTTGTCTTCTATTGGTAAAAATCAATTAGCAAATACATGCAGTTTGTCACTCATGTAAGACAGTGTTATATTATGCCTATTTTATATGCAAGTGAGCACAGAAGACATTTTGGTAACTTGGTCAAAGCCATGCTCTCTATTCAAAACTAAACCTCAGAGTTCCAGTTTCGATACCATTCTCATCACCAGCTGGCTTTTCCATTTTGGTAGTGTCAGGGGATAGTATCTAAGAGCTCTCTTTTTCCAGGGGGACCAAGATCTGCATCTATGCTATGAATCACACAGCAGATACATGGATACAGAACAAAGAAAGTCCATGAAGCTCTCCAGAGATGATCATCTTTATATTTCTATTTCCTAATAAAGGCTTAAATGATTTCCTTTTGCTTTGAAGAAACAGATGCCCAGTTTCTTATCCGGATCATGTCCTTGCATGAGACTGAAAAAGCATCAACATGTTACTTCTGGAAAGGCCCCCACATTCCTATGTAACCATTCAATTTCTGGGAAAACTGATTTCTAATTACAGCTATGCAAGGCCAATTTAGTGATGGAGGGGTTTAGAAGGTGCACCAGAGCTCTGTTTTCATGTACCAGAACCTGCCCCAGCTGTTTTTCTTTGGACTGCAAACAACCTGACCCTGCAGTCATAAGCAGAGTATTTATTCTCTCTCTCCCTCAATTAAAAGCCTGTATTTCGATGTGCAACTACCGTTTCTTATAAGGTGTCTTTAGCCCACAAACCGCATTTCAAGAAAGTTTCAGAGACAGTCATATAAAAGAAGGTTCAGAGACAGGACTTCATCAATGTATACAAATTTAGAAAACCAGGATTTACCTGGGAGGCGAAATATTCTATGTTCAATAATTTGAGTAAGATACACTATCCTATACTACTTGTGATCACTTTTGAAGGTGTAGAGGGCTATATTCAGAAGACCCAAGGAAAGAGAAGTTTTTCTTCTCCTAGAGACCTCTGAACAGCTTTTTGGATGGCAACAGATTTCAGTTGCTATTAATTTGGACAGAATTCAGACCAATGTAAGAAGCACACTGGTCATGTCCAAACTAGTCATGGAAATTAGGTTCTGTATCTGGTCCTATTCTTCCACTAAGAAATTCAATAGGATAAAGGTTATTACAGGTTTTTCTGGATTCAAATTTTATTTAGGTTACTATTTCCCTGCCATATGCTGAACTGGGACCTTGCAGCCCTGATTTCAGATAGAGCTCTGAGAGTGTAGTCAGGTGAATTGGACTCAGTATAGGAATGCATCTTCAGCTCTCTGATATGGCCAGCCCTTGGGGACAAGACTACAAAGACCACCACACTGGTGCCAACAATGTGACACCTGGTTAAAAAAAAAAAAAAAAAGCCACTAATTTTTCATACATTCCAACATTTTTCATTTCTCAAACTTGCCAACAATGGGCCACAATTTATGCAACGGTTTATGAGAGCTCACTAAACCTACTCTGCCTGAGTGCCATCCCAGAACACTGCTCCAGGTCCCAAAAACAAGTGTAGATTGGGATTTCATTATTTAATACTACTGGGGTGGGGTTTTTAGGGTGTTTTTTTGCTTGCCTTTTTTTTTTTTTTTTTTTTTTTTTTTAACAGCAGTGGAGGTCATCTGAAAACACACAGCTCATGAGCTGTCCCTGTGCATGTACTGGGCACTGAAGTAAGGAAGCAGATTTCTTATAAAAACTGTAACTATCTGCTACACTTGTTCCCAAAGCTCTCCATCATTTTCTCTCTGATGTGAAAAGTATTATTTCTTTAAGTTTTCCTAAATGCTCTGAGCTCTCTTTGGAGAACCTTAGTTTCCTACACTGACTATATGGAGAACCATAAGGGAAGGTAGACAACTAAATTTGGCCAAGTGAACTAGCATACTTCTAGCTGCCTAACGTAGATGGCTTAATTAGCTGAGTTGCTGTGAATGTACCCCTTTTAGTACAAGAGCAGACACCAGATTAACAGAGGACGATGCATTAGTGCCGTATTTTGTATGTATTTGAACACACAGATTGCCATTCAACACAGTATGGTGATTTTCTCATCGGGTCAGATTATTTCCTCTCTCTAATCAGCAAGCAGTAGACACCTGAATTTTATAGATTTATGGACAAAAGGATTAAATTTGCCTACTCCAGCTTGGTATCATAAACTAAAAACACAACTGATTTTAACTCCTGGTTAAAAAACAGAAAAGAGTAAAAAAGAACTAAACACAAGGTTTATCTTCTAAAGTATGCAAGTAACATCTAAAAACATTAAATATATAATACATTGGCTAGAACGTTTTCACCAAATCAGTGGGGTGTTTTACTAGTGATACTTCTCTATTCTTTGGCACTGCAAATCATAATGATTAATTAGCAATATTAACTTAGTGTTAAATGTCTGATGTTCTGTATTAACTGAAAAAAAAATTTGGACATTTGTATTTAAGTTCGGTAACCATATCCTTAGAACCATGCCTGATTTACATCAGTTGTGATGCTGTCTAAGAAAGCTGTATTGATTTACATCAGGCAGTCTCCTCTGTGCGATTCAGGCTCTACAGGTAAATAAATACACTCCACATTGATTTTAAGGACATGATTGGAAAACAGAAATAAAATATGCAGTTATTGTTGAACTTAGCAAGTCTCATAGCTATTCAAGCTTTATTATATTCAACCAGAAAAATATGGGAGTGCAGATAACCAGACCACCCTGAAAAAAACTCATTTAAAACTGGACTTTGGAACTCCTACAAAGAAAGAAAGAAAAAAAAAAAAAAGAAAAAGAAAGGAAGACTTGTTTCTTTTCACCCACAATGCTGATGTCTATTTCTGCTTGCTTCTTTCACACCAATGCATAATGTCTTTGGACACTTATCACAATAGCCCCCTTGGTAAATGAATATTTTTATTGCAGTAGCCTTTGGAACTTTAACAAAGAAAGATGGGTAGATTCCCACCCACAACATTAAAGTTTTCCTATTCACTGACACCAAACCATGTTCTAATATTTAAACAAACCCAAACGCTTGGGAAAATTTAGATTTGACCTCAGTGTGCATGTTAAACAGTTTACATTACAGCAAACTCTAGTTTTCCCTAATGTGTATAGCACTTTGGAACTTTGTCAAAACGGAACAGTTTCAAAGCTGTATGATCTTCACCCGGGGGCCTAATTGAAGCGGCATGAAAAATATTTCTTTCTTTACTTTTTCCCTTCTTTTTTTTTTTTTCTTATAAAGCTGGATCTGAAGCTGGGTACTCTCCAAAAAATCTTATGAAGCTGACAAACATTTACCTCCCAGTCCTACAACCCTAAAACTTCCATCGCAGAAATTCAGAGCAAAGGTCAGATGGAGGAAAAACATATTAGAAGAAGCATGACAAGCCAAGTTTTTTTCTACTTGAAAAGCCAGCTTTTTAAAGTTCTTTTCCTTTCATATTGGTTGTTTGAAAAGAGATCTGAAGAAAAGTCGAAATCCCCATGTAAACCCATATATTTTCAAATGGGAGGATACCTATGCAGATACATATTAAGCTGCGTCTAGCTTTGGTGGGCAAGCCATGTTTGAAGAGCATTCCCAGTGCAGTTGACGCTCATGTCATTTTTGAGTCCCCATTGAAGTTCATTTGCATCAAATTGAAATTAATATAGAAAAATTAGATGTTTAATTTGCGGTTGCCAGTGACATAAGAAATATGCATATGTGTGATTTTCTTGCCAAGCAAAACACTTTTACAGTAAATGTTATATCTGTATAGCTCTAAAATGTACTGTATATTTCAAGATTTATACCATAATACTGGATTAGGTACTATAGTATATCTTACTGGATGGTTGGTGGCCTAGATCCCTGGAATATTGTCAGTCCAATCTAGACAATTGCCAAAGAATCACATATATATTTACATGATTTAAATATAAGACGGTAAGTACACAAACTTTGCAAAACCTTTTTAATGTATATTGATCTAAGCATCCTAAAATCAAGACAATCTAATAAAGGATTAATTTAGGAAAATCATAGATTTCTGCACAAACCTCTGCAGGTGTGGAACATAACTTGAGCAGTCCTATTTATGCTCCCATTTATTGTAACATAACTCCATTATTTTTTCACTGTCATTCCTGTTTATCACTTTTAAAACTGGGCAGTGAGGGGAAGGATTGCGGAGAACAGGCACACTGGTTCTCTACAATTTTTTACAACCAGGTATTGCAATCTTTCTTTCACCTGATTAATTGCATGGATAGGGATATTTCAGTTCAGCTCATAAAATTAAACCCAGCAAAGATTATTGGATATGCTTGCAGAGTTAATATGAAATTTTAATCATCCAAAATATATCAGCTTCAGTGTGTTCTTACAAATCAAATGCAAATAATATACAGTTCCTTGGTCAAATCCTCAAGTGGGGAAAATCAACTAATCTGATCTATATCAATGGAGGATGGGATCTCTGGTTTAATCTGTGGCAGGATTTTCTTGAAGAACATTTTCCAAGGGTAATATTCAAGATCCTGAGAACTTGTGAAATGTTTCATAATGTGAAGATTCCCTGAAAATTCAGGAACACATCTCAAACTGCGATTTGAGACTTGAGGGACACAAAGTTAAACTCTTTACAGCACTCTCTGAATATTTATAGGGAAAGAGAGATTTCACAACTACAGCTCCACAACATATTAAGTACTTGCAGCTACTGTTACTGTCAGAAATGAGGGTCAGGGATTTTGTTTCATGTTAGGGGATCTCATGTCATGTGTAAATGCTTCAGATAGAGGGCACATACGATACCTTTATCCATTAACTAAGCAGTCTGACCAGACTTTTCAGTATGTCAGATTCTTAAGACTGATTATTTAGCATTTGCCAATCCAGATGTACTGTATTAGTTTCAAAAAGAAAAACTCAGTGTCTATGATATTCATCTTCTCTCACCCCCAATAGAGGTTAAAGAAATGTACTAAGTCATTAGAACCCTGTTGGTTGCTGTGTATTTTTTGATAGAATCATAGAATCAAATGAGCATTATTTGTTAAAGATACTGTACATCCAGCCTCGTGGAAAAAATCTGGTGGAAGTTTATAATGATATATAAATAGGAACATATGTACATTTAATTGGATTCCACAAAAAAAAATTTTCGAAAGCTGTTCAATCTAGTTGAGACGGACTCTTTTACCAAAAATGTTCTCTTTAACCACTTGGTTTCTAAAAATGAAAGAGGTAATTATAATAAAGGGTTTATTTAATTATTTTTGCCACTTTTTGCACAACTTACTGGATTTACATGGCAGTTGTTTCAGATTCTTTGAAATGGTGGCTTATCTGAATGCATTTAAAAACAATATATAGTAAAAAACCCTTCTCTCAGCAGATCCTAAATCCTAGAAATGCTTCAGTACATAAGAAGACTACTCTTACATGTGCAGAACCCAGCACAGAAAGGTGTACGCAAGATCAGGGATTCCAAAGTCATTCTGATTTCTGGTAAGAATACTGAAGAAGCACAGTTACATTTGCAATTGGATTTCCCCTTGGGACACTGGTACCACAGAAAACAGACTTTTCGTTGCAGTACGTGAAAAATTAGGCATGTAACTAGGTAAGTAGTACACTGTTACAATAGTAAAATTTATGCACTTATGCACCTGGAAGCTTATGAAATATCAGGCACTAGATATTTTCCATAAAACTTAGGAGAAAATTAAGGAAAAAACATTTGAAATGTTTCCCCCCTCCCCTTTTTTTATTTTTTTATTTTTATCTTTATTTCCATCCCTCTGGATGCTTTTTCTGCTACATGTTAGAGGAGGAATTCTTCACTGACAGTAGCAGTGATAGTAATAAGGAAATACTGAGCATCTGATAAATATCAGAAGTGATATTTGCAGTGGAATATTTAAAGCAAACTTCTGTGTGGTCAGAGATTCTTCTTTCTCATAGTAACTCAGAGTTTAAATGCACGGACAGAAGGCATCTTACTCCTTAGTTCAAGCATTCTGTTTTTCCTGACCTTTTATCTCACACAGCCTACCTACATTTTCCCATGATTTAGGAACACAGTCATGACTATCAGATAGCCACTGTCCTTCTCACACCTACATAGTGTTTTTTGAGTGCTGCCCTTATTTACTGTTTGGGATTTCAATGCTGCAGGCTGTAAAGCAAATTATATGGGAGCAATCACTTCTCATTAGAACTTCAGCCCACAGTGCCAAGGAATTTACTGATGTGATCAGTATTAGCTGTCATTATCTCTTTTTTTAGAGATGTTGGTCCATGCTAAATGATTTTTCATTTATTGTTTTTCATGCTCTGGGATTTGTCACTGTATGAAAATAATTTCTGAAGGAGGGCAACTATCATATGTATGGCTATTACTTGATAGAGTGGTATGCAGAACAAAACTCACTCTGTGGAGAGCAATCCATTGAAAAAAAATAAAATCAGCTATTTCTTTGAAGTGAATCCTAATAGTGTCATCACTCAGCTAAATATGAATATTTTGTACCTTATTAGAATTATTAGATTATGTATACACAAGGTGACTAAGTTAGTTCTTAGATAAAAAAAGTTGATTTTGGTTTATTTTTATGAAAGGGCTATATTTTATCTTCATTTCTATCAAGGTAATATCCCTGGAAACATCAAAATTTGGTAATATCTATTTAGTTTGTTAAAGTACCACACTGGCCTGCTTTCTGAAATGGAAAGTGTCAAAGAGTGCTGACTTGAACTCCTTATTATAGTGCCTTGAGCTGCTACTGTGAACCCTAACGCCTGGAGAGAAGGGTTATCTCAAGGTATTTCCAATCTCTCCTTTTCCCCAGCTTCTGCTGAAAAGTCTTCCAAAAGAGTTTCCATCACAGCAATTAGCTGAGCTTTTCAAGAGCTCTCAGGGTTAAGAATAATTACAGTCATTTTGATGTTCATAAGCATGGCAAGTCTCACATTTGATTTACACGTATAATTTTATTTATGATCGAGTGGTGGCACATGAAGTTGTGGTACACTAGGGACCATGAAAATTCAAACGGAAAAGCAGTTCCCTGTCTCACAAACCTTACAATCTCTGTGGAGGACAAATGGAAACAGAAAAATACTTGAGCACAATAAGCAATGTGACTGTCCTGCTCTGCGTAGTGGGGAGCACTTTCAGTACATCAGGCACATAACCATTCTTTGCTGTTCCAATTCTCACTATTGGAGAAAACTTACTTTCAGCTTCTCCTTTAATTTGCTTTTGAAGCTTCCAGTATATTGTTTATATGGGGGCTTGAGGTAATTTTCCCAGAAAGCCCCGATCACACAGCAGAAATCGTATTGCCTCAAAGGAGATAAAGATCGTTCCAAGTCAATGCACGATCTCGAATCTCTCCTTGTTTTAATCATGCAAAGGTGAGTGAAAACACCTAAGAAACTGGTCAAATGAGTCAAATTTCACAAACCGCATTTTTCTTCTCTGAAGTACACATTTTAGTATTCAAAGCGAAAAGTGGCTAACTGAACTGCTCATACTAGAAGGACAGAAAAATAACTGAGTAATAAGAAACCGGATCATGTTCTTGCTGTGCCTACAGTGTCCTAATGGCTAGTATTGCTCAATGATGTTTTCGGCGTCTTCATGAGGTCAGTCTTCAGAGACCTTCACCATCGCCTCTCTCCTGGCTTTTGGATTTATGCTACCTAAGCATGGCACCACATGAGTTTGTTTAGGTGCTGGTGTTCTTCTGTAGTTTGTTATACTAGTCCAATATCTTTGACTCCTTCAAACAGGACCTTCTCTTAGAACCCCTGCTTTTTGACTGAAGCTCATGGGCCACTGGCTTTTGTTTCTGGTGGCAATACTCCTTATCTTTTTTCATGGCATCTCCATGTCCACGAGCACTGAGGTTCCCCTTGTTGCTTCTAACCTATGAGGTCATCTCACATTCCCCTCCAGAAGGCAATCCTTCCTATGATAAGACAGCTGGCACTAATTAGTTTCTAGTGTGGCTCGCTCTCTCTATTGATTAAAGAAGGAGCTTACAAAGCTAGCTTTGCCTAAGCAGATAATTTTGTATAGGGTTGAATGGGATGAATGCCATTTTAGGTCCCTCATTTTAAATGGTTAGCGCTAGGAAGGAAGGAATTCCACCCATCCTGTTGGGCTAATCACACTTCATTAAAACACTGATTCCAGTGGTACATCAGATTTAAAATACAACTCTTCTTTATTTCCTGTTTAATATCAGAACCAAAGCGGTTTTTGCTCGTTGTTTTCCTTATTTAACTCTTTTCCTATTACATCATTTTCTCATGCATTTCTGACTATATAGATTAAAAAAATGGCTGTGCACCAGTTCACTGATGCCAAATCATCTGATTTTCATGAAATTTACATCAGAGACATTGTGGAGATGGGTGATGCAATCCCCTTCTTCTACATCACCTCACACCATATGCTACAGTTGTAATGTCTATTGCACTGCAATACTGGAGCGACATTTCTGAATCTTCTGAGCTGAGGACTTCATATTCTGCTAGTAAAAAAATGATGGTTTTACTTTTTCACTCCACTAGAAGCTTGTGCAGGAATACCATAGTTTCTCAGCTCTCTGACAAAATAGCAAAATGATATAATTAAAGGTGCATCCAGTTTTCTTGTCAAGTTTTGCAAGCTATCTTCACCTCTATTAATAACTTCAACTCACACTTTTTATCTCCACCTTTTTTTTCTGATGTGCTGGCCTGCATCAGCTGTTCTGTGGAACCCAAGAGAAAGAAATAGAAGGAAAAAGCCTACACATTTTCTGCCGATAGTTCCTTTAAGATGGATAAAGGAATGGATGGCAATCATAAAGCGTGACTTATTTAGTATCTATTATCTGCAGGAAAGAGTGTTGAAATATAATACAGCTAGAGTACATTTATTACCAAGGTCCAGGTAGGATCATATGCACCTTTAAAAAAATAAAAGAAAGGAGTAATCAGCTTGTTAAACGTTCTCATATTTAGGGTGCTAACATGGACCTCAGAACAGATTTCTTCATCTTCTATTCTTTTCACAGATTTCTTGTACAGCCTGAGAATGAGTTTCTCAAAGACCTTCCAGTAGCAGTTTCCAAATGTCTGTGAAACAGTAAAAAGAGTATTTTCCAACATCACACACATGATAAGTGTGAAAGGTACGCAGAGAATGTCTTGGCAGAAGAAAACAGTAGAACTCAAAGACATAAAGAAAATATTTTCTTCTTGCAAAATATTTTTCATTGAGAAAATGCCAATTATATGTATCACAGTCATAAGAAGCAAAAGAACCAGTTCTAGTTTAACAGGATTCACATATTCAGCATGGTTAGAGAAATACGTGTTACTAATTAATAACAGTTGGGTTGTTTTCCATCTGAGATGATCCAATATAAAACTAAAGTTCCTTGCCATAATAAGAGTTGAAAACTTGCAGAGAGAAATATATTAATCGCCTTCTAACAATCTTAAAAAGGCTTTCGAAATAGAGGCATATATACTTTCTTTTTTCAGCAGGGAATCCCTTTTGACCCTCTTCTGACCTCTTCAGTGAAGAATTAATTGTTTCTTATTACAAACATTATTACAGGCACCTGATTCTCCCCTTGGTGATTGTTCTTTTTCAGGAATTACTCCATGACAGGCAATGGATTTATTCCAGTATAAAACCAGTGCACATGAAAGCAGAATTGTGCCTCTTTTAGTGCCTGTAGTACAATATGGAACAAATAGTCACATAAATAAGATCTGTCTCCACTGAGCTATACTGCTTTCTACCGGTAAAGGCTTTGGGTTTATATATCTGTAAGACTAATGGAGAACTCTGTGGCAAGTACGTAAGAGTGGTAGATGCTTTCTTGTTTCTACCAGCCCCACATGGTGGCCTGCCTACTTGCAGGATGTCTCACTCAATGCCAATACTGAGAAAACTAAGTCATGTCTCAGATGCCTGGGAAACCCTCAGGTAAAAGAATGAAGCATTGAGGAACAGATTCTTCCTTCCTATATATTGGAGATTAAAAATATAAATACTTTTTATTTAGGCTCCTGAAGTAAGGTGTGGAGGAATGAATGCCTTAGGGCATATACTTTCCAGAACAGGGGATTTTGAAGTTGAAATTTTGAACATCCTCATGTGTGTGGAGGGTCTCAGTCCATTTCTTCTAGGGATCAGAGGTAGAATAGAGGGGAACACAGACTTTTATAGTCCTAGAGTTTTTGCCATCATTACTTTTAGCTCCTCACAGTCATTTACATAATTTCTTTTTGTGAATGGAGAGATAAAGCTCATAGATTTAGAACTCCAGAAATGCTTGGACACAAATTTTAGGATTTTATGTCAGAAAAGGGAAGAGCCTTCCTCAGACTAAAAAGCCCATAGAAAACGAAAGAATTTAATATATTTCTTGAGAGTTGTTGGCCTCTACTTTGTCATGCGAAAGAAACCAAGACAAACGGCAAGACTTATGGCCTTGACAGAGCAACTGACTTGATGGCCAGACTTTGAGTAATCTACATATATTCTGCATGTTAATATCCCAACCCTAAGTATGTAAATGATAGTGATTTAAATTTCCTGGGATAGATATATATCCATTTTGATTTTCTTGATATACATAGTTTTTAGACTGTTTCCCAAACAGGAACAATGGAGTTAAAAGTTTCTTTGAAGAGAAATGAGAAATCTGAAGGATTCACTTTGGTCCTGACTTTAACTGCAATTGTTTCCTTGGACAGCCTCAGTTCAAAAGTGTGTGCAAAATTTAATTTTTCAATGGACTAGTGAAAGAGGGCAAGAATGGAAGAAATATGTTGTAACCTGGGAAGTGCATGGGAAGTGTGCAGAGAAGGGATAAATTTGTATAGGGTATCAGCAATGGTCAGGAAAATGGTGAAGATGGTAGGACTTGACTGAAAAGAAGTGTGTAGCAAAGCTGCCAAAAATGTGCTTTACTTGTCTTTCTCCCTTCTGCCCCTGTGAGCACTGAGGAATGGAGGGAAGTCCTTAAAACCTCTTGACACTCTTTCCATCTGGCATCTTCCCCACTTTTGCAGGGATCCACCAACACCATGTATCATCCAAGTGCCAGCAACATGATGAGGGGCAAACTTACTTGGAAGAGCTCTGCTGATTTATACCTGATGATCTGTGTGATGTGTTACTGCTGTTCTTTATTTGGATGATTGAGTTTGTGCGTGGTATTTAGGGCTCAGACTTTCTACAGGGAAAGGAACCACTGTGCTTCAGTCCCATTAGCTGCATGCCTGGCAAAACTGGACTTCTGTAGGAAGTGGTTAGGAGCTCAGATTTCCTTTCTGATCATGGACCTTTGTATATTCTTATGTTGAAAGACAGAGATGATCCTTTTGTGACCACATGCAAACCCATCAGCATGGCCAAGCAAGGACATTTCAGTAGTCAGGTTAAGGACAGCTTGCCTCCTCGCTCACTACTTCCCCTACCTATAGATATGAACTAGAAGTGAGATATAAGCAGCCAGATAACAGAAAATTGGAGTAGGGGGGTGTTGATGCTGGCAGGCTTCCTTGTTTAAGGTCTCTGTGGTTGATTTAGCAGCAAACACTATCCACAATGCAAAGGAGCAGGCTGGGAGGTGAATGGTGTGTAATGATCTGGGTACCAACACCCAGATGGACAACTTTGGACAGTAAAGTGAGAGTTTACTATAAATAGGTGGAGCTTTGGATGATCTCATACCTAAAAACAGAAGCACAGAAGTAGCCAAAGAGACAGAGTAATTCAAATTTCCACAGTACTGAAGTAAGTGAGAATAATCCTACCGAGCTTGGTAGTTTGACTTCAGCAGGTACCTTGTCAGAAGAGTCCAATAGGCAGAATACAAGCAATAACAATAGAAAGTTCATAATCTAATTGAATATGTATTTCACAGAAAAAAACCCACACATCTAACATTCTTTCCAGGAAACATACACAAGAATAATGATCTAGATATTAACTTGTGAAATGTTACCTACAGTAAGTTACTGTTGCATGTCTTTCTACTGTAGACAAAATGAATTGGAGGCTTTGACCTAATATAATGAAAATTTTCTGTATTTTCCTCAGTTGAGAAGCTTCATTGAGACTTTATATTAATGTTTCATTATATATGAGATGGGAGAGAAATCTACCTGCTTTTCTCTGCCAAGTCCTTTATCAGACAAGAACGTGTATTTCGGCAGTTGTGTGAAACAGAGAATTGCAGATGTTCAAAGCCTGTATCCAGAAGTCACCCTTTTCTTGAGGACCCAACACCAATTTCTGTCATATCTAGCAACAGCTATTTTAATGCTAGCAGGGAAAAGTTAGAAGGTGTCAGAGTGATAATGTGGTTTTTCGGCCTTTGCAGTTGTTTACGTGTGTGTGAACAAAACCAGCTAAACAAAAATGGTTCAGCTTAAATTTCCATCACTGCAGAGTCATGCTCTGAGGATTTTGAAGAGAATAAAACCCAGGAGATGAATAAAAATATAGCAAATTAAACCTCATTTATAACTGGTAAAATCTGCTTGGTCTTATTCCTATTAAGAAATATTACTGGCTCCTCACTAGACTGAGCAATGTACCATTTCCTCTTCAGAAAAAAAAAATCTAAATATTTTCAAACTCCATAAACTACAGGCTATATAGTAAACTTCTTTGTCTCGGACTTAAAGCACAGGGTGGACAAAAACTGTTTTTCTTTGTGGAGCTGTCTGCATAAATTACATTAAAAGCATTTCTCATTCTATCTCAGTTTCAGCTGCCTTACCACTTTGCTGAACTGCACATGTATTAATGGAAACAATCAGCTTCATGTACGTAGCTTGTATTTATTTTCTTTTTGTATAGTTCAGAAGTAATAGCTGATGGGACCTTTTATTAATAAATAAATACTGAGGTGGAAGAAGTTACTCATGCCAAAGTCATTCTCACAACCAGTTTGTCAAGATGATGTCAATTGTGGTAGTATGATTTGAAAATTGACAGAAAAATTGCTTTTATGTGAAGGATATGCTTTTGTTCTCCCACAAGCAGACACTCAGTTTAAGCCTCCTTGTCTTCAAAACACCTGGTTTGGTTTGCCCAGGTGTAAATGATGAGGAGTCAGGAACTGCTTTACAACCAGATCAGCCTTCAAAGAAATGTTGGACACTTTGAGATCAGTAACTTCTGTCAGCTGTGCTAGAAAAGTCAATATTGTTTGTACACCAAAAAATTAGATACTTCAAAGTGATGTAAAATCAGGTGGTTTATACAGGGGTTTTCAAAGTGTCCAGGGAAATTCAGCATCAAAATAACATGCAATATCAATGCGAACTCTGGAAATATTCCCCTGTATTGGGTTTATGTGACAAGGTTTTAGTAGTAGAGGAGTCTGCAGGGTTGGCTTCTGTGACATGACACCAGAAGCTGTCCCTGTGGTAGACAAAGTCAGTTCCACCCAGCTCCAGGACGGACCCACCGCTGGCCCAGGCAGAGCCCATCAGCGATAGTGATAGCACCTCTGTGATAACATAATTAAGAAGGGAAAAAAAGCTGTGGAATGCAGCTGGGACAGAAGAGTGAGAAAATGGGAGAGCACCAGCCCTGCAGCCCCCAGGTCAGTGCAGAAGGAGGAGGAGGAGATGCTCCAGGCACCGGAGCAGAGATTCCCCTGCAGCCCGTGAGGAAGACCACGGTGAGGCAGGCTGTCCCCCTGCAGCCCAGGGAGGTCCATGGGGGAGCAGATCTCCACCTGCAGCCCGGGAACAGAGGACCCCACGCCAGAGCAGGGGGATGCCCGAAGGAGGCTGTGACCCCGTGGGAAGCCCACGCTGGAGGAGGTTTTCTGGCAGGACCTGTGGCCCCGTGGGGACCCACGCTGGAGCAGTCTGTGCCTGAAGGACTGCAGCCCGTGGGAAGGGACCCACACTGGAGCAGTTTGTGAAGAACTGCAGCCCGTGGGAAGGACCCACGTTGGAGAAGTTTCTGAAGGACTGTCTCCCATGGGAGGGACCCCACACTGGAACAGGGAAAGATCATGAAGAGGAATGTGCAGCAGAGATGAAGCAGATGAACTGACCACAAGCCCGATTTCCCATTCCCATGTGTCACTCAGGGGGAAGAGGTAGAAGAGTTGGGAGTGAAGTTGAGTCTAGAAAGAAGGGAGGGATGAGGGGAAGATATTTTTAGGTTTGTTCTTATTTCTCATTATCCTACTCTGGTTGACTGGCAATAAATTAAATTAATTTCCCTAAGTTGATTCTGGTTTGCCTGTGACAGTAATTGCTGAGTGATCTCCCTGTCCTTATCTTGACCCATAAGTTTTTCTTTGTGTTTTCTCCCCTGGCCCTGTTGAGAAGGGGCAGTGATAGAGAGGCTTGGTGGGCACCTGGTGGTCAGTCAAGGTCAAACCCACCACATCCCCTTAAAATTCACTGAAATCCCATTCTTAACCTTGCATCCCTCCCACATATCTCCAGCCACTTCACTGGTTGAGCCCAGCTAGACCCTGCTTGCCCCAGGAGCCCATCCAGCTGGTGAGAGACAGAGGTGTGATCTTCTCCAGGCTGTGATCCAGCCTGCCCAGGACCGCTCTCCCGCAGCTGCACAAGGAATGTGAGATGACTGTGCTCCCACTTCAGGTGATTCATGTAATTGCCCAGAGTCAGCGAAGTGAAACCGAACCTCAGTGCTTTCGTTTGCACTCCTTGAACTTTCACGGGACACAATATTAGGTGCACATCTGGCACAGTCCCACAAAAGACACCAGTTACTCCAGCCTCCCCAAAGACAGAGAAGGGAGTCCCATGACCGTCATCAACCTTCTGCTTTAGGTTGCAGGCAACAGCAGGATAGCACCATGCATTTTATTCCACCTGTGTATTTTATGCAGTTTTTTCCATTAGCTGCACTCTTAAAAAGTGAGTGGGCTACCCCTGCCCTGCCAAAAATACACATTTTCTGGTCACTTATCTGCAAGACACTACAGTATTTAATTACACATTCACCTACTGGATCTCAAATAAAATACAATGCCCAACATCACCAGAAGGAAAGCGTAGCACATCTGAATATCACTATTCATCTACTAGACCAAAAACTGCAGTGCTTAGTTTGTCTGGTGTTTCTGCCACCGACACAATGAACATGCTGCATTTACATACTATCACTAAAAACATAAGGCATCTGATATAATGGGAATGTAACTCATAATCCTAAAATCTGTTCAAGTCTTAATATAATTAAATTATTAGGTCTCTGTCCATCTTTGTCTCTCTTTCAGGAGGTACTAAGATGTGTACCCACCACTGTGAATGTGTTAAGTAAAGAAAAAAAAAAATTAAACATATATTTTCAAAGCCCAAAAGGAGCCATTTAATGCTGTAAAAGAGAGAATAAATTGCTGATCTTTTTTTTTTTTCTTTTTTTTTTTTTTTTTTTTACAAATGGCTGGGAGTGTTATAATGTATTTGATTTTTTTTTTTTTTTCTAGAGGTAATCTTAGATGTGGAGTGAATGAAGTGAAGTCTGTTATCAATCCATAACATCTGCTGCAGTGTCAAGTGATGAAATGGGTGACTCCAGAGCCCAAGACAGCTGGGATGGCTTTCTTAATGCAGTAGGGTATTGTGCAAACAAACAGGCACTGATACCGTCTATGGTTGTCACAATTATTCAAGCTGGTGATACATCTTCCTGTATTAGCTGCTTGAGAAGCCCTATTTCTTTTAAAAGTAAACTACTGTATAACAATCACCCATTCTGGTCTCTAACTCAGTTGAGCGCAAACATAATAAAACATTGGAAATAAAAATAAATTAAAATTTGCCACCAGAGCAATAAAGCATAAAATAAGTATATACGAGCTTGGAAAAAAATCTACTCACAGTTTATAGAGCTAAGAAATAATGTATACCTTTGTAGTTGAATCTATACTGGCAAGATTATTCTGCATCTCCGTAGTGCCTCCCAGTTACTGGGAAATCTAGTACATTGTTCAGAGAAGTTAAAGATCAAAAGTTAGAAAAGAGAAAAAACAAATATGGATCACTGAGAACATCCCTTTGCCATTTCGGAATAATTACTGAGATCACGTAAGGAATTTTAGATTAAGGGCAATAATAAAATGTTTCAAATATAAGGAAAGAAAATTCATTTAAAGTTAAGGTCCTACATATAAACATTCGTCAGCCTTAAGCCAACAAAGCATTTTCTGCTTAAGAATATATAAAGAAAAAATGAATAAAACTGCAAAAGACAGATTTGTTGTTAGAAAAGTGTAAAGCTCACCAATCTGAAAATTTTAATTTGGATTTGAATTATATCATTTATGGACAGAATTTAATTCAACAGTCATTTTCACTCTCCAAAACCAAGAAACGTGAGAGAGAATTGTATAAATTTAAACCATCTTTTATTATTATTATTATTATTGTTGTTGTTATTATTATTATTCCAGATGAAATGTTTCAACTTTTAAGCAAGTAAAAGCAACATTTGCTTTTGGAAATTGGGCTAAAGTTGTGATAATTTAAAGAACAAGGTCACCAGAAATGAAAATAGAATTTTTCATTTGCACTTAACAGTATCATCAACACAAATATAATACATATGTATTTTTAATATATATTATATTTAGGTTGAGCCACAACATGTTTTCTTTTTTTTAGCTCAGGTATCAAATGAAAAATAATTAAAAAAAAAAAAAAAAAGAAATGTTCACACCAAATGTGAGTTCAGCCCCAAATTTTAGAATCAGATTTTCAGACCAAACTTTATCTGCCTTCCTTCCTTCTTTCTCAGAAAAAAAAAAAAAAAAAAATCTGACCACTATGAACATGGCATTTAACTCCCTCTTGTACATGTGGGAGAGAGGGCAGGCAGACCTGTGGAACTGGTTCCAATCTCACTGATGATGATGAGATTGCGGTGCAGAACGTAAATTACAAAACTAAGGGCTAAAAGGTAAGCAAAAGATGAAAACAGTGTTCTTGCTCGGATGCTCTGCCTGGGATATTTGCCACTGCCTCTCTGTTGCTCTGAATCAGATCTACACAGATCTTTCTGACTGATCCCCTCTCATATCTGCAGGCATCTCAGAGAGATAGGTGTTCTAAGAAAGAGGAGTTGCTTTTTTTCTCGTTAACTGAAGCTGGTGAATTGTTTTGAGGTTGAAGATTCTCCTTTCTCTTTCCCAAGATGAGAATAAATTACTAAAACGCCAATTCTATGTTCTCATGCATTGCTGACATAATACAAGTACCTTATTTGCCTAGATGTGTAGTATTGGTTATTGCTTACCAGGAGGCTGGAAGAACCCAAAGGAAGATGAATAGATTGTGTTAGTTTAATTTGGTATGATCTGATTCTGTTAGATCTTCTCATCTGATTTCATTTTTCGAAACAAATAGTGGACAGGGCAATTTTCCAGCCTATGACCTTTCAACAAACCTTAAACGGCTCCTAAAACACCAAGATCATTACATGTACATAGTGTGCGGTGGTTGCTGGAAAACTTCATTGAAGGGCTAGGCTGTCTGCCAGGAGCCAGGCTGGGTGACCCCAAAATTGGTGGTCATCTCTTCCCCCTGCCAGAGAGACAGGACTTACCCTTTTGGCAGTGAGACCTGTAGGGACCGTACAAAGCAAATGTTAAGGATAATATTCAGGTCTCTTAACACAGTTGCCCCAAAACATTTTAACATCCCTGAGTGAGTTTCAGACTGCTAACTACTTTCTAGGCAGTGGAAAAATTTCCATTTTTCTTAAGGAGCACCTTTATTGCTAAAGCCATGTGTTAGCAAAAAGCAGTGAAGGAAGATGCACAGAACATGCTGGGGCAGGGAGATGAAGGATGGCTCCGTGCTAGAGTAAATACAGAGAAGCACAACTCCTTCAGCTCATCCGTGAGAGAGAAGAAAGTTCTTCTCCCATGCGGACAGAGGAAGGAGCTAGGAGACATCTTCAAGGAGGTGGAGAACGGTTCGCCCAGATGCCAGTGAAATGGAGCAGTACCAGCCTTGCTGGCATCAGGAGAACATGAGGAGCTTTTCGTGTAGTAAAGACTTCTACACTGAAGAAATAGCCTTTGTGTAGAGTCCTGCAGATAAAAAGAATTAATCCCTGTTTATTTTTCTTGTGTTCCTAAAGAAATTAACTTCAGGTGATCACATACCTTTCTCTCTTTCCGTTCCTCATCTTCTTTTCCTTTCAAAGACTTTTAATCTTAAAAACAAAAAAAGGCAGCCAAATGTGATAGGGAGAGATTTCAAGTGTGTAGAAATGCTCAAGGTTTCATTGAATCTGGCAGCATGTAAGAGAGGCTCCATATGAGGTCTCATATTGGACCTCAGGGAAAAACGAGATGGAAAATTCAACAGCTGCAGCATGTAAAACTATTAAAATCTACTGATAATATTGTTTCTGAAACCATTTATCTGTTAGAGAGACTGAGAACTGAAACTGAGAGTGTTGCAGGTAACTTCCATTATTCACTTCATTCATTCCGACCACTTAGAAAAAGACTGAAAGCCTTAAACCCACAGCCATAACCTGCCTCTTCTATGTTTCCTACTTCATTTTCAAAGCTTGGCTCTCCTCATGTAAAAACAATAACTGAGGTAATTCAGACAGAGATGAAAATACGTGATTTTGCAGTACTTGTCCGCTTCTGCTGTTGCCATGCCACTTGGACCCTCATAAACACGCACTCACAGCACGGCTGCTCCCACCTGGAGAAGGTGTGCCGTGGATTTCGCCTCTTCGTGGTGTACGAGACTGCGTAAATGAAGGATCAGATTGCTTCTTCTAGCTTTCTTCTCCAGTTTAGCTCTCTTAAAACCCAAATTAAGAGTGTCCTCAAAGGCTGTTTCCAGAAATACAAAGAAGCTGCAAACTCCTTGCAGAATTTCACTGGTTGGAAAACGCCAATGAGAATTACAAAGGTCACTCAATAATTTCAGCTGGGGACAAAACTTGTGTCAACACTGGAAGTACTCTTCAGATTCTTAATTTCCTCGTAGATGTTCTCTGGCAAAACACACAGTTTTTGCTGCTGAAATTTTCTTGTCTATTACATAGAGAAATGTTGATCTGTATTTTCCAAGGCTCTGTACAAGTTAATTCATACTGACCATGAGAAAAAGAAAAGCAATATTATTAGCAAGCTTTTATTGTGTTTTCATCATTCATTGCTGTGGAGACTGAATCAGATTGAGCAGATGATCAACTCGGGTAATTAGCAAAATGACTGAATAAATTTGAAGCTCATCTGTTGTGAAACCCGTATACAGAGGACTGGACTATCTTGTATTCTGCATTCCTTTTGTACAAGTGTAAGACACAGTATAGGACGGAACCGGGACAGTGAAAAACAGACCAAGATATTACAGCATGGTCTTAAACTTATTCCCATGTAAACCCCCTTGCCCAGCTGCCTATGGACCGCTCTCCCGTTAACTCAGAAGTTTGTCATCTAAGTTCTAATTTCCCTTTCTCTCTCTTTAAGAAGTTGTTTGGGGATTTTTTTTGCCCCCTCCCCCCCCGGAACTAAAATCTTTTTCTAGTGCTTTGCCATTTAAAAAAGATTTTGAAAAGGATATAAAAATCTTTCAAGCAATTTGTCTCTGTTATGCAGGCTAATTGATATTGGCACAGGGTGAAAGGGACAGAAATTGAAAACATGAATGATACTGATACTTTACCAGTAACCAAGTGCATATGCACAGAACCTTTATATTTACTATTATGCAGATATGTGCATATACTCAGCAGTACCAGATTAAAATAAAACTGGGTTAATATTACACAGACTGAAGAAATCTGATATCTTTTTGGTGGACAATGTAGACTTTATAGGAGGATTGATATATCAATTAAAGTCCTGTTATTTGGGCTCTCTAGCGGAGCTGAAAATAACTTTGATATGGTACCTTGCATACATTATGTATTTCAGTTTTCCTGTCTGTTAAATGGGGATGTTTGCAGGACTGGGTAATTTTTTATTTTTATTTTTTCCATAGGAAATGTGTTTCACACAAACTGAAACTTCTAAATTGATTTTGTGAATTTGTAGATTTGTTTTGTCCAAAATCCCGCCTCCAAAAACACCCCTAAAAGCACCAAAATGTGCATCTTAGAACTTTCAATGTTTTTGTTTTGAAATTTGCTTGAGTTTCATCTAACCTAAAGATTTTTTTATTTTTTTTTTTGAAAAAAATCAGTCATTCTCATGACTTCAGAAAACTGTTTCACCCTGGAGATCTAAAGTGTTAAAAATGTCTATAGGAGACCTGTGCTAATAACTCTGCTCTTCTAGTGGATCTTCTAAGGTTCTGGCATTTTAGGTACACTTCTGAGATTTCAGCTAAAACCTTTTTTTACCGTAACCCTCATATTTGTGGCAGAATCATAGACATGGTCTCTACCTCTCTGCCTTCCAGGGCATGTATCAGGATGTATTCTGAGAACATGGCAATCAGGTGAGGTTCTCCACAGAACAGGGCAGCATGGTTCTCATTTTCACTCAAGACAGTGTGGGATGGAGAAACAACCTGGCTCTCTCTGATTAAAATTATTCTTCTTTTCGGGCATCTTTTTGGCTGTGTGTGTACAGTTCCAGTGAGTGCAAAAATATTCTGCAAGTGTAAACTGGGAAGTAGGGTTTGTCTCGGGGTGGATATACTTGCAAACACAAATAATGCTTTCAGTTTGCGTTTGGACACACATGTGTGTTGTAGCAGAGTTACTTCCAAAGCTATTTGTTGAGTTTTCCACAAACAGCCTTTGGATGCACCGATGTAGCTCATGCTGCTTTTTGGAAGAGGAGAGCTTTCCTTCGTACTCTGTACCTGACCCTTTCTCCCCCACACAGAGCTGACCATCACTTTGTGGGCTGGCAGTGGGATTCTATGGGCTCGATATTAATGGCCAATGGTTTGGATTCACATGCCTCCATGCTGCCTCTATCATCCTCAGATACAAGTGATTCGTGGTGACCATTTCAGATGTGCTACTAAACTTTCTTATTCAGGCGAAATACCAATTCAAGTAAGAAGAGCAGATGTGTTGTTAGAAGCTGAAATAAGGGTTTCCTCCTTGCCAAAGGATGTATAATTTGCACAGCAGATAAGAGTTTCTGAATTTGAGCTCTTTCTCAACAAAGGGTAAATCTGGTGAGAAATGAAGATTTCCTTTTGGAGTACAGAGAAAAAGAAACTACTTGTAAATTCAGTTTATGTTTTGTGAGTGGCTTTGGCTGAGAAGAAAATAAAAGTAAAAAGAAAGAGTTTGAATATGTACAGTATATGTTTTCACATTTTCTAAATGAATTCTTTCTTTTAAAAAGTGCTAACTTATCTTGTATCAGTATTAAAAAAGTAAATTCCCTGACATTTCATTTCAAAGCACTGTATTTTGCCTAAACACTGACATATACAGAAAGTGGAAAAAATACAGATTTAAATCACCTAGGAGCAAAATGCACTATTTTGTTTAATTTCAAATATAACATTATGGGTCTACCTGATTTTTTTGTTTTGTTTTTACTATTATTTTCCAAAGTGAAGACCTAATACTGAACAACTTATATCAGTTTGACTGACCATTTTTCCCCAGTGATCTTCTGGCCATCAATATGTAAAATCTATTATGGACCAGCTTTACTTTGGGTTTCTTATACAGCCTCCCTTTGATAGATGGCAAGTCCTGTTTGTCCTCTCCAAACAGAAATCCAGTGCTGCCATCACAAATTCCAGGTTTTACTCATACATGTTTCATTAGGAAGCAGGAGATAGGTTCCGCAATTTTATTTGCTCTAACATTACTTGACACCCCCAGTATAGGACAATAGAATCACAGAATCATAGAATCATTTAGGTTGGAAAAGGCCTTTAAGATCATTGTCTGTTTATACAAGTTTGCCCCTAAAAAAAAAAAGGGGGGGGATTATTATATTTGTCCAGCATGGCATAAATATGGTGCTGCCTCAGAACAAGATCTAAACCCTACGTTTGTCTGTTGAAAGAAATAAGATTAAATCCAACCGGTGTCTTCCTTTTTGCAATATTCTTTCTCCTGCTCTGAGACCTGCTGCTACCCCTCTCAAACCAGCTGGCAGAAAAAGCAATTCATAAATAGAAATACTTGCCCCTACTTTATAGCAGGTGTCCACTGTGCTATGACATTTCAGCTGATCGTGAGAAGGAGATATCATTGTCTAACTGTGTCTAATTGTAAAGCAGCCTTCCTGAACAGTAAATCACCTTAATAAGAATTCAAATGGGCAGAATATAGCTCCCCACGGTGAGAGTAGGAAAAAAACCCCAAATCCTTCTCTCCCACCAGAAATATAATACTCAGCAGTCACTGGTGACGGGCACTTCTCCATTCCTCCAGACCACTGTTCTTTTTTGTTCTTACTTTTGGAGCCTCACACTATAAACATCTTAAAAACCTGTAATGAATAAGACCTGACTCAGGAACCGTGCTCAGTGCATTTCTAGTCTAGCCAACAAAATTACAGCAAAGATAGATTTGGCTGGTGGCAATGATCAAATATCTTTAAGAACTCATCTTGCACAGCACAGAATAACTTATTGCAGTTATAAGCTTCAGCTGCATTAGTATCCAGCGCTCCTGGAAAATATCTCCTTCTGTTTTATCAGACTAGAAAGCTACCAATGAAGATGAATTCTTGTTGGGGGTAGCAAGCTGGATTGAAAAAGAACGTAGTGAGAAAGCATGACATTTGTCTTCCAATCAGAAAACCAATAAACATACAACCAGGGGAGGCAGGAAGGGGAGAAATAAACATAAACATTACTTTAAGAGTTCTTCTAATGTGCAATATTTATACACAAATAGCAACTAGTGTTACATGCAGTACTCTCAGGTTTGTGAAATATATCAAAGTACAGCAAATTGGAATGAGTCCTGAGTTTCCATTTACTTTATCTAACTAGACATATCAATTCTTTTTACTCCACGCTGATAAAATAGAACTGCAGCAGACAAATGAGCTAGCGGAGCTGACATAATGTGTTGTCACAAAGAAATGCTGGATTAAAAAAAAACCAACCGTGACTTTGATCGCCTCTGAGGCTCCTACTTTACTCAGCTCAAATTAGTTGTTTACTCATTCTTTAGGGAATGTTCAATATTACTGGGAGGTGAGCAAAGAGACTAGGAGTGTGCTTGTGAAGGGAATTTACTTCCATTTTCTTTTCGGCTTTTAAGTGGCAAAATGGAAGGTGTGGGGGCTTGCTGCTGGTCCTCTGTATCGTTAATAACAAAAAGTCACTGGCTTCAACAGGAATAGGATCGACTGCTTAAGTTTACAGGCTTTATTCCTTGTATTCAATGATGCCTTACATGATGCCTAGTTTAAGTAATGTAACTATAAAGGTCCAATTTGAATTATAAAACAGAAGTATGAGAGATGTGCCAGATGAGAACTAGAAGATCACAACTCTGGGCTTCACTGCCAGAGATAAGGGAGGGAGTATCTTTGGCCACTGCCAGCATGGAAATGGGAGTATAAAATTATAATCCAAATATACAAATTATCATTGTATCCCACCTCCTCAGAAATTTTTGTGTCTTTATTCCTACAATTTTTTTTTTCTGAAAATGTCATTAGACCCATTTTACTTACAGGGAGCTGAGCCCCAAAGGGTCACAGTGGAAACCTGGGGCAGGGGCAGAAGTTACAACTAACATTAGGATCGCTGCACAGAACGAATGGCTGGATCATCTTTTTTCTCTCCTTAAGCACTATATGCCACATATACAGGTAATGAAAACTGATATAGTTCTACTGAGATTAGGACTTTAGAGACAGGAGATATCATTCATTTGTCAGGTCCCCCATGACTCAGATATAAAGTAGGTTCCTAAAAGCAGCTAGCAGGTGAATGAGAAATGTAAGACAGAGAATTATGAACCGTGTTCTGATTTTTTTTTTTTTCCCCCAAGCGTAACACAGTTAAAATCAAGAGTGGTTTTGTTCAAGGAAAGGTTATTGAATTTGGCAGCAGCCACTTAAATCAAAGTCATCTGCAGTCTCTGCTGTGGAGTGGCAGTATATCTGAGTAACCTGCTAGGAAGGATACCTACCATCTTAACAGTAACTGCAGAAAGCTTCCTGCGAAGTTCTGCTCTGCACTTTCAGGTATTGGGTCTCATGTATTTACATCCATACATCAGAATTCCTTTCTTCATCGTGCAGCTTTAATGGACCTTCCAGAGAAGCTGCTGTTGAGAAGCAAACACGGCAGACTGTAAAACAGAGAGTAGTATGTTCCTTAAGCATCTTAGTAAACAATGCACTGAAAGACATTTTAAAGGAGTGAGAGATTCCTGTGTTTATATGTAGCTCACCAGTGTTTATCTAGGTGCTTCTCCAGGCTGTTATTCATTTCATGGAATTGCTTAGAGGAAATTTAAGGCTCTTGGCTCACTGAGTACAATGAACAAATAACAGAAAATAGAAGAGGTTTTATACAGGCTCTGGTCCTCCAGCACAATACTGTAAGATACCCATTCCCTTCCCTCAGTGTCTGCAACTCAGGGGTCAGTATTGGGACCAGCGCTGTTTAATGTCTTTATCAGTGTCATGGACAGTGGGATCGAGCGCACCCTCAGCCAGTTTGCCAGCGACACCAAGCTGCGTGCTGTCGTCGACACGCTGGAGGGACGGGATGCCATCCAGAGGGACCCTGACAGGCTGGAGAGGTGGGACTGTGCGAACCTCATGAAGTTCAACAAGGGCAAGTGCAAGGTCCTGCACATGGGTCAGAGCAATCCCAGGCACAAATACAGGCTGGGTGATGAGTGGATTGAGAGCAGCTCTGTGGAGAAGGACCTGGGGGTGTAGGTGGGTAAAAAAACAGAATATGAGCCAGCAATGTGCGCTTGCAGCCCAGGAAGCCAACTGTATCCTGGGCTGAATCAAAAGCAGCGTGACCAGCAGGTCAAGGGAGGGAATTCTGCCCCTCTGCTCTGCTCTGGTGAGAACCCCCTGCAGTACTGCCTTCAGCTCTGGGGCTCCCAACATAAGAAAGACATGGACCAGTTGGAGCAGGTCCAGAGGAGGCCATGAAGATGATCAGAGGGCTGGAGCACCTCTCCTATGAGGACAGGCTGAGAGAGTTGGGGTTGTTCAGCCTGGAGAAGAGAAGGCTCCAGGGAGACCTTATGGTGGCCTTCCAGTACCTAAAGGGGATCTACAGGAAAGATGGGGAGGAACCATTTATCAGGGAGGGTAGTGATAGGATGAGGGGTAATGGCTTTAAAATGAAAGAGGGTAGATTTAGATTAGATATTAGGAAGAAATTCTTTACTGTGAGGGTGGTAAGGTGCTGGCACAGGTTGCCCAGAGAGGCTGTGGCTGCCCCATCCCTGGCAGTGTTCAAGGCCAGGTTGGATGGGGTTGGAGCAACCTGGTCTGGTGGAAGGTGTCCCTGCCCATGGCAGGGGGATTGGACTGGATAATCTTTAAGATCCCTTCCAACCTGTCATGGTTTAACCCCAGCCAGCAACTAAGCACCACGCAGCCGCTCACTCACTCCCCCGCCACCCAGTGGGATGGGGGAGAAAATCAGGAAAAGAAGTAAAACTCCTGGGTTGAGATAAGAACGGTTTAATAGAACAGAAAAAAAAAGAAACTAATAATGATAATGATAACACTAATAAAATGACAGCAGTAGTAATAAAAGGATTGAAATGTACAAATGATGCGAAGGGCAATTGCTCACCACCCGCCGACCGACACCCAGCCAGTCCCCGAGCGGCAAAATCCCCACCCCCCCCTTCCCAGTTCCTAAACTAGATGGGACGTCACATGGTATGGAATACACCGTTGGCCAGTTTGGGTCAGGTGCCCTGGCTGTGTCCCCTCCCAACTCCTTGTGCCCCTCCAGCCTTCTTGCTGGCTGGGCATGAGAAGCTGAAAAATCCCTGACTATAGTCTAAACACTACTGAGCAACAACTGAAAACATCAGTGTTATCAACATTCTTCACATACTGAACTCAAAACACAGCACTGCACCAGCTACTAGGAAGACAATTAACTCTATCCCAGATGAAACCAGGACACAACCCAAACCATTCTATAAGTCTATTCTAACTCTACCTTTTTTGGATTAAGCCAACCAGAAATCCCAGATTTGTTTGGTTTGGGAATGGTTTCACCTGGAGTTAGCAATCTGATACCAGGTAATCTAGAAATTACTTTGGAATAACCAGGGAAAATGATGGTTCAGCCTGCACTAATATACAACAATGCAGATATGTGGCAAAAGTGGAATGGCCTGAGATACCTCCCTGAGGTTCCATCTATTTTGATTGTTGAAGGAGCTGGTTTAGGAAAAAAAAAAAATCACACCGGTAAAGGCCTACATTTTCTCAAAACAAGTGAAGGGGGTTTTTTGTTTGTCAGCTGACATTCCGTCATGCAGAGTTTTCACATGAGCCTGGGACCCTCATCAGAAGCAGAGGCTTGAAGAAATATGCCAAATACCATCAAATTCATGATAAAATCTCAAGTTGGTGAACCTCCTAGCTGCATAGTAAATTACCAATTGCCAGCTGTCCAATGGTCGTGAAAGGCTGCCAAATAATCCCTGTATTGAAATAAAAGGTTCAAACCATCTCAAAGAACACACAGATCCTCCAAACAAGCCTTGCGCAGAGATAACTTGCCAGCAAAACAAAGTCTGTGTCCTCCAGTGGATTAATTGCTACAAGTACCTGCCATGTTCTCATCACAGCTTTGATTCTGTAGCCTTAAGGAAAACAAAGCTTTCATTGCCTGCAGTGGTGTCCGAGATGGGGTGTTTGCTGGTGTAAGAGGTGAAGGATTATTCCCAGAGATGCTTGCTTACACATGTGATGGCTCATGGATCCCTCTTAAAGTTAGCTGGGTAATAAATGTATGACGTGCTTCTCAGTCTGACAAATCCAGATATGATGTTAAATAATGAGGGCCAATAAGAAACCAATGAAGCTTTGTCTTCAAAAATTGCATTTTTGATTGTATCATTACAAACATGGGTGTGTTTAGATATAGATAGACAGGACTATTGATTGTGCAGTCACACGAGGCTGAAAAGCAGATGGTTAGAGTAGTGTTTGATCTGCGATATTTTGGTGTGAAAAATCTCACTGGAACTAACTGGACAATGGAAGTAACACAATACTGCAGCTTGGTTTCCATACCCTAGTACCCAGCCCATAGAGAACCATGAAGTCTACTGAAATTGGTGCTTTCAGGGATGAAAATTCACTGAAGCAAAGGGAAACTGAAAAAAAGGCAAAATCTGCTCTTCTGTGCAAAAAATGAAGTCAGCATGTCTACTTGGATTGCACATGTGGCTGCTGACATATTTATTACATTAAGCACCAGCTACTCTGATCATTTTCACTGGTTTTGGTTAAACCACGTATTTATGAATATTGCAAACCCTGATGACAAAGACTGAGTTTGTCTACTTAATTTTTCAATGACTGTATTCTAAAGTGAACTCTGACATCCTGTGGGCACAAGGAAAATGACCATTGTTTAGCTACTGGTCTTTAAAGAAATTCCTGCTGTCACACTTAGCAGTATGAGTAGCTCTTGCACAAACGTGTGTATATATACATATATATATATAATATTTTAAAATAGATAGTATACTAACAAGAACTTAATGTTTGCTCTTGGGTAAGAATCTCAGAAACTTTCAAACAACACTTTCATTTTTCACAGTTCATAGTACCCTATTTCTCAGAGGCAACTCTCTCGTATCTTTTGTCATATCAGAGAAAATAAGAGGATAAAATGTTGGGTTTACAGTCTTAATCTTTCGAGTTTTCTCTATAGAAGCAAAGTCAATAGCTTTATTTCTTCAATTAAGGCAAACTCTTGAAAGAGCAAAATGCTTTGAGTTGCGTGTTTGACCACATCTTATTTTTAATTAACTGCATTCCTCTTAAGATACTGTGAACAATCATTGCCAGCAAACTTACCATGACATAAACTCTAGGAAACACCGACATCTTGTGGAGAAAAAAATTACTTTTCTCAATTGATGTTACTGTCAAGTACCAAGGACAGACAGCTTTAGTCAAGAATTCAGTAGATCTACAGAATCCAGAAACTATATAATTCCATATATACATGAAATTACCTGTAAGTACCTCATATGCTAAATGTAGAGTTTGTATATACATATACACATGTAAACACATACATGCATGCACCCCGCACTGAGAAGAAAAACAATGCTACTAATATTTATTTCCCTGTGGTATTTGGTTTCGTTGGGTGTTTTTGGGGGGGGGCGTGGGGGGGTTTTGGCGGGGGGGTTAGTTTTTGCTGCAACTTGTGACTTATTCTGCTAACTTTATGAAACACAGTGAATAGTTTCTGTGATTCTCAACAGGGCTAATTCCAAAATTTCAGCTTTTTTTTTTTTTTTTTGGCTTTTTTTTACTGCTTAACAAAAAGCTATGACATACCTTTTCTCCTTAGAAAGTATACTGAAAAGCATAGCATTGAGCAAACCAGCAGTTTTATATAGTTGTATAGTTACACAACTGAAGGAGCTGGACTGCTGAATATGTAGGGTACAAAAATGCCTTAGCTTTTAAAAAGTACCACTAAAAATGTGGTTCACGGTCTGCTCAATATTTCTCTCGATACCTTCTATTTCCATCATAAAATAGATAAACTAGTGTAGGCAGTAATTCAGTGATGGCAAAGCCCAGGCTGTGGCTGCCCCTCCCTGGGTGGGATGGAGCAGCAGTGGCACCTACTGGCCATAGTCACCTCAACAGCTAAAATTTATTATTAAGCCTCCACCAAACTGTCTTAAATACCTTCCCCCGCTAGTAAATGCAAGCTGATGAAAAACCTTCATCCTTCTGCTCTTGGTGCCCAGAGAAGCTTCTTGCAGGCGTGTTCTGGTGATGCAGAGGATAGAACCATCTGAACATATTTTATATATATTTCAAGAGCAATGGATATAAGCTCTATCACTAGTCCCACCCAAGCAATCCCAGCCCCAGAGTTTACAGGCTGTGCATTGCATGGAAAGGACGGATGTCCCCTTCAAAAGGAATGGCAAAATGGAGGGTTAGCTTTTCTTCTGTATGATCTGACAGGAAAGTACAGTTGTATTCAAAAATATCAATATCCAAACCTTTTTTTGTCCCAGGAAAATGTCTTTATCTCTAAGTCAGTCTTTCTGTTCTCTGAAGTTTGTTTCTTGAGATGTCAGGAAAAAAAATGCAGCTAAAATCTGTGTATGAGGTTCTCTCTCATGCAATGGTCTTGGCAGGTGCAACGCTCAAACATGCAAACCATGTTTTTTTATAAGGTTTAATTATTTTTCTCCATGTAATCTTGGAAAGGGAAACTCACAGTCCACTAAATTTTTAAGGCAATGAGAGACTGAGTGCTCTGGAGTGAAGACAAACAAAAGGGAAAGGCTCTCAAATGTAATGGCAAAAATACAAGGTATTTCTGGGTGTGGTCCTGAGATTTATCCCTTTTTCCTTCTTTGCTTTTTTGTGAGGCAGCATCCGTGCTGTGACAAGCTCAAAATTTACTTTTTTTGAAACCATAGTGTTTCACTGAAGGATACAAAAAAATGATGGCAAAATGAACTTAATTACTGGATTCACCAGGTCCACCAAGTACCTGCTCTTCACATAAGGACAGTAGTCCACAAACCAGCGAATTTTAGTTAATGCCTAAGAAATAGGCTCCTATCTTAATTTATGTGACTGTATTTTCTTGAGGCCTCCTCGGGACTTGGTCTGTGTCAGAGCTGGTAATACAGCTGTGTAGTGAGAAGCTCAGAAAGATCTCGGGCCAGAATTGTCTCTTGTCTGCATTAACTGACTTTTGTAGTAATTTTAGGGCCAGCAGAGAAGCAATATTGCTCATTTTCCTCTGGGCTGAACCTGAGCTGCAACTGGTATATGAAAAGACAGTATATATCTGGAGCATAAACAGACTGTAAAGCCTTTAGTTGTCCTGCTGGGTCTTCTGTGGTAGGACCATCAAGCAGAAAAAAACACAACTGAGAAATGATCCTTGTGTGGAATCCTTTATAAAAGCTCTCTCATGTCATAGAGAGCCTAGAAGGTCTCTAGTGTCACCCTTTGATGAAGGTTCCCTGCAAAACCCAACAGAAATGTGATGAGCCATGTCCCCAGAGTATTTTGCAATTCTGGGAAAACCAAGGGGCAATTACACCAGCAGCCTGTGAAGGTTTGCGATGTGCCTCATAATCTCCAAACTCCTGACACGTAACCTGGGATGCATACAAATGATGTCCCAATTTTAGGTAAGGAACTGAGAAAATATGAAAATGTTTCTTATTGTTTATAGGTGGGACACTTAAAAAGGTGCCTTTTTGTGAAGGAGAATTTTCTTTACAAAGTTTCTGGAAAGAAACTGTTTCCTACAAAGTTTGACTCAGTTCAGTTCACCCAATATCTTAGATACTTATTCTATGATGTGGGCTAAAATATTGATTTAATTATTTTGGCTGAAAAATAGCCTAGGTATTTAGTTTTCCTGTAAATATTTACATTCAGTGAGATGAATCTCCCTTTAGGTGTCTACTTAATGCTAGTCATTTAGGTCCTGATTCAACCATGAACCATTTGATACCAGCTGTATCTTGTTCTGGGAGGACCCTGTTCCCCAGTTAGTTCAGAGGTTGTGTTCCCCAGCAATGTGCGGCTTTCACAGGCAGCTTGCAGTGTCTCCCAGAGACATTAAATGTTCATGCTATAAGTTGAACAGAGCCCTTAAACAACCCCCACAGTCAATAGAGAGGTACTTTCAGAGGACAGTTCAGAAATTTAGCAGATAGGATGACTCAGTCTGACATATATGATCTACCCTGGTTGTTTCTCAGGTTTATACATTGAGAGTTCAAGGGACTGAGTCCCATGTCAATTAAAAATGGGAGAGTTTGGATGGAAGGCAGATTTTTTTTTTTGTTTGCTAAATATTAAAGAAAAATAAATGACTGAGCATAATGGCAGTAATACTGAGTCAGACCAAAGAAGCTCCCAGCTAACTATCCTGTCTCCAGCAGCGGCCATAGGTAGATAGCCGCTCCTTACACAGAGGGGTTGAACCGAGTTGTTTATAACACCCACGCGGTACCACACCTTGTGTTATGAGTGTATCTAGGAAGGCGGATCATAAAGACAGTATAAGATGTGGGTAAGTGTGTCGTGATATTTTCCCAGAATACTCTCCCAGGCTCCAGTACTCTGTGGTTTTGACACTTCTTGAGCTATAGGACGTGATTTCATCCATTAACTCCGCTCCCCCCTCACTAATCTCCGCCCCCCAAAAAAACCCAAACCAAAAAATTACCCCAAACTCTAAAAAATTGGAATTCTCCTTCCTTTAAATTGTCCAGATGGTATTTGAACTCATGGACAAAATCCAACCAACCAAAAAAAAACCCCAACAGGATTGCATCGGCATTTTTCACTCAGGGTAGAATTGGGTAAATACTAAAAAACGTTTCTGGCAAACTTTCATTCAGATTTCAAACAGGTGCTTTGTGGTTTTCATTCCTCTTTGCACTGTTGCTCATGCAGAGAAATAATTGGAGAATATTATGGGAAACAGCTGCATTCACATGCAAACAAGGGTATTTGCTCATGAACCCAGGTATTCATTATCACTGTATGGTGAGCGTTCTCCCCAACCCACCAAAGCATTTCTGCATGTGTTTAGTTTACTTCAAAGGGATCATTTCTGTTTTAAAGCAACGCATGAATATATTTTGCTGGATAATGTTGCTTGTGCAACATATCGCTTTGTACCAGGAATATTCTTCAACCGTTCCACTAACCTTAGTGGGCCAGTCACCCAAAGAAAAGCAGATGACAGATGAGCAACAGATAGTAACCCACTGCAGTCTTAACTGCAGGGAACAGCTTGTGAATCAACATACCTGTGAGTTATGTGACCTCTGCTATTTCAAAGAAAAAGGGAAGAGTGACATCATAAAGCAGAAATCCCCTGAACTCAGAAAATCCCCTGCTGTTTTCCTGCACAGACAACACACCGGCCTTCAGTGTGATTTACATTCCTCCAATATTACATGCTTAAAACTTGATTGTATACATCTTTGTTAGTCACCTAGGTGGTTTGTACTGCTATAAATCATCATCTTCCACAGAGGAAACAGTATGGGTTGTTTGAGGAAAAAAAATAAATCTTTAGGACAATAGATCAAACACCTTTTCCTAGAAATATTTAATACGATAATGCATAACACTCCATCAGAAACTATGCCTACAAAAAAATACATAATCTTACCTACCTATTCAGGAAGACTAAGCAGGATATATTAGGAATTGCCTGACTTTTTGTCTTCTTTAGTCTAATTGCATACTGTTTGTTTTCCCCATTTATGAAGAAACTTGCTTGAAAATGAAGGTGCTGTTATCATTCCCTTTTCCCAAGTGGTTAAATTAACATATTCTTTCTCTTATGGGATGCATATACTTTTGTGGGATGAAAATTTTGGAAAAAAAATTAACTTGTGATTTTTTCTTCAGTACTCCCTATAATCATGGCAAGTTTTGTGACCAGTATCTCTCTCTTGTTTACAACTCTCTCTCTTCCCAGGAGGAATTAAGAAAGGTTAGGTGGCATATAAGTACTTAGTCTTAAAGCTATTGGTAAGTACAACCACAAAATTAAAGGCTTGAGTTTGACTCAATTCTGTGACCACAGGTTCTACTGCCATTTGAAATAATCCAGGGAAGCCAGCATGTCTGCATGGATTTGCATGCAGAACACAAACCTATGAGAAATCAGTTTTCTTGTAGATGCCAACTAAGATATTCCAGGATACCCAGATACCAGATAGATACTGCATTATGAAATGGGTTCCTAACCAATGCATGTATGCATGTGAAAGAAAAGAATGAGGAGGATAGCGTACCCCTTAAGTTATCAGGAAAATGATAAATATTCTGTGCACATCCTTTGCAAGAGGTAAAGTGAGTTTTTTGTAGAATTCAGGGTACTGCATGATGTGTTGACTGTATACCTGTTGTCAAAGTTTATAAAGAAATGTGTTCTTGGTATACTTTCCACTGTAATCAATGGAAGGAAATAAGTATCCTGAAGGATAAACTGTTTTAGGAGGTTATTTTAGGTGTTCAAGACTTTTAGGAGGTATTGCCCATTGGAACTGCTCAGACTAGACCTCTAGAGTAGAGTCTAACAGGAACTTAGACTGCTGATATACATGAATGTCCTGGGTTTGGTGGGGATAGAGTTAATTGTCTTTATAGGAGCTAGGATAGTGCTGTGTTTTGGATTTAGTATGACAATAACGTTGATAACACACTGATGCTTTTAGTTGTTGCTTACTCAGAGCCAAGGGCTTTTCTGCTTCTCCCCCCACCAGCGAGAAGGCTGGGGGGGCACAAGGAGTTGGAGGGGACACAGCCAGGACAGCTGATCCCAGCTGACCCAAGGGATATTCCAGACCATGGGACATCATGCTCAGCATATAAAGCTGGGGGAAGAAGAAGGAAGGGGGGACGTTTGGAGCAATGGCGTTTGTCTTCCCAAGTCACCATTAGGCGTGATGGAGCCCTGCTGTCCTGGAGATGGCTGAACTCCTGCCTGCCCGTGGGAAGCAGTGACCGAACTCCTTGTTTTGCTTTGCTTGTGTGCAGCTTTTGCTTTACCTATTACACTGTCTTTATCTCAACCCGTGAGTTTTCTCACTTTTACCCTTCTGATTCTCTCCCCCATCCCACCGCGGGGGGAGCGACTGAACTGCTGCGTGGGGCTGAGTTGCCGGCTGGGGTTAAACCACGCCAGTCCTTTGGGTTCAGCTAAGGTGGGATTTAAGCTGAAATTATGGGATCATGTCTAAGTGCCATCTGAGAAGCCACAGCCACCCATTGCATCCACAGAAACGTGTCCAATGTGATAAGTGACCGTTGAAAGAGCCAGGCAAAACACCCTGGGATATTTCCTCTGGCACTGGATACCCTTGTGCAGGCAACTGAATCGAGTCCTTAAGACACCTGTGTTTAGAGTCTATGTGTGGATGTTTACTGGTTTTCTGGGTGTCCAATGTCTATTACAGCTGATGAAGATATGGTCAATGTCATCAAAGGAGCCTGGGGAGTGACTCAGTTTACCTCACTGTGAATACTAACTTGTGTAGAAACATCTACGTGCAGACACCAAGATCTCAAGTCACTTGCCGAAAAAAAAAGCATATTAAACAACATATGCAACACGGCAGATACCACAGGCTCTTTGCGTGCAGGAACCCTCCTGGAGCAGGAGCTGGAGACAGTACACTCTCGGACACCCTCCACCTGTGATACTTGACGCCTACATTTAGGCAAAGCATTTTAATTAGGTGCTTAAATTTAGACAGTGGTAATGTTCCCAAACCCACAATAATTGTTACTGTGAGGAGAAGTGTTCTTTGCTTATCATCTGTTGGGATTTTTATAGGCACTTTGAGGGAGAAGACTTGGAAGAACTCACACATAGCAGTTAGCATCTCTCCTTCTGCAAAATTTTAAGAGGAACAATTTATTCCAATAACTCTTTCTTAAATACTTTGATCACCCCATCTCTAAAAGAAATGTATTCAGCATAAAAAAAGACAGCAGTTTGTTTTGATTCAGAATAAAAGACATTGAGGTACTACCATTGTATTACTGTTTACCTGACCTTTCTCTGCCAGTTTATTATGCACAGTTATAAACTCCTCCAGCAATGCTTTTGGAATAGCTAAATGTTGTTAGCATAACAAACTTTAGTCACTAATTAAAATATTTTCACATTGAAATGCTCTTTAGGCAATGAATAAAAAATAAACTTGTGAGCATGGAATAGAGATCCTAGATGCATGGGGGTTTTGTGACTCTGTGTGTGTGTGGGGGGGGGTGGTTTGGTTTTTTTTGTTTTGGTTTGGGTTTAATATTGCTATTGCTTATTGAAAAATATAGTTCAGGGACAGCTGAAGCTATTGAATTTGTGTCAGATTTTTTCACATAACTTCAGCCATGAAAATTGCTGATGTTGTGGAAAAGATCTGTTGTGGTGCTGAAACAACTGTTGATATCTAGATTTAACTGCTATTAAATAGCCAAACTGAAGATCTGGAGAAAAACAGGCTCCGGCCCTTCCTATTGCCATTCTGTAGTTACAGAGTCATGTGCCTTAGCCACTTGGTTTCTGTGGTCTGTCTCCATAAACAGAAAGTTATTTATGCAATTTACAGGGAAAATCCTGCACTTGAAATAACTCTCAATTTAACAGTTTGCTGTATGCTGGAATTCAGAGCCTGACATTCTAGATTTTCCCCTGAATTAGGGAGGGAGAAGTTACTCTTCCCCTCAAGATAGATCTTATTGGCTTCCTGGCATCTAGAGCTGGAGTTAATGAAACTTTGGTTTCCATTGCTTGTCTTATACAAAGCAAACTTTTCAGTTAAACTTCTTGTCTCTAACTAACACCTGTGATTTTCGCCTACTGCTGTGGTGCAGATCATTGCAGGATTTCCATGGTAATGTTGACTTTGACATACATAAATGTTGAATTTGACAGATATATTTTTATTTGGGAAGCCAGCTTATGAGAGGAGTGGTACTTTGAGTCTTTGACATGACCAGTGCCTTAAGACATGACAGACTTCAATGTGAATAATATCCCAGAAGAAGGACTGGAAACAAGCTGAGATATTTTCACCTTCAAAGCAGCATCAACAGTAACTATCTAGTTCTTGATAGATAATTATTTAACCTGAGCTTAAAAGCCTCCTGTGAAGGAGATTTCATAGCATCTGTCAACAACCTATTGTAATTAACTTCCCATTAGAAAACTTTCCCTAATATGTAAGTTAGCTCTTCCTTGTTTCTCGTCCTACTCCTAGTGATCTGAGACCACAAATTGCTTCTTTTGTCTTTGAAACATTTTTAGTCACATTTTTAAACACCTCTTTTTCTATGAAAATAACTTTATATTGCCTTTCTCCCCAGTTGGGGCAAAATTTTTGGAATTTCTCCTAGCTTGGATTTTCCAAAATGCTTACCCACTCTGGTGAGCACTTTGGGGAGCATCATCCATTCAGTAAGATGTAACTAGCCAAACTTTAATGAGAGCTGGCAAAAATTTTCCTCTGAAAATTGAGTAATGTGCTGTTCACTGGAGTATGGAATTACTTTTGGTTACAATTAATGATATGTTATTAATTATTTAATACACCTTATTTTAATGTGTGATATTATGTCTATTACATTTATTATATAATGCATAAGATATTATTATATGATAATATATTGTGAACAAGAATTAATGAAAAAAATAAATTTTTTTTCTTTATTTTAACTTCCTGATGGTAACAGAACGGTAATACCGCTTTTAAAGACAAGTTATGATGAGAAGATGGAATGTAGTTCAGAAAGTAGAGTGTTCAGAAACTTATTTTTATCTTGAAAATAGGCAGGATCTTTATTTTACCTACATCGTGCCAGAGCAATAAGAGACTCTTTCCAGCAGATGGTGATAGAGAACTTCCAAAAAAAAGACAACTGACCGGTTCCCTTTGTGGTTGTGCACGCAAAAGGGGAATCTGACCCCAAATCAGCATTGAAATAAACAGAACGTTTGTTTAGTGGTCTCCTAATGAGTCAGCTTTTTGGTTTGAGAATTATTTTCTGCCTCCTCTTGGTTTCTGGTTTTGGTCCCTACAAGTTCAGTTTTACAACATAATCTGGAAGGAGATATGAAGCTGTAATTATTATTATGCTGAACAATTTTTGTCCTAGGTCCTCAACTTCGGTTTTGGGAATCATTCCAGCCTCCTTTCCTTCTTTTCCTCTGAGATGGTTGGATGCTGTAGGTTAGCAATTTCATTATTTCATTTCAGTTTGAATTTAGAGTGTGTTACAGAAATGCTGTCTTTGCTCTTAGTCCCACTTTTCACATAACATACTTCTAAATAACTGAAATAAACATTTAGAAGTTTCAGATATGAGGGAATTAGACTTAGTAATGCAAAAATCTGTAGCCATCTCAAATAAACCAGTAATGCTCTGTAGGGAAAAATACGAATTTTGGACATGTCATATTTCACAAGGGGAAAAAAAAAAAAAAAAGATAATACAAAATTTCCACTCTTTTTTCATCAAATGGTCCAAAATAAGAAGATATTTACACATAGGATGAAACTGGGTTTTGATATTTCAGCCGTGTCTACCAATCTCCTTGGAATTTACGGTGGGGGGGGGGGAACCAAAAGAGTATATGAACTTCAGAGGAACCATGAAGTTTTGCATGAGCTCAGATTGTGATAAATGCATCTGAGAACATCATCCTGACAAGATGTCTTGAAAACTGTCTGCCAGAAGTAATGTGGCTATAGGTGACATACAAGTACCAGTGACATTAATGATTATAGCACCAATGGGGATGGTGGGAAAATCTGGGCTGAACCTGAAAAATCTAGTGAATCCATTTGACTCATATCTTAAAGTCACATCAGAACAAGACATAGGTGTCTGCAGTGAGGGTACATGTCTTCGCCAAAGTGTCAATGCTTCTAGTGTTGCACTCACATGGAAATGATTATGTCTGTCTGCCTTTTGTTATTGGTAATAATATTGAGAAGGTATTAGGTTCTCATAAACTTTCAAAGGCCTGTATCTAACTTGTATAAAATCATCATTGTGAAAGAAGGTTGTAAATCAGTGTTGTTCACTGTAATAGAATGAATTGAGAAACATGATGGATTTTTATCTTGCTTTTCTGAAAAAAAATCACTGAAAACTACTTCATGTTCGTGCAGATTTTCCTTGGAAACCTAGATTGGTTTACTCCCCCTGAAGGAACATCAGTAATCTTACCCCAAATCACTGTGTTTTGGAAAAGATTATGGGAATATTTCAAAACAAAGATAAGATCAAAATAAGATCAAAATGAAATGTCTTAGTTTACTAGCCAAGCAGAAATGGTTTACTTAAGGTCAGTCTAATACTAATCTTACAGTGCCTGAGCTAACCTTTTAGGATTATATAAACTGTTTTTCATTGCCTGGCCTTCACTTGTGTATTATTGGGTAGACTTACTAGCAAAATTATATCTCCTAGGTGCTGCTATGTTTGTGTCTCTGAGGACATTGGCAGAGCATGATGAAAAAAAAAAAGGTTTGATGGGAAAATATTGACCAGTCATACTTCTGGTATATTTTTTCTTGATTTTTTTTTAAAGTCTTTTTAATCTTATTTGCCTTCTGTAGTTTGGACACGAGGTTCTAATTCAGGGGGTCTATAAGGGTGAGAATATACCTACCATGACTCCAAAGCAGGCAGAGAATTGCCAGGAAATGATTTATCATTATTTTGAAGTACTAAATGCCAGGCTGAACTGGTTGAAAAACTTTCATGAGTAAAACCTGCACAAAATTAAAAAAACTATTTTACATACCTGAGCAGATTTGGAGAGTGCTTTCAGATTTCCACCCTGAATTATGTATTTCATATTTGTTCTGATAAAAACCCAGCCCAAACACTCTCTTTTATTGTCCAGGGCTTTTAACCACAGCTTGCTGTCTTGCAAGCTGCCCAAGTGATAGAACAGTACCGGGGGTGAAAAATGTGATGATCTCCCTGCTCTGAACATCTTCATTCTCTTCCAAATTACCATAGGAGCATTAATTTGATTGTGTACTTCCTACAGCACTGTTAATTAGTTATCTCATATTAATTATAGTAATTACATACACACCTATCTATAGGACTATTAGGCCGTTCATAGGAAAAAAACCATGAACCAAGATGTTCTTGATGCGGAGCAGCTAATCAGCTAACAGCTGCTGTTGGTCCCAGAGTTGCTAGTTAACACTTGAAATACTGTACAAAGGGATACTTTCCAAATTCTAGCTAATAAAAACCTTTTCAAGTCATTGCTAAACAAATGTGTTCTGTCTGTGCTCTTCCCTTCACCTGCTAATATAACCAGGGATCAGAATTAAATACTAATATGACTAAACAGCAGTACGAGAATCATCAAAGGGATGTTGTGAGGACATATTACTAGGGAACAAACATAGTATGTTTTAGCAGAGGAAATTTAGTCTTTGCAAATCTAGGTCAATAAACTTACTTCTAAAACTATAAAATATGAGTAAAAGTGGTTTATGTGCAGTCTATGAGTAGTTTTGCCCTAAGAATCATTGCTGTCCTTGCCATGATTTTATACACTGGGGTGGGTGATGGGAAGAGACAGTCATCCTGCCACATGAGCCATCATATAGAGTCCCCAAAACAGGATTTTCATCAGTGGGCTGGAAAGCAGTGCATCTAGCTCATGTGTGGTTCACAGGGGTGCCCCCAAACTGGCATCCAGAAGGTGAAGTTCCTCCCTGTCAGCAGTGAAATGCGTTCCTTTGTTTTACGTAAGAATCTACCAGAAACGATGGACTTTGTTCAATTGTACGTCTCTCTTCTATGGTCTGTTCGGTGGCTAAGATCACAGATCTGGTTCCTATTCATTCATGTATTATACAAAGATGACCTGGTACAAGAATAATGCATTCTACTCCTGTAGAATTCATGGTCATCAGCTCTCACTGCCTGTGGTGCTTGCAATTACGAGGCACTCGATGACAGATTCACTGATTTCAAGACCAGAAGAAACCGTTAGATCATCTGCTCTAACTTCCTCTGAATTGCAGGCCAGCAAGTTCTGCCTGTGGACTCTTATATTGATCCCATCAAGACAGCTCTCTCACAAAAGCATTAATGCAGCATTGAAAGCCGTGAGGATCCCACATCCTTTTTTCTCTTTTTTTTTCCACTGGAAGCTACTCACCGCCACTGCCACAAATGTTAAGCTTCAACTTCCACTCTTTGGTTCTGGTTCTGCTCCCTCTGCTGTGTTACAGCCCCCCATCACACCCCATCTGTCCTTCCTCTGAAGGACATGGACCACAGTCATTTCTTCTCTATAACTTCCCAGCATCGAGTCTCTACTGGAAGGCTTTTTCTGCAACCCTTTTAGTTTTTGTGGCTCTTTTCCTTCTTACAAGGTAATTAAATTGTTTGTGTAAACAAATCGAATCCCCTGCTTTGCTTTCTATGCAAATCAGAGCTCTACCATGATGGAAATCATATTTATACTTATCACTAAATTCATCACACAGCTTCTAGCCTGGAAGCTGCATTGCCTTCCCACTCTCAAGCAGTCGCTGCATTGCCACTATTGCAGACCATTATTTTTGTGTATTCTCTTGACAGATCTGACGAGAATTACACATGCAAAAAAAAGCAACATATGGTGTTTGAGGTAAAAAAAGACCACAAAATCGTTTAAGGAAACATGAAATTGTTTGGTTACACTCAGGTCCAAGGCCCAAATAAATATCCTGGTTGTGTTCCACTGGTTGCCAAGGAGAGCTAGGCCAGCACATCTTTAGCTGGATCAGGAGTCTAAAGTTATGTTAGGGTCTAAATCTGGGTCTAAGCCTGCAATAGGTCTAATTTTTCCTAGGGGAAGAAGTGACAAGAATGACCAGTATGTGGCATCCAGGTCCACAACTTTACCAGTTCCCCCTGAGTTTTGGAAAACATTACAACTTTCTGACCGATTGGCAGAACAATTTGTCCTCCTGACTGTATTAGTCCTTTGTTGTAATTTAAACTATTTGGTTGCTTTTCTGAGAAGTAGATAAATACCATGAGAATTTGATTGTCACCAATTTGCAAAGTGCCCCATCACCTGATGTTTTCTTTTCAAAAAATACTCAGAGAATGCATCAGAGGAACAAATTTAGTAAATAGCTCAGAATGGTATTGGTCAAGTTGCACACTTTGCTTTAATTACATCTGAAAGCCTAGCCATTAGCATTATCATTCTTAAAAAAAAAACCAAAAACCAAAAAACAAGCAAACAAAAAACTCCTTTAGGAAAAGAAAAGCCTTTAACTTGTACTGTTTTGGAAAGCAAAAGCACTGATTACAAGGGAAGTAAGAGGGAAGAACAGGGAAATTCCAACAAGAATCTATAGGACAGACAAATGTTTGATCCAGGTTTCCTATTCTTTGAAGGCATCTGTTTCTCCCCCCCGGAATAGGAAGAAGTTCAGAGTGATTTCAGTCCCATTTTATGTACATACCTCAGTTATAGGCTGAAAGGTAGATGGGGTGAAATCTGAGCTAAAAAGATGCATAAGTCTGTTTACACCCCATCAATTTCTTTGATTTCTTTTCAAAGCCAGTCCTCATTAAGAAAACTTAGTCTAAGTAGAATATGTTTAGTGGTATTATTCTGGAGCCATAACATTTATCTTTAGCAAAACTAATAACAACTTTAACCAGGATAACAACTTTAACCAGGATAACTTTCAGAAATGCAACCAGGTGTATACGAGCCTTTTAATTGCTCATGCCAGAGAATGAGTAATGCAACTGAATGGATGCAGATGTAAAGTAGTCTGTGAGCATCATGCCTGCGGCACAGTTCATGTCATGTAAAGTAACTGCCAATCAAAGAGGGGAGAGATTTAGGAGGCTTCACTGGAGAAAAAGATAATTTCATGTCATTCTCGGTAGGTGATGATTAAAACAAACGTGTATAGGTTACTGACCTGTAGGGAGATTAAAAGAGTATTAGAAAAAAAGCTTTCAAGAAAATTGTTTTCTAACAACTTTTTCCATGTTTGTTAATTGTAGCATACCCCTGTCACATTAGATGACCGAAGTAAGCCTCATTGACCTTGCCTCAGACGTCTGTAGTAAAGGGAGGATAGTGTCTACAAGGGTTAGCATCATCAGTGGTCAAGGTGAAGCTGCAGACTACAAAAAGATTTCTGGGTGAATATAAAAAGATGTTAAATAGTTTCAAATTCCACATTTATTCTCATTGGAGAATTGCACTAGTGTCCAGTGTTGTCTCAGGATATTGACAAACCAGGTTTGTAGGCAGAAGTACTCTCTCATACTACATCCATTGATATATTCGAGAAAAACAGATGGTCTTTTGAATATACAGGATCTGAAGAATAACATGTATGCCCAGCAGTTATTCTGTTTTCCATGAGCATGTCAGCCAGAGAAACTATAAGATAAGTTTATGACCTATATCCCCACAGGATATAAGGTTCTCCTTGTAAGATTTGCATCATAAAATTTCCACAAAGAGATCAACTATGAATTTCATCCAGAGGTATAAAAACATAGGTGGTGAAGTGGTATGAAAACCCCAGGTAATTTCAGCATATTGCATTACATAAATATTGTTCTTAAACAGTGAAGTTTAGGTGAAGGTTGCCTCTGAATACACTGAAAAGCCACCGCAAGTGTTAATATCTCACTTAACAGAGTCTGAGTGTTTAACTGTTTTTTAGATGCTAAACATCCGTATGTGAGTTAATTCTCACCCATAAGCAAACCTGTGGACTTTAAATAAAGTTTTGATTGACTGAGAGGATCTGAATTCAAGGATTATTTCTGAGAAATCTAGGATTCTTTATAGATGATGAATTTAGGTAGATTTATTAGATGCTGAAATAATCATTACCAAAAGCAAGAAGTTGTAAAACCTTTTTCAACAACAAGTAATCTTCTGATACTCAGCCCTTTTCTTCTGAGCGAGTAGTCACGTCTTTCCTTCCAAAGGACAAAATTTTTCAACTTCCTATAAAAGATACAAATGGAACAGGAAAGAAATGGGTGAAAATAAATTTCCATTCTGTTCTCCCATCTATCACTGACTTCCTTTATGTTTTGAGGCAAGTCTCTTAACCACACATGCCTTTTTTTTCTGATAATGAAATAACCAACATACTTTGCAGCAAGGTATGAGGCAGCTTGAACCAAGCGAATGTCTTGTCTGTGTCCCGTGATTCCCAGACATACCTGACCACGAGTCCTGAGTAACCTCTCATTCAGGTACTCTCCTCTAACACCCTCCCTTCTCAGTCAATGAGAAACTTTTGAAGGAGTAAACTGACATTATGACATTCGCCAAATTTCAATTTTGTTCAGCCAATTAGCGGTAGCTTCAATCTTGTATTTCAATTGATTAGGCTAAAATTACCATAGTGAATTTCCATCCTGGAGGGTATAAAGGCCCTCAGACACTGAGTATATGTGTATCTCATGTATCTCTCCAGACTGAGCTGCTGTAGCTAATACACTAAAGAAAAGGTTATGTGAGGCAATCTGAATTAAAAAAAAAAAATAAAAAAAATTGAAGACAAAAATGTTAAATAGGTTGCTTTAAACTTGTTAATAGAAATGGTAAAGGGTGGGGTTTTTTCTCCTTCTAATAGTAGCGAACGCCTTTCTGTAAGTGGCTTCTTGCAGATATTAAATGTAGCAAATACAGCAGGGAGTGCTTTTGAAATAGCTGATGAATTGAAACAGTGGGAAGAAAAAGGAATAGGAATGGGATGGGGGATAAGATACTTCAGACTTAATATATTGCAGACAATGAGATAATTCTATGGGCCAAAAATATCAATCTGCAGACTATGTTTTTACTTGATAGAATGCAGAACTCCATCCTCCAAACAAATAAAAATGCATCCTCTGACATTTGCATATTTTATTTTACTTTTCCACATGAAAAACAAACCTCACTTGCAATCCCTTTAAAAAAAAAGTAGGAGAGACTGTAGACTATGCAAAGGGAATGTTGTCTGCTGTGGAATCCTGGATTTAAGAGAATAAACAATAAACCCAGGACCAAAGCCACCGGACAGAAACCATTCCCAAAGCTTCTTTCTGGTTTAAGCAGCATGGAAGGTTTCTGTTCATCAGGGAAACTTCCTAGCATGGTTCTGTGTCCTTCCAATCCAACCAGAAGGAGACCAGGATGGCTAGAAATTTTTCAAACTTCCATTATGGAACACAAAGACAGGAAAAAATTTAAGTGACTTTAAAAGTTGATGAAGCTTAAAAATTCAGCCTAGGTTTCTTCTGCTTTCAAAAGTACCCTTCATTCTTAAGAATAAATAGGAGCATAGTTTAGTGTAAGAATAGGAGTGTTGATCTTACACCACCCTACTGTTCTGATGTAGGTCCTCAGTTTAAATAGAGTTTAAACTCAGTTTGAAGTTCCTTTGGGAATGATCCAAAAAAAAAGGAGAGCAAACTGACAACGACAGCAGCTTAATAAAATATTCAAAAAAGGTCAGATGTCCCTATCTACTAAAACATTTTTCACAAGGGATTATTAGCATTAGTATTAATGTTAGTGTTAGGGTTGTCTGGTTTTTATCCCTGACATTCTGCTGCTCGTTTGTGCCTGTTGACTTAATAGTAGTGAACAACATAAATGAACTTCTCCTTACAGGGACATTATAACAAGACCCTAAAGAAGCATTTCAGGTTTTTATGAACTGAGGGAAATTCCAGATAGTTACAAACCTTAACATTTTTTTCCCACATTTCCACTGCACTGAGGCTGGATGAAAACTACTACTTTTGAATCTAGCCACATCAGCTGGTTTTATACCATCTTTCATCTCAGAAAATGATCAGTACACCCTTATTGTATGTACTTCAGAGTATGTGTGTGGTTACAAAAGCTGGGTTAGTATGGTGAACTGCATGTGTCTGCAGCCATCATCATGTCATTGTGAAAAAGCACAAAACTTGTCTTCTACCCCTAGGAAATTATAAAATCAGGGAGGGGGAAGGACTAGATTTTGACAGGCCACCTTGTTTCCCAACTTGCCAACAGTGCTGATCTCTACAGCCAAACTGTCTGCCAAATGATTGTTTGCTGTTGGTTTTTACAGGTTTTCCTGACAAATGCCAAATGATTGTTTGCTGTTGACTTTTACAGGTTTTTCTGACAAATAAAAGAAAAAGAATATTGTATTTTTAAGTCAAGATGTAGGACTTTCCTAGTGGTATATAGAAGTGCCTAAAAAGGAACAGGATATAACCATGAAACAGTTTCTAGTTTGGTTTGGACAAAGAATTTTTTCTTGCAATTTTATTCAAGGTTTGCTTTATTCTCACAAAAGATTCTGTCTCAGAGACCAAGGTAGTAAAAATCTGATGTATCTATTTCTTCTTGGGAATTATTTGGCTCAGTTTTACAAATGTGGGGAGGAACAAAAGTAGTAATTGACATCTTAATATGATTAAACATAATCACATAGCTACAATGAAAAATGCCATTCCTGAAACTCTCTTGAGGAAGTGCACATCCTCAGACCAACACTACCCTTTGACAGTGCAGGTCCATACTTTCAACTTACATATAATGAGGTCATTCCCCTGAAGCTGATGGAGTTTCTTTAATTTTCACCCATAAAAAAAGTAACCCCTTTTCCCCCCTGTCTTCTTGGGTCACAGGAATAATTTCCTTTTTAGAGCATACCTTTCCTGTTGTTCAAATGATTTCACACGCTCTGTTTCACCCATCTTAGAAATGTATCATTAGCCATTACAGGCATTTTCAGTGCATGGGTGGGCTGTGTGCCTAATGTTCATCTGTTAATATTCACACTATCTTCTATAGAGTTCCTGCCATGTTGGTAAAATCTGCTTTGAATACTATTAATTCCAGCTTATATTTGGAGGTGTTTTTCAGTTATGTCTATCCTTTATAAAAATAATGCCGTATTTCATTCTGTGGTTGCTGCACAGGGCCTTTGTGCTGCAGACTATGGCAACGGGGTTTGCAGTCTATTCAGCTTCTGGATGAAAGCAGCATACACTGCTTGTTTACTCCCGACCTGCCTCTTTAGGTGACATCCTAACTCCAAGAAACTCAAATAAGATTTTTTCCATTTGCTTTAGCAGAGATGGGTTTTTGCTACTCATTTGCTTCAGTGATGATAAAGAATTGCTCAGGCATAGGAGAAAAATAAATTATGTGTTGAGAGAGAACCAAGGGTGATGATACCACAAGATAGTTAAATTGTCATCATCATATCACATGGTGTCATTAAAACTGTGTGATCCTTTCTAAGCAGCTTGGTTTGGACCTCTCCTCTCCTCTCCTCTCCTCTCCTCTCCTCTCCTCTCCTCTCCTCTCCTCTCCTCTCCTCTCCTCTCCTCTCCTCTCCTCTCCTCTCTTCTCCTCTCCTCTCCTCTCCCTTCTCAGATTCTCCATTTCATTAAGGGCATATGAACAAACAACACAAGGTTCCTTCAGGTTTAGAAAAAGGTCAGAATTTGTCTTGGAAAGGGAAGAAAATGATTGTGGATAAATTGGATGTATTCTTCTCCACCACCTACTAGGCCAGCTTCTTTCTTGCCTCTGGGAAATGATGATACCTCTTAGATGCAAAACAATGTGAAGAAGAGATATGCTATGTTTAATATTTCTCTAATGAAAAAAATAACTAAAGAGTCAAGCTGGAAATAGAGTGGCTGAACATGTCATCCTAGCCTTTTATTTTGAGATTGTTACAGAGAAGGAACAGAGGACTGTTGTGTTGTACACCGCAATGCTAATTAAGAAGACACGATTCCTCACCTGTTCTCCTTGTCTTTCAAGCTGGCATTAATATTATATGAATTGCCTTTTTCATATTGTCTCAATGACAGGACAACAGCTTGCGTGCAAGTATCCATCCACAACATTAAGTAGCCCTTGCTTCATCTTCTCGGCTGAACACCTTGGTTTCCTTTCTGCCTTCCAAGTTGTTTTTCTGCTTCTCCAGCACCATTGCATCTTGGTTTCTGTAGCCTAATACCAGTGAGCAAGGCTTGGCATTGACAGTAGACAGTTCTGGGTCGGACCTTTCCAGAAGCTGTCAAGACACACATCTGAGATCCAAGGATATGGCATTGTTACAGAAATCCAAGCCTGTTCTGGGTTCTGCAGAGCAAAGACTTTCTTCAATCTCTGCCAGACCATGTGGGTAATCTGTAGTGTTCACCTACCACCTTGGATGCAATATTTCATTCCATAAAATATAGGTACAATGGATTGCATGGAGAAGGGATAATGGTGCTTTTGGTCACTGAGTCTGCATTGCTAACTTTTGCCAGACTGCTCTGCAAGTCACTCAGAGAAACACTCGGCGTGGATTAGATACACAGTGAGTCATACGCTTCCACTTCCAACAACATAATATGACCTTCGTTTGAAAGCCAAAAAATTCTCATTGTTTGTACTTCAGGAATACATTATTGCAGTGTTATAGTTGTAGTTATAAGTAGATTTTTCCAAGAACACTCATTGATCTGACTCAACACTCATTGGTCTGACTCTGTTCCTAATTACATCAATGGGAAGGGATTTTGATCAGAACTGTGAATTTTCTGGAGGATAACACATGGTTCATTTTGGTAAATGGGTTATATCCCTCTGCCCTTGACTATGAATATATTTTTTCAGCATGCCTGTGGCTGTGTGACAAAAGATTTACTAGGGAAGAATTGTGCCTTTTCAATATTTGTGCAGAATCCTGCAAATAAATTTCCTATTAATAAGACTGATATGTTGCTGTGTTATAAATATTTACTGTTAATAGTGTAAAATAATCAAGGTGCTAAAGACATCTATGTTTTCTCTTCATAAGATACATTTCACATTTTGATTTCCTTCAGGGGACTTTTAATATTTTTGGAAAAGACTTTCTTTATTTTGGTTGCTGGTTTGCTTTTCCCATGACAGGCTTCTGTTTTATCCTCAGCCATTCTATGTAGCAGATGTAAAAATAAGGACAATGTCTGACACATGAGCTCTTTAGAGTTTGTGGTCTTCATGTCTGTGGGTAAAAGGAGTAGGTCAATCTGAGTTTCGAGTTGTATTTTTGCCACCCTGGTCTTCACTGCCTCATCAGGGTCAAGTTTTAAATTAGGTTGAGTGATGGCATGACTGTCCATGACTGGACAAGAGGAAAACATCATTCACAAGGTTTTATGCTTGTTTGGTTTCATAAAGAGAAACAAAAATTTTCTTCCAAGATGCATTTCTCTTTAACCTTTCTAAAATTGCTATGGGAAAATGATCATGTCCCCTAGGAACCTGTGAATAACATACAATACAATATTGTCAGATTATGTATTACTTTGTTGAGAAAGAGTACTGTTGATGAGACAAGAACTGAACACTTCCCTGTAGTTGTTTCCATCTAATCTTTCTTTCATCCTTCTAGGAGCCTTCTAGAAGCAGAACCTTCCATAGCCCAATATTGTTCCTTTCCACAAACCTCCAGATGCTTGATGAGACTAAGAACCTACACGAAGAGGTTTATTATTTATCATAAAATCTGATGTATCAATGGTGATACACATATATTTTTAATTTTTAATGATAGGCTTGTTATTCCTATCAAACTTTAAAGAATTCTGTGATAATGAGATCTAACCAAATGAGTTTAGGAAAATTCCATGTCGGATTTTGTTTATTTGGTTATTTTTGCATATCATCTACCCTTGTGTCTTGACTGGAGGTCTAACCCCTTCTTAAGATCTGACCCTGTGACAAAAATTTCCTAAAGTATTCATGTGCCGCCAGAAGAACAAGTGGATACATGATAATTTCTCTTTCCAATCTGCAGATATGGAGATATGAAAGGATACGGGTCTAAGTGTTCTTTAGCTGATGCTGATAAAGTCAAGGAGAATGGTAAAGCCCTAGAGCACGTATTTTGACTATGCTTACATGGGAGGACAGAGGGAATCCTGTCTTCCATGGGGATACCCCCATTGCAGATAGCAGTAAATGACAGAGAGCAGTTCCTGCAGAGCTTCCCGAACTGTTCTTGCTTACCTGGGCAATGCCATTGTCAGCCAAACTCCCTACAGTTACATCACACTGGTAGCTCGCCTAAATTCAGATTGCCTGCAGTTCCCATCTGTGGTTGCTCTAGGAGACACTGAGACCTCCCTGGGATGGACTCCCACCACAAGTCTGCCCAGGGCTGGGTGGATGAATCACCATGAGGACAGATGGGATGCCTAGAGGACCAGAGGGCAGGCACAACACATGATACCCCACTTGACGGTGCATTAAAGCAGAGGAAAGTCTTGGAATCTTCTTCATGTTACAGAGTGCCTTATCCGTTCTCATGCTGAGGGCTTTCCACTTCACTCGTGACCCCACTCTGCCACCTTCACCTATGCAGCCTGGAGCTGCTGTGGCATTTTTACCCTCGCATACCTCATGCTGTTGTTCTTGCACATTGTTCTCATGACCTTGTACTTGCAAATCCCGAGACATATTGATTTAGTCAAGTTTCTCCTGGAAGCAGCTGTCACTGATGTGAGAATGACTCTTCTTTCTCCCCCTTTTCCTGCCTTTTGTTTTGTAGCTTTTAGTATACAACTTTATAGTAGAAAAAAAAAGACGACTCATTGAATGACTTCAGTACATAATTACCACTTCAACAGCCAATAATCATTATCCAAAACTATGTATGCACAAAGTTTAGTGGTTAGTCAGTGCACAACATGTAATCAAAGCTTGTTCCAGGGACTGCTAGTAGGATCGTAGGCAGGAACCATCAACTAGGAGATTGTGCAGGATGTGATGGATGAGGAAATATCTGCTGCACTGGAGAGGACATCCAGAAGACGTTGTCCATCTGGGAGATATGACTGTTTTCCATACTGGCTGGCCACTGGGGAGAGTTTTCACTTTTCCATTCTCTCTCTTAACTCTCTTTCTTTATGCCCTGAGAGTAACTGTATGGTTTGAGTCAATGTGTGCCATCAGCTAGAGATCCCACGAATAAAACTTTGTCTATGAAGGCCTCCCCCATCTTTCTTTGTGCAACCCTTTCAGCATCCCAATAGGTTCAAGCTAAGACCAAATCCAAACAAGAAACTGTGAAACAAAGATCCAGATAATCAGCTCATTCTGCCCCAAGCGTGGTTTGGAGATGATTGCATTTAAAACAGTGAAGAGTGAGCCAGGGGGAATCCTTGTGTGATTTTGATGGATTTGGTCCTTGTTTGAGACTGGGACAAAGCCACAATCAAATTCAATGTTAACAGCAATTTATACCACTTTTGCATCTATCAAGCCTTAAGCTTTATATTTGTGCTTCTGATTCATGCTCTTGAGGATGTACAATTTGCAGGGCTCCTGAGAATACATCCTATAGAAAAAAAAAAAATCCTTTATTTTCTTTTCCCTCATTTTTAAAAAACTGTGGTTAAGATGTGTATTGCTGAGTGCCCAATAGTTGTCAACGATTTTTTTCTGTTATGCAAGATATATTCCTAACCTCTCTGAATCTATGGAAATAGCAGTGTGTGCTCAAACTATTTATATCTCTGAACACATCATTTTTCTTATCAAGTTGTCATTGCATTTGCTGAGCTCCTTGACTGGTTATTGCAGACAGAGTAAAAATACTCAGCTGCCAGGTATGCCTTAAAACTATATATATATATATATACAGAAAAACAATAATAGCAAGTTGTTCTAATATTCCACACTTCTTGCCCTACTCCTGCTGATTACTGACAGTGCTATTGTATTTTTGAAGATATATTTAATTATATTTTTAATCTGCCAGCTGTAGTGTGATGCATTAGAACATTTTTGCCAATGAGGTTTTTTCTTTGCAAATATATTCTATCAATGTGATCTTGACGAGTAATCTTGTAGGGTGGTAAGAACATCCTGCACATCAAATTGGCCACCCATTCATGAGCTGCACTACATGACGCCTGAACTTTGATATAGATATTAACAATCTGTGTCAATATAGTAGCCTGTGGCTAATTGGAAAGAGAATACAAATTTGCAAGTACTAAAAGATCTGTTCCACAGATATTCCTTACTGACTGTCTTTTACATTGAGTTGATCATCACAGATAGCACAGTGAAAATTCTCTTAGACAACCATATTTGCACTTGCTATCACCATATGCTAAGTAGCTTGTGCAAATGTTACTCCTACGCTGAATAAATCGCCTGGTTAATTATTGTATTAACTGTTTATGGTCTGAATTTGCATTCTGTCTTTCGTTCATTATCAGTTCATGGTTCTTAATATTTCCCTGCTTGATTTGCTTCCTCACAGATTAGAAATCTCTTCCTGAGTCTGACATGGAAATCTCTGCTATGATAACATAATCACTGTTTCAAAATGCATAAAAGTAGAGATTTCAGTAATAAGATATGCAAAAAAGTAAAATCATATTCTTTCTTTAAACTGTGTTATTTATATATTATCAACTAGCCACTCTGTTTTTGCTGCAAAGTCTTTTGTCTTGCAAAACGAAGCAAATTCTACTAGACAGTTTAGGTGCTTGGCAGATCTGTGAGATAATGATAGCTGTAGCAATCACTGGCCACAGCTGAGCTGCACTTCAAAGGAGCCAAAAATTATTGACTGGAATGAAAATATCAAGAAATAACTTCAGATTTGTTCTCACTGATCAGCATCTAGTCTGACATTTTACCAGACTTAGCTAATTGCTTATCCCATTAAAATCAATAGAAGTTTTGCCTTTGTGGCCACCAAGATCAAGACTTGCCTATGAATTGTGTTAGTGCTGTCTGTGTTATAAATCTTTTCTGACAGGTGCACTACTATACAATAAATATATCAGGGATTGGTAGAATTTAAAACAAATAGTATATTTTATTTTATGTCCTCATTACCTACCAATAAGCCTTGCAACTTGACTGTTACTTTTGTTGTTTTAAAGTCTATTTCCAACAAGGCATCTGCTCTTGGTTGGGAGACAAAACATTTCCCTTGTCACTATTTTCCAATAGTTTAACATCCTTACTCTTAAAAGCAAATGTCTGACTCTTATTCAGTTTCATCTGGTTGAAGCTTTAAACTTAGTGGTTGTATCTTTGTGAGAATAAAGAACCTTTTGGCACACAGCACACTTACTCTTCATGGAGATATTGCACATTATAAAGAGGTTGCCTCTCATTCTTGAGAAGCTAAACAAATCAAGTTCTTCAAGTCTCTTGGTGTAAGGCGTCTCCAGCCCTTAAATCACTGTTGTTGATGTTTTTTCAAAAAACCCAAGCTAAATCACTGCACTGTAGTAGTATTGGTCTCAGTGCAGAAACCTTACAGATCCCACAAGTCAATCTCTTGTTTACAGGTCAAAAGACTGAATTAACAGCTTGGGTCCAAGATTTGCCCCAATTACACTGACTTGCTAAATTCTTTCAGATGTTGCTCTCCAGGACATAGTTTTTCTTTTTATAGGTATGGTTTTTGTTGCCTGTTCCTCATTGTTTAACACTGTGCTGGCTGTGCCTAAACACTTGAATCCAATTTAACTTAGTGGGCTATGTTTTATTTGCAAACTGATCTGACTTCATCACAATCTCCCATGCTTTCAGTCATAACGTCACCTAGGCTAGTCCTTGCAAATGTGTTTCCTCTCTTCTTCCTTCCCAGGCTGACGATAATTCTCCACTGAACTTCTTTCTGAGAAAAGACAGTTAGCTAGTTCTCAACCCACCTAATGTGCTTTCTTGACAACTTTTAACCAGAAGATAGTGAAATACTAAATCCCACACTCTTCAGAAATCTTAGTATGTTTGCAGTTTTCAAGCCTGTCATTTCAAAAAATGAAAGGTTTTGTTTTGATTGCATTGACTTTCCTGGGGAAAAAAAAATGTATTGAATGCCATTAATCACCTTCCCAGACTAATCATTTAGGAATTTATACCAGGATTAGCTTTTCCTTGAATATTTTTCTGGGACAGATATCAGGCTAATTGTGTCCATAGTATCCTACACAACCTTGCTTCCCCTCTCTGAATCAGAGCACAATGCTAGGATTCATCCAGCCTGCTGGTATATTCCCTCTATCCCTCTCTATTCCTGCTATCTATTAAAAAGCCAGAGCATGAACTAGAGATGTCCTCCATCAGCTCACATAGAATCCATCCGTGCAAGTATCCTGGCCCGCTGATTTAAAATTATTTATCTCTCAGAGATGTTTAACACCCTCCACGGCTACTAATGGACTGGAAAATACTTTATCATGTTTATATGATTCAAATACATCCTCCTGCTTCTTTCAAGATACAGAACAGAAATATTGAATAAACACATCTGTCATTAAAAGTTCTGCCACCCCCCTAAGCATCAGAATTTTATTATAGCTATTATTCAGAACCTACCTTATTCCAGCTAGTCAGAGTTTTTGCTCTTTTGCTGCCTTAATTTCCTACAACCTATAACTTCTCGTAGTTGATAGCTGTTGCTTCCCTTTTCTGTTTGCTAAATATTGCCTTTTAATTTCTAAGTGCTGCTTCCAGTCTTTTGTTGAGCCTGGAAGGGTTATAACTAATGTTGTCCTCTCTTTTAGATGTGTATTTATGACATTTTAGGTACTTCAGTTCTTTTTAAAGAGCTCCCAGATTTCATCTGTTTTTTTCTAACACTTTTCTCCCTAATATATTTCCTTTCATTTTTTCTCTAATCTAAGAAAGTAGCCTTATGTATCTGTTTTGACTGATAAAATATGCATGGATGGTGGAGAGGTGACACTGGCCTGTTGCCCTGCAAATATTTCCTAGTCTGGTGTGTAGTTCAGGTCTCTGAATGCTGGAGTATTTACACCACTGCTTAGTGGATAAATGTATAAATTGATCTACAGAGGAAATGATGTGGTTTGAGGGAAGAGACTCTAAGTCCTACCAGATCCTCTCCCTCCCAGCTAGAATTTGCCCACTGAGGTGTACACAGCTCCAGCCATGAGACATGGGGTAGCTATGAAGCTCTTGTTCCTAGATTAGATTCAGAAATTCATTTGGGAGGTGGCTTTTTTGATTGTTTATCCTAGTTCATAGAATGTATAACCTTGTTTCACAAGGCAACCAACAACTTGGAGTACGCTGATTAATTTTTTTTTTATCCATAAACATAAATCAAAATTTCTTACCCCTGAAACTGGACAAAATGCTTTTGAGCACGGGTCTTTTTTCATTGTTAAAAAAAAGTCTATTATGTTTTAAAATTACAGATATGTTTTACTGCTGGCTACCCGAGAGTTACCACATCTATTTTCAACAAAGAATTTGTCTTGCACTGAGCATGGAAGCAGTGCATTACCCACTTACCCACTCCTTGTAAGCTTTAGATGAGGTGTATTTGCTGTGATGTCCATGAGGAATTGGCCAGCATATGATGGTTTGGTCCTGAATCAGCCATGGACCATTAATTTCATTTTTTTTTTGCTTGTAAATAGAAAAGTCATTGCTTTCAGTAGGGCATCAACTTGTTCAGTAGCTACCTGTGTAATCTTCCTATATTTGCTGCTGTCATCCTTCTTGCTTACATTCCTGCTACTGTTATTTATGGTCAGCTACTATCTTATTAGCTTGTTAGAATAGGGGGTTTATCTTCTCATGTATTTGTATAGCACCTACAGTGACAAGAACCATGATCCTGACATGCTGTATAAATAACAGCAGGATCCCTTGCTGTTGAGATTGTAGATATTGGTTAAGGCCTTTAAAAGGAGGCTGAGGGGAGACCTCATTGATCTCCACAGCTTCCCGAGGAGGGGACATGGAGAGGAAGGTGTTGAGCTCTTCTCCCTGGGATCCAGTGATAGGATACATGGGAATGGTTCAAAGCGGCGCCAGGGGAGGTTTAGACTGGACATTAGGAACCATTTCTTTACCGAGAGGGTGGTCAAACACTAGAACAGGCTTCCTAGAGAGGTGGTCAATGCCCCAAGCCTGTCAGTGTTTAAGAGGCATTTGGACAATGTCCTTAACAACGTGCTTTAATTTGGTCAGCCCTGAATTAGTCAGGCCGTTGGACTAGATGATCATTGTAGGTCCCTTTCAACTGAAAATCTATTCTATTCTATTCTATTCTATTCTATTCTATTCTATTCCTAAATATATGCCAAAGCTATATTTGGCCACCCGTAATATGGGTGGTTTTGACTACAGTTTCTTGAAATGGCGAATCAAAGCCTACCAGTGATTCCAACAAGATTTGGGTCAAGTCCTGCAGAAATACACAGAACGAGGGGATTAACAAATGGCAGTGCTGGTCCACTGTGGGTCCCTTTCCTCCAGGCACTTGTTTAATGTGAGGTTGTTTCCATTAGAAGGGTCGAAGTAAGAAAAACACCTCACAGTCATCAGAGACCTTTTCAGATTTCTTTGCAGAGGTGGCAGAAAACATGCCATTTCAGTTTATTAATCTCTCAAAGATGTGGCCTTGAGAACAAACTCTTGTAATGGTCTCTGCACAGGGTCTGACCTTACATCTCCCAACAATGCCAGGAGCTCTCTTCCTACCTGCTCTCCAACAATCCAATACCTGATACCTGGCCATCCGTTCCTTTGCCATCAGGCATCTTGTCAGGAGAAAAATAACAACTCAGAGCAGCACCTGTCTTACAAGGCACTAAATCTCAGTAACTGAGATGTCTCTGAGTCTGTGATCTATGAAAAACTGAGCAGGCATTGTTAAAAACTAACCAATTTTGTTTTAAACTACTGGTATGATAGTCAGATGGTTTCAGGAGTATGTTACTGAAGTTGAAAGGTCTATACAATTTGCAGATCTCACAAAGTATTTCTGAGTCCCACAGCATGCTTACAAATCTCAAAACAGTTTCACCAATTAAGTCAACGAATCCCAAATGAAAAACTCTAACACTTTCACTTGCAAATCCTGACTTTCTTTCTACAGTACAGGGATAAGGAAGGATTTACAAAGCCCGTACTGTCAAGTACTGAAGCAATTTTGATTCTCAATATGCGTTGTGGCTATGTTTGAAAGAATGAGCAAGCAGAAAGTTACTGACGTGGTCTCAAAGCTGCACAGAGTAAAATCCTTCCAGTGGAAAGGAGAAGGAACAGAGGAGGAAGTTGAACACTGCCCGTGATGGTGTTTTCCTCCCAGTGATAAGAGTAATTATTTGTCACCTCATTGGTCAGGGTAAGATCAAGGAATAATTATATAGACCTCCTTAAAGCTGTTAAAACTGATGCTGTTATTCCCCACAAATAAGAATAGAATAGAACAGAACAGAATAGCTGCAGCTGGAAGGGCCCTACAGCAATCATCTAGTCCAACTGCCTCATCATTTTAGGGCTGTCGTGGTTTAACCCCAGCCAGCAACTAAGCACCACGCAGCTGCTCACTCACTTCCCCCCCACCACAGTGGGATGGGGGAGAGAATCGGGAAAAGAAGTAAAACTTGTGGGCTGAGATAAGAACGGTTTAATAGAACAGAAAAGAAGAAACTAATAATGATAATGATAACAATAACACAATGACAACCGTAATAATAAAAGGATTGGAATATACAAGTGATGCACAATGCAATTGCTCACCACCCACTGACTGATGCCCAGTTAGTCCCCAAGTGGCCATCTCCGCACCCACACTCCCCCCCAGTTTATATACTGGGCATGACATCACATGGTATGGAATACCCCCTTGGCCAGTTTGGGTCAGCTGTCCTGGCTGTGTCCCCTCCCAACTTCTTGTGCCCCTCCAGCCTTCTTGCTGGCTGGGCATCAGATGCTGAAAAATCCTTGATTTTAGACTAAACATTACTTAGCAACAACTGAACACATCAGTGTGTTATCAGCATCCTTCTCATACCTGACTCAAAAACACAGCACTGTACCAGCTACTAGGAAGACAGTTAACTCTATCCCAGCTGAAACTAGGACAAGGGCTGACTGAAGGTTAAAACATATTATTGTTCAGTGCAATGTTCAAATGTCTCTTAAACTTAACAGAAGGGATGTTAAGTACCATAGTTTGGGGTATATTTTTCACTGGATCTGTGAAACACATAGTCTCAAAGGATCTCTAAATCAGAATCCTGAATTGCAGAAAAAGTCTTTTCCCCAAGTTATCACTAATTTGAATGACAGTAGTATGCAACATTGTTTACATTGTTTTACTTGATGATTATTGTTATGTAATTCAGTAAATAACCATTAAATTCTGCATACTCTTGATCCTTGGCCTATTTCAAACCTTTGTGTTGTTTATTTCCCAGAAAATTTTCTTAAACTTTCAATTAGTAGACAAAGTGATGCAAATTTTATATTTGTTCACTTGAATCTGCATGAAAGCTATCAAAAGAATTTATGTCTGCCTGATTTTATGAATTTCTAGTGCAGCTATCTGTTTATTTTCAGGCATATTCAGTACAGGTATGTACTACTCATTTTAGACCATCACTAATAATGATGCCACAGATACCGTAGGCCCTGCTCAGGTGACTACACCAATGTGCCTAGCACTGTTCAAGATGCCCCAGATATCCTGCCTGACTTCCCATTTCTGCTGCAGAAGGACATGGGGCCCCTGTAAGACTGTTGTCGTATCTGCCAGGTCAGCGGGGATGTCTCAGATCCCCTGGGTATCTCTGCTGCTGTAACACATCCGTGTGGGGCCAGCTGAACTGAACCTCAGATCTCAAACCCTATAATGGGAGTGAAAATATCCGACACAGACGCATGACACTGAAGACGCCTAAGTTAGATGTTCAATCTGGAACTCAGCTAACCTTATATGTTTCCATTTATTTAGATTAAGTCCATCAAAATTTGAATTTAACTGGAAAAATATAGGGAATTCTAAAATAGAAGATCATCAGTAGGACTTATTCCAAGTACATCCAGTCAACCAGCACAGCTTGAATGCTGGATTTCAATGACATGAAAAACACATCAGAATATTACCAAGTGTTGAAGAAATTTATTTGTTAACAGATACATCCTCAAATTATTCATCACGTGATTTACACGTAATTTTGAAAACTTCAGTCCTTAAGCCAGTGGGTTCTGACATCTTGTGGATACATTACATGGAATCTATACTGTATTTTCAAGAATTTCAATTTATACATAGATTCCTCTTGCTAATAACCATGGCACTGACCCCTTACCAATGTACACAAAATTTCACTGGTGTAGAGATGATCCCATCAAAATCCTGGACCCATGAGAAATGTTAATTCACTTGCTCATCCTCGTGGTGGAGATGCCAGGTGATGATGATTTTAATGTTAATATTGTGAAGTGAATCATTCCTCCATATTGTGATAACATATGGGATGAACCACTTCCAGAAAGCCAAGCCAAAGGGGTCCAGCACTGCTAGTGAAGTTTAAGGACTTTATAGCTATTCAGAGAATACATGTTATCATACACCAAAATATGCACTCTATTAGACAGTAGTGTTTCATAGCGGTAGTGCAGAGGGATCGGTCTTAACATTGAATCTGTCTGCCTTCAAGTATGTGACAGGTCATGAGATCCCTGACTGCTTAATTCTGTCAGTAGTTTCAGAATAGCTTGCCTACACTTCTTGCTTGTGAAGGTCAGCGTACAAGGAAGGTTTAAAGGAAAGCAAGAATGCAGTAGTTAGCAGTGAAAGTAATTCCTCCTTGCCCTCACAGGCAACCAGTGCAATTCCTGATACATGGAATTAATACGGTATCATATACAAGTAGCAATCTGGAGCATAAGCTCAAAAAAGAAATAAATTTTATTTCCTTATACTTGATCACCTACCATTTTGATAAATCTTAAAGTATTCCTTTAGGGAAGAGAGGTATAATTTACTCTTGTAAAAGCGTTTCTTCCCTTGTATTATACAATAATCTTCAGACATTCTCAGCAAGATTAAATAAATGTTATTTTTAATAATGAATGACTAAGTACCAACATGGTAAAAATCAAGGTAACTGATGTATTATTCAAGTACATGTTCCACAGCTATTTGAAGCCAATCAGCTTATTGATCTTATCTAGCTCAATGGCTTTGGATCAAACTCTAGTATTTACAGGAGCTTTTATTTGCAAGGCATTTAGAAACAAGTTCAGATAAGAATTTGCAAGTGGCATGAATGTTCAGCCTACCGATAAATTTAAGCAAACAGACAATGCATAAATAAACATTTATAGGTCAATGTTTATCATATTACATAATGCAACTTTGTAGAATTTTCTGTTAATAGATTTTTCATCGCAGCTATATCATTTAAAAAATGTTTTTACTTATTGCTTAATATCCAAACCTGCAGGGAATTAAACAGCAGTAGCAAAACAAAATATTGTTATTTGATTAAAGAAAATTATCTTCTAAGAATTTTTTTATGTTGCCGCAGTGTTCCTACTGGTGTTATATTATGCCAAAAATATAAGGCTGAACTAAGAATTTTGCTGAACAGCATTAGATGGCAGTCTTGGATGTGTTGTACAATGAGCATCAAAAGTACCAAAATTCAGAAAAATGGTATGCTGGATTAAAAGCTGCTTCTGCGGTTGTACTTGGCATCCTTGTTTAAATGGGTTTAGATCCCATAACTTCTGTTGGCTGTCACAATAATAAAGCTCTGGTCTGAATAGCACAAAAGGAAACATTAGAATAGAATTTTTTCAGACCCACTGGAAAAATATTCTTTAGAATAATGAGGATATTTCTTTTTTTTGGATTGTTATTTGAGTAAATGGCTGTAGGTACTTTTCATGGGCTTTTCTCTAGTTTTCTTTGCTTTTGTAAATAGCCATATATTCTTTTAAGGCCTTCAGAGACTTTTCTGCTACAGCCCCCTAGAAAATCCTATAAATATCAGCCCATTGAAACTGGGTCTTTCCTTTGAAATTGTTTTCCTCAAAGTTGTTCATAGTCCCCAGCCCTGAGATACAACAAAAGGACATGCAGAGGATAGATGAAGAGAGCAAAGGCAGCCTCACATCGCATTTTCTTTTGTGTGCAGTCTCCTCCAATTATGGCAGCTGCCAATGTCTGTTCTAGCATCTGGTCATCACATATGGTTTCTGGCCATAGCTCCTTATCCTTGGCTGGTGTCCTTGCAATAGCGAATTTAAAAACTGGTGGACTGTCAAGTTTCAGTCCTGGAGGTAGCTTATACATACAATATGTTCAGGACTGGAAGTAGTGATGTTTATCTGCTCTGCTCATTCTTTGATGTAATTCAAGCTCGGTGTGTGGATCGTTCATTCCTTCTCCATGTTTTTCAGGTACTTGAACTCCTTGCAGGATAGCGTTTCTAGAAAACGCTCTCAGCTGGAACACAGTTTTGTGACATGGTTGCTGAGGTCAGACTTACAGGTGTATAGGATGGAAATAGGCATCAGATTGCTACCACAATTTAGTGACTTAATGCTTAGTACAATACAAATCAGGAGTCAAGTTTTGAAGTAAATCTGATCATCCATGCAGACGTCAGCTCTCACCGCGGAGTGGTGTTGGGCTGTAGGACCTGGACTCCTTATGGATGAAACTCAACTGCAGAATGAGCTGCAACTCACACCTGATGTGCTCAAACTGCCTGAAGGCATTCAGTCTTTCAGACCAGGCTAAATACTCAGTACAGAGGTGACAGCATGAGTACAGGATGAAGAAAAAATTGCAAATTTATCACAAAGAGCTTGGTTCACTTTAAAAAAAAAATACTGGATAGCTTATCTATATTTGGTACAAAAGAGTTCATTTATTTTCTTATCATTTTATTAACATTAATGTTATTAGTAATAATACCTCCTAACTCCTATGTAGACCTCAGTAGATCTCACAGTGCTTTGCAAAACAGGATCCTGTCATTATACCTACTACCAAAAACAGGCACAAAAAGGATTAAGTGACTTCGGAAATGTATACTTGCAGGCCTTGATTAGAGTCAAAAGTAAAACCAAGATCAATGCAATTACAACCCAGTACACTATCTACTAGGCCATAATCTCTTTTGGCACAATTCATTTGCCTGGTCTACACAATATAAAATACCTTATTATTGGGTTTTATTATTTTTTCTTGTTAGTGGAGCAAATATTATTTGTATGGGGCAAACTGTGCTGTTATAAAGCACAATGTAAAGTTGTGTAAAGAAACCCAAATCAGACTGCATCCTGGAAGCACAGAATCATAGCATCACAGCATCATAGAATCATCGAACAGTTGGGGTTGGACGAGACCTTTAAAGGTCATCTAGTCCAACAAGCACACATTGCTGGCTCATTGTCCAGCTTTCCATCCACCAGTACCCCCAAGTCCTTCTCCACAGGGCTGCTCTCAATCCCTTCATTCCCCAGCCTGTATGGATACTGGGGGTTGCCCCAACCCATGTGCAGGACCTTGCACTTTGCAAGTTCTATCTGGGTTTATATATCTTCTCTTGCTAACAAGACTAGACTGGATACATATGCATAGTATGACGTAGATATAATAGAAAGGACAACCCTGAAGCCTACTGATTTCTGAAGGAAGCAAAACTCTTCCCAAATGCCCACGTACTTCCCTGAAGCTTGACTTCTCATTGACTGGTGTTTAGGGTATCTTGATGAGGCAACACCTTTCATGGTTATAAAATAAAAGAAACACAGTACACAAAAAAACCAGATTATAAGTACCCAGACAGGTTAAAAAGTTAATAGTCCAGATATCTCTATAGTTCACTTTTCCTTTCTCTTAAAAGAGGAACAGTGACTCTTATCTTTAGAAAGAACTTGGAAACATTTAGCTAGAAAATGCTGAATAACAGCTAGATGTCATTTTCATAAATGAAAAATTACATGAGCCTAAAATTCTTAAAAATTTTGTTAATGCAGTATGTTCAGATTAAGAAACTTTAAAAAACACTAAGGAGCTACCCTTTGCCAAATAAACCCTTCTTCAAGTGATTAAAGGCTTGATACTCAAAATCAGATGGATGCTCAAAACTTTCAGTAACTTTGCAACCTTTAGGTTCAGAAATACATGCAGAGCCTATTCTTCTCTGGAACTGTAGTTCAGGTTTGACAGAAATATGGTAAATCTGACATGCAGTGAATCCTTTTTTTTCTGATACAGCCTCCATTTTTTGGGCGGTGGGAGGGTGGAGTGCTGCACATTTTTCAAATGGAATTTTTATTTAACTTCCTAACAGGGAGAAGATGGAATTCATGGTATCCCAGCACCTCTATGACTTTCTAAACTTTGTACATTTTTTTTCTTTCTTCTTTCATTTCCCCCCTTACTATATTATCAAATAATTTCATATATTTGTCACATTCCAGTGCTTTGTGATGGTTGGTCCAAACTGCACTTCAGAATGCTTTTGCCATGGATACCAGCAGCTCTCAAATAAAGAATTCACAGGCTACCTGCTCACAATGAAAATATAGGTAGGCCTCTTTCAAGGACAGTCAGCTTTTCAAATGACTGAACATCCTGGATTACATGGAAAACAGCATCTAATTTCAGTGGAGCAATCCTTCTATGTGATTTTAGGTATATAAATAAATAATAAGGGAAGCTGAGGAGGGAAAATCTTGGTCAGTGATATAGGTCGATGTGAGCATAGAGGACAACTCTCCAATAGGAAAGCTGATCAGCAAACATAAAAGCCCAGCAAGGTGTCAATAAACTATGCAGTAACAGTATATTTGTGCTGACTCATGTGTTACCCGACATAGGACAGAACAATAGTTTAAAGAAGATCAGTTAAACCAGAAGTTCAATCTTCTTCCACATACGGCTTTGCTGTCACATAAAGATGTGTTTCTCTGAGCTACACCCACCTTTAATAGGTTGCGTTTATTTTTTTTTAGATTTCTGGTTTAAACTTCTTGTAGGTTTCATCTGCATTCTTGTCTAAATTTTGCACATGCAAAAAAGTTCTCAGGGAGCAAGGAGGGAAAATTATTTTCCCTATCCTACACACAGACAAGTATCAAACTCTGGTTTCTGGTAACTTTACCTTTATGGGTGGAGCAGTACATAAGAAAAGCTTCCTATCCCTCAAGTATAGTCTGTACCTATGTAGCAGAAGCATCTGATTCAACTTCCTGATTAATTTTTGAATGTGGGAGAAACATAAGGTGGAAGTTACTGGTTTTAACATTAGATGTGTATATTTGCATTAGCTGTCTAAACAGCACCTATAGTCAACAGACAAAAGTAAGAAAATCTGGGCATGATTTGTTTTATCCTAAAGTAAACTTCTAAAGTAGATCAGTTGAATCAGAGTCTTAAAGCACTTATTTGTCTACCTGTATTAACAGTAAGATTTGATTGTCTCAAGCCCAAACACCTACATAATAGCTGATGCTACATGAGATTAATTCCACTCATGTGTGACTGAACCCTGAAGCTACAGCAGGATGGCATGTTATTTTTGGACCAAAATAAATCCATTATGTACCCAAGGTTTTTTCCTAATTGAAATTGGCATGTTCCCATGAAGGAAACTTTAGTTTTGACGAACTAGCACTTCCAACATAAATTTTTCTTTTATTTGACCAAACCAGTTTTTGCTTAACTCTCCCAACAAGTATGAAAACACAGTAGTGACTCATCCTCAATGGACTTCCCAGCTCCAGTGCAACTATACACTCTAATTTTGTGAATTACTGTATTCTGTGTAGTTGTGTGGAGGATGGCATGGTCCTACATCTAGATGTTAATGAAGAACATTCGTATATATATACGATTTTATTAGGGTGGGTCACATATTTTACTTCTCTGATTACAAATTTTATTTTCAGCATATAAATACATTTACAGAAATGCTCTTATTCCTTTTAAAAAAAATCCATCATTAACAAAAATGAAATTGTTTTCTTTTTAACTATTACAGAAAGGTTTTGGTTTCTAGTTCCTGTAAGCACAAAAGGTCATATCCTTAAATAACTGAAAACTTCCAGAAAAATAGAAAGATTAAACAAAATCTAACTCTTAAGTTGTAGCTGGTTTTGCATGTTCTCAATTTCTTTTGCAACTTAATTTAGATTAAAACTAAAAATACTTGTAACAGTCTTTGTAAGCTCTTCCAAGCCTTGATAATGCTCTGAAATTCTGTGGAAATATCCATACTTTGAATTTTTTAAAATAGAAATTAACTGATTTTAAATTCAACTTAAAAATTACTGCAGATTGTATAGGAGGGAAGCTAAAACACTAAGGTAACTAATGTGAGCTATCCTCAGTTTCAAAATTAGATGATAGAATGTAGCAAATGAGCCTTAATCCCATGAAGAACCAAACCAGATTCAAAGAATAATCCATGAGCACCAGGCAGTGGAGCATCTGATATTGAAATGGTGTCAAAATAGTATCTTGTTGGTTTGTTTGTTTGCTTTGTCACAGGCCAATGCTTGAGTTTATACAGCTAAGGTCTGTACAGTCCTGTTTTCACCCAGATTCTAAAATAGGTAAATCTCATACTTACTTACATATCTCAGAAAAAAAGAAAAAAAATAAAGGGTTAGGAGAGAAGGAAAACCCAAGTAAACACAGCACAGAGTTAGATAATCCCCATAGATATGCTAAAGCTTTTCAGATTCATGAACAATAGAATTTTGTAACAATTCTTCATTTGCATTGTATAAACTGCAATCTTTGCTTTGTTGGCAGAAACACTTTGTATTCATGAACTATGTTTAGTTTAGTACTGCTTAGAATTTCCTTTTTCACTCTAAATGCCAACAGAATAGAAAGACAAAGTAGTGATATTAGGCTAACATAACACACAAGCTCTTGTTTTGATTACTCATCTGTCTGCTAGCCATTATGTTTGCCCACCCAACTACTTTCTGCCTGTTTTACTTTGTACAGTCTTGTGGAGCAGCCAAAACAGCCAGTGATGTTTCAAAGTGGTTCATAGTGCTGATACTGGAAAAGGAAAGCTTACGTATAAAACAACAGCAGTGGATTTGAGAGGGGGAAGGCAGACAGTTAAAGTTCCAATTCCCATTCATAATGACTTTTAAGGGATGGCATAAAAGCTCATGTCTATAACAGGGTTGCAAAATTACAAAAGCATTTTCCAGTTTCATATAGGCCGATGGCCAAATTTTCAAACTCACGTCCTGGGCAGGTTTGGAGCAGGTGCTTAAATGTGTTATGACCATGTTTGAAACTCTGCCATTAATTTCTCCTTTGAAAGCATGATGTAAATGTTTGTAGGGCAAAAACTCTCATTGCCTTTGGTAAGCTTGGTATTTTCACACTGACATTTTCTAACTTGAGTGCCCCAAATTAGATATGAAATTCCATAAGTCACATAATTGAAGAATCTGGAATATTTGGAGGTGCTGAACAATGCCATCTCTTGCTGACTTGTCTAAAAGCAGTCCCATGAGCAAAGGAGGGGAGGGTGAAAGCCATTCAAGCATCTCCATCTGCTAACAAACACTGGATGTTCTTCAAAACCTGAATGGTACAGAAAGGTAACAGCGAAGCTGCAGTAGCACGACTCAAAGGAACTCACACCAGAATTGATTGTCAAGCTCAAATACTTATGCAAGGAATCTAGTTATTATTAATTCATTAGTATTTAAAACACTTTGGTGACAACCTGTTTTATATCAGATATATTTGTTTCAGATGTTTTGTGTTTCGAAGCAGTACATTGGTAAGCCTGTCCCACACCTTGCTTGAAATGTGTATTCCACTGAAAAGCACAGATCTGTTACAGATGATGCTAAGCAGAAAAGTGTAAACAGCTGATTACTTCTGCTAATAGAAACATCTCATTCAACATGAAACACTTGGCTTTGTTTTGTGGAGGTTCTTAATCCATTTTTTTTTTAATTAAATTTAAGTAACTATTTAGATGGATACTATTCATGTCCTTTATTTTTGGTTGAAATTCTTTGCCAAAGTAAATTCAAATATGGAAGAAATTAATGCTGACCTTTCTTTAGCAAATAAATTCTTTGTTAAACATGTATTAGCTCATTCGTGTCCTGCTTGGAAATTGCCTTCCATTGTCTAATTTGAACACATTTTAATTCACTTCCAAATAATCCACTTACTCTTCTGAAACTCAGAGCATTGAAAGTGTCAAGAAGGATGATTGAGTAATGCCCACATATGGAACTGCAAAATAGTTAAGCTATATTCGAGTTAGACGTATACTTATGTCATGAAAAAAACACCTCCCATTGCATATAAGTCTGTGGCAGAGTATACTTAATGAACATAATGACCTACAAATCTTTTGAGTCCATTATAAGTAATGTTATGTCAAAGGTGATTGTTAGCTGTGAGGAGGAAAAGTAACAAAGAATAGACACGTTAAGATGAGGTTTTATGAAATGGTTTTCATACATAGATTTCAAAATTTGCTCCAGAAGATTACAAGCAACATTAACTGGTTTTTAAATACAACTTCCAAAAGCAGCAACTTGATTAAAGTCACATAGCAAGTTAAGGCTAGAGATGTGAATAAAACTGAAGCAATAAAATTGAGAACGGAGGCGAGAGAAATCCTCTAGTCTGATAAAAAAAAGCAGGAGGTGGCTTGAGATTTTGTTTGGTTTGGTTTGGTTGGGGTTTTTTTGTGTACTCTCATTTAGTTTCTGACTTCTAAGCCTTTAGGCTTAATTTTTTTTAAGGTTTCCCCCTCCCCCAGTCTAGCCATGAGGCCTTCATGCTGGCTTTTAAGGCAAAGCTAACATTCTCATGTAATTATAGTCTTCCAAGAATTTGGACTTAATGGCACTGCTAGAAGATTGGTCTCTCAGACCTCAGACTTGAGGCTGTAATACTAGATTGTCAACTTGTCGGACAATCCCATTTCAGACCTACAGAGAAGTTAACGTTGTAGGTGTGATTAACTAATAGAAACAAAAAGATCATGATGTTTTTGCAAAGCTGGCTGCTGTAGTCCAGTGTTTGACTGGTACTAAATTATTTTAGAATTTGGCAATAGATAGTATTTTTCTTAAGCAAGCATACCCTGATCCTTTGCCCATGCAGTTAAGAAAGGTGTTAGAGCACCTTAATAACTGTCTCGCATGTTCATTATTCATTTAACATTACACCTCCCCCAGTACTTTTTCCCATATAGAAAGCAAGTTCCTGTTGGAAAAATGCCGGAGCGTAGATTGAGTGACATGCAGAAGCTTTTGCTATCGTGTGACCCCCTGACACTCAGTAATGAAACCAGTCTTCGGTGTTTGTATAAAAAGAACATTCAATTTTCAGGGAAATGTCAGTAAGATTATTTTCTTTTCTTCTCTTTTAATTTTTTTTTTATTTTGCTTGTTTTTTTATCATTGTTTAGGTCCAATGTGTATTTCAGGAGCTGTATTTTTAGGTAACTATAAGCAATTCTGAAAAAAATATACTGAAGTTTTGACATTTTTTCTTATCTTTTGAATAATTTTGCTTGTAGATAGGAATAAGGGGAAAAAAGGTAAAGGAAATACATGTAAACAATAAAAATGTCTCTCTAGTAGTCACAAACTGACATTTTACATACGCAGAATGCTAACTTATGTGCACTTTCAGGCTAAGGAATGCATCCTCACAGCTCACAGAGGAAATCACAAATATATGGGATCTGCATTAAGGTTACATTCACACACAAACACCAAAACAAATGCAGCTGCACAAGATTCACATAGAGTTATGAAAATTGAACTAATCCTTAGTGGTAGTGGTGTCTCCGCACTGATTTCCAGTGGCTTTTTAGCCATCTTTTGTGATCTAATCACCTGCTCAAATTAGTGATTTTTTTGGTGTGAGTGCTGAACTGAGAAAGGGGAGGGGAGAGGAGAAGGACTAGTAAAACCTTTATTTAGTTTGGTCTTGTTGTTGTTTCTTATTGAAGAAAATGAAATATATAACTGCTCTGCAAAAACTACATGCTCAGTTAGTTGTAAAAATGAAAGCAAAATGAAGCCTAGATTCACCATGGTCTGCTGGCAATGGCAGTCTCCCAGCTGAAAGAAAGAGGGGGTTCAAATTGCCATCAGGTAGATGAAGGAAACAGCTCGGATCTCTTGGCCGAGTGTCTGCTATGGTGTGTTTTGTCCACTTGTAGGAAAAATTTACCCTTTTTGCTTTCATCTATGGATGGTGTCCTACTATGTGCAAATTAAATATTCATTAGCATTGAAACTAAAAAAAAAAAAAAAAAAGGTGCCCCACTTCTAGAGCATTTGTCCTGATTACCCTAATAAGGAACAATTCTCTTTGTCTCAAAAGACTTGTAAGCATTTAATGCAAAGTAGAACAGCACTAGTGGGAAGAACTGAGCAAGAATGACCTCAGAGCATCCTTGTGTCAGGTTTATTCTCCTGAGAAGTCAGACACCTGCATTCTAGCCTATTTTCCAGGGGAATATGAGATTTTAATAAAATGGAGCAACATCAACAGGACACACTGAGCATATCCCTCCTTAGAACCGTCTTTTACATAATACCTATAGAATATGCTCATTCAAGTGTCTTCAGATGGAGGGATGTCTGAACTACGAGATATCACTGGACCAATTAACTCTATATAAAAAAAGTACCCTATCACACTTGAATTTGAAAAGACCTTCAGGATGTTCAAGGCTGCCTTTTTCAGGGAGAGGAAAGATGCTATGTGAAAAGCAAACCCTCTGGACCTCATGATTGTAATATGAATTGTATTTATTTCAGGTATTGTTTAGAGTCCCTTTGCTGGTACATGGAGACATGAGGAATGGAATTCCAGTCTCAGATCTAACTTTAGAAAAATAAGCACTTTTATAACTTGACTTAGCTGACTTCTCTTAGATCTCTAAATCGCAATGACATGAAATGAGGCTTTTCATTGCCCATCTCCCTTAATTACTCAGAGCTGAGACTGTTAGGCTAGATGTTAGGCAAGATGAATCTGTGTGGGAAATGTACACTTCTGAATCCCACAGCCACTAATTTGTCCACAGGGTTTCATCCAAACTTCCTACTCATCTTTCCTTCCATGAGGAATCATTCAAAGCTGACTGGAAAATCATGTCTCCCCCCACACACACTTTGGAGCTCTGTCTAGTCCCTACAGATCTCAGCTACTTTGGGCAGTTTCCCGTTGTTGACCGAAAGTCGTAATGCCTAAAATCTACTTAATATCCCTACATATCTGAAGTTCAGTGTAACAACAGCTGGTGCAGAATAAAAACTTAAACTGAAACAGATGAAGATGTGTTGTTTCCTGCAGTGAATTGTGTGCAAAGAAGGGATTATGCAAGGTGGACAGAGTAGCCAAAAGAAAAAAATAACAAAGGAGAGTTACAATTGCTGAATAAACAAACTTGTTGCCTTAAGAGTTGAGTAAGGGAATAAATGTGCTGCCAATGGGAAAAATATCCTTCCCAGCTCTGTCTTAATGACACCCAAGAGCAAAAAGATAAGTGTGTTCAGTATTTAATTTAATTTAAATCTTGGCCATTGCTATAATCCTTACGAGAATCATCGCATTAGTTGGAAAAGGTTGTAGACTTAAAATTATGTGCATACATGTGTTTCTGAGAAGAAATGGATTTAAAGTTGTGCATAAGTGGATGGTAAACCAGGACCTGTAGACAGCTATAGGAACTTCATGTTTAGTTCTCTGTGTTTCAGAAATAATACAGTGCATTTACAGTATGACCCCAAATCACTGGAATCAAAGCGAATGTGACTAATAACTGCAGCGCACACAGAAACTACCCATTAAGGGTTGATTAAAACTCATCCAAGTCACAAATCTCTTGTTAGTACCAAGCTTCAAGCTGTCAGCAAATCGATTAAGAAAATGCCCTTCATTTCATTCTGATATTTCACTGCGTTTCACAGAGAGACAATCCCAGAAGTACTCATGCATTCATTACACACTGAGATTCTCAGCAATACAAAAAGTTGTGTGGTGCTCCATGTTGATGTGAAGTATACATGTCACAAGTACGAGTAAGCAGTACAAATCCATGCCACACAAGTGCAAATACTATCATTTTGTATTGTCACCTCAGATTGTTTTATTGCATCTTGCTTGTCAGGATCAAGTAAATATAAGGTATGCAGTAATTCTATTTCCTTTTGGATGGGGAAAGTAGATTCCATGCAAGACACGGCATATCACAGTTTCATAACTTTTAACTAATTATTCCTACAACCCTGAGTGCCTCAGACTTCTATTGAACCTCAGTTAAGAGGAAAAAGGCCTATTTCAATCCTGTGAGGCAATAGTAATTCAGAATTTTCTACTGCGACCTTGAAGTGCTTTTCTACCATTTCCTTTTATCTATTTTTCTGACAATTTTTTTATATCTTGTAGAAGTTTCTTTTTGTACCTTACTTGATCTTCACTAAATGCTTTCCATCAACAGCAAGGTATTTCCTAAATAACCTTCATTGTGAGAGAAATTTCTTCTCTATCTTAGAAAGAAATTTAGTGAACTATGGTGAAACCACTCAAGTTGTATTATTAAAGTGCATGAAGATGTATCTAAAAGATCATGGAAAAGATATGTCTATGCTTTATGTATGAGGTTATCTAGACTGAACCCAGCAGAGCCTCCAAAATCCATGGTACAGAAGCTATTATGTCTAAGCTCATGGGGTCCTCAAGCAAGAAACATGCTTTACAGTTTGAAACATGATTTACAGTTTGCTTCTAGCTTGGTACCTTCCATACAGGAAGGGGATGGGGTTACAGCATTGGTGGATAAGGGAAGAACAACAGATGTCACATACCTGAACTTTTGCAAAACATTTGACACTGTTGTGCACAACATCATTGTTCTCTAAATTGGAGACATGGATTTGATGCTTGGACCACTGGGTGGATAAGGAGTTGGCTGGATGGTCGCACTCAAAGGGTTGCAGTCAATGACTCGATGTCCAAGTAAAGACCAGTGACGTTGGCGTTCCTCAGGGGTTGGTATTGGGACCGGCGCTGTTTAATGTCTTTATCAGTGACATGGACAGTGGGATTGAGTGCAACCTCAGCAAGTTTGCTGATGACACCAAGCTGTGTGCTGCGGTCAACACACTGGAGGGATGGGATGCCATCCAGAGGGACCTCGACAGGCTTGAGAGGTGGGACTGTGCAAACCTCATGAAGTTCAACAAGGGCAAGTGCAAGGTCCTGCACATGGGTTGGGGCAATCTGAAGCACAAATACAGTCTGGGTGATGAGTGGATTGAGAGCAGCTCTGTGGAGAAGGACCTGGGGGTATTGGTGGATAAAAAACAGAATATGAGCCAGCAATGTGTGCTCACAGCCCAGAAAGCCAACAGTGTCCTGGGCGGCATTAAAAGTAGCGTGACCAGCAGGTTGAGGGAGGTGATTCTGCCCCTCTGCTCTGGTGAGACACCCCCCTGCAGTACTGCGTTCAGCTCTGGGGCCCCCAGCACAAGAAAGACATGGACCAGTTGAAGTGGGTCCAGAGGAGGGCCACAAAGATGATCAGAGGGTTGGAGCCACCTCCTCTATGAGGATAGATTGAGAAAATTGGGATTGTTCAGCCTGGAGAATAGAAGGCTCTGGGGACAACTTATAGTGGCCTTCCAGTACCTAAAGGGGACCTACAGGAGAGATGGGGAGGGACCATTTATCAGGGACAGTAGTGATAGGATGAGGGGTAATGGCTTGAAACTGAAAGAAGGCAGATTTAGATTAGATATTAGGAAGAAATTCTTCACTGTGAGGGTGGTGAGACACTGGCACAGGTTGCCCAGAGAGGTTGTGGCTGCCCCATCCCTGGCAGTGTTCAAGGCCAGATTGGATGGGGCTTTGAGCAACCTGGTCTGGTGGAAGGTGTCCCTGTTTGTGGCAGGGAGGTTGGAACTAGATGATCTTTAAGGTCCCTTCCAACCCAAACCATTCTATAATTCTGATTCTAGCTATACTGCTTTTGGTTTAGACATCCAGCCACACAAGTCACACATTTAAATGAGACAGATGTGGATGTAGAAAATACCTTACCTTCTAATCCAGCCAGATCTAGGAACTGCAGTGGGAATTCAATCAGTGCTACAAATCCTGTTGGTGTCTTTACACATGTACACAGACAAGCACATACACAGATATTGCCCCTCCAGCTATTGTAGTGAATGTATAGAATGAACACATGTATGACATATGATTCATCCTCAGACAACACATACCAAAAGTGTTTATAGGTTTGTTCATGTTTATCGTTGAAATATCTCAATGTTGTGAAAGATTACAAGGTCATTGCAGCACCTAAGAAATGCTTTTCTTCACCCCTAAATACTTGATTGAATTCTGAAGCTCAAGGTAGAATTAGCTGCAAATTTGGATGAGGATGCTACAAGAGATCAAATTGAGATTTAATTGAAAGCTACTGGCACTGTACAAATTATAGGCATTCGTGTCTCGATGTAACTCTTCTGGTGTATAATTATTTAAAATAAATTTGACAGTACTTATTGTTTAACCATTGTCAAGCTAGTCAAAGCTACCTAGAGATCTAGGGGAAGAAATGGCATGCTGTGAATTTAATATCACTCAGATTTATATTGGTTTTCTCCTGGCTTCACAGATAATAAGGAAACACTACTGTGAAAGAGCAAGCAGTCAAAAAAAAAAAATAAAAATCCCTCCCTGCTGCAGCTGTGTACAGAGACCTTTGTAAGATTTTGGGCACTGACTCTTATTTTCAGTGGGGAGATGGGAAGGAGAAAGCAGGAAATAGGCTGGAAGTGTAATTCTGTTCTTAGTTTTCCTTTGTTCCAAGAATCACTTGATGCTCTAACATTCCCTGTGCTAATATACACAGACAACTTCACAATCCAGCATTCTCAATATAGCAATTAACTTCCTCTAAATCAAGATGTGGTTCCTACTAAACATATTGTTCCCTCCTATACTTCTCCTGCAAGTAGAGAGATGCCTTGCAAAGCCATTACAGAAACTCTGATGGACAAAAAGTTATTTTATAGTGTTCCTACAATGCCTTAATATCCTCTGTAGTTAAGCTCATTGTCCTTTATTCCAGAGTTTAAAAAATCCATTAGGTTTTTATCACAAAATATTGAAAAAGTTGAATCTGTTGGTACAATTGTGCCCTAAATTATACCCCACATGAATCCTAGAATGAGAGAAATCACCAATGAATGAGTTTTAAAAAAAGGTAAATTTGTTCTTTTTATATAAATTTGTTCCTGCACATCTCTACTACTAAACAATTGTCCTGGTTTCAGCTGGGATAAAGTTAACTGTCTTCCAAGTAGCTGGATGCTATGTTTTGAGTTCAGTATGTGAAGAATGTTGATAACACTGATGTTTTCAGTTGTTGCTGAGTAATGTTCAGTCTAAAGTCAAAGATTTTTCAGCTTCTCATCCCCAGCCAACGAGAAAGCTGGAGGGGCACAAGAAGTTGGCACAGGACACAGCCAGGGCACCTGACCCAAACTGGCCAACGGTGTATTCCATACCATGGGAAGTGCCATCCAGTATAGGAACTGGGAAGTGTGTGGGGGAATCGCTGCTCGGGGACTGGCTGGGTGTTGGATGGTTGGTGGTGAGCAATTGTACTGCGCATCATTTGTACATTCCAATCCTTTTATTATTGCTGTTATCATTTTATTAGTGTTATCATTATCATTATTAGTTTCTTCTGTTCTATTAAACCGTTCTTATCTCAACCCACGGGTTTTGCTTCTTTTCCCGATTCTCTCCCCCATCCCACTGGGTGGGGGGGGAGTGAGTGAGCGGCTGCGTGGTGCTTAGTTGCTGGCTGGGGTTAAACCGCAACAACAATATTTTTTAGTATTGGGCCCAATCTTTGTAGTATATTGGACTAAAAGAGTCCTCAGCTCAAAATCTGTGTGCTTTATTAAGCTAAGTCACTCTGCTTATCATACGCAGACTATCCTTTGAGTAAGGCTGCTACGTAGCAGCCAGTGACCACCTTTGTGCAGTGAATTAGGAGCTCACTCTCCCCCTGCTCCCTGCAGGAGAGAAAATTGGGAGTGAAGTTGTGCCTGGGAAGAAGGGAGGAGGTGGGGGGAAGGTGTTTTAAGATTTATTTTTATTTTCTCATTACCCTTCTCTGTTTTTATTAGTAATAAATTAAGTTAATTTTCCCCAAGTCAAGTCTGTTTTGCCCATGACGGTAATTGGTAAGAGATGTCTCCTTGTCCTTATCTCAACGCACGAGCCTTTTGTTATATTTTCTCTCCCCTGTCCAGCTGAGGAGGGCAGTGATAGAGCGGCTTTGGTGGGCACCTGGCATCCAGCCACGGTCAACCCACCACAGCCAGACACCACACCTGACCAGGAGAGAAGCTAAAAGGAAACTAAAGATGTGCTTTTTCACTATGACCTCAGAAACCTTGGAAAACACAATATCACAGAGAAACCCACCATTAAAAGCCTGAAACCTAAAAGCTTGAAAAGCTTCTGAATGCCAAAACCCAGGTGGATTCCATGCCTTTAGAAAGCATGAATTACATATTTGTTGAGCAAACAAACCCTCAGTCCTACAACCATTGGATAAGGACAGAGAACAGCAGAAGTGCCAGGGATCCGTCACGATTTCACTAAGTCTTTTCTGCCCATTAGAGCAGGAGTTTGGTGTTAAATCAGGAAAAGCCACCCAGACTACACAGGGAGAAGTGGGAGAAACCTGTAATACCCACATTAGAAGTGGGCAAACACCACTGATTTGTGTTTACCCTCAATTACACCACTGCTGCGGAGATGAGCAGGATATTTATGAGAGTGCCTACCCAGGCCATTACTGCTGTGCATGAAGCATGTGACAGCCTGTAATGGAGATGTGAGGTGAATGCAAAGAGATGCTCTCTAATGAAAATGGGATTGGATTCCGTTAAGCCTCTGTCAGCACCAGTCTTGAAAATATTAAGAGAAATAATGAAATATAATTAAAAAATAATTTTCTTCTAATGAAACAAAATTAAACGCTAAGCTGGCGCTGCTGTGTAGGAAAATAAAGCGTAGGAGTATCAGCACCAGGATGGCTCAGTGTTTAAGGGAGGAAGAGGGTCAGGCATTAAGCTCAGTCATGCCGCTCACCTCCAGAGCCCCAGGAACGATGCAGAAGTGAGAGGCTGGACCTGCCCCAGTGAGGAGAGGCTGCAAGGTGCACAGCGCAGGGCTAGATGCCCACCAGCTCCAGCTTTCTGCTTCGGTTTTGCTACCGACCCTTCCCTGCGATGTTAAGCCAACCTTTCCCTCTCCCCTTTCTATCCTCTATCTGCCCAGAGCGTATAGACTGCTGGATCAGACCATCGGTGTCTGTGTAGCCCTCGGCTCTGTAGATGCACACAGAAGTCAAAGAAATGTCATTTCTGCGAGGATTTGGAGCATGTGATACCCTTTAAGAATTAGCAGCAATGAGCAGAACAATCGTGGTGGGTCCCTTATGTCCTCACTCTATGAAGAGCTGAGCTGCTCCAGTTTTTTGTCCTATTTATTTGATTTGTCACTTAGGACATGGAGATGGTGATCAGTAATTTTCTAACAGCAATATGTGGAAAACCGACACTCTTCTTCTGTCCTTACGGCACTGTAGTGTAACATAGCCTTAATCCTAAATAAATCTTTCCCTTTTATGTGAAAGCCTGACCTCTGCTTAGCAGCAATAGCAGTAAATAGTAAGAAAATATATAAACCTATTTCGCAGGCAGAGCAAGGTAGCTCACATCAGCACAAACGTGGGGTTTTTTTGAGTTTTGTTTAATCTTCCTCATTCAGGTGACCTGCTTCCCTTTGTAATGAAATGAACTTTCAGTGGTAAAACGATGAACTCAACAGAGTTGAAGTCCACAAAAATACAAAGTCATTTCACTGTCCATCCCTATAATATGTCCAAAAAACTGCTTAAGTTGGAAGAGAGCTGGCTCCCCCTGTGTTCTTTTCACCTCCCAGCTGCTGAACCTATGAGATTCTTCCAGCCTCAACAATGTTTTAAGTTCCAAAAGGAGTCACTGAGTTGGAATTATTTTTACAAGCCAAACTAATAACACATCCTATTGTACCAATAATAGAAAGGTCAGGGTTTCCAGGCAAAAGCTACTCGGAGTCACTTCTGAGGCCAAAATTTGGAAGCAAAGCTCCCCGCGTGAAGTGTTGTAATGCAAACAGAGTTACCTTTGGGACATTATAATCCTCTTTGAGGATGTGGTTTCCAGCTCCAGATCAGGGCAATAAGGGTAGAATTTCAGCCTTAAGTGGGAATCGACTTTCATTTCTGTTCACATCGTTGCTTGTTATATTTACCAAGACATAAATATACACATATGTATACAATATATTTAATCATTGCAAGCTTCAACTTTCTGCATTTTCTTTTTAGATGTTGCTTGTTTGCAGAATTCCACTGTGTTGGGCTGGTTCCCTGATGTCAAAGCAACCTACTTTTGTTGAAGAGTTTAATATAATAAGCCAGCAAATCTGGCTCTTTTATATGACATGGAAGCATCAGCGTGAAAGACGATACAGAAAGTTATTAAAAATATTGTAGCAGCAGATGAGAACTTACCATTCTAAGTACAGAAAAAAAATTTATCCAGATGTCATGAACCAAGTTGAGAAGTTTTATCCAGGGGATTTTTTAAATGCTTACCATTTCCTGCTAATTGTCCTCAAGGAAAACTGTATTAGCGATTTCAACATGAATCTGACCAAATGCATTTCATGATACCTAACTTCGGACTGATGGCTCCTTAGAGGGGAAAACATGAATTCAATAGTTTTTGAATTGGATTCCATATGGGAATTAGCGAGCAGTCCATGTCTCTTGCTTACTGACGCAGGCTTGAAGTTGTGCAGAAAGGCTTTAAGTAGAGACTACAACTCCTATGGAGTTCAGTGATGTAGGGTAAGGCCCTCACACAATATTTCTGGGACCAAGTTAAAATACCCACATGTCCAAACCACATTCACAAATCCTTGCCTGAATCTCCAACTTTCCTAAATAAGTGAGGAATGCATCTGAAAATTCTTATTCTTTTCTAGGAAATAATGATATAAAAGATACTTTCACACAGAAACAATTGGTTACATCCCATGTTTTTTAATAGGGAAACATATTACCAGAAGTCCAACAATGGAATATACCTCTGTTTTGAATCACTGATCATAGCAGCAGAAAAGAAATATAAGTGAAAACTTAAATTCTGGTGAGAACTTTGATAGCTCCTCTTGTCAAGAATGGTTATACAAGAATAACACAAGACTTGCAAATTTCAGTTATTTGAGTTTTAATGTAAATAGATGGATGAAAAAGATGAAAGTGTGCTTTACAGCTGTGGAGATAATACAGTCCCGATCCCAGAAGCCTCTGACTTCTCATATAAATTAAACCAGTCTGGTCTTGGATGTCACTGCGTTGTTTGTTTCCAGCAGAATGGGAAATGGTCCCCACGGCTCTAGTTTGTTACAGATCGAACTCTGGTAGACCTACGAGTGACTCCATCATCAAGATTTCTTTTGGCAGCTCTTGGAAGGTCTCAGTGGAAGCCACCCCGCTGATTACAACCACATCTATCCAGCCATATTAAGTGAATATTCCAAATGACTCACCAGTCAGAGATATTACAGAGAGAGAGGGGGGTTATATTATTTCAATACATAATTTATTATTTTCATAACAGAAGTTACAGAATTATTAATGATAAACAACATCATTTTAACTTTAGGAAGAATTTTAGCTGGGATATATACAAGCCTTGGCCTTAGCTTCTTCATTAATGATCTGGAGGAGAGAAAAGCAATATGTTAAGGATAATCACTACCTGTGTGAAACTGGGAGATACCGTCAGCTCCAGTGCGGACAGAGACATAGTGCAAAGGGACCAAAAAGACCAAAAGGACATGCAGATATGATGGGAAAAGATGTGATCATCAGACCTGACAAATACAAAGAAGCGCTAGAGAGAGGAAGAGAAGAAATAATCCAAAATTGGCTGCAATGCAGGAATAGCTACAAAATAGGATAAAAAGCATAAAAGGAGCTTGCAATATTACATGTGAGAAAAATAATAATAATGTTAAAAGTGAAAATGAGCAGAGGCATATTTTCCTTAGCTGAGACAGAAATGCTGTCAAAATGTCTGACTCTTAAATAGCTGGTGCTTTTTAAATGCTGGTGTCTAGGTAGAGCTGATGTCTTCCTGCCTTGCCTTTTCCTCCTTCCCTCGCTTCCATCCTCTTTTCTTTCCTGCTCCTTCCTTCCTCCCACAGAGCCAAGCTTTCCCTGGGCAGCTCTTTTCCTCCTCCCAACGTTCATGTATTCTCATTTTCAGCAGGAAAGGTAAGCAGCCTCCCTGCTCTCTCCCAAGTTGGGGGACCTTGAGGAGGTCCTGGGATTGAAGTTTCCCCTTTCCTGGGCGAATGTTTTCCTGACACTCCTATCGCCCAAGAAGTGGGTAGCAGCATCCTCTCAACCAGTGCTGCAAGCTGGGTGAAATGCCAGAGTTTAGGCTTCAAAGCGATAGGTATAATGGATTTAATCTTTCACAGGATGGGAGGATTGAACTGCTTCAAGAGAGGTGTCTGGTGTCCCGTGAAGCACTGAGGGAAATCGTGCCTGATCTCCAGCGGCAACTCCAGAAAGTTGTGGGTCTCTCCTAAGTCCTGTCTCATATCTGCAGCATGACGCAAGCATTTCAGATACTGTACGGCATCTCAGCTGGCTTTAGGTGCCCAAGGTTGGGTAGCTGAATCCCACCCAAGGAATCCCAAATTGGTTTAAGTGGTAAAAATGTCTACAAATATCTTACCATGCGAGACCAGTTCCTGTGAGGATAGACAGTGGAAGAATTTTAGATGTCTATCTGTTTTTCTGCAAGTTAAATAGAGTTTCTGCAGGTGTTTTTTCCCTTTGAACTTTGGTAGCTGAATGCTGTCTAGCTGCCACTTCATACTCTGAAGTATTATTTTGACTCTTCTTCTAGCCTGCCTTTCCATTAACTTCAGCAAGCATTGGCTCAGGTCTGTTTGTCTTTAATTAGACCTTGAATATACTGCATGGGGCAGTATATTCAGGCAGATGCTGATACTCAGATGACTATCTCTCAGCAGAACCCACCTAACTGAAGGATATATTTGGCTGAAATAATAGCTGTGAATATAAGAGAGAGACTCAAAATTTAAAAAAAAAAAAAAAAAGATATTTCTAACTCTTTGTACAGTTTTAAAACATCAGAAACTACCATCTGCAGGTAAATTCAGAGAACACCAAATACAGAAAGATATTCCTTATAAACTTAAGCAGAATTTCTTAGTCATTTCTTACTGATGATATCCCATCATATAAAGCTAGAATTTTCTAGGCCAGAAAAAAACATAAATTATATAGACAAGTTCTGGCATCTCCATGAGAGACAAAACCAAGGGCTGTCACTACCACATGAAGCATGAAGTGGTAGAATTAGGAAAAAAAAAAAGTATACATATATGTATACAAATCCATATACATAGGCATTTTTTTAATATTTTTTAATAAAGTAGTTCTTAAAAACAAATGTATTATTCCACATTAATAGTCCTCTAATACCATTGCAGAAGGTCAAAAGATTTCATATCTTTATGTTCAATTACAATGGCCCACCCAAATCACCTGAAGGAAAAAATGAATTGTGTGTACTTTTCTCAGTCAGCTGTATCTACCATGTCACACCAACATTTTATGAAATAAAAATTACTCTCTTCATAAAAAAAATCCTTAGGATATTAAAATTCACTTTTAAAGTATTAAATGTTTTATTTTTATTAAAAATGCTGGAATATCCTGGGTTAACTTCTCAGTACCTTTAAAGTGCTAATTGCTAAATTGTTTGGAGCTGCTGCTCTAGATCACTGAAAGCTATTATATGAGACTACCTGCAAAACTTAAATGTGATTAGAATAATTGAGGAAAAGTGTGTGCATATGTGTTATATTTCTCTAATTAGGTTACAAGGGCAAACTCACAGCATAATTATTACAAGGTGGCTTTTGAAAATAGCTTTGTTACTTTGTTTTCATTTCTTCATATAGGGAGGAGTCACGGCCATCAGGATTCATGTTAGGTGGCCCTCCAAATTCTCAGTCCAAGAGGTCACCAAATACTGTTAAATAAGAGTTTAAATAAAAAAGGACAGTGAAAAAGAGGAGCCAAAGCTGTCAAAGTCATGTATTATTTATCCTTTATAGTCTGTTAAAGTATTGTTAAACTGAAGCAGGGCAAAAGATGGAGAAACGAAGACCTTTTGGATAATATGAGATCATACCAGGTAGATCTACATTAGTCTCTCACTTCAGAGGATGAGCATGTTTTTAAAGTGGATCTCTCTTCACAAATAAAGATCTCAGCATGCTTTGGTTTGCAATGCAGGCTGGTCTCAAAGCACACAAAACCAATTTCTTAACATCTTTGATGAAATTAAGCCAGACGATTTCCTCCAGCTGCTAAAACACATTCAGTCCATTGGACCAGGCTAGAGCTACTCCACAGTGAAATTCCCAAAGACACAAAGTGTGAATGTCATCTCTGATATTCAAAACCAAGAATCCCCAATCTGAAGGCATGTCAGAGCTGTGATTGCTCAACTGTAACTTCTGAAAATAATGATGCTTGAGGAATGAGTGCTTCTTTGATACAAAACCCGAATGATGAACTCACCACTGCTGTTCTGCCACAAGTCAGTGTTTTGCTTTTGTAGGAATATTCAGGTAACATTTTTCAAACCTTCATTCTGGCAAAACCACAATTTTTGAATATGGACAAAAAAGCAGGTACAGAAGGCTAATGTATATGACAAAGCAAACTCAGTTGGAACCTCACATGACTCTTTGCCAGAATGACAAGCTGTATCTCCAGCCCTCCCAGCTTGCATAACGTTTACTTTCTCTATATTATCCGAAGAATTAGTTCTTCAACTATATTCATACATTTACCTGTCTGAGTTGGTGTAAATACATTCTTATACAGGTTTCGTTCACTCTTGCCCTCAGCCCCATTTAGTCACAAGGACCAAGGCATGTGTGTCCAGCTGGGTCTGGACTGGTCTGACACTGGTCAGCAGGTCCCCGTCTTATCTCTTGGGTTGTCCTTGGCTGGCAATGGCAAACTGATTTCTAGCTGTGCCTTTTAATTGGGACTTTTGACATGATTATTTTATCTGAATTTGCATAAGTCTTAAGCAAAATTCCCAAATTTCACTGTTCTTTTTTTTTCCTTCTGGAGCAGTTTATGGTTCCAAACCTCTTCTGGTCACCACAGCTTTGGATCAGCTTGCTCTTCCTCTTCTTCTTATCTGGTCTTTTGACTGACAGTGCAGACAGAGAGCTTTATATCAGTTAAGGGATAACATTTCTTTAAGTTGGGTGATTTTTTTTCCCCATTACTGCTCGTGCTTTCACACACGTGGACATTTCTATTCATACATCATCCAGATCAGTCTTAATATTCCTGCTCCTAATTTCTACCTCTATATGCCCCTGTCACCTTTCATGTGCTACCAAAACGTTTCAAGACTTTGCTGTCAGAGCTGCTGACCCTTTTGTTCCCCTGTTACATCCTTGATTTCTTTGTCCCCTCTTCCATGCCACTCTTCACATTTGACAGAGACTACCGATATAATCCACAAAGCTGCCTCACTTCCTCGGTGCCTAAAAGTGTTTAACAACAGTTGTGCTCCTGTGGGGAATGCTATTACCATTCCACCTATCACTGCCTTTTTTTTTCCCCTCATATCTCTTCTACCTCTGCCTCACCTCTGACATCGAGATTTTTAGCTCATTGGGGCAAGAGCATCTTTTAAAAACTGTGACAGGTTCTGTTTTCGCAGCCAAACAGAGCTCTCTGCTGTTGGTTGATAGCACTCCTGGGGGAATTTTTAATGAATACTACTACATTTTTAAGGCTCAGTCTGAAGCTTCATATCTGTGAACAGTTGAAATTAATTGGGCACTTGAAATTGAGCTGTTTTTAAGGAAAACATCAGCGTTTAAAAATAAACCATACCTTTAGTTTTGACTGGCCTAATTTAAATAAGCCATTAGCTAGTTTTTTATTTCTATCGCAGTCTTAAGCTGGTAAAGTAGATGATTATGACTTGGTTCTTAAACCGGTTTCCTAATTTTCATGGCACTTCATGTAATAAGGGGGGGGGGGTGTCTTTTTTCTTTCTTTTTTTTTATTTATCTTTTCCCCTTTTCCCCTTTTTTCCTTGCTTCTTTTAAAATTTGCTATGAAATGTTTAGTCTTGAAATATATAACTTGAATAATATAAGGTAAATTCTGAGTCTTGTTAATATCCTCAGTGTGCAAACTACATCACAATTCAAACACAGACATACTGCAGAACCCACATACTCAGTTTATGGAATCATCCCTATTTTCTATGCCAGGCTGCTTCTACAACCAAGATAACCAAAATCCTTCCACTAGGCTTTATTAGTCCATCAGAAGTCTATGTCTGAAGGAAGTAGCATTATTTCTTGGTCACATTTTTTCATTTTTGCTGTCTAAGCAGAGGTTTTGGAGCCCTTAAAGTTCCTGCAGATGAACATTTAGGTCTTATACGTGTAAAACTTCCCAATAACTTTCATGAATCATTGAGAATTAGGATCTATCTGCCACAACTGAGACATCTTAAGAATATGTTCTATACCTGAGTTTATCCCTAAAAGGAAAGGATGTAATGGAGAGGAAGAGGGAATAATAAAGGGTATTCTTGTGTTCTAAACTGGCAATGAGACAGATTTTGTGAATCACCCTCTGAAAATGCCTATTTTTCACTGCTATTGAGAGACCTCAGAATGACCCTCTCAGATGTAGCTATTTAACTTTTAGATTTCCAAAATTAGGTGAGATGAACCGCATACTACATAACTAACAGGGAACAGCATTTTTTGGATTGACAGAATTCTAAAAATAAGAGTTTTGAATGTAAATGCAGCTTTAACAAATTTCCTGCAAACTTGTTACTGCAAAGTCTGAATAAAATCAACACTTCTGATAATAATAAAGTTATTCACTTGAATTCACACTTTTGATAAGGATCAGTACATCCTATGCAAAACCTGGCAGTAACCTAGAATAGCAGCGTTGAGCGAATTTATAGTGCTGATCAGTTATTACATACAGTTGTTGGTAAAATATAAGTTGTTATTTTGTTGATTTTTTAATCATATTTGATTTTTTTTTTTGTCAGACTATACAATTGCTTTAAAAGCATTGACAACATGGAGGTTAAAACAAATGTTAAATATGCTTCTTTAAGAATAACATTCTTCCTGGAAAAGAAGAAGGAGGAATTATATTTGCCCTGAAGTAGTGGATTAGGCTGTGTTAGCTCTGGGGTCAAGATTTAGCTTTCAATATTTACTTGAAATTCTTTCCTTATATTAGTCTAGTACATGCTGAATAAGACACCAGTGCAGTTGTGACATTTAACAGAATGTTTAATGTAACAAATTAGTTCTTTTTAGCCATCTTAACCTAGGCAGTAGCTCAAATTTTAAAATCAGTTTTATGAAGCCTCCTCCTGTGTTAAAGCCACAGGTGCAGATAATCAAGTAATTTTTAAATCACTCCATTTCAGACACTTTGAAGGTTCTCTTGTGCCACACACATCTTACACAAATTTCTTGCCTTGTGCAAGAAAACCACAATTCCCATACTTTTTCCATTCCACTTTGCACTGCCAACAAAGAGATCTCCTCTAGCAAACAGCTCCCATGCTTCTTTCCATATTAATCTTTGTACTTGGAAAAACATCCTCCAAAAATGAATTTATCAAGTCAACTCCCTGGTTACAAGATTTATCATGAAGTCTCACTTCTCTTGAGAAGCATGAGGGGAAGGATAGGGAGCGAATACAAAAGTGATGGCTTGTCTTCATACAGACATATCATTCTCAGCAAGCAAATTCCGATCTTCTCTTTTGACGCCCTGAAATCGTGTGAGGCAGTTCACAAAGCAAACTCGCATTTTTGTCTTTAGCTAGAATTCAAACTAAATTCAGTATGACACAGTAAATTTCTAAAGACAGACAGGAGTAAGGGCAGAGAAAAAAGGTGGATGAAAATGACAGTAATAATTCACAAACATGATCAAGGAGTGAAGAGGTGCAAGATGTAGTCTGTCTGCATAGCTGAACTTGTGTACTGATTGTAGATAGTGGGAATAACATTTAAGTAGATGTTAAATAAGTTTGATATGACATTGGCCCCTGTGGAGAACTTTCACTCTGAATTACTGGCCTTGTCATTGAAGCATACCCAAAAACTTTGATTAGAGATCAGCAAACCAACCTTTGGTGCTATTCAGAGTGACAGCAGTTCTGATATTTTCATCAAAACTCTTACATGACATATAGTCTCACGTGCGACTCCTGGATCAATAAAAGTCTGCGCTAGTCTCCAGTTGTGATTGAAAGCCATTCTCTGTGTGAGTTGTTACTGTGAAAATCTGTTCAGTGGTCCTGAGGTGGGGAAACAGGCCTGGTGAAGGGTAAATGAGCTGTTCATTATCAAGTGGATTTGATTCATTATTAGTCATTCAAAAAGCTCATACTCTGAAGACAGGTGAATGTCTAATGTGACAGATTGGCTCCCTTTTTCACTTTGGGTAGAGAAATCATTCTCAGCTTTCATCGTGACTTTGGCACAAACACTCTTCCAGGGAAAAGTGTCCTTAAAAGAAATGTTCCTTCACTTTGGAAAGAAATCCCCAACAGCCGATAGGCACACATCCATCTTCAGGTACCCTCCTAAGGAATCCCTTCTGACCTTAAAACAAAAAATTGACACATTCAATGACACTATTACATATCTGCTGGAGATCTGCTTACCTAGAGAGCTATTTCAGCTCTCTTCAGAGTGGTTGCTAAATATCTAATGTTCAGGCAACTGAAGTGAGACCTTGGCATGGAGATCAGCTTAAGATCAAGACACGTATCTTTTGGTGTCTGTGTGCAAATTTCTAGTTGTTTCCTTTTAGTCAGAAGAGATCTAGTCAAGGTAATGAACAAATCCTAGTAAACAATTCAGCTCACTCTAAGATGGACACCTAGGACTGGATTCAATGGACTTCTAGTGCCGTTTGAGACACTTTACAGTGTCCAGGACAACACAGGATTGACGCTGTGCCACAGGACCCACGGTTCACCATCTCCTTCTGCAGCAGCAGCTGGAAGTTGAGAAGAAGGGTAATGGAGGGAGGGTAATTTAATGTAAGTGCCTGAAGTGGAACCCATCCATATCAGGTCACAGCGAACACAGCTGGCATTCTGAGCTGAAGATACAGGTCTTAATTTGCACTGCAGGATGCTTTACAGGGTCATAAATATTGGAAAAGAAAAGTGAGCTTCAGTCAATCATGAAAAACATGTGAATAGTCAAATAATTCCTGATTTTGTTTATAGGTATGTGTTGCCTGTCATTCATTGCAAAAGCAATATCCTGGGAGAGGTTCTGGTCTCATTTCACTCTTTTTTTTTGCTATCCTCTCACATTTTTTTTGTCTGTTTGAATCAAGTGACCAAACAAGTCATCTTCTAATCTCTTTTTTCTTTCTCATGGCACCTTTCCACCTCCTCAAACCAGAATTTAGTGTCTTCCCAACTCTGTTTCCTGAATCCATAGTCTCAGCCCCATGCTCATCACTTTGACCCCACTATCTTCCCAGACCTCTCTCTCATCTTTCCAAACGTGACATGACAAGTTTTCTTTCTTACCCACAATATCATATAGACACCTTAATCTACGTAAACAATTTACAACAGTCCTCAGTCCATGACCTCAATGGCAGCAGCAGCTGAACGTCATAAGCCAAATCCATTTCCAACACCACAAAGTCTCCAGGTCCTTTTTTCTGATCTGTCCCTCAGATAAGGCTAGATCTCACACATTTTCAGTGGCATAATAATTCTTTTTTTATTTTTTTTTTTCCTTTTTTGAAGTATGCAAGCTGGAAACAAGCCATGGCTGAGGTCAAGCTCTAAGGAAAATTGATTTTAGGTGGTACATGAGGTATTTGAGGAATCCTTTATCTTTTGCCTCCTTTTTGAACTCCTCCTGAAATGGATAAAAGCACAGGATTTCAAGCTCTCTGATTGAAAAACATAAGAAGAAGAAGATTCACAAATATCTGTTTTCTGTAGTCACAGGAAGCTCACCCCCACATACTGTGTCCTTAAGTCACTTCTTGTCCTTCACAATCGCAGTAGTTTAGAGCGATAACATTAATCTTGAGCCCAAGAGGAAGAATCGGCCACGTGTTGAATCCCCTCTGTATCTCCAGACACAAGAAGCAACACCTCAGAAGCTTCTTTTCTTTTGCATTCCTCTCTTGCTTTGTGTTGCACTAGATTTGCCCTTTTAACAGCTTATAGGAAGGTAAATGATTTACAGCTATTTTTTCCAGCTTCTATAATCCCCTAACACTTTCTTAAAAAAAAAAAAAAATAGAGAAGAAGATACACCAATGAAAGACCTACTCTAATTAATACTGATATGGTCTTTTACTCAGCTACCAAGTAACAACAGTTCTGGAAGTTGTATGGAAAAAGTATAGACAAAACTAAGATGCTCCTGGACCTCTTGGCCATAAAGGTCCCAGCCCTGCCAACTGAATCATAACAGGAACTTCTCTCTGGGGTGATTTCTGTTGTTGTTGTTGTTTTACGGCCTCTCTTTTATTTTATGATTTTTTTTAATTATTATTTTTTAATTAGAAGTTTATAGGGATGTCTTAAAGCATATAAGTGTGAAAACAGTGGCTTCAGAAACCAGTTGTAGGACATGTCCCTATTTCACGCTACTATCTAGAAAGTTATTTCTCTCTTAAATGAATTTGAAGTTCTCAGAAGTGTAGCATGTTATACCTGTTTTTATCAGAATTGAAACACCCCATGAATTGGGATTCAAACCATTTCCCCAAATTTTTTGTGCAGCTTTCCACTCTGGTCTCCCCAGGGCTCATAACCTCTGCATTTTCCCTTCCCAGCAGTTAAACCAGAATTTATAATTCATTCAGATTGACACTGAAAAGGATAACTAGGCTTAGGCTTAGTACAAACCTATTTGACAGTGTCCTTCCAGTATGGCAGAGAATCTCTCACTATAGTCCATTGAGACATGTTGATCAACTGCTGAAAACTCAAGCCTGGCCAATGTAGAGGAAAAGGAGCAGAGAGACATGAAACAAATTGCCTAAAAGTAAACAACAGAGCCTCTTGATGGAGAAAAGTATCTAAAACAAAACTTAAGCTGGAAATCAACCTGAACACTGCATCAGCTGTCACTGCTTCATTCTTTTATGATTCACTGCTGTGCTGTTGCTGAGAGGAAATTACCCAAAACAGGATTTTGCAAAAAATAAAGTAGTACTTAAAGGAAGCTGCAGAACAACCGGGCGTCCTTTCAAGTGAAATCTATTTAACTGCTCACCTCTTCCAAGCACAGGCAGACAAAATGATAATAAATATTAAGCAAAGATAACTAATTTGTATCCATCATGGTTTATGATTGCAAAGCTTGACAAACACAGCAACCCAAATACAGTGGGCTGCTCTTTTACGCTGTATTTTTCCTCCCTTCTACTCTGTGCTGAACCATAAATGCTGTTCTGAGGTGCATTATTATGTTGGCAGAAACTGCTGCCAGTGTTATTACAGAATCGTAATATTTTGAAATTGAGAAGATCTATTAGATCAGCAGGTCTATTTTCCCTCCATGGAAAGGATATAGTCTCCCAAGAGGGATATATCTTACATTAAAATAAGGCTACCTATTGATTGCAGCAAACACTGCCCCTTGCTGACATCGACGTGTGTTACAGTTTGCTTTACCCTATCAAAGTCCTAAAGTATTGTCTCCTGAAAAGGTTCTATCACCGGCTACGGCTGTTTAACCTCTGTCATACAGGCTGTGGGAAGCCCAGCAGGAGAATAAACCTAGAACACAGCCACCTCCTCCCACCACCCTCTCCTGGAGTAAACCATGAACAGGCTGCAAAACCAGCCTGCTTCTAGACACTGAATTTTTTTGAGGGTCCATTGCATGAGACTCTTGCCTATCACTTACCACATATGTCAAACGTGACGGTACTGGCCATGCAGAGGACAGTCCTGCGGCGCACATTCTGTAAGCCTAGTAATCCTCCACACGGCCAGATTTACCACCCACGTGCAAACTGACGTTCCCCTGAATTTCTGTTTCTTGCCAGGATGAATTTCTCACACTTACGCAGTCAGTCTAGAGCTTTGGGAAAGTATCAGTGCAACTGCTGGGTTTGCAGTGGAGTTGCAGGAAACTCATTAGTCTGAGCAGCGCAGGCTGAGATAGTTCCTCCCACGGGTTCAGACAACCTGGAGGTAAAACCTGGTGTGGGAACTGCACTGATTGCACCTGCGAGCCAGCAGAAATCAGACAACCCACCTGGGGCCTTTTGGTTAGGAAACTCCCTGAAAGATGGGACATCTGAGTTTAAAATTCTCATTCTCACAGGTTAAAGCTTGGAGTCTCACATCTGGGTGAAATCAGGAGGAACAGCAGGGAGAAAGTACAACCCAATGACTCGCATGTAAAACCTGGGCCATGAACAGGAGTTATTTGCAAGGTACATTCATTTCTGCTGCGAAATGGCCCTTGGGGACTCAGTTGTCAATACAGATATACATTAGTTACCAGATGGGGAGAGAAAGTAGCTGTTCTGCAATACTCCCCATTCTGCACAATAAACATGAGATAATTCAGAAGTGGCTCTGAAGTTAATTTGAAGAGGATCACAGAGAAAACTAACAGTCACCTCCAGATTTCTTTACTCTGCCAGAATGGTAAAAATTGGTTTAAATATGAATATATACCCAAAACTGGAGAAAGGAAATCTGACTTACATTTTCATGTGGCCTGGAGCCAAAAGCTACTGCTGACACTGCTAATGGACAAATAAGTTCCCTTTTAGTAGAACTAATCTCCAAAGATACGTGATACAGTATGTTTCAGAACAGAACTGAGATTAAAGGTAACGTGCTGGAAAGATCTCACTTGATGTGTGAAAAAGAGGATAAGGCCAGACATCCGTCTAATAGTGGTCCTTAACAATTGTTAGTGATTAGTCAGTACAAAGCAACAAGAATATTATTATTTTCCACTGTGGTATCTAGATAAGGCAGCTTACAATGAATTCTAGATCTCACTGCCTTCATTTGCCAATCATCCCACATTCACCCTTTCAAGCGAGTCAGACTGCTTCATCATATCTCTGCACGTTGCTGGCTCTCTGAAGATATTCTGTCACTTTGCTGTGTTGTCCGCTTAAATTATCATAACTCGTAGGGGCTTCCTTGAATCATATGCCTCTTGGTCGCTATCAATAGTCTGCTGTGATTTTTTTCTTATCACTCTAGCACCAAGAAATGCTCGGAAATATCATCAGTTCTGTCTGCAGGGAAAGGAAACGATAACTCTCAGTCTGCCCTATATTCTAGAGAGCTCTTCTGCACCTCAGAAACAAAGCATTGGCTGGCAGTTTGACAAGCCCTTTTCTTTTAGTTAAAAGGTAAAATAATCAACAAGATCAATAGGAAGTTAAACTGCATTAATTTTACTGAACTGGAATTACTTTCTTGTGTCACTGCAGGCAGGGAATGGCTACAGACTCATGAAAGGTTTTAGTGCAAGCTTTGGACATGGTTGTGTTTTTGGAGGAGTAGTCCTTGGAAGTTAGGGGTGGCAGAAGAGGGTTAAGTGACAGCTCAGATTTTGCATCATTTTGCACAGTGAAGAAGCCATTAGGCAAGAGAATTCTACCGGCATGAGGCAGCAAACACACAAGAACTCACATTTCTATATGCAGAGGGCGTAGGGGACATTCCCACCGACCGCTTTCTCCTGCACGCTTTTCAAGCCCGTCAAGACCATGGGCCTCAGGAAATTCAGATCAAGGCTGAGACCATGGGTATGGCAGAGAATAAAGCCAGAGATTATTATTATTATTAGTCATTATTTAAGTTAAACAAATATTTTTCTACTAATAGGAAATTCAGTGGAAAATGGAGTCTTAAGAGGACTGAAAACATCTCCTTGTGCAGTTAGAATCAGGGTATAGTTGCAGCTAGAAAAAGGAGACAATGCATGGGTATGGGATAAAAATACATTTTTATCAAATAAAAGTTATGCAGAAAGGGGGCTAAGAACTTGAACACACCTACACAAGTCATTTTGCATCAAGTACAATGCTGTACATTGATCCAAAATGCAGTTTTCCTTATTCTGGAAAAAAAATCTTCTTTTTCATCACTTCTTTTTAATTTAATGTTTGCTTTATCCAACCACTAACCTGAGCACCCTATTCTATTTTCAAACGTCTTATTGTAGCAACAACTATTAAGTGAAAGATAAAGCCTCTGTAGGTGCTATTTAAACAGAGTCCACATCCACTAAAGAGCTTAGTCTGAATAACGTAAGGAGAAAAGATATAATAAACAAGCAGCATCCTATATAGAAGTGATGTTCTGCATCCTTGTACTTTCTCCACATTCCTGATTACTCGGTTCTTTATTTTTATGCTGGGCTCAGGATTTCACTCTTTAGAAGTACTTTACTAGAATAGCTAATGTTACTGATTGCTTCATTGACCATTGCAAACTCAGGAATAGTCCTTTTACTGGAGCAGGAACTCAGCATTGTCACTGCTGTTAACACTATTCTTCATTGTTTCTGAGCATTTTATTGGCGTCTGCAGGCTTACAAATATTCTTTAACTTGCCTGCATTTATTGCCTGCAAACCTTCTGCAGAAATATTCTCCTTAAAGAACAAACAATGCAAGACACAACATTAGCAGAGGTTAAAGGAAATATTCAGCTGACTGACTAATGGAAGGAAAAATCAATTATATGGACATCTCTTCAAAATCCAAAGCCCTTTATGCTTTTTTTTTTTTTTTGTCCTTGGGGATGTTTTATCTGATGTAACATTGCTATTAAAGTACCTCAGCTCAACTGAAAATAGTATTGACTAGCATATTGTAAACTCTTCTGGGCTAGCACCACATTTCTCTTTATGTTCGAGCAACTTAATTGTTATTAGGGCCCCTGGATAGTGCTTTTAGATAAATAGAAGTGCACTGTTGTAAGGCACTAGGGAATTTGAACAATAAGTTCTGAGTATGGCAGGAAGTAATGGTAAATCACTGCAACTTGTAATGTTTTCATATGAAAGTGGGGATGCAAAATGAGAATAAGCTCAGTGGAGATATGGGAGAACGGCAATGTGAAACTTTTCTCTCAGCGTTTTATATTGCTGCCCAGCTACTCAGCTTCTGAACCCTGTTCTTGTAAATGCAAAACCAATATTAAAATCATAATGGACACCACGGAGTGAACAAAATGTCCCTTTAGGGTCAAACTTCCTTTGTGGTAATCCTCAGGAGACTTATTTCCTTCTTGTCGCCCCTTTTTCTTTTTATATTTAATCAATTTATTCCTTGAGTTCCTGAAATTGCTCAGAGCCAGTCTAAATTTTCTGACTTAATTTTTTCTTGCCAGGAAAATGATGAGTTGTCAAAATCACCACAATCTTCCAAATAAGCCACCTTCAAAAATAAACGTGTTTAGACAAAAAGCTGAAAGAGTTTTTCAGTCTCATCAAAATGGAACATTCAAATTTTTCCTTAACATTTGGATTTTTGCTTAACTAAATCATCAGTTATAATATCAATTTTTTTATTACATGTAATATAAAGGGGAATTAATGTTTCCATGGGTTTTTCAGCTGGAATATTGTGTACACTCTGGAACACTAGACTTCAAGAGGGAAATCTACTGGAGCTATTCAGATGAAAAAGAACAAAATTAATAGTCTAGAAAACAGAACATATGAGGAAAGACTGAAGAAGTAGAATGTGTTTAGCTTCCTGTCTTTCCTGTCTTTGGATATATAAAATATTGCTGAAAAGGGAAAGAGTATACAATGCTTTCTGTTTTGATTTTTAATGGGTACTCCATTATAGACACCACAAAAAGAACAAAGTTTACAGTAAAGGAAGAGGGATTCAGGTTAAATGTGAACAAAAAACCCCTTGACATTAGAAAGGCTAACAAAGCATTGGAATAGATTACTTGGAAAGGCGTGGTATCCCAACTGCAGATTGCTTTAAGTATTTGGTCAGAAAAACAGAATGTGAGAAATCACAGATGATACTAAACTTGCATTAGAACTAAGGAATTACCAAGATGGTTAAAAGGTCATGCAATAACACTACTGGAAAAAATAATTTTATGTATTTATAAATATGCCACACTCCATCTCAAAAGAAATCTCATTGCCATAGTAACAATTAGCAAATGCTTTGACTGAATTCCAAAATTTATTAGTTCCCTTAGATCAGTATATCACCCCTGAGACTTCACAAAGAATCACCAAGGGAATAAAAAAGGGAAGTGGAGAATGTTCAGAAACAATTACAAGAATTGTTCTCCGGAGCCCAAACATTTGTTTATGCAACAAATAAAGTTAGTGCTAATTGCTCCACAAAACAGACATTCCAAAATTGGATTGTATCCAAAGTGTGGGTGTCTGCCTCAGTTTGCTCTGCTGGAAACTGGTTGAGTCGTCTGCCTAGATGAAATGTCACACATCAATCCTGATGTTTTATCTTCCTCTTGATCACTTGATTTCCACTGGGGCATGCTACTTCAGAAGAAGATCAGGAAATGGGTATTACATGCTCAACAAACACAGAATGAATATTACTGACACCTCTTAATATTATGTCACACTGTCTTTAGAGTAGACAGAAGGTGACAAGGACAGTTGTGAAAATGGCAATATTATTCCTATTCCTAACAGTGGGCTTTGAGCTCAAGGATGGTCAAAACAGGGAGGAGTATATGCAAAGACAACATAAATTAGGATGTGAACATAGACCTTAAATTGTCACCGTATGCCTATAACTGCTTTTTTTGGTGTTAAGAGAAGCCTTATCTTTCAAAATTTTCTGAGTAGATTTGAAGCAGTGAAATTAGACTAATTGCCAATTGCTATTCGTATTATAGTCGAAGAAAGTGACCCCCATCAAGTAGGAGACCCCAGTGAGGTGGGGGTTCTTCAGACACAGAACAGAACATTCCCACTGCCCTCAAACATAAAGCAATGGTGATATTATACAGTAGATGCTTTATAAATACGTGGGATAATTTTATTTTGCTATTTGCAGTAAGTGGCAGACAATCCCTTTATTTTGTCATATTCATCTGGAAATCAGAAAAAATAAAAACCAGCAGCTATTTTATCTTTTATGTATCACATACACATTGAAATTCACAATTATGACTAAATTGTATTCAGGTTTTATTGGAAATGTATTAAAAGACTTTTGCTTGTCTTCATGCCCAAGAAAGAGTTTCACTTGCCTCATATAAAGTTAACAAAGGCAAAAGTGCAGCTTTCCTAACATGTTCATTGTATGGAAAAAACTGCTTCCTCGGATTACTTTTACCAGCACTCATTAATTAATTCTCATAACACTCCTGTAAGTATTAGCATCTGTTAAACATTAGCACACACAGACAGATGAATCCTTTGTGACTTTCTTTTGCGTATTTGTATTTTCTCAAAGACACTTGAGAGTTATCAAGCTTCTTTAACACTTGGACACTGAAGGTTCTGTCCAGATTTTTGCCTTACTTAATCTGGCACTCTGAGAAAGGGTAATTTTTCTTTCATTCTTTGAAATATGGACCAACATGATAATAAAAATAATGAAAAAAACGTATTTCTATATGTAAACCTCTCTACATTGTGGCAATACCGCCTCTTGTCCTTGTCTGAACTCCCCCCTCATTGCACCTAGCTTATCTTCAGTTTCCTTGCATAAAGGAGTCTTCAGGCTTAGATTTTTTTTATTACTAGCTCTTTTCTTCCACAGGCACAACCCTTTTGTTTCTCATCTTTCACAGGAAGACAACCTCACTTAGGCTACCACTGCCAAAACATCCAAACTACATAAACTTCTTTGAGATTCTTCTGCCTAAACATGGAAGTCTGCACCCATATCTGAGTTAAACATCTGAATTTCTTTTACAGTCAATGGGGAAAAAAAAATCTACAGCATTATTTATCTCATCATAAAAAAGACTTTCAATGTGAATAGGTGAATTGGGCGCTAAAATGCCCATTTCTCCCCTTCAATTCTGCAGTGATTCTAGCTCACCAGCTGAGGTGGAAATGTCAGTCACCCCCCTTCGTCTTCACAAAAGGCTCCAAAAACCTGCTGGTTACTTTAGTTGGATATAGACCTATACAAAATCAGATGAGGCAAAACACAACAAAAAACACTTGAAGTTTTTCTTCCAGGCTCATTTTCTTTTCATCATTCCTTGAACTTTCATCAAGAATCTTATTTTTCTTCTGCACATGGCTTTTGTTTCTAATTATGATGATGAGCTGAAGTAAAATTCTCCCCTCCTGAGACATTTCCTTTCTTCCTGAGTTGGTCAAGAAATTAGAATAAATGATTCTTTTGTCATTCTGTTCTTCTCTTCTGCTTTCTTTATCTCTAAGCATCATGCTCTGCTCTTCTTGACTACTCATAAGCTTCAATTACCTTACTCTTTTGTTATGGCATTTTTCAAAGTGAAGGGATAGTGGAAAGCCAGATTTATTTATGTATGAAAAATTAGATATGTTTTCAGATTTTTGCTCTTCCCAGGAGAGACACATTCAGGTGATTTTGATCCTCAGTGCAATCCTGTTCATAGATAATTCTTACACTCAATCTTTTTTCTCCTCCATCTGACCATGATGAAGTAATACAAAGCAGAAGACAGCCAGAGAGCATCGGGATACATACTGTTCCAAAAATGAAACTGAAATTCCTAAACCCTGTATAAGGTTATCATAGCCTTATTGAATGCAGTTTAGTAGCACAGGAGAGTTAAAGCTAGAAACAAAACCGAGTTCCAGCTGTGAAACTCGTACGGCTTTGTTTTCTTTATACCACAACTTTAAACTTCCAAGACCTTCCTGTCGAGAAAAATAAGTGCTCACAGAGACAGGCACAATGTAGATCTTTTAAAGGACACCTTAACTTTGCTCTTCTGTTGTTTCATACTAAGATAATTCCCAGTGAAGGTAACCCGAAGTAATTCTACTTTTTTGCATGGGAAACAATATAGCCTTTAGCAGTGCTTTAACCAGGCATGGCTGGGGAGGTGTGTGGCTATTCTGACCAGCAGAGCCCTGCATTTAGTTTAAAGATGCGGAGATGCTTTTAGATTTCCACTGAGCCAGTATTATGAGGACATGTAAAGCAGCTGTGCTCTCCAAAGCTGCAAACAGGCTTTTAGACTATCTGTTGCTGAATTCCAACAGTTACACTTTTTCTGCAGTTACAAAACTCCTAACATTTCTATATTCGCATTTTTATCTTTCCCACCACCTGAGAATGCCATCTGCTGTTTATCTCGAATATATCCAACTTTCCATAGCGTATTTCTTTGGGATGTTCTCAAATTCCGCTTTGGTTGGACCTTGTTTTTCATTTTGTTTTATTTTTGGCTTATTTATTTAGTGATGAAACTGTGCATAGTGCAAGGCACACATGGGTTTTGCTGTACTTTTCCCTTCTATTGTAATCTGTCAAGCAGTGTGTTTTAGAACAAAAAGGACACTTCTTTGCTTGAGCTGCTGGACATAATTCTTATTAGCACCCAGCAAGTGATAGCTCATAGGGATTAAGCCACTCTTGAAATGCTTATTCTTGACTTATGATACAACCAGTGTGCAACCAAGGATCAAGTTACCCAGAACAGTTATATATTTTATGCAGAATATACTGGCTTGACTAGCAGAATACATTGGGTTGTGTTTTCCTAGGAGATGGTGGCTTTTTGACAATAGGTTGGGGTTTTTTTTGCAAATTGTCAGAGAAATGTGTTCATTTCAAAAGAAGACTTGTTAGGAAGTCTTTTCAAGCTCCAAGTCAAAATCCAGTCAGAGTGGACTCTGATTACAGCACACTTCAAATCAGAGTAAAATGTTGATGAGGGCTTATGCCCCTAAGGTATTTTGCTGTGGACCCTTTCTCAATCTATTCTTTTAGTGATAGATCAATTTAATTCTTAAAAGAAGTGTGAGATTCACCTAACATGCTGTCTAACTATAGTAATCAAGGCTTCAGCTACAGTCAATGGAAAGAAATAGCTGGGTGGGGCAGGTACCTGTCTTTTAGTATGACACAGATCTTGCTCTGACACTGCCTCTCCTATGGCTTTAGAGGAAACTTGGACCACCTGCTTGATAAAACAGCCACATTTTAGATGGCTAGACTTAAAAAAAGAATATGAAAAATGAAATTAAATGGGGGCCAGTCACCAGTGGTGTGCTCCTAAGGTCAATATTGGAGCCAATACTGTTTAACAACTTTGTTTATGACCTGGGTAACAGGGAAGAGTGCATCCTCAACCAGCTTGCAGATGATGTAGAACTGGGAGGAGTGGTTGACAGACCAGATGATTATCTTACCTTTTCAAGGGATCTCAGTAGACTGTAAAAATGGGCTAATAGGAAATTCCCAAAGTTCAGCAAAGGGAAATGCCAAGTCCAGCACGTGAGGAGGACCAATCCCATGCAGCAGTACCTGCTGGGGTCTCTTATTGTTTTGTGGAAATTCCTAATGGGTGTTGGGGGAGTCAGAGGGAGTAAAGAAGATGGAGCCAGATTCTTCTCAGTAAAGCCCAGAGACAGGCCACGAGGTAACAGGTACAAGCTGGAATACACGAAGATCCACTTAAACACAAAAAATGCCTTTTTTTTTTTACTGATCAAACACTGGAACAGGTTGGCCAGAGAGGTTGTGGAGTTTCTATCCTTGGAGGTATTCAAAACCCGACTGGACATGACCCTGAGCAACTTACTATAGCTGACCATGCTCAAGTAGGGGAGGTTGGACTCAGCAATCTCCAGAGGCCCTTTCCAACGTCAGTGATGCTGTGAAGACACCGTGACTTTGTGACTTGTTGATATTTTTAACCCAGGTCTTGCAAACCTTACTTAAAAGCCTGCTCTCTCCCTCTCTTTCTAAAAAGACAAAAGATCTGAATTTCTGATGCAGCAGAAGAAAAACAGAGGCTGCAACCTGAGCCTTGTCCCACATCAGAAATCTTATTGTACAATCAATCCCAGTCTGGAGTTCTCACTCAAAGATACTACTTGGAGCCAGCTGCTTTACTGGCTAGAGAAATGTTGATCTTACTGGTCAGTCAACCCTGAGAATGGACCTAGGGCTTCATTCAGCAGCCCAGACATAGGTATCTATTGCAGTTTGGGATGACCCACTGTACCCTAGACAGCCATACAGGGCTGGGAGATGGAGACTCTTGCATTTCTGGCTTAGCAGGTAAAGGTTAGAAGATCCTATGTGTTTCTGCAGAGGCAGCTCAGGCTCCTGGTTCTTTCTTTTGAGATGGAACTGGTATAAAAAAGTCTGCTACTAACTGACAGCTGCAGCAGTACTGCTTGAAAATGTTGATGCCTTGTAAAATATACTGCATAGCATACTATTTCAGCTGACTCTATAGAGTCCTGCATTTCTTGTGTAGTGAGTGTGTGCAGAGTGCAAAAAATGTGAGTTTGAGCCTTTACTTCGATCAGGATGAATTAGTGAATATCTTCTTAGTTTCATTCCTGTAGTGGTGGCTTCTTTGATAATTTTTTTTTTTTTCAGTTCAATGGCGAAAGACTTCAGCCCACATCTAAACTGCGCCTTTCTGAAATTCTTGCTTTAAAAACATACAGAATCAATGAGAGCACCAAGATCTCAGGCTTGGAGCAGGAAGGATTATCTAATGGCTAGAACATAAGCCTGGAAATGAGGGGACCCAGGTTTAGCTTCCTTCTCTGTCACAGGTGTTTTATGTTATCCTAGATAAGTCATTTTGCCTTTCTCTGCCTCCTACTCCCAGTTGTCAAATAATTCTTCCTTCTTTACCTCTGTGGGATATCATAAAGCATGTGAAGTGTCCAGATTTTATGGTATTAGTTGCCATAAATGTATCTTAGGCTGTCAGTTTTACACTGGTGAGGGTACATTTTGTTAGAGAATCCAACAGTTATTTTGTCATTATACTGCCTAACAGAGCAGAGTCAGCTTACAGTTTTGCAGAAATATAGATTTGGGGTTTGTGGAGCTTTGTTTTATTTTGTATGTTTATCACAGGGATGGGGAGGGGCAGGGCTGAGTATCTTCTGGCAAAATTAGGAGAGAAGGAAGGGAAGAGCCTGGGTGGGAGGTGAGGCAGGCAGGCAGGGTGTGCTGCCTGCTGCTGCCAGAGTGGTGGAAGAAATGAGGGCAACGACTTCAGTTTCTGGCAGACATGATCCTAAAAGCCCTGATTCCTCCTTTACTAGCACTAACAGCCACCAGCCAAGGTCGTTTTGCTAACCCGACTCTTTGTTGCCCAACACAACTATTCTGGTATTCCTAAGCCCACCTTTCTAATAAAAGCAGCATTATGCTCAGGCACTTGAGGTTCAATTTAATTTCCTAAGCAAAGGCATCCCTAGCTTGCCTCAGCCATGTGCCCCAAGCTGGCATATACGACACATGACCTGTAAGAGTTCCATGCCTTCTTGGAGAGGCAGCTGAAGATCAGTTACCTTAAAGTGTTTTGAATAGCCCAGGGTACAGGTGGTTAGATTACTGAATCAGAGCCTTGTTCTTGTGTTTCTAGAATTTTTCTGAAATAAACTCAAATTACACCCATAGAACAAATACTGTATGTCTCCACTTGTCCTCGTTTTGGCTGGGATAGAGTTAATTTTCTTTCTAGTAGCTGGTACAGTGCTGTGTTTTTGAGTTCAGTATGAGAAGAATGTTGATAACACACTGATGTGTTCAGTTGTTGCTAAGTAGTGTTTAGCCTAAATCAAGGATTTTTGAGCTTCTCATGCCCAGCCAGTGAGAAGGCTGGAGGCGCACAAGGAGTTGGGAGGGGACACAGCCAGGGCAGCTGACCCAAACTGGCCAATGGGGTATTCCATACCATGTGACGTCATGTCCAGTATATAAACTGGGGGGAGTTGACCTGGGGGGGATCGCTGCTCGGGAACTAACTGGGCATCGGCTGGCGAGTGGTGAGCAATTGCATTGTGCATCACCTGTTTTGTACATTCCAATCCTTTTCTTATTATTGTCATTTTATTATTGTTATTATCATCATTATTAGTTTCTTCCTTTGTGTTCTATTAAACTGTTCTTATCTCAACCCATGAGTTTTATCTTTTTTTTTCCAATTCTCTTCCCCATCCCACTGGGTGAGGGGGAAGCTGGGATTAAACCACGACACCACTATTGCTATCTGCTTTTAATTACGAAGTGTAGCCTTGCTCAGAGCATCAGTTATGATGTTCATTTCTCATTTTTTATTAGTATCATTTTTGGTCTTGGGCTGTTCTTCTGCATAATAATTAACATTATGCAGAACTATCAGAAAACTTGAGCTTCAGGACATTAGATGTCTTAGGTATCTAATAACTTAACTGAAGTTAGGAGCCTAAACACCTTTGTAATCCTGTCCCTTATTACTCCAATATTATGAAGGGCATATAAGAAGAAGGAGAAGGAGAAATGAAGAAAGAAGAAATATCTCTGTCAATCTAATAACTTGCACCAGGCAAAACAAGCAAACAAACAAAAATTTCCAATTTCAAATAATGTCCAGTGGAGATTTCATGATAATGGATGAGCGTTTTTTCCCTAATTGGTAGTTTGGAGTGGGAGCATGGACATTTTTTGTTCTCTGATTGCCTCGGACATTGTTAGAGTAATGTTTCAATTGATAGTCTGGCACGTCACTCCCACTTTATTCCTCATACTACAATTTCAGAGTCAGTTATGTCATCTGATGATGCTGTTTAATTCTCTTATAAATAACAGGCTTGCAGAATCGGAGAACTGTTGCTAAGAAATTATAGCCCTACAGAACAATTTGGGCATTACTTTGGATGACACACACACATCTTTTATTTCAAAATTATTATTGTGGTGTTTTCATATAATCTTTGATTAAATTGAGAAGTTAGTTTCAGAAGAACTACAGTAACTGTTACGCGGTTCTGTACAAACTGATTTAGTATTGGCAGTGTGTAACCCTATATAGTTCTATTTCAGCTCCTCTAGTTTTTTCTCAGATTAATAAAAAAGCAAACATACACAAAAGAAATTAAATTAGTTTTCAAGCAGAAAAACATTTGTATGACAGAATCACATTTTTGCAAATATCACAGTTAACTCACTTTGTGCTAAGAGCTCAGTACAAATATCTCGAAACCTCTAAGTTAGATGGAACAAATAACCTCTACCGATAAGATGACAGATATTTCTCTCCCCTCACCCCAAAGGCACATTATCCCACTGATGACTCTTGCAGGGTTTCTTGTATCTCCTTTGAAACATGAATTACCTTGGTGATATTCTTCTATTCTAGAAAAATTACTGGCCTAATGGTAAATCTGCAATGCATGCATAATGAATAGCATCAGGTTTTCATTCAAAGGTCTTTAGAAACTCTAAGAACACTATGGGATAAGTGATTATCTCACCTGCAAACCACTGTGCATTTTCTCTGAAAACTCATTGGCTAGTCTTCTCATCTTGGTCTCTCTCTGTCTATCACTGTCTTTAGTAGTTTGAGACATACAGGGGGCTAAACCTGAACATGCCTTGCCCCGCTTTTGCATATCTATACTGTCTCTTGTGGGACTCATAATTTGGGAGAGGAAGGGACCTATATTTATGCAACGAATTGTAACAAATGCCATGACGACACCCTAGAGCATAAAAGACATTTATATATGTGGCCGGTAATGTGACATCAGACCTATGGGACACCAGTGGCCTTCTGGAGCAGCATCAGGAGAGAACATGGGTTTCCCTGAGCCGTCTCAAATGGGACCAGGTACCCTCATGAGAGTAACTGAATCACTTCCAGGGAATGATTCTTCCGATCTACTTTAGATGTCTGTGCTGAGGCGAAATGAATCTCATCTTAGGTCTTGATCAACTCTTAAAGAAAGATGGAGTAATTAACTTCCTACTGCCATTGAAACTATAACAGTGAGTTTCAGTCTACAGATGAGATATCTACAGGTAGGTATATAAATTAGGTTTTCATAAGTGATTAATGTGTCTAAATTCTCTTTATGAGAGTTTGACTGTCTTTAGTCAATGAAAATCTGAGGCCAAATTCAGTTCCCTCAAAAGTATCTAGTTCTGTTTCAGGTGATCGAGGATTTCCCACAAATACATGATTGGCAGGTAGGTTGTGGGACCCAAAAGTAATCCGCAGTTTCTGAGCCAGCAGATTGCAGACAGATAGGAGATTACAAAGTACCTAATATGACACCAGATGCCTAGATACAGACAACTGAATCCTGTCCTCTCCACCTGTATTAATTACTGGCTCCATTCAGCTACTTCAGCATAGGCAACTAGAGTCTACTTTAAGCTCCCTGTTTGGCTTTCATATAAGTCTGCAGAAGAGTGCAAGTCTGTGTTATATCTGCTACATCATATGTATGTCTTACAAGTCCTGCTGCATCTCTGTCGTGGTTTAACCCCAGCCAGCAACTGAGCACCAGGCAGCCGCTTGCTCATTTCCCAAGAAAGTCATCCCAGCTGCTTGGCTTCCTACCCTCCGATTCCAGGCTACTAACCCTATTGGCCCATTGGCCCAGCATCAAAGCACCCAGCTGTTAATGTGCTCAGAATCAGCACATTTTTCTGTGCCAGTAGAAGCCTTAGTTTTTCTCGCAAAGGTCATCACAGGCCTAGGTCTGACTAGAAGGCAAGTTTGGACTTGTTGGATATGGTCTGAGACATTAACTTTTATTTGGAGGTCACCTCTAACTTAGCATCTAGGGATTTCATTTGCTCTTTTTCCATAGCAAAGGTCAGTAAAACTTTAAGTATCAAAGGAGGTAGAAAATAGATTTTCCAAGTCAGGATCTCTGAAAGGCAGCATACATCATAGAATAATTTGGTTGGAAGGGATCTCTGGAGGCCATCGGGTCCAACTCCCTGCTCAAAGCAGGTCCATCAGCCTGCAGAACCCTACAAGCCCCACACACAAGAGATATGTGGAAAGAGCTAGTGGACTGCAGCATAATCATCTTTCACACCCCTTTTGGGGTGCTTTAAATCGACAGGTCTTGATGGATAAGCTGTAGCTAATCTCCTTGCCTTATTTCAGCTCAAATCCTTTCTTTCTTCGCTTTAAAACAAAGCTTTTCCAAGCCTGAATGAACTCCTTTTGCCATCTTACTGCTTTCAATAGGTGGTAGCCACTCCCCATAATGACATTTTCATAAAAAAGTACATATTTTAATTGACAGTGGATTCTTTTTAGATGGTGGTAGGATCCACTTACAACAGAATAAACTAAAGTGAAATAGTAAAAGATTTGCAGCACACACTTTAATATGCAAAGAAAGATGGACATGTTTAGAAGCAGCAGGTGCTTCATTGCCTGCATGAGAATTCACTGAAAAGCAGCTGAGAGAATTAGGAATATCATTTGTTAATGTTTAGTCTTCTGTAGTCTTCACATTTAGGTACAAAAGCTTTTCATTCGTTCAGCAAAACACAATGCAAAAGCAAACTTAAGAATTTTTATAAACAAAGGGATAAAAGTTTAGGCACAGACTGTCAGCTGGTGTAAATGCAAGTCCTTGTTTCTCTTTCTCCATACCAATTCCCGTCAGGACTTTCCAAGTCCTGTTATAGTCTCCAGCACTGACATCTCTGAGTGAGCATTTTTATCCATAATCTATATTGAAATTATTTTTTTAAAGGTAGAATGTTTTTTATTATTTTCAATGTTTCTAGTGACAAATGTGTTGGTTTTTTTTCAAACTGACCCTTTCACATGGCTGTATTTATTCTTGTGAAACTTAAGTATTTAATTGAAAGATATTATATATTTATCTCTCTCTATATATAGATAACAGGTTTTAGCCGGAAAGCAAAAGTTTTTGATCTTCAACCACAAAAATGTTAAGTAAGTGCTTGATTTTGTAATGAAAAATGGAAAAAAGGAATTATTCTGAAAAAAAAACCAAAACACAACAAAATAAAACCATTTATCTGACCATGTCCATTAATAGCAGCTGTTTTTCTTATTTAAAATCTACATGGAAGTTCTCAGCTGTAAAGTGCAAAGGTTTTTTTTTATTCATGAGAAATTTCAGGAGACAAATGGCTTCTTTGCATTTCACCAATGCGAAGCAAACCAAAACTGTGTACTTGGAAATGTAGCACTATCTGCAGTGACTAGGTGCAAAACTATTTGAAACTGCTCATTTCTTTTTCTGGCTTAGCAAAGCCTCTGATCATCCTGTAACTATAGCAACATAACCACAAGCTGCTCAATTTTAGACACTTTTTGTGCATTGTCTATTTTCTTCCAGAATATAAAAAGATAATGGGATACAGGCACTCTGCTTTGTTTGCCTTGTTAAGCTATATTTAAATAATAAGTGATAAACAGAATGAATTAAAAATCCTTCTGTTTCTAAATGCTTTTAATGTTAATTTTATTTACCTGAAGACTTAGAGGAGGTGATACATTTTCCTGAGTGTAGGCACATAGTGCCATTTGAGATGGTATCCAGCTGCCACAGTGGAAGGGTAGACATTTGGGAGTTGTAGAACCCTTAGGTGGAACTAGACATCTATGTTGAAGTGACTGAATTGCACCAAAGACTCACTATATATTTTTCAAAAGATCCTTGATTCCTGCCAACAAGATGACTGAATATTTCCTTGATGTTAAACATATTTCCTTAACGTTTCCTTAATGTTAAACATCCAGATAATGGTAAGATACAGCCTCCTGGAACATACTGGACAGGACTGTACCAGGTCCCATAAAACCCAACAGATTGCCTTTCCCCCATAAAGTTTCTTCTATCGGATTCTTCTTGAAATATTGCAAACCAAAAAAATTTGGAGTGGATTTGCCTGTCAGGTAGAGGTTTAACTCAGTCGCCTGTTCAGAGGTCTCTTATGCAGTTTAAGAAGCCGTTATTTTCCAAGCTGGAGTGATGCAGTTTTCCTGTAGGTCCCGTGTTATATTTACTGGTCCCATGAGGATGACTCAGATACCGCAAAGCAACCTGCAGTTCTGCAGGGATAAATCAGCTGCCATGTGCTCATGCTCATAAAGAAGATTCAAGCTATGTAATGAAGATCTAATCAAAAAACTTAGGAGCCTACATCTAGACACTTATATATAAGTATATGACTTTCAACCTGGCTTGATTCTGTGTATAAAATTGAAAATTAAAACTATTTGAGGCATCTTAGGGTACCTGATATATTGACACAGAGATGACAAATAAAACAGGATATGCAAGAAATTGTGGTCTTCTGCAGTAGCAGCTAGAGGAAAAAGCAGAATATCGCAGGACATTTCAAAAGCCATAAACAATTTAGAAACTGAGTCAAACAGTGGACATTTGTGTGTGCAGCTACAATCCAAAGAGATTTTACTCATTCTTTTAATCATGTCATAGAGATGCAAGTAGCATGCAAAAGGACAGAACCTGTGAAAAATGCCCGCTATTAATACCTCAGTTAAAAAAGCAAAGTGAAACACTTAGCAAGTATCGACGACTCATCATATTTCTAGGACTGGCAAAAGAAATTGAACATTTTAGGAGTGTCAAGTGAAATGCTCTGGTGTTATGAGTCTTAAACTCACAGACAGGCCCAGTAAAAGCCCTGTGTCCTTCCGTTATAGAAGTGTGAGCTCTGATTGTTACCTGACCATTCAAGATCCAAGGAGTAAATTAGCACACAGCCATTCACATTGCATTTCTGGACTTTCTCTGTAGTCATTAGAAAGACATAGAAAAGCTGAGGGAGCAATTCACCACAGCTAGTCTAGATTTTTTTCAGAATAGATTGAATTACGTGTTAGCAAGGTTTATTTCTCTCCGTATTAACAGAGAACAGAGTGGTCAGAGCAGAGTAGACTCCTACGCTGAGTAAGATGGACCACTCCTAAAGAAAGAAAATATTTTGCAGCATGTTTCCATGTTGACCCTCAAAAGTCTAAAAGAAGAATACGTGTCTGCAATTAAATGAATCTTATATGACTGCATTATGCATTAGGATTCTATCTATTTTTTTACAAAATGTCCAAACTCAAACCAGTATGTCTTTTTCTTTTTGTAATCATTCTGATAAAGAGAAAAGTCTCACACTATGTCCCAGAGGAAAGCTGGTCAAACTTTTGCTTCGTGAGATAGTGGGTTTATCTTAAGTAAGGTCCATGGCATTATTCTTGTGGAAAACTGGAAAAGCAACTTATTTGCTTCTTGTTAAACTTTTCAATTTTTGAATCAACTCCTCCAGATGAAATGCATGAAAAGTTGAAAAGCTCTCCCCTTCTTTTTTTTTGTATTCTAAATATTTTTCTGCTCATACACACATACAAGAAACCTTTGTACACCACCTTCTAGTCCTTAATTTGCAAACATTAACACATTATTTTAATCTTATTTCCTGTCTGTGAGCATAAAAATAGGATTGCTCATATGAATGAAGTTAAGCAAGAACATAATTATTTGCAAGACCAAGATAGAACCACACAAGTGTGCCTTTCAGTCAGTTTCTCTATGTCTTTTTTTTTTTTTTTTTCGGTCCTTCCTTAAGTTAATTACTGATCTCCAAATGGAAAGGGGAGAAAAAACACTTATGTTCCAGATCTCCTGAAATCAAAGAAAGAACTAGATTATTTGAGTGACTTAACAACGTACCTCAACCTGTAAGGAGTGAATGATCACAAAAAATGGCTAAATAATAGTATTTCAGTCACCCAAGGGCAAAATATATTTGCACTGTATTGTATCACATATGCAATCATAAAATTGAATGCTTCCTCAAAGATAATTATCAGAAGAGTTTAAAGTCAGCCTTTCTAATAAGGAATAAACATAATCAGATAAATAGCTATGAGCATTTGCAGTCAAATTCCTTATTTTTTTCCACTGGTTTTAGTGTTACTACAATACTTACCAAAAGGCATAAACACAGCTTTGCTTTCCCTCCTTGTTGCACATCTCCCAAATCATCTTAACCCCATGGCTACTCACCAAAACAGTTACTTACCTACTTACCTTCTCCCTACCAATTCCCACCTCCATGACCTCTCAGAATTCAGTTCTGCTTTCCTCACAGACAGACAGATGAAATTACTAACTAGAAGTGTTTCCTTAGGGCAGGCAATTCAGACCAAAAGTCCATCTGGTTTTATTTCCTTTCTATATTTTCACTGTCATGAGAATGAGAAGCTGCAGATCCACCTGGAGACAGCTGTATGTTCTTATTCCGGAACATACTCTGTCTCCTTTTACTGGGGGACTCGAATCCTCGTATTAGCTCATACTCTGATGGATAAAACCCTAGCAAGATGTAAGCAGTGCTGTCACCTTCACACTTTGGCTATTCAGACTACTCCCAGTCCAGGGTCTTTCCTGGTGAGCTAGAGAAGAAGGAAAGGCAGAAGAAGAATTAGACACTGTCTATCTGTTGATGAATTAATGCTGTTGGCAATTAAGAATGTAAAATTTAGCATGCAGACAGGAGATATCTCAAAAAAGTGAGTTGTTCACAAGATATTCTAACTGTAAGTCTGGTCTATTTGCATTCACTATGAAGCCAGGGATGTCATGGGGTGGAAAAAGGCAGGATAAGAGGAACCTGGTGCAAGCTTACTTAATTAGCTTCCTTGCTTAAAGTCCTGAGGCTAATAGGAACTTTTTTATGTGAAAGCTCTTACCTGAAAAAGAAAAAACTGGAATAGAATTTTAACTAAACCCCAACATAATACATCCAATACTTCTGGGGAGGGATGAGATTTTTGGTTCAGCACTATAGACATCCAGAATGGTATATTAAGGTTATCTTATTCTGGTCTTGCTAGAGTAGTTGCCAACAGCAAGTAGGAAAAAAATAATTGCCCATACAGTGATATTGATTTTGCTAATAATCTTGTTTCACCATGTTAGTGTTTTTTCTATAAGCTTCTTGGAACACATTTGAAAAGTCTGGCTAATGACATGTGAAATCATATATACAGTAAAAACTATTACACCCTATGAAATGTGTCCTTGCAGTGTTATTAAGTGGCCTTGCTTCATTACAAATATAGTATAATCATCATGGCTGATGGAGTTTAAACAAGAATTCACTGCAGTTTGTTTTGGTTCGGTAAACATAGCTATGTCAAAGGTTTAGTATTTAGCTACAAATGTTTAGACTCAAGGAGAGAGTCTGAGGGTAGCCAGTATTCATGCAATATTACATTTTCTTTAACAAGTACACCATGATTTAACAAATTCACCAATGATTCTGAAAATGGAACACAATGTAAAAAACTGAATATAAATACTTTAGGATTCAATACAGAGACCTTTTAGTTCAAATTGCCTTTCAAACACCTGCTGTAACTTATTTATGCAGCATAAACAACCTATGAAATTACAATTTAGATTAGCCTATATTCATTCCTCTCTATACATGAAGTAGGACTGTAGAAAAGTGCTAGCCCTTGATTTTAGATGTACAATTCAAGTCAGGTTTGGGGCTTAAACAACATCTCTATTTCAGATGTGAGTTCTGACTCTGTCTATTCTTTCTTTAATACTAATTTTTGTTGGTTGCTTGTGTGTTTGTCTTTTTTTTTTGTTTTGTTTTCCTCCAAGAACGGCAGCAATTAAACCAGCGCTAAGCAAACTAAACTGATCATGCATTTCATGCATTAGGAATTGATTTAGTGTTAGGACTCTGCTGTAGAAGGGGAAGATGACTGCTGGGGGACTTAACACTGGATGTTATCTCCTCAATACATTATCAGATCTACACTTAATTTTACATATAGAGTTATTGTCACTTAGACTCTATTATTATACATGGGGCATTACTGACTTTTAGTATGCTACTTGTTTAATTGCATTGAGTAATGGTATATAAAGAAAGAACTGCAGGAAAAGTTTGGATAATCTTCCTTAAATTAATATAATTATGGAGTAAAAGTGAGTCCCTTTCTTAAGAGGAAACCACATATTGATGCAGCACCCCTTGTCAGAAATTAACTTCAGTCACTTGGATAGACTTTTATTATAGCAAAGATGGATATGAAGGGTTTTCATATATTTCAATGTGCTCATCTTTGCCTTCAGCTTTTATCTTGGTTCCTGTGGCAGAACAGGTCCATTGTGTGCAAGGATAAAACATTCCTTATCTTCTTGTTAGATATGAACATATACTGCATTTCGATATCACTGCAACTAGTGTCCTAGCATGAAAAAGTGGAATTTGGTTTATTTGATGGATAACATCTCTGATCTTTTTTTTATTAGGAGAAAAGACATAAAGCATATAGCTGCATCTTGAGTCCTTCCAGTCAAGGTCTTCCTGACATCAGCTGAAATAAGTATGTTGCCTCTATATTTAGATTAAATTTAGAGTACAAGGAGTTGGTTTTCTGAAGTCACCAGGAAGTCTATGGAATCTATGGATGCAGAAGGCCATCGAGATGAATACTCTGGATTCTTTTAAAATTAAATTCATTGAGATTGGCATAAATAAGATATGTAGCAATTGACCAGGTTTCCAGCCTGTTTCTAACTGTTGCTAGTGTGTCACTGCGATATGCTGTCAACAGATCATCTTGCTTATTGTTGGTATGGTTGACTTTGAGCTCATACTTGTTACCTGCTAAAGTAGCTAGGGGCTTATATGAAAAATGGCAGTATCATTAAACTTAATGTGCTTATTTCTTTTTTTCTTTTCTATTGGTCAATAACAGTGCCCTGATCTACACATAAAGGAAAACAGGAGAAAAAAAAAAAAACAACAAGAGTCAGCAGAGAAGAAATAAATCATTATTTTACAGTCAGGGCACAGAGTTCTGCTTTGAGTGACTTTCAAGGACTGCCCCAGACCTAATGCATTAAGGTCCTCCATGCCAAAGGCCATGATAAATAAAATGACAAGGTCCAGATCAAGAACAAACGGTTATAGATAAGTATAAATGAGAAAGAGCACTTTCTGGACTCTGGGCAGATCAAGAACAAACACCTGCAAACTGATGAGAAGCAAAGTTTTTTGTAGCAGGAATCAAGCACGCAGATCAGACTGCTTTTTCTAATGAAATTTTCAACCATCTGATTTTTCTTTGCATACCAATTGCACAGGGAAAATGAGATGCTTTGTGTCCTTGGTGCACTGATGACTTCTAGCTCAAATTCTTTTACCTGTTGATGTACCCGTCCATAGAAAGTAATTTTGCAGAAAGCTGCAGGAGACCGTTACCAAACCCATATTTACCAAAGGAGAAACCACATGTCAACATTTACCATTTCAGAGCATGGGAAACCATTTCAGAGCTATTATGTCTCCCATGTCCCCAGAAGTCATCAGTGTTAAAGGAGGCCTCATACTTCTTTAAGAGAAAAAAAAGTCATTTTTGGCTATCTATTGTATATTTCCAGAAGCTGTGAACTACTGAAAGCTCTGTACTATACCTTGACCTGAACTAGACCAAGACGGATTAAAGGAACCTGAACACTCCAGATTCTATCTGTTTACAACTTTCTCAGTAGTGTGTCACAGGAAGGAAAAACTATCTGTAAGGCAAGAAAGAAATTATTAGGGTCTGCCAAATATTTTCTGTGAACTTTTTTGGACAGAAAATTGTGTTTTCATTAAACATATGCCTACGGTGTCTGCTGGCCTCAAACTTTCAATTTCTGTCAGATAAAGAAAGCCTCAGGATTTTCATCAAAAAGGCAATTTTCCACAGGAAAGAATTCTGTTGTTTGACTGTATCTAGAAATTACCAATTTCAAAAGATAATTTGTTAAGCTGAGTCACAATGAATATGATTATTTACAATCAACACTAGTCCTCACCATGGAATCTGAGCAGTCTTTACTAAAAGCAGAACTGATGAGTACATGCAAGCCATAAAGTGAACAAATCCAACACACCTTAGCCTCTTGTAACAGCATGCGGTCCTGTGTGAAATTCCCATTTCTCCTGTTGCAGTATCCACCCTTTTTTCCCCCTCACTAGTGCTTGAAATGCATTCTCCTCCTCTGACATCAGTATTCAATCAAAACTCTTTTGCAAATGAAAAAGAGAAGTTGAACCAGACAGTCTAATTTGAATAATAATCAAACCTTTGAAGTTAATTGTAATGAAAAGGCTGTTTAGTTTTGCTTTAATTCTAAAATTTTAGTGCACATTAACCTTTTAATTGGCCATCTCCTTGGGAAGGAATACATCCCATAAAGCTTTGTGCATTTGCATCACTATAAGATGCACACACAAGAGGGATATCATGGCATGGACAATCTCTGTTTGCCTTCAAGTTTCATTTTAATCTTAATTGATTTGATACCACTAGCTTTTCTGCTTGGCTGCAGGCAGAACTGGAACCTTGTAAAGCAGGCACTTTTTTCATTTCTTCTGTGTTTTAACTGTAATAAAAGAACCTTCCCAATTTCCTTATAATCTGCTTCATGTCAATTCCCTCAGGTTGCTAGCTTCATTCTAATTCTATTTTTAAGCAAAGGTAGTTGGTTCTTTTTCTTCTTAGCTACCCTTTGCTTAACCTCTAATTTGAATCTGCCAGTCTTTCCTGTTTGTCACTTAGAAGAAATGCACTAGTAAGTAAGAAACAAGGTCTTTGTACAGAGGAACAAAAGTCTATTTTTCCTTTATTGTCTCGTCCTATGCATTTTGCTGAATATTTCACTTTGCTTTTGTATAATCTCCTGCAATAAATCCATCAAAACCCCCAAAAATGCAAAAATTGAGGTTGCGGGTGTAATAATACAGTGAACAGCAGCACATACCAGAGTGAAATTTAGCTCTTGTATAAATCAGTGGCAAGGCTGTCATTTCCCTCACTAGGCCAGGACTTCATTTGGGTCTTTATAGGAAATAGGAGCATAAGTGATCTTTTTTTTCTCAAATTATGCATCATTCTACACTGCAAATTCAAAATGTTAATTAAAAAAAAGAAGTGCACACACTCTCCTCAGAAGCTGCAGTATCTTACATCATTACTTTATAAACATGACCTAAGCCATTTTTTTTACTTTTAAGACTTTAAGGATTATTTAAGACAGATATTTCAAGTAGTTTTCCTGTTTTATATAACTGAATATGGAATCTGAGATTACTTGTCTTTTGCAGACAGGGCTGTGAGTAGAACAGCAGGTATTTCGAGATTCACTGTAACTCATGAGAAAAAGCCCCCACTACTAAGATTGGAGAGCTAACGATTGGAGTCAGGAAGAGGACAGGCATATAACGATGAATTGTAACCAAAAGAGATTGGAATAACCTCCAGGCAAAGAGTCTCTACAAAGTGTATATACCATGCACCTTATATGTGCTCTTAGCAAAGAAGTAAACTTCTTACTCTTATCTTGTGTGGGACAGCAATTTTTATTTTCCTATGAAGAAGTAGTATCTGCTCTTTTTTTTTTAACATTACAGTTATTGAAATGAAATGTTTTATGCCATTACTAGTGTCCTAACATATTCTAAACTCTTTTTTAACTCTTTGCCAACAGATTTTACCTGGAGCTCATCACAGTCAATAGAAATTGCTGCCCTGCTGCACTGCAAGGGTTTGTTTCCCCTTCTACCAAATTCCCACAGAGTTTTTAGCACTGACTTAACTAGGAGTAGACCCTGGTTTTAAATTCATATTCTTGATCGCAAATACAAATAAATATTTCATAAAAAGAGCTGTTTGATGGTAATAAATATTCTCATGCTGGAGGACACAACAGTGAAGAGATTATATTCCAGGCGACTGAAATTCTAGGGTTTTGCTAAGAAGAAACTTCATACTTGTGTTCAAAACAAATCAGGAAAACAATAAACCCCTATCAATTAGGTGATGGTGATTCTGATCTATCTGTATTTCAGAAGTACAGTCCAAGGGGTTAAAAACATGATACTAGAAATGGTGCAAACTTTTCAAATAAGAATGATTGTGTTGTCTAGATATGACCTCTGTAGAAAGAGTGAAAGAAATTGCAGCTATTTAAGCTGAACAAACTAAGATGAGAGATGGAGATATTTGATTTAAAATATAAGGAGAGTAATTCTGCAAAGACGACAGGCAGAAACCAGTCTTCCATGTTTATGATGGATGCAACACACAAATAAAAAGTTAGACTTCACCAGGTTAAAAAAATCTAGTTCAGACAATAGGAAAAATTTCCTGTCAGGGTGATGAAGTACTAGAATACATTATTTAACCTCTTCTGAAAGACTTCTAAGAGGAAAAAAGGAGTTAAAGTGCCATGGTATAGGTGATCCCATTAAAGGGCAGATGGCTGGATGAACTCAGTGTTTTCTGGCTTCTTAGAGCCTGTTTTCCTCTGATAAGAAAACATTTTCCTTTTATAAATAACATTTATAGAAACTGCCTTTGTTGAAAGTGAAATGTTTTGCAGGAATGTGCTACAATGGGAAGAGATCTGTTCAGATTTAGATTTATGTGATTTTGAACCCACTTTTTCAGTTGTTATTCTGAAATGATAACTTGAATATGCAAAATGAAAATCCAGTACAAAATGAAATAGCTCGAAATGATTCCTGGTATTTTGAAGGGAGGGAAGGGAGGTGATTTTTTTTTTTTTCTTTACATAAATCTACAGATCATTCAAATGCAATGATTAATTCAGCTTTGGAAAGTAATCAAGTTTTGTAATGCCAGTATTTCCTGCAGATTTTGTTTCTAAATCTATTACTGTATCAGAAACATATATGTTTTCAGTACTTCACTTTTCCAAAGGAATATATTTGCTGGTGTTAATTTTTAATTAAAGATCCTTTAGAGTTTAATGGTATGTGAATTTTGTAGTATTTTGGGAATATTATCTATGTACAATCTACGAGTTCCACTGAACTTTAAGGAAGTGTTATATTATGTCAGCCAGGAGCCAGAAAAGTTTCACTCTTTCTGGAAGAAGCAACAGTGTATGTAAGTGATACTGCATAATGAAACCTGACTTCACCTTTTTCTGTAAAAGATTCCACTAAAACTGTCTGTACTTTAACTAACAGTGTGGGTTGTTGGGTTTTTTTTTCTACAGTGTATCCTTCTGTGTGTTACCTGTGGAGAAAATAAGATCTTCTGGATCAGAGTTGTCTCTGTGTATACCAGCTAACCAATGGAGAAAAATTTTATTTGTTTATAGAATCATAGAATAGAATCATAGAATAGTTTGGGTTGGAAGGGACCTTAAAGATCATCTAGTTCCAACCTCCCTGCCACAAACAGGGACGCCTTCCACCAGACCAGGTTGCTCAAAGCCCCATCCAACCTGACCTTGAACACTGCCAGGGATGGGGCAGCCACAACCTCTCTGGGCAACCTGTGCCAGTGTCTCACCACCCTCACAGGGAAGAACTTCTGCCTTATATCTGATCGAAATCTCCCCTCTTTCAGTTTAAAGCCATTACCCCTTGTCCTATCACTACATGCCCTTGTAGAAAGTCCCTCCCTGTCTTTCTTGTAGGCCCCCTTAGGTTCTGGCAGGCTGCTACAAGTTGTCCCTGGAGCCTTCTCTTCTCCAGACTGATCAACCCCAACTCTCTCAGCCTGTCCCCATAGGAGAGGTGCTTCAGCCGTCTGATCATCTTCATGGCCTCCTCTGGACCTGCTCCAACTGGTCCATGTCTTTCCTGTGCTGGGGGCCCCAGAGCTGGATGCAGTACTGCAGGGGGGTCCCACGAGAGTGGAGTAGAGGGGCAGAATCCCCTCCTTCGACCTACTGGTCACACTTTTGTGATGTAGCCCAAGGACACAATTGGCTTTCTGGGCTGCGAAAGCACATTGCCGGCTCATATTCTGTTTTTCAACCACCAACACCCCCAAATCTTTCTCCACAGGGCTGCTCTCAATTCGCTCATCACCCAGCCTGTATTTGTGCAGGGATTGTCCCGACCCATGTGCAGGACCTTGCACTTGGCTTTGTTGAACTTCATGAGGTTCACACAGTCCCACCTCTCCAGCCTGTCAAGATCCCTCTGAATGGCAGCCTTTTTTCTAAGACTTCTTGTAATATCATTTAAAAAAATCAACACCATCTTTATTTGAACACAGAGGAAAAATCACATATTTTTGTAGCACTATTAAGAGAATTTTTTTAGTTATTAATGATAACTTTAATACACACTGATTTAAATCAATATCCTGGCTCTGCTCTTGTTTAGAAGAATGTATGTAACTTGCAGTGGCATAAAACTGCCATATATGAAATAAAAAATCTGTATACATTTTTTTTCCCCAGCACATTGGGAAGGGAACAATTTCTCTGAGTCAAATTTGTAATTCATAAGTGGATTCAGCATCATCCCTAAAACTTTCCATTGCAATTGAGGTTACAAATTAGAAACAACTATCCTGAGTTGCATTCTTATGTTCCCTGAAGATAATGCAAGATGAAAATTTCAGGGGTATATGTGTCATCTTTCCAACACAAAGCCTCATTACTCAGCATTTCATCCAGAACAGGAAGGGAAGCAAAAAAAAAAAAGAAAAAAGACCTGAGGGGAACATGAAAGGATGAGCGTACAAAAGAAGGCAGAGTCTATGTAGCATACTAACATCTCCCTTTCCTCCAAACTATCAGTATACTCACATAATTCATACTAGGGTAAGAAGGGAATGTAGTTAGCCACTACGTTTTTTTCAAGCTCAGATAATCAATGGAAATGCTCATTAGCATACTTTAGCCTACACTCTGTGACTGTATTAATGTCCCTGGAAAGTCATGGTCCCCATATACCAATAGGCTTGCCAATTTACTACACACATGCTGCATGTCTACACCAGTAGTATTTCTTCATCCTTTGCACTAGTGTCACATTCAGTGTTGCTCTGCACGACCCTCAATGGATGTAACACGTTCTGAAATGACACGAACTATTTAATTCTGAGGCCCATTGAAAAGGGTTCTTAAAACTTAACAGGACAAATATAACAACTGATGGTTGGCTGAGTGAGTAAACATAAAGCTGCAGGATCATTATTACTGTTTCACTCGCATACTTGTATCTTTGAGCATAAACTTAGAGCATTTAAGGCCAAATAGAAAAGAGCAGGAAACCATCTTTTCTAACTTCCTTACCATCATAGACAGTTATATTGCATTCAATTAACAATAAGGTCAGTCACCTACGCCTTCTTCCAGACATCTTCCAGAACCTTAAAAGTCATCCAGTCTAGATTTCATCTCTTTCAGAGACCGTGATTCCTCTATTTCTCCTTGCGGTATAGTCCAAAGGTTAATTGGTCACTATTTGGTCCTGGTCCCATGCCTACATACAGGAGATTCATATATCCAGTATTTTCTCTTTGAGGAGATATTTATAGTCAAAATCAGCTCAACACACCCTCCCGAGCTGCTTAAGTCTCTAGTTACAGTACATGTTCCCTAAAACTCAAATATTTTCTGTATCTCTTTTTCTGCATTCACTACAGCCTTTCAACATGCTTTTTTGAACTGTGAACACGAAAACAGGAACAATGCTTCAGAATCAACCTCCCCTGTTCTGTGTTGAGGTAAACTTATCTCCCTATTACTTTTTTCTAGGTCTGGATTTGTACTCATAAAGATTCTGTTAGCCCTGTTACTAAAGTATCACCATGGGAGTTCAGGGCAATCACTAAGACCTAGGACCTTTCATAGTTATTACTTTCCAGGACAGAGTGCCTCAATCAATCAGGTCAGCCTAAGTTTCTCAGTATGACCGGTGAGCTGCTATTTGGCTGTTTAAAAATCCATTTTTATCTGAATCGTGTATTCATAGCAAGAAAAAACAAGGCTCTGCATGATTATTTATGATGCTCAAAGTGCCTGGAACTGGGAGTGAAGGGGAAGAAATGGAAAAATTGGTACTAGAAGCAAAACTGAATAGCATTTTTTCACTTTTTTTGCTTGAGTTTGTTTCGCAGGTGTACTCTGATTCTCCTTTACACAAGATAATATTTATTGCTGACCAGTTTTCTGTGGAGTGGAATTTCTTCTACTGTCACCCTTTGATCTTTCTCATTCAGATGCACTCTTTTTAATTCTTTTTTTGACTACTGATGTCATGGTAATATGCTTATAATTTTCCTGAAAACCTTTTGACATATTAGTGTAATGTAGGTATTTCTGAAGTCTTCTAGACTTCCGCAAGTATTTTCTAAATTCATTAAACAACCTCCACTGGGGGACTGAAAATCTCAAAGAACTCATGGATTGAAAACACTCTCATCTGCTGATTTTAATTTCTTTTTTTTCTATGGGATTAGAAATTAATTTGCCATGATTAGTATGATGTAATTATAACAAAAATGCAGAACAAAAGTTTGTAATGAAAATTTGTCTTTTTCTGCAACATCGTGGTCTGCTTTGCCATGTCATCTAGCAAAAATCTTATATGAGGTTGGATTTGTTTGTTTATTCCTAATGTTCTTTCTCATTGTGTGTTCCCCATCCTAACAGGAATCTTTCTTTTTTCCACTATGTCAGTAGCTTAAATAAATATTTCTCAAGCCATAACTACTTGTTTATTTATACTTTCTCCCATTTGCTAAATACTACTTTTCTTAATTCTATCCTAAATGATACCCTTATTTTGTCATTGAAGTAGAAGAAGACTTTATCCAGATTTTCATTCTTATATAATAGAGCTACAGAATCATAGAATAATTCAGGTGAGATGGGACTTCTGGAGGTCTTTAATTCAACCTCCTACTTGACCACGGCTTAACCTCACATTTCGACCAGGTTACTTCGTGCCTTGCCCAGTGCAGTTCAGAAACTGTTCAAAGAGAGAGATCCCACAGCCTCTCAGGGGCCGTGTTGCAGCTTGCCCTCCTTGAAAAATCATTTGGCTTTATCCAGCAAGAATTTTCTTTCTCACAGGTCGTGACGGGTTCCTTTAGGTTTTTTGTGGTGCATATCTGTGAAGGGTCTGACTCCATCCCTTCCATATTCTCCCTTAAGATAAAGATGAGCCAATATATGCTGTTATTTTAAAAATATTTTTTCTTTACAATGTTTTGCTTTTTCATTTCAAACTATACATAATGTATACATGTGGAGACAGAGAGCACCAATGTTATTGTGAAAGTCTGCATTTTCTCGTATGAAATAAAGGGAATCACAGTAGTTCCCAAAGCAAATTCCAAGGTCTAGCCCATGATTCATCTTTATCCATCATAATGAGATCCAAGATAGTTATCTCTTGCTGAAGGTAATATTTAAATCCTGGAGCATAAACTTGAAATGGTAATTTTCAGTTTGGTGATATAAGAATATGTTTCATATTACACAGACTTGTACAAGTTATTTAAGGGCATGACGCTACAGCAGCCTAAATCCAAGTAAATTGAATCTCAGCTACCGACCCACCTTCCTAGATGGGCCCATGTAACCAGCTGGTGAACTTGTTAAAGGAAAAAACCTAGCAATAATCGAACCCTGCAATCAAGCAATGTTTAGCTGGGGACTGGTGACAAAAAGCTGATAACTGAGGCCATTAATGACTTTCTAACTGTGGGCTGAAGTTCCAACAACCTGTGTCTTCTTACATAATTACCAGTGTGTGCTGGTTTTGGCTGGGATAGAGAGAATTTTCTTCATAGTAGCTAGTACAAGGCTGTGTTTTGGATTTATGCTGAAAACAGTGTTGACAACACAGGGATGTTTTCGTTCCTGCTGAGCAGGGCTTACCCAGAGCCAAGGGTTTTTCTGCTTCTCCCCCCATCCCACCAGCGAGGAGGCTGGGGGGGCACAAGGAGTTGGAGGGGACACAGCCAGGACAGCTGACCCCAACTGACCCAAGGGATATTCCAGATCATAGGACGTCATGCTCAGCATATAAAGCTGGGGGAAGAAGAAGGAAGGGGGGACGTTTGGAGCAATGGCGTTTGTCTTCCCAAGTCACCATTACGCGTGATGGAGCCCTGATGTCCTGGAGATGGCTGAACTCCTGCCTGCCTGTGGGAAGTAGGGAATGAACTCCTTATTTTTCTTTGCTTGTGTGCAGCTTTTGCTTTACCTGTTAAATTGTCTTTATCTCAACTCACAAGTTTTCTCACTTTTACCCTTCCGATTCTCTCCCCCATCCCACCGGGGGGGGAGCGAGCGGCTGCCTGGGGCTGAGCTGCCAGCTGGGCTTAAACCACGACACAGCATTTGGCACAATCTCACAAATCATTATATTTTACACAACTTTCAGTGTTGTAAAGTAATTTCAGCTGTTGCTAATAATGAGAGGAAACTTTGATGCTCACAATCCCTTTAAAAAGACATACACTGTGCAACTTAGTAGAAATGTATTAAACACAATTTCCAGGGTCATTAAATTAATTCACTGCCACTTTACCTCTTTTTTGTGGGCTTGGAAGGAAGCTATTAGATCAGTTGTAATTACTGCATCAAGAAAGATCTTCATAAAATAAAAATGAAAGGGTTAATGCTGTGCCATTATATGGAATTTACAGGCTTAACATGATGAATGTTTGACTCATGTTGAACGTGGTTTTGTTGTTATCAATGGAGTAAGGCTAGCTTAATTCTCCAGTGATGAAGCTCTACTTCCATGATTAATGAACAAATTGCTATTTTCACAAGGGCTCATAAGACAGCCAGTTGTTCCTCCCTGCTTATTTAGGAGACCCTTAAGGCTTTCTTTGGGGACCTCATTATTTTCTATATGGCTAGAGAAAGAAATAAACAGCCCTAAAGGACATTTATGTATACATAAAGCAGAATAAGTTATCCCTCTAAGGGGAACCAGGATGAAATGGAGATGAAATCAGGAGCCATACAAGCACAACACTTCAGTTCTCCAAACTGTGAAGGACCTAGGTGCTATCTTTAAACTGATTTTCTTATCAAGTCGAAAATTTTCAGAATTATTCTCTGTCTTCAATAAATCAGTCAGGATTAGATCAGAGTAAAGAGCAATTTGTTTTGATATGGGGGGAAGAAAAAAACAAACCCAAAAAACAATGGTGGACCTGATTTGCAGATTATGAACTTGAAAATAACTAATTAGAGCAATATTGATTTATTCCAGCCAAGCATCTGAAGGCCAAAGACTTCATAAAGCACTTGCCTTTGTTCTGTCCTGTGCTTAACCAGGTGAATGACAATATTTCAGTTCATTATTGTTTGCTAATGTGCTGGGCTTCGCGTGCCAATATTCCCTTCCCTGACTACAGGCAAAGAATACTATCTGAATTTACAAGTGATGCATAGATTTTTATTGTAGGAGCTTGTGTACTCAGCTCTCCTCAGCACATGTAAGTCAATGAAGCCACACTGACTTACAATACACTTAGAATAATCTGTCCCACATTTTTTCATCTTACCTTCCAGTGGATAAAGAGATTAATTTGATAAAGCAATACAGGAATCTAGCTGGTTGTACATCTCCTTATTTTTTGTGGGTTGACTTGTTAGTTTCAGCTATATTTGATGAATTGATGTAGGCATAAAAAAGTGCAATTGGATAATTGGAAGAAGAAGAGCTTATCAGTGTCTTCAAAGAGACTGCCATTCTGAATGGCCAACAAAGAGCTGGAAGCACTGCAGTACACCACGTAATGTTTGATTTGGTCCAGAAGAAAAATCATGGAAAGCCAGAAAATAGGGATAGTCTTTAAGCTCATCCTTCCATTTCATGTCTGCCAAGGGCAAAGATGAACACACATGTAGACCATAAAGGAGGCATAAGTGAGAGGATTCCTGTTCCAATGGGAACTCCACAAAGTAGGTGGAAGTGAGACATTATGTTGTTTAAAGACATAAATCCAGGCTATTTCTAACAGGGCTGTAAAATCTAAATCTTTGTTCACTATACTTTCCTCTCCAAAATTAGCTCTAAAAAAAAAACACAAACCCAAACCAAATAAAGAGCATCATCCACTTTTGTTGACATAAAGCTTATCATATAATCATCTGCATGCGTCTTATGGCTGAAATAAAAGAAAATGCAAGATTGTTGATCCATGTTGTTACACAGTGAGCAGAGTCACCTTTTCTGTTAGAGGAAGAAGCTGTCTACTAAATCATCTGCTTCATGGATGGTCAAGTGTGCCAAGCAGACTGTTGCCACATGGGCTTAACAAGCTCAAAAAGATTCACAAACGTTTTGTGTTGTGATTCACCAAGTAGCCCTGTTAGCCAATGCTTTCAGAAGGTGGAAAGATATTTGTGTGTTTCAGAAAAGAAAATATTCTGGAGAGTTCCAGCAGGTCTGAAAGAAATTTAGAAGTATTTTTATTTTGTTTTGTTTCTTTTCCTTGTAAAGAGAGAATGTTTTAATCACACATAACTACATATGAAAATAGAGTTCACTGGAGATAAGAGTAACATGAAATCAGATAGGATTGGTGGCATCTTTTTAACCTGCATACACAGTATGCTGAAAAGAAATGATAGTATAGCTTTGTTATAATTTATCCTTCCATTTATTTGGAAGGATTTAATGGTGATGCAATTCCACAGAAACTGTGTCAAAGTTTTATTAAAGATAGATATGAGACAGATAGTTTTCTTGCTCCATGAAAATCTTGAAGACTACCACTTTTAGAGCCCTCATTGGACTTAATTAACAATGTAGGAAGCTTTTTTTATCAGAACAGATAGATAAGTGACCACACAATTTGGTGACTGAGGCATTGATAATAGCTTGGTGTCAGTGATGCAAGTCCCTAATCTGTTTTTAGGCATAGGTAGGACTTTATGTCAATTTATCCTGGCCTAAGCAGACTCCTCAATAAAACTTTTGGTCATTTTAGAGCTGGGAAGGAAGGTACTCTCTGTTGCTTTTGGATTTACTTCTTGTCAGAACTGGCATGTTTTCCCTAAATATATTTATTTTTAATGAATCAGGGGGTTCTGACAAAAACACATTTTGCTGAAACGTGACAAACCCTTTATAGACCTAGTGTCTTAGAGAAAAGAAAGGCTGCAAGGACACTTTGTGACTCAAAACACTCAATGTTTTGCAGTAATTTAAAAAAAAACAAGTGAGACCGAAGGCTAAATTAAAACTGAATGAAGAATCCTTTACAAAATATTAAGGCTACTATACGAATCACTTGCATTCACTCACCATGTATACTGCATTCAAGTTTGATCACTTTGTCCTAAAAAGTAAGTGAAATAAATAAAAAGGTCCTGAGAAGGGCAACAAAAAAGATGAGAAGCATGGGTGGTGGGAAGGAGGGCTTCTGTGAAAGAGAATTAACAGAACACAGCTCATTAAGTTTGGATAGAATTGTAACAGGAAAGATGTTAGTAATATAAAAAACGTAATAGCAGAGAAGATCAACCTAGAGCTTCTCTAAGTGCTTTTTTTCTTATTCCGTTTCAGTAATCTGAAATGGCAGGGGGTGTAGGCAGAGAGATGAGGGTTGTATTTCGGCATACAAATTTGTACCAGGATATTTTCTGAGACATACACATTTGAAAGTTAAAAGAAAATCTATGATGATTTATAGAAGTCAGTCATTTTGACACAGAAGCCACATCTTTCACCAACAGCTTTCTTTCAAAGAAATGAATAAGCTTTACCTTATTCCATTTTAAAAACCAAGACATCTTCTTAATATAAAAAGCTGAGCAATTCTTTTAGAAAACTCTGTGGGTTTTCTCATCCCAGGTTTGTGCTCTCAATGGGTTAACTCAAAATTCTCTCTTGTCTCAGGTGGCATTTCCTAGAGTTTATGTGCATTTTTAGAAACATCTATGTGACCTCTGTATGTTAGACAGCACTGAAACAGTTTCCTTGCAGAGCCCATACCTGGGTGGTATCATACAGGCCTGAAATTGCCGTCCTTTTATATAACATGTACCAGGGGCAGCTCTGCAGATAAGCAAAAAGAGAAGTTGTCTAGAGCAACAGACTTGCTGAAGAAGTGGCAAATCTTCCCTGACTCTTCTCTTTCCTTCTCTTTGCAAGAGTGCAGGAAAATCAGGTTAGATGATGCTACCAATGGTACTGGAGGACGAGGTTCAGCAAACATAGGATGATAATTGAGTTTGGGATGAGGGGGTTGAACCTGCACCAGGAAATGTTGCTGTTTCCACCCTTCTCATGCTCTGGAGACAGGAGGAGCAGAAAGAACTGTATCCTAGGGTTTTTTTTCCTAGATACCTGCTTTAGTTGTACCACCTCCTCCTGTTTCTTCACTTCTTGAGGTCTAGCTCTCTCCTGAGCCTTGAGATGGTCAAATTCAATATTCCCCACCCTGCTGAGAAGCATTGAGCCAGACCCCCAGACGAGGCTTCCACACACGTCAGAGACTGCTACTTGCGTAGCCCAAATGTCATTTTGTTAGGACAAAGGTGATGCAATCCCATCAGGTTAGCATTCTCGCAATTGTCCTCTCTATTAGAGACTGTCAATTTTCACTGGGTTATTTTCCTTTTAATGAGGAATAACTTGAACTGAAAGTAAGAACATTTGTTCTTTGCTAACCTGATACAACAACCAGTAAAATAAAGAGAAGGACTTTCATTAACTTCATAAACCCTGGATTGAACCCTCTGTATGCCAAAACTCCATCAGCTAAATTAACTTGGTCTCAGCAATGTCAGAAAAATGAGAAGTCAGTGTGGTCAGTGGGTGGAGGAGTGGTACTGCATCTCTCCAAAAATCTGGTGTGGGTGTAAGATGAGAAAGAGGATTTTAGTGTCAAGCACGGGACTTTTTTTAGAGCAAATACACATGCAAACTGTTGAACGTTGACAGCACTCCTTTATTCTTTTTTAATGGCTCATAAGTTCTCAAGGCTAATGATAAAAACCTAGAGGTCAGCAATATCAGCTATTTTCCTGCCAGTCATACTCCCACCTCCAGAAATGAATGTAGTGTATGTCAGGTTTTGTTGCTACCAGTTTTGAACTCAGATAATTGTATCAGTGTTGGTACAGAGCCACCCCGAGAAGATAAAATGTCAAATGAAACATTTCCTTTGCTGTAGATGGAATCTGTCCGCCTTCAGAAGGCGATACCACAACAGGCTTCACTCGCAAGTTCTCTTTGTAGTTATGACAGTGAAAAGGGTTTCAAAAAATAAGGCTTCCATTTATTTTTAAAAAATAAACCTTCATAACTGATGAGCTGTCTTGGGAGACTCAAATCTCTCCGCCTCCACCACAAATGAAATTAAAAGCAACAACCTTTAAATGGGTGTATGTATTTATACTACGGATGATTAACTCTCCAAGAAGGAGCCTATTGCTGCAGGAAATAATTGAGGAACCATTTAGTAGGATTTGAAAAAAGGGTTAGATAAGTACAAACATTTTTTTTATATATAGTTGTGTTATCTTGGTTAGGCAGGGGTTACAAGGCCTGCCAGTTTGCTTGCTTTAGAACATAAACTGAACACCATCATGATTTGAGAATTGATCTCCTGTTATCCTATGGGACATGATGCTGTGTATTTTTTGCAGGGTGCTTTTGTGGACAAGACCAAAGCCATGTTATTGTGGTGGGTGGACCCTGGCTGGATGCCAGGTGCCCACCAAAGCTGCTTTATCACTCCACCCCCCAGCAGTGCAGGGGGACGGGGAATGGGGGTTGGGGTCAGTTCATCACACCTTGTCTCTGCCGCTCCTTCCTCCTCAGGGGGAGGACTCCTTACTCCTCCCCTGCTCCACCGTGGGGTGCTTCCCATGGGAGACAGTCCTTCATGAACCTCTCCTGCATGGGTCCTTCCCATGGGCTGCAGTTCTTCATGAACTGCTCCACCGTGGGTCCCTTCCCCTGGGCTGCAGTCCTTCAGGCACAGCCTGCTCCAGCGTGGGTCCCCTGCAGGGTCACAAGTCCTGCCAGCAAACCTGCTCCAGTGTGGGCTTCCCACGGGGTCACAGCCTCCTTCAGGCATCCCCCTGCTCCAGCGTGGGGTCCTCTGTTCCTGGGCTGCAGGTGGAGATCTGCTCCCCTGTGGACCTCCCTGGACTGCAGGGGGACAGCCTGCCTCACCGTGGTCTTCCCCACTGGCTGCAGGGGAATCTCTGCTCCGGCGCCTGGAGCACATCCTCCTCCTCCTTCTGCACTGACCTGGGGGTCTGCAGGGTTGTTGCTCTCACATCTTCTCACTCCTCTCTCTGGCTGCAGTTTCTGTTCCACAGCAACTTTTTCCCCTTCTTAAATCTGTTCTCCCAGAGGCCCTACCACCGTCGCTGATGGGCTCAGCCTTGGCCAGCGGCGGGTCCATCTTGGAGCCGGCTGGCATTGGCTCTGTCGGACATGGGGGAAGCTTCTAGCAGCTTCTCACAGAAGCCACCCCTGTAGCCCCCCTGCTACCAAAACCTTATACTTCTGTGGGTCTGATGTGCCAGGCCATTGAATCCACGCAGTCCAGTATACTCGGTCATCCCTTTCCTCCTCCTGGCCAAGTCAGTGGCAGAACTGCTGACTGCAAGGCCAAATCAGGATTTGCTTCACTGAATTTGGTAGGTTCCATGCAGACATGGCCAACGTGGGATCCGTCCCGAAGCCTGGTGTATCTAAACCAGATGAAATATAACATATTCCATCATGATGATATCTGGTCCCTTTGCTCATCTCCTTCTGTCGTGTCCACATATATAAAATTAGATAAGACTTTTGGACATTTCCAATAACTCATAACCTTTCTAAGTTAGATATTTTACTTGACTTTGGAAATAAAAATAATTTTAAAGTCATTTAAAGAAAAAAAAAAAGGTTATGCTGGCCATCTGTACAATGCTGAAAATTCAGCTATATATTTTCCTTTGAGAAGTTATCACCTCTGAGAGCACAGTATATTTCCACAAACTATCCACAAGTCGCTTGCAGTGCTTTACAAAAAGCATTCATCTGCTCTTTCAAATACTGAGCAGCAGCTGGGAGTGATTCAAAGCTTCCAACAGAGTTCATGACAGATATGAAGAAACTGAAGAGAAAAGAAATAGCAAAAGGCACTGGCAGTTTGTGACCAACATGGGAGAGAGAACCAGGAGGTATTCAGCGTGGTTGGGAACACTGAATCATTATCACTCAGGAAGTCAAATTCCAGTGAACTCACTGTCTGTCCTGGAGAAGAGCAAGTCAAAGAGCCTGGCATGCACAATCAAGGGTTTAGGACAAGTCTTAGTTTCTCATTTGCATGCTGCAAGAGAGCCTGTGACATTTCTTGCACCAAGCCTTGGTAAATAGAAAGTTTAACAAAGGTGGCTTTGATGCACAAAACAAGCCGTGGTAGATATTGGGAAAATTGTGATTATGTATGGTCTTTAAGAAGACAGCACTTACCTTTAATATGAGTTTGTATTAGGACTAATGTGAAACAAAGGGATTGTTCCAGATTATAGTCTGTGCTGACTGATTATCTGCTTTGTGAACCTTCAGTCACAGATAATGTGTCTAACAGCTCTGTGAGCTGTAGTCTCCATGAAACCCATCTCCCTCTTGTTCGTATTACTAGCTGTTTTCCCTCAAACAACTCATCTTTTTTGGCTGCTGAGATACCTTGGTGCTAGTTTAGATAAATCACACTAGGTGAAAGACTGAACTTGGCTTCTTGCTTGGCTTTTGGCAGAAGCTGTGCTAAGAGTAGCAAATGTCAGCTACTGGAAACAGCACCTGAATGCTGAAAGGAATCCAGTTTTCTTCATTTTTTTTTATTAAAAGCCTGTGGAATAGGGTTATGCACATAAGACATGGACAGCTGCTCTTAAATGAGGCTATTAGCTCAGATGTTAAAGTCCTTCTCTTAACTTGGACTAACTTAAAATAAGTTTGGATACTTCATTGAAACAGCAACACTAGGAATCTAGTTACCTCAGTTTCCATGATAACTAATAGAGAAAAACCACCACAGAACTCAGACACCCTCTGAAGCTGCCTGTATTTTTCTATTAATCATAGAATCACAGCATGGCGGAGGTTAGCAGGCACCTCTGGAGATTGTCTCCTCCAACAGCCCTGGTCAAAATGGGTTAACCTACAGTAGGTGGCTCAGGTTTGCATCCAGCTGGGTTTTGAATATCTCCAGTGCTGGAGACCCCACAACCTTCCTGGGCAACCTGCTCCAGTGCTTGGCCACCCTCAGTCATTTTTATGTAATGTGTAACATTAATATTGTACAGAAATATAGGTTGATTAGGCTTACAAATTAATGCTGGTATTAAACATCTTAGCTAAGACAGGCTTAGCATATGTGGATTAGTGACTTCCTAGAAAGTATCAATACATTTTCTTCACTAAAAATGTCTATGTGATTTAAATAGTTGTGAACAGGAGAACAAGGTTTATGGGACAAAACAATACTTTTACCTAAAGCAAATGTTTTACTGGAAAAAAAGATGTGTGTCATGCTCATATCACTCCCTGTCCTTGCATGACCATAGCCTTCTCTCCCTTCTTACAGCTTCAGCTTTTACAACAACAACAACAAAAAGGCTACTTCTTTCTATAAATTTTCGAATACCATTTGATTGTCAATGTTGCAGCCATATCACTATAACAGGGAAGGAAGTTATTTAATTATTTTTTTCTTAGGCTCCCAGAGGTCCCTTGTTTTTGTCTTCCAACCCGTTTGTTGGAAGGAGTTGGAGAAGGTCCAACAATGTGAGCAATACATATGTTGGGTTAGAGAAGTTCAACTGATAAACTATCAGAGGATTCACGGTTGTTGTGCCAATTAGTGCTCCTTATGTAGAGTGGTGTGAGTTCCGGTTTTGTTCCATATGCAACCATGAATCCTTCAGTCTGGAAAGGATCTCAAGAGGCTTTCTAGAAAATTCATTTTCCTGAGATAAAATGAGCTATATTTATACCATGTCTGACAGCTGCTTTCCTAGCCTGTTTTTAAAAACCTCTTGCAGAGATCGGTGAAGACTCTGTAAGCAACTGAGAAAACATCTTTTGTGCTTCACTAAAGATGCTGTTAGAAAGCTTTTCTTGACATAAAATTTTCTTAACTTAAATTTTAATCTTTGTTGTTGCAATTTCGTGTCCGTTGCATTTGTCCTGACTCCCATGGCCAAGAAGAACAAGTTTTTCACTTTAACTTTGTACCATCTATCTTTTTTACTATTATCAAGTACCCATCTCTTTCTGCTCTTCTTTTATAGCCAGTTTAATCAGTCTTTCCCTGTAGACTGTGGGGTTTTAGCCTTCTGATCATTCCCATACCTTTTATTTGAAATTTATCTAATTTAATCCAATGATTTAATGATCATTGGGATCTGGAACTTGATGCATATTGGTTACTAATATTCTATGATGTCTTTTATCTTTTGGGTGATTTTTTTCCTGGATGTTATTTATAAAAACTATTATTTTATTCCTACCTCAAATTTCAGCCCAACCTTACATGCTTAGTGACCTTAACAGACTGAAATAATAGCATTGCATAGGTGTGCGTGATTATTGTCATCCATCAGTCAGGTAGAAAAGACTTTATTTCTTTGGGAGGTCTGAGCTTTATTCCTTCAGGTCACCCCAGCAGCTAGTCGTGAACCCTGTCCTCAGTTAGCAATAAGTCATAGTAGCCAGCCAGCTTGCATAGAACAGAAAAGTTGAGGTTTCTCAGGAACGCTCTTCATAAATGATGGGCTGTATTGAAGGCACCTCTTTCAGAGTAATCATCAGATGTATGAATCAAAATAGGGAACTTCCAAATATGAATTAAGATTAAAATATTAAAATCCATGTGCAAGGAAAAATAGCTACATATAGAAATCAGTAAGGTCACCACTAAATTCTGAATTAACACTAAATTCTTAAAAAGATGTTTACTTTTGGCAAAAGGATGCGTGAGAATGGGAAGGAACAGGCACAGTGATTCTGATCTAACTTCCCCACTACTCACGTCTCGTGGCTTTGAAAATGATGCTACAGCTGCTAGAGATAGGTACGAATAACAGACTCTAATGTATTGCACCCAGGTTGGAATGAAGCAGAACATCTCCTGCCATTCTTTACATTTTTTTTTCATCCGTTAACTGAATAATTTAACTGTAAAAACTACATGCATCATTAAGGAAATATTATTTAGACTTACGTATCACATTTCAAATTAGCTGCTTTTCAGGGTACCTTGACCCAACTTGAATGATATAAAATTACATCCCTCATATGCCTAAGAGTGCATCAATGCAATTCAGTGCAATCAACAATTATCAAAAGAAGCTGCCCTTTCTGCCATGCAAGCACAGATATCTTCCCTATAGTTGCCTGTTTCGATAAGAACCTAGATCACTACATAAGAACTTTAAAGTCCTCATGAATTTATTCTTACTACCTCTCTGAGAAAAAAAGGATGTGTTCTTATATTCCTAGCTTAAGATGTACCACTAGATATAGACGCACTAGGCAACTTGTGTAGGGGAATGGATGAAATTTATAGTAGGATAGACTATTGATTTTATGATTAGGGTCACTACTGTTAGAACTACAGTGTAATGCTGGAAAATGATCTTAGCTGTTCCCTGAATTCAAACAGTCTCCATGGCCTGAGCTGTAGTCCAGAGCATCTTTTTTTCAAAAGCTTATGTGCAGACTGAGCTGAGGGCTGACTGTAAATCCTAATGTAACAAGTGATGTCAGAGTCCTTTTAGGAAGAGCTACAGCCCTCCCTTCAAGGAAGAACCCAAGTTATCTTCTCTCTCTGACACAATAGCAAGAAGAGGTATCTAAATGTCCAAGGTCCATGCACACTGACGTGTGAAGAGTTCCCTATAGCTTAGTCTTCTCTTCATAGCAACAGCTGCAGAGTTGCCCCAGAGCGATCAAATAAGCAACACAGAAAAGTGGTTATTTTAGTCTTGAAGGCACTAGAAGGAATAGGTGTATTTGGTGCTATACCACAGAGTTCACAAAGCTTATTGATTACCTTTTTCTCCCCCACATCCAATTCTGTGATATTTGAAGACAAAGGAATTTGTATCCAGAAGTCATCCATTTGAAGGAGACAAAAATTTCCAGAATTTGATTTTGAATGAAGAGAAATGCCTGCACTGCCCAGTATATAGAATTGATATAGCAAAAATTTCTTCCTATTATAGATTCAGTTACAAACAAGACTCTTCTTCTTACACCTACCTGGTCAAACCATGCCTCTGTATTGCCTCCTTGTTTTTCTCTATCCTTTGAATAATACTAGCTCAGTCATCATGCTGTCAAATTAGGAAGAATACCTTTATTCTTATTCAGAAGGGGCAAAAGGCATATCCTGGCACTAAAGTAAGATGGATTAAGTTGATATAGAATTTACTTGGAGGTCATTTCTTTTCTCAAATCAACATTTGGCTTTATGAGGAAATAAGGGATAATATTAGCCAATATTACTTAAAGTATATTTAGTGAAACACTTTATAGGCATGACTGTATTTGACATTAATGATTTTAGTGTAGTCATCATTCTATATTCCACTTTTGTGTCTTAATCCTCTGATTTACAGGAACTTGAAGCTCAAACTGTATGTTCTTCAAAACAAAGGATGCCAATGGCAAGGTTAGAACAACATAATTAAAGCACAGCTTTATGTTTAAAAGCTATCAGCTCTGCTAAACTCCAATTTCCCTCTTATAACCTCCCCATATTATTTTCCTCACCTTTCTCCCAGGCAGTTATGGCATCATTGCCTTGGTGTACTTTTGTTTACAATGTAGCTTGCTTCAAGAAAATGCGGGACTTTTCCTTTAAAAATTGTTTTAAAGAAACTGTGAAGATTCTGCAGCTGCATTTCCTAGTTGAACAGTCCCTGATGGGACTGGGAGGGAGGGGAAGCCTTGTTACAGAAGCTGGAAAGCAAATACACAGGACTTGGCTTACCATGCATAGTCTTTCGCTAGAGTGCACACAGCTGCGGAGTCCCCAGAAGCATGGAAGTTTTTCTGAGGCAAGACGAAGAAAAGATAATATAAGCCTTGGGAGAGTTATTTGGCACTTCAACATAGAAGTGCTTGTACTTCCATCTGGGTTGTATGCAAAATTATAGAAGGCAGAGCTATATCCTTCTCCTTGGGCTGTTGACAGGAGTTTGGCTCTCACTTTAATGGATTTTTTATATGTTTGCCAGAAGGTTAGAACCACAAAACCTGTGCTGGAAATGGCAACGTATATTGTTCGTATGAGTTCATACTGGCAGATGGAGGACAGAAAGTCAAACCAGTTCTTTCATGTCCTTCGAGTCTTGCAGTTATACCTCACAATGTTTTCTACTTCTGAACACTTGCTAGCCCTTTTCCAATATTGTTTGCGTTAGCTCTTTCCGCTGTTAACTAGTTTTTTTCAGTATAATTCATGCCTGGCCAAAGTGCTGCCCAAGTTTCTTGAGCAACCAGCTGCTTCTTTTACTTCAGCCTTTCATTTGACGGGCTTTGAAAAAAAAAACTTCATCCAATCAATCCACTTTGTTCTTTTCAGTATTTTTTTCCAATGTCAATGGGAGTTACTTCTTCTTAAGTTAAAATCATGCTCTATGCTACTGAAGGAATTAATGAGGGTGCTGTAAGGCAACATTATTCCATCCTGATTTAATAGAGAGATCCACAAATGGTATAAATAGATCGAGATTCATTGACCTCAGTTCTCTGTGTGTGCACATGTGTGTATATGCACAGGCATGCATGCATGTGTATATGTGTATTTACTGTCTCCAGTGATATCTCATGTAAATTTCAGTAAAGAAAGGACTAGGACAACTCACAGAATTTCCAGTGGAAGCAGCCATTCCTCTCCTTCATTTTCAGTTTCTAAATCATTATTGTCTAAGAGTAGCAGTTCTGACTACATCTGTTATTTCAGGTTTCCCAAATAACTCGGTAAAATAGGGTGTGATAGGAGATACTGGGGAAAAGAGGGACTAAGTTTGTTGTACCAAACATCTGAATATTCTTCCTTCTACTAATGTGGAATAAATCAGCTGACCACTATTAAACTCTGAATAACTTCCATTGTACTCTGTAGTATCACATTAAAAAAGAAAAATGAAAGTATAATCTTGAAGACAAACGTTCATTCAGTGAACATAAAGGAACTATAATAAAATCTTGATTTAGGGCCAACATTTTGCATACAAAATGGATCATTTTGATCATGTTGTCTGTTCTGCTCAACTCATGCCAAAAATTTTCACCTAATAGTTTCTGTTCTGAGCCACCGTGTATGTTTTCTTTCCACTATTTCCTGCAAACTTTACTCTAGAGATGGCAACAATTGTGGAAGAGCTGGTAATGGTGCACATAAAGCTTCTTGTTGCTCTGAATTAAAGTGTTCTCAGTAAGACAGTGGGACTTTCAAAGACTTCAGCCAGCAGAGAACCACTGCTTATTTATTACCAGATATTATGCTTTGACTCATTCACTACCACTCGCTCAAACTCCAAGAAGGTCAGGGAATATGATTTTGATTTAAACTGAGTTTTTCTTGCTTTTTTCACTACCTCCAGAATCAGTTTTAGCCAACAGTGAGAGATGGAAAGAGTTAATGTCTCAAACATTGTGGTGGGGCGAGTTCTGCATAACTACGAACCTGCATAACAAGGAACCGCAGGTGAGAAGCCGATCAGCACGGATCAGCACAGGACATCAGAACAGGGCGAAGAACGTCACGGGGAGGATGCGCTCATGTCTGCAGGGAAGGGGAAGTTACTCCCCAAACGACCCCCAAGCCCATCGACCCATTTCGCGAGGGTTCTGAAAGCACTAACCCTGCATGGCAACTACTTAGCCTAATGAGTTCGAGTTCCTGCCCAAAGGAGGGGCAAGGAGATGATAAAAAGGCACGAACTGAAACCCCACGCGTGCGCGCTCAATGGAACTGGACCTCTAGGCTGACTGGACCAACGCTAGACACAGGACCGGTGAAATCTTTCTCTCTCTGTCTTTTCCTCTTTTTTTTTTCTGTAATCCCTACACCTCATCCCTTTAGACATAAACCATTGACCAAGTCTGGGACTAAGAGTGGATCCAGCTGCCCCTGGGCTCCTCTCTGAGAGGGAGTCTAGAAAGCAAGGAGGTCAGCTCTGAACCTCGGGACCCAACCCGAGGGTTCTCCTTATTTTCTTCCCTGAATTGATCCCCAAATAAGCAAGGCTTGTAGTATATGATTGGTGACGTATGGTTACCACGGGTTACATGCTTTACTGAGGTGGTTCCATGCCAATTCCTGGTGTGAGATACCCCACCACCTACTGTTACCCCTTCCAAGTTCAGGTTGCTTCTGCCATAAATGTTCAACTGATCCTTTGGTGTCGTTTCACCTTAATGTAGCCCGAGGGAATTCCGAACTCACCACGACGCCTCCCTGGTCTGTCTAGCACGGGTTGTGACACCAGCATATAATACTCAATATTCTGGAATTTTCTTAGTGCTTGTGTAACCATTTGTTATATGTTTAACAACTCACAAGCAATATTATTGCCACTTAAAAAAAAAAATAATAATTGTATCCTACGAATGCCAGAAAAATGTTCTCCGTGCAACAATTTATTGTTTACCTTAGAAAACAGACAATCATTTATTTTAGTTCAATCTTTGTTTAATTCTTTTTAGAATATAAAGTTAACAAGAAACATTTTCTTGTGGGTTTTAAGACTTAGGAAGACAGTATATCAAAATGGATTGAAAGCAATTGTTAATTTTCTTTGGAAAGCCACATCCTTTGGAAATTTAAGCCAGTTGACCTTGATGGAGCAAGTTAGTTCAAAACACTCAGAAATGTCTCCATGCATTAGTAAGTGCCTGGTTCTCCCCTGTCTTTCCTATCTAATTGTGCTGCTCATTATATTTGCAACACAATTTTATCTGGGGACCTGAAGAACTAAAAGTGTGAGATGTGAATTTGTAATAATTTGGACTCATAACAGACTACAACCTTTTTGCAGAGGTAAAAGAGGTAAAAAAAAGAGGTTGCAGAAACAAATGTATAATTCTCCGTAACTAGTAGTTTGCATAGTCATATATATCTTCGCAAAGGTGGATGTAAAATACAATTTTCTAATGAAATAATAACACAGTGCAGTGTCAAAGATGAGACAGTTTAGGTAGGAATACCATCTCCACCTTCACTGTAGACTGTTTGTGCCCCCCCTCCGCAAAGTACTGTGACTGTGTTTGATAAATAACTGTAAAAGGAATCTTTAGCAGAGATAAATCCACACAGATCAATTGACTCCAGTTTACACCCCCTCAATGTCTGGCTTAGTGCTGAGACCTGGCATTTAGAATTAAGGACAAAAAGGATTTTTTTTGAGGAAATGAGATGTTATTGGCTGCCTCTAGGGAGGGAAGGGAGACAGAGTTGGGGCTGGAAACTGTCCAGACCAACAAACTCCTAAGGCTGACAGATCCTTAGTCTCTCCCTGGAAGCAGACCCGCATGTGAGCAAAAGAGAGAGAACATGCTGTGATTGTCCTAACAGACCTCTGGACACTACCATGAGCTCTGTACCAGAGAAAGAAAAAGTGCTCTGGCAATTTCTTTTGCCTGGCTCCTCGAGAGTTAGCCCTTCATTTTAATAGCCAGATTCTCAAATAGTCCTTTAAAACGCCAGTGGCACTACCTGTGATGGTACCTGCTTACAAGTGAAATTACCTGACGTGCCTCCAACTGCTTCGATGGGAACAGATTTTACATAGACCTATGAACATGTGAATATAAAAAGGTTTACTACCAGGAAGCACCAAGGAAAATAAAACACTTACTAAAGTAATCTCTCTTGTATTCCGTAGAACTTGATTTTATGGGTGGAGATGTACAAATCCCATGGGCAGCATTACTTCCAAGGAAGTGGCTACTCTTTCAGTCTAGCTGTCAACCCCATGTACCTTGTATCTAATAACATGGCAGTATTTTTTGCTGTCCTTATTGTAACAGTACTCCTGTGGGGCATTTGTCAGTTTACACAACAGGAACTAAGGCACAGAATTTGGGGGACATTTAAGCATCTAAACAATATGACCTCAGAAGACTATGCAACTTGATGAATGATGCAGAAGCCTGTTGCACATTAAAAGAGTCCACAGCAGTCCTGTAAGTTCTAGCTTAGAGGCATTTTTGCTTTCTTCACACGCTGAAGAAATATTGGATGGATTTCCTGCTACAATGAAAAGATTCAGTCTCGCAGTATCTCTGAAGATCAATTAGCACACAGGTTAATTTACAGGAGCAAGCAAACCCATTAATTTCATGATTCCATGCAAGAGATTGTTGACTTTGCCAAAAATTCCAATACCTTCAATTTCCAGGATATTTATCATATTCCACAAATTATGTTATAATTAAGTAAAGCCCCTGGAGATGAAAGTTTGGGTGAGCATCTCAGCTAGCGCTAAACACAATAGTAGGACCTATATGGATCTTACAATTACTCTTCTTTTCCTACCCATTTTTATAATGCTTATCTCAGTCTGATTTGAATATTTTAAGATAATAATATTATTTATTTTGGAACTTTTGGTGGCACAATGTTGGCAACTGAAAGCAACTGTTGGAACCAGTCAATTAAAAGTTGCAGTGAGGGACAAATCAGCATTCTTGAGCCAAATCCCTTTAATGGCTTTAATTCATGTCTTCATTGGCTCACCCTAAAGGAGAATGTATAACACCCAGCCGGTTGTGGCTAGTTGGACCTATCCATTTCTAGAGCCAGTTCAGTCGGAATAGCTGGTTGAATAGTCATTCACATAATAGTCCCTTCTGGTGTTAAAATTCATACACTTTCCTGGCAATCTCAGTCCTTTAGCTTGTATAATATTGATTTATACTACAAGAGCACAGGAGGTTTCCTGTTCCAGTCTTCCAGTCTGTGCATGATAGGGGTCACCGCATACATCCCTAGGTCCAATCATACTGCACATTTTATAAGCTTTGGATAATACATAGGTCACTAACTGGAACACTGAACATTCATCTGATTTTCTAGCTGAATGCTAATAGCACTTCAATATTTGTTCATTCAGCATTGTATTTCTAGTCATTACAGTTATTAAAACTTCTTTCCCAGGAATCACGCTGGCTAAGGGAATCATAGCAATGTTTATTCCCATATTTATTCCTAAAAGGTTTCTTCTCAGTCCTGTCCCACATTGACTCAGAGGTCTGTTTTGTATGAAGAAGACAAAGAAAAGGTTATATGGTTATCCACAGAAAGCCAAGAAAACACACTTGGTGGCATGCCTTTTTCATTGTTACTTGGAAACCATTAAAATATTAAAATGTCTACAAAAGCAATAAAATGATCACAGGAGTATGTGGTGATATTTAATTTTCCCACAAGTTAAATATCACTGATAATTAACTGTTAGAAGTTTATTTTGAAATGACATTTCAGTAGAATATCAGACCTTTACAACATAATTAAAGGTTTTCTCATTGTAATGGTGCCCTATTCCTGGTATGAAAGCTTTTTGAAATTATCTGTCTGCTTCATAAATGATTTTTTTTAACCTTTTTTTTTCTTTTGCCATTTAATTTGGCCATTTCTTGTTTTGTTTCTCTTTTAACTACTAATCATAACCATCACACTAGGTAATTTGGATCTCTAAGACAGTAAAATGGCTCACTTTTTTTTTTTTTTTTTTTTAATTGTTTGATCTGGTACTTTTCCTCTGATTAGGTGGATTTTTGCTGCCAGTCTGGAAAGAGTTTGCTGTTAGTAGAGGTACTCCTTCAGGACATGTTTTTCTCACAGTACAACTGGGAAGACTTAGGCAAATAGAGTCGTATTTAAAAATGTCCCCCAGCTCTCACCTGAAGTAGGCTTTTAACACTCCTCAGATGTGCATTTTATACATATTAGACCAATGTGTCATCTGACCTGTCATTAAAAGAGACAACAGTGCTTGTTTTCCTCCAGTATCTCCTCTGTTAATGTAGACAACAATAGGTGTGTAAAATAAAGAAATGTTACTCTAACAAGGGAGCGTTTGTAACATCACCTCCTCATTGAGAAAGCTTCTTCCCTACCACCACTCAGTAAGGTTGGCTAATGTCTTACATAAAAAGGGGGGTTTAATCCCTATTAGAGCATTTCTTGCTCTTTTATGATATTCTTCCCATTGTAATCCTGCCTGTACCTTTTGCCAGTACACACCTCAAGGCACACCTCATCACTTGGTCCAGAAGCCTTAGGAGGGCATTTCACAAATCCCAGACTCCATGAGCAGTCAACCATTGCTGTGGTTTAGCCACGGCCAGCACCTTAGTGCCAGCCAGCCGCTTGCTCGCTCCCCCCACGTGGTGGCATGGAGAAGAGACTGAGAAGGGTAAAAGTGGAAAATCACTGGACTGGGATAAAGACAGTTTAATAAGTAAAGCGAAAGCTGCACAAACAAGCAAAGCAAAATAAGGAATTCATTCCCCACTTCCCACGGGCAGGCAGGAGTTCAGCCATCTCCAGGACAGCAGGGCTCCATCACACCTAACAGTGACTTGGGAAGACAAACAACATAAATTCAAATGCCCCTTCCCCCTTTCCTTCTTCTTCCCCCAGCTTTTATTGCTGAGCATGGCATCATATAGTATGGAATATCTCTTTGGCCAGTTGGGGTCAGCTGTCCCAGCTGTGTCCCAGTTCAACTTGTTGCGCCCCCCCAGCCTACTCACCGGTGGGGTGGGGTGAGAAGCAGAAAAGGCCTTGACGATGTAAGCACTGCTCAGCAGTAGCTAAAACACCCTTGCGTTATCAACACTGTTTTTAGCACAAATCCAAAACATAGACCCGTACAAGCTACCATGAAGAAAATTATCATCTCAGCCAAAACCAGTACAATAATTTTCTCCTCTGACCCTCCTTTAAGTTTTAGTCCAAAATTGAGGTCAACATTTTTTATCAGAGAGACCCCAAATTTTCATTTGTTACACAAACAGGTTAGTGCAAGTATTATAGTCATTTTATGAATAATCTTAAGACATCCTTGTGCATTATAATCCAGTGATTCGCTCAGAAAGGGATTTCACTGATATTCAACAGTGCTGCAGGAACAAGATGGCTCCATCAACACTAGTAAATTAGATTATACTAGAAAGTATTCCTCAGGCTACTAGTTTGTTAGAACGATCCCTGGCAACGTTTCCATGAGAGAAAACAAGTATGTTCCGAGCATTTCCCAAACACAGTCTGAGATCTAGCACAGACCAGGCATTATTTCCAATAGGCAACTGGAAAAGAACTGTGCTGTCTTTGGCGGAAAATGGTTTAACCATGTGAATGAGAGTCATTGTAGGGAGGGAGGTCCTAGTGCTACAGAATGGTAAAATTTAACAGAATAGAAAAAAAGCATCGTGTTATCCAATGCTTCATCATCCCAAGAGCAGACAGGGCATAAAGAACAGTGTAAAGTTCCTTCTGGTTGCTCATAGCTGTACATCAGTCTAGCAGGAAAGAAACTTAGAGAAGAATCGTAAAAGATTTCATCATGCACATATTGTCTCTGAGATGTCAAAGGTGATCCAAAACAGTACTAATATGGCTTTCTATAATGGAGAGAGCAGTCAGAGCAGTAATTGCTGATGGGTGCCGAATTCATTTCCTACAGGTCACAAAGCAACCTTCAAGGGATGATTCCAACCAGCAACAACTGCAATAGTAGGCACTGGGATCCACAGAGTTTACCCTAGGCTTTTGTAGCAAGGATACACCTCTGAAATATCTTCATTTTGCAGATATTACTCACTGGAGTCCCTAAGCTCCATGAGTTTCGGATATATTTGTTATCCTTTATGTTTTATTGGTGAAAATCTGAAATACAGAAAACCAAAAATTTTCTCTTAGAAAGAACTCAAGAGGCTTTACAGAATATTTCTTTTCATCATTGTTTTTGTTTCTTCTTGGTCTCCTTTTAACAGAACTTTGCTCAGAATTTAAGCTCTGACAAGCTGAAAAGTAATGTAAAGGGTATTAACATCCTATAAACCTATCTTGTGTCAGGTAATGGATGCCAGGCAACCTCTACCCAGATCTAAGTGGAAGAAAAAAGAGAAAGAACAAAAAGTAGTTCAAGCATTTTTTTTTCAGGAAATGCATGCTATTAGCAGGGGGGTGAACTGTTTCATTTCAATATCAAACAAAATCCTTGGGTCAAAACCAAGTTATGAAAGAGTTATCTTCCAAGAAACTAGGAAGAGTGATGCTAAGGGAAGTGTGCTAACTCTGCTGTCCGTATTCATATTATATTCTAAACAGGGACCAGCTGGAAACATGCCATAATAACAATCATAGGATGCACAACGATGTCAGGATCATCTTCTGAAGTAGACACAGATGCTTTTGGAGAAGCTGAAGAGATTTATGCTGTCGAATGTGAGAACAGCAGTGTCTTATTTCTTAGATGCATTAATAAAGTTGCTTCATGTGACTGTTCTTGTGTTGAAGGAAGTAACACAGGCCTGTCCAAAACACAGAAATAATAAACAAAGTAGATAATGAACTCAGATTTTGTAAGGATGATTAATTTTGAAGGGGTTCATTTCAACAAAGGAACTAGGCCCTTTGGAAATGTAAAGAAGCTCAACAATAACGGGCCACCAGGAAACTTCAAGACATCTTACAAAGGACGCAGTATCTTTCTCTCCATTTTACAGATGAAAAGCAACTGAGAAGCAGAAACGGAGATAATTTGCAATTAGGCAAGTGGCAGACATAAACCCTCAGTTTCCTGGATCCCAAGGGATCTATAGTACAATAAATCACTGTACCCCACAGTGCTATTGAGAAGATATTGGCAGATAAGTTATGTCATAACTCACTGTCTATGAGAAATCTAATAAGGAAAACTTAATTCTAGGGGGAAAAACCAAAACCAAAAACCTCAGTCTAGTTGATCACAAACATCTCTCAGTTCTTAATACCTTTAAATAAATGGTAAGACATTTCAATTGTGCACTATGACATTCACTTTTATGTCCTTCAGCTCCATCCAGATATCTCCACTTGCACTTTCCTGAGACAGTCAATCAACAGAGTGCAGTGCATGAAGTTGAGGAATGTCAGCAGAAAAAGATTAGACATTTCTATCTTGAGTGAAAATGCTAAGACCTTTCATGAAACAGCTGCACACCACACTCACAGGTAAGCTACATTTGACTAAATGGTGGCATTAGCCCAAAGAGTGTTCAGTTGTTTCTGTTCTCTTTCTGTTTGTTCTTATTTTCTGTAAAGGGCATATACAGGAGATAAAGATTGCAAGTGACTATGGAATGACAAAGACACTCATTAACACTTTGGAAAGACCCAGACACATAAAAGAGGAGTGTGACAAGGGGGCAGAAGTCTCTTGGGGAGATTTTTTTAAAGTGTTGCAGAATTTTGCTGGGCTCACCTTTCTAGAACTTCATACGGGTATTATTTAGTATGGAGAAACAAAAAAATGGAGCTGCAAACCTCAGCAGTACCTCCTAGGCAATCTCGCAATAACAATGCAATTGTCTCTAAAATGCGTAGGAGTAGCCGGAAAGATGTACCCAGTAGCTGTGTACTTGAGCAAATTTATGTGCACAGATATCCTATTTTAACTGATAAGGAAGCATTCATAACTCACTGCTAGATATAAATTGGAAATGTCCTTTTATAAAAGAAAACCAAAATTATTAGATAGCTATGCTTAAAATGGTTGCAATCTTTCTGCATCAGTATTGTCACAATAATTTCAAAAATCTAATCTGGAAAGTCTTTTTTTTTTTCCTTAATCTTAAAGGCTGAATTCAAACTGTATTTGATTCCAATCTACCAGAAGTTCATAAACACATACCTCACTAAGACGATATGAGTAAAGACCAGCAAGTAATTAAATATCTTTGCCGGACTGGTGCTTAGGAACTGAGGGATTCATTATTTTTTTTTAATGAATTTTCCTAACATTTGGTTCTGTAGCTGTGATTCCTCTTCATTCCCTAGAGGTGCTGGCCAAATGGATACAATCGACAGCAGCAGTTTGTTCATTGACCCAAGGGTATGCACAGAAACAGGGGCTACCAAAAGGGTTCGATAGATATGCAGGTGTCAGGCTGTTAAGGTTTGTGTGTGAATAACCATTCCTGAAAATCAATATGATAGTTGTCTAGTGTCAAAGGTAGTCAAGCCAGTTTGCAGGTAATGTGGTGATTTTCTTTCAAGCAGGTCAGACACCGTACATAAGAATTTATGATGAAAAGAAGAGAAAGAAATGAACCTATGATTAAACAAACCAGGAGAGGAATTTTGTAGCAACCAGGACACAGTCAATTGTGAACAGACACGAGCAGAAATTGTGTTTCCAAGAAGGAAAAGAGATTTTGAACTCAGTGAACTCAGAGAAGAGAAAAGAAAAAAAAATATAAAGCTGTTGGAAACAACTACAGGATGCAAAGGGCCCATTTGGATTTTAAATTGTTATGATAACCATGCAATGGCATTACATGGAACTTGCCAATGTCTAATTACCATGACGTCAGTCATCTAAGTGCTGAGTTACTAGCTGTAAACCTGTATCTAATCCTTCTTTTCAGTGATTTAACCCCCTACGCACACAAACAGAAAGGGAATAAAAGACATAGCCAGTCAATCAGTGGTGATAACACCCCCATACAATCAAGCAGCGGAGTCCAGGGGAGGATTAAGCATGGGGAATAACAGGGTTATCGACTAGAGAAACAGCAAAACAGCCAAAGAATGGGTAAGGACGTAATAATGGTAAATATCCTGGGAAAAAAAATCTAAGCAATTCATTCCAGCAAAAAAACCTCACACTGTACTCAATCAATGTTTTTTAAGAAAAGATAGTGTGTCCAGTGGGTAGAGCACTGGTGTCAGAGTGAAATGAGTTGGTGGCATAATGAGTGTTACTTCTCTTTTCTGTGAATTCAACTTAATCTGTTCCTGTTTATCTCTCTAAACATACCTGGAGGCTGAATTTCAGCAAAGATCAATAGTTCTCAACTATGTTTTGTATGTCCAGTTAAGTATCTCTCCAAGAAAAACAGAGCTGATGAGAAAGCTGAAATTAAAGACAGGCTTTGTCTTCCATTCTGGTAAATGCCAGACCTGGTGGGAACTCTTAAGAAAGTTTGTTCTGTTTTTTGGGATAAAAGGAATTCTAGAAAATGCACCCTATACATGAAACAGAAATATTTCTCAAAGTAGAAATACCTTTACAATTGCGAAAAGCTTCAGACAGGCTCCCATCCCTAGAGCTCATTGGTAAGTTGTTCAGTGAAGTGACTGTTCATTAAAAATATCCTGTGCACAACCCAGCTTCTTTCACAAGTGTTCACAGGCCTATGGTAGACTGGAAAGAAACTCTTTCTGGAGTAGTTAATATGCACAACCAGGGCACTTGCAGGGGTGAATAAAGTGCAAGATCTATCTCTGACTGGCTCAGATTATGGACATAATAGTAGAGCTAAAGCCTGATGAGTGCCCTGACCTGATTGATGTGGGACAGATCTCTCTCCTGTCTTCATTTCAGTGGAGAGCAGACACACTTTTGAATTCTCCAGAATTTTAACAGGACAGAAAAAAATTACTTTCCATGCAGTCTTATTTGTCACCTCAGACTCTGAGAAGTTCTGTCTCTTTAATATAACTATCTTCATAATTTTCTGCAGGTTTGGGAAATGGTAATTATCCCTGCTCTACAGTTCACAACATCTGACAAATGAAGGGGTAGGTCCAACAAAATATGCAATCTATACTGACTTACTTTAAGGGATCCAGTTTAAAAAATAGAATCCAAGATCAAAATTACACACCTGAGTGCCTTGGTTAATGCTGGGTAAGAGCAACATACCTCAGACAGAGATAGCAAATAAAGAGCTATGTAGAGCCAGTTAATATAAATATTCCATATATAGGCTGCGTCTGAACTACAGCTCTATGTGCAGCAGAAGCATCTCAGTCAGGTCACCACAGAAACTCTCCATGAACGTGGAATTCAATCTGGGATAGCTGTTTCTTACAATGCAACTAGAGAAGAAAGACTCAGTCATGTCTGTCTTTTACATATTAATATGTCACCTTGTTAAAATACTGTCCCCGTATTTCCCAACCGCTCCTACAGAGCACCAAAAGAATGAGCTAGCTGAGATTGCTCCTTATTCCTCCTCTTAAGTCTGCAACTTCGTTGAGGAGAGGGAAGCAAGACATGGCGATGGGGGTGAAGAAGCGCATGACTTTGTGGCGTAGTCACATCGAAATGAGGAGTCCTGGTTTGACCTGCCTGCTCCCACGCTGTTTCCATTTTCATCCAGTGGCTCTCCAGATTGATTATCAAAAGGTATGACAAAAATTCAGGACATTTCCTCCCAAGTAAATATCTTAATCAGTACACAGAGACCTGCTCCTTTTCACATCTTCTTTGGCCCCTCACTTTTTGCATTCCTTTCTAAGCAGAGGCACAGAGTGCTTTCATACTCAGAATACAAAATTAAAAAAAAAAAAAAAAAAAAAAGAAGATGGAAGCTCAATCTCTGTTTTTTTAATGACTACCTTTAAAAATGAAGCAGCTACAATCACTGCTGATTTTGTGTGAGCTCCCCCAGTCCTGTCAGCCTGGATTTGCTGTTGTCCTGTTGTAAAGTGTTGAGAAACTGATGAACAGCATGGCCTGGTGTCCAAATGCCATTCAGGTACAGTGACAACAGGTCTGTAGCCCAGAGACCTTGAAAATAACCAGGTTGAAGGTATCTGTTAGTGTTGAACTCTACAACGTTTGGGTGATAAATGCATCCACCTGAATCATATGGTACATGGCAACAACAATGGTTTTAGGCATCTTATAGGCATTAATGGGAGAAATTTTGGCAGAAAGAGGAAATCGAACCTCAGCTTTCAGCTTCCCAGCCACAAAAATGAACTCTAGGTCTCCCTTCCCTTTCAGACACAAACTAATAATACTATTGTCTAAAATAAACCTCTTCTTAGAGGTCTTGCAGGCTATTGAAAGAGTCAGGAACCACTGGAAGTTCAGAGCACCTTCCTATGTATGTTCCTCGTATGCCAGGAAGATGGCAACTAAAATAGTACCATCAGTGCAGTCTCTTAGGATTGCCCACTAAAATACAAGTCTGTTCCAGCTTGTGCTGTAGCCTTATAACAGTTCTTTCCTGCCAGACCAGTCAGAAGCAGTCTTAGCAAGTAGTGGGTCCTGCAAGACGTATTGGTGGTGCTGCTTACCTGACAGTAAGCATCTAACACCTAACTTTTAATTATTGACTGTTCAATGATAGCCAGAGAGACACTGTTATAGCTGTCTAGATGGGGAAAGGGCAATGGCCATTATAAATCATTTACTAAGAATGATATATGCAAAGTGAGAAAATGCTGCTCAGCAACACATAAAGAGCTGTGCTTGAATGGTTACTACAAAATTTCACACAACTGGAATTTGAGCTAAGTGTTTCCAGTCCATAAAAAACAACTTGTGTCTGCCTCTTGATTTAAAAAAGAATCCATATTTGTTGATTACACTAATTACAATGCAGTTGAATTCCTCCTTATTCTTCAACCACTAGGGACCACAAACACATTGCCTTTGGTTCCCTCTGAACGACATGCTTGACTTCAAATTATGGGCATAGACAGATTATATTCTAAGTCATTTCATACTCTGCGTAAGGAGAATAATGAGTTTTCATTGCATAAGATCCACAGCCTGAAGTCTCCTGTTTGAGACAGAGCAATGCATGATAGTGTACTGCTGACACCAGGAATAAAAATAAAGGCAGAGCATGGCATCAAAAAAAGTAAAAAAAGAGTAAAAGTAGTTGAGAAAAGAAACAAAAAAGAGTAGGAAAGCAGACCTGGAGACTGAGGATTATCTATGGCTAAAGGAAGGGTGACAGGAGCCTTGAAAGCTTTGGATTAAGACACAACATATATGTGAGCGGATGGCTAAAAGCTCAAGATTGATCTTATTTCCCTAGATCCATTTGACGTATCTCATGGCTGCTGTAAAAGGTAACTGGCACATTCAGAGGCTTAGGAAGAACCCTATGAGAAACTCAGCATTATTCTTGTTAAAACTAGCTTCTTACTAGCATTAGCGTGTGAGCAGCCTAACTGAGATTCCTTTCAATCTTCTACACCAAAACCTCTTTTCCTGTTAATTAATCTATCTGCTATCTCATCATAGCTGGAGGCTTTGATTCACACACAGCTCTTATTAATTGTCACATAATGCACTACAGCCACAATACAGGATAGAAGAGGACTATGAAAGCAGAAAGTGTTTGGCAGAGAACTGAACTTAAGGAAGAGCAACGGGCACTCATGGTAGGTAGAAAAGTACTGTTCTCTTGGGAGAACAACCATTTCTATCCCCTTTCAGAACCGTGATATTGCCTGCATACTGACTGCTCTGAACACTGCTTGCTGTATTCCGTTTTGCCTCCAGCGCATAACCCTGTCTCTTCATTTTTTAATTTTTTTTTTCCCTGGGTGCAAATCAAAGGCAGTTGCCCAGGGTCCCAAACAATGAACAGTCACCACAAAACTAGGATAGATAGAAAAGCAATAATTTCCCAGTGGGTGCGAAGGGGTCAATCATTAGCTTCTGCCTAGGACCCACACAGTCACTGGCTATGACAATGTGATTAAGGTTGAGCTCATGTTTAATTAATTATGATATACCTGTTGCACAGGCTTATGGGTAGGGATCCATGAGTTAGCCAGGCCCGTAGACAGTGAAGCTATATTCTTCAAAGACAGTGCGAAACCACAGGAGGAAGTCCTCAGCTCCCTTTCTTGTCCTCCTGAGATTCCTTCCTCATAGTCATCACCAAAAGTCAGAAAGACCTCAGCTTCCTATGTCCTCCATGGAGCAGAACGACAGCCTAGAAGGGGACTTTCATTCCCCCAACCAAACTGCCTCATCTTTCTCCCAGAGTCCTCCCAAAACTTATCTGAAAGAACTCTTTATTTACTCCGTGATGTTGAGATCCTTCTCCCAACCTCCACTTTCCCACAGTCAGCGATGGGCAGAATTCATCGAACTAGATGTAGAGAACTGGAGTTAGACATCCACCCCTGGGCTCCCTTCATGATCAGTGGAAATAAAGACCTGTTCTTAGAGCATGATCCATCTGGAGTCTACTTTAATCACATGCTGGAAGTAAGGGTCTCTACTCATGACAGTAAAGGCAGTCTAGAAGACTCTCTCATCATGTTCAGTTTCTAGACTTTGGTGAAAAACATCCTGGAATGTTTTCCTCGTTCCATTCTGATAATCTTACTAAAACTGAGAGGTCCCAGATTGCAGAACATGACTTCTGTTACACCCATCAGCCATTTTACAAAAATTATCATTAATCCTTTATGCACCCTGTGTTCAAGCAGCTGGACATTGATTCACAAGTAAATGTGAATTTACTTGATTTACAAGTAAAATACAAATCACAGCATATAATAAATTGTTCCACCGAGGAGAAATAATACTTAGAGCTTTTCCAAATGATAAATACACTCACTAAGCAGACTCATCAGTGTAAAATGTGGGGGTGTTTTTTCCTCAAGTAGGAGAGGTGACCTCGCCTGTTGGTAATTTTCTTATGGTTTCCAGTATGGTCATGATAATCTTGTTGCTTTCTTCCAAGTTTTCTTCTTCAGGTACTCAACCTGTTTTGATCTGAACTTATTGTTCTTTGGAACTATGGACTTAATGACTTGGAGATCTTTTTGCAATGACTTGGCAAGGGTTATGAAGTGACTCAGTAGCAAAGCAGGAACAAGCACTCGAGCAGCCCTGGCTCATGGTCTTTCTCAGAGACTCTCTGCCTGGCTTTAAGCACTTACATGAACATCATCACTCAATCTTTCTTAACAAGGGTATTTTTCATTACTATTATTTCAGAAGTGCTTTGTAATAACTCAGAAGTACTGGAAAAAAAATCTGAAATGCCTCTTTTTTTTTTTTCTCCTTTTTTTTTTTTTCCCCCCCCTTCACCCAAAATATATGTTTCCTTCCACTGTGTACAATCTGTTTCTGTGGCAGTGGCTTGGGTTTCCTAGGAAACGGCTGCAGGTCAGACCTTGATTGGTTGTGTTGTCAGCTTGATTGCAGTGTTTCAGGCGGTGGGACCTGTAAGTGCAGCTCCGAAGCAAGTAAATAGGGGGCTATCCAAGAGCTTTGCATTAGTGGTCTGAAAGAAACCACACAGATGGCATTTGGGGGGAGTGTGTGACACATGGGGCATCTGCCTGAAGAGAATAGGGGCCAGCGAGGGATTAGAAAAGAGCCAAATCAGAGGTGTGGGCAGGACGGATGGGATGGAGGGCTTTGGAGGACAGAAGTTGGGCTGCGGTGAAAACTGCCGTGGTCTTGGTTCTCACTGAAGGGGCAGCAGACGGTACGGTACTGGGGTGGTCTGGACCCCAAGTCCCTCAGTTACTGGGACTTGAACTCTTTGTTTCATCTTTGACTTCATCGATTCAACTGCAAAATTTCTGAGGCAAATGGATATATTAATACAGCACTAGGAAGGCAAAAAAAGAGATGTTTTCCACTGAAGGATCTAGGTGCCAATAGTTTAAAAGCATAATTATTAAAGAGAGTAACAGCTTTGTATCCTGCAGCCCTTTGGGGGGGTAGGAGGGCATTGCCTAAAAGGGACATCTCTGATACTGCTTTGTTTATGAATCAGAGAAGAGCAAAACCACATAGGAAGAGCACACACATTGAGAAGGAAAGACCAAAGGTGGGAACAGCAGTTCTGAAGGGCTCCCTGAGCTTTGGCTCATTTCCTTTTCCATCTGCCCAACTACCTGCATACCGAAGAGCTTTCTGTGCTCATATGTGAACACAGTCACATGCATATTTTCCTGGTTGAATCCCATGAGAAATTTCTGAAACAGAATTTCAGAAACACAGAATAACCAGAATGAACCTAATTTGCCTTGCCTTGCCTTCCCTACCCTTCCATCCCCACAAAATGAGGTTTAATTTTAAACTTCAGCAGAATAATAGTGCTGTGTACTTCTGACTCACTCTGCCAAATAAACTTCCACATGGTGATTATGTTATGTTCTGACTCCTTAATGTACTTGATAAATTCTTTGGCAAGCAAACATGCCCAATGCTCGATAACTAACTGTGAATCTATGGATAAAAAAAAAAAAAAAAAAGAAAAAGAAAAAAAAAGGTGTTGCTTGTTTTCCATGTATGCAGTTTCATTTATTTTCTCCCCGATTCGCAAGCAGATTACTTTCTGTTAATTAAGTAAAAAGTACTTAGTGGAATTGATCTGAATTCAGGTCTAAGAGCACTTGCTAATTCTGCTGTTAGTTTTAGGAAGCTGGTGGCAAAAAGCATCTATCAAGACAAATTTGTGCAGGCACCACCCATGGTTAGAATCACAGTCAAATGTCTGCAGTTTAACAGCTTGCCTGTGTATCAGCCGAGTACCAGGGACTGTAAGCATACTTCAGCCTATGGAAAATGCAAGTTAACATAACCCTGTATAACCTGCTATGAAATAGGTTGAAAAAAAATCACATTTTTCATTATTTTTACAGGCCTGCGCAGTGATTATCTCAGTTCATCTGACACATAGTAACTAGTTAAACTGTGTTTAACAGACACAGCCCATGGCGAAGGACGTGTTTCAGCCCATGATGACAGATCAAACCCACCCTGATGTTTCACGAGTTAAACAGAGAAGGGAGGAAGGGAGGCAAGACAGGGAGATAAGGGCACCCATCTGTCATGCAGAAGAGAAGAAACGAGTTAGAAGGAGGAACAAAACCTCTTGATTTCTTCACTAGTGCCCTCCCCAGTTAACAGCGCTGCTCTTCTTTTAATAGTGTATCACTCTTTTTCAAGCAGATGTACAGCTCTCATTAGCGATAATCCTCAATGCTCCCTCATCTTCCATTTCCCAGCTTTACACAGATAACATTAGTTACTGTCCTTTTATTGCATTGTTCCATTTTGTGTACTCAGAGAACTATCTGCATTACAATAATCTATGTATGTCAAATGGGATTAAGAAGGAAATTGAATGAATCAGCCAGAGTCATACAGTAAATAATCAAGGAAATTTTAAACAGAAAAATGCATCGCTATAATTATGCAGGTAACACCAATTGATGCTTTTTATTGAAACTTTATTAATCCTCAATGTAGACAGATTAAATGACACAAAAATGTTTTTTTTTCCTTAATAGTATCTTTCTCTGGAAGAGAAACACATATTCCAGGCAATGCATTTGCTAGCATCCTTTTTATGGTACATAGAGGGAGCTGTTGGCATAGGTTTATTAGACCAATCACAGTGAAAATTTTCCATTGTTACCAAACCCTTTATAAGATTTCATTATTACTTTAACTGGAAAAATCATGCCCTCATCAATATATGAATAAAAAGAATCTCATGAGTTTTAGGCACATAAAGAAGATATGTACGGTAATACAGTATTTTGCCTTTTGCTGGACATTACATTAATTGCTATATGAACTCCAATATCAAAAGTTTTTTGCTGTCCAATAATATAAAATCAGGGAATATTAGCTTCACAGTTTATAAAGTATATAAAAACATAACAAATAAACCAGGCAACTGTACATATCCCAAAGTGTATGTGTATGGGTCTCTTTTCCGTTATTACTAATACTGAAGGACGGTCTGAAGGCTAGGAGCTCGGATTTTTGTCCTCAGCAGAGTACAAGGAGAATACTATCCCTGCTTCTCACTCTGTTGACCTTCAGGGATGTTTTTTCAGGCTGCTGCTGAAACAAGGGGCAGGCAAGTATTTTAAGGGGAGGCTTTTACCTCTAGGAGAGGTTTACATGCTGTTAATTACCACTCTAAAGGCAGCAAGACTCTTTTATTCTACAGTTCTTTTCTCCTAATGTGGGCACCTAAAATTCTCACTAGTTTGCCCTGACTATTGTTATAAACATTTAAAGTTTGCAAAACCAGATGAACAGATGTCTATTATATAAACATGACAGTCACAGGACCTGTCTTTAAAACTAGTTAAGTAAGGAGCAGTTAGGGCAAGAATATTTTTAATAATAAAAAATAAAAATCAATCCACTTTTTTATTTAAAACCTACAGAATGTTTTGTTAACTTTTACACCCATCACATTTCATTGTTGAAAATCTCTAAGTTTCAAAATTCCGTGTGGCACCTGCAGTGTTGACATCCTTAAATCATGACTATTCCCTCTGCAGTCCTAGTTCAGAAAGCCCCAAACAGGAAGCTCTGGAAATGATAAAAGAGAGATTAATCCCAAGAGATGTCTGGCAAAACTGTTCAGGCTTGCAGCTTCAAAATGCAAGTGAGCCCTGGCATTTTTAGCCAGATCAACATTGAGACTCTTAAGGCTTATATCAGAGCTGGACACCCCAAAGAAATAACATTTCTGCATTTTGTGAGATAGTCTTAGACTTTAGGAGCATCTTAAGCACCAAATATGTTTTGCACATTTTGTGCATTGAAAATGCTTCACAGTAACAATGGGGTTACTTAATTTCACAGTAAGCACACAGATGTTAAGTTGTATGTATGTGATCATGTATCCATTTTTTATCTGACTCATAAATGGATTCTATTTGGGATTGAACAAAAATAAAGTTATTTACAATGCCCAGCCTGTGCCTGTCATCCTCTTCATTTCAATCAGTGAGAGGTTTGACTGCCTTCGGTATAAATAAGAAGGAGCCCTTCATTTCAGCTCACATGTAAATAAGATTTTATTTACTGCTCAGTGCTGTGCTGAGCAGGTGAGGTAGACATCTACCTTGATGGCTGGAATAACAAAAGCTACTGAATAATTTGTCTTTGTCTCAAATTTTATATCTGTCCGGTACTTAAAATAAATTAAAAATTGCATTTCTTACTTGGGGTCTCAATTCAGCATGATACTCAAGTGGAAGTTAACTCCAATGCATGCGCATTCCCAATGATTTAAATAGAGCTATCTGTATATTTAAAGATAGCTTCACAGTTTTTGAATAGCAATCTAAGCAGTTGCCTAGATTTCTGCTTTAACAAGTGCACAATATGTGAAGAACCCATCTATTTATTCAGTAATTTGTTTTTTAGCCCAAGTGTTTTAAAAACATCCAAATGGGTGGATTTTTTTTCATTCTTAATACAGTACTTGAAACCATGGTTCCTCTAGAGCAATTTATGAAGGAGCAGAAGGGGATATTTGGTTTAGGATAGATGTACCAAAAAATAAAAAATGGAAATTTTTGTAGTTCAGCCATTTCATGTTTGGAAGAAAACTAAAAGATAATCTTAACTAAAGTGCTTTCGTTTCAGTTCATGACACTAACAGCTGCTGTAATTGTAGCGTTGAGGCAAAGAAGTTCTGTATTGTGAAAAATATACACTAAATTGTTTCTAAGTATCTCAGAAGATCTTTCTGTTGGGTTTCTTTACCTTCTGCCAGAAAACTTGTATAGTCACAGTGCATTTATTTTTCATTGAACAGTCTTCTCCATAGCAACAAATCACAAAAATGCGTAAGTACTCTAGTATGGAAAAGTCAAGCTACCCAACCAGCCTATACAAATCCTTCGTTGTCCATAAAGAGACCATGAGAGAAGTCTGAGACAAAGGACCTGGAGTATTTCAGAGCATTTCTGACCAGTTTGCTCCCTCCTGGGCCAGGACAGGAACAGGCGATGATTAATGACAGACCTCACAGATTATCTAGGAGAATGAGACTGGATGGACTTGTCTTATCTGCGGATGGGAGATATCTCACAGTCACTGGAAGTTCAGCTGGTAGGGATTCGGGACACTGGTAGCTGGTAGGTGGCGTTAGAGACTGCTTTTTTGCTAACTTTCCTATAGTCTGTCTTAGAGGGAAATAAGATGCTGATGGTGATTCGCAAAATCTTTGGACACAAGTAGAAAAGTTGTGAGCTATGGCTACCGCTCACCCTGACTATTTTCTTTGCAATTTACTCTAAGTACTTTGTTTCCTCTTCTTTTCCCAGAACTCTACTTTTCCATCATTACTGTTTTATTTAATCATAAATATAGACCGTAAATTTTATACAGCTAGGGATTACTTCTAAGGTCTGGAATCCTGGGTCCTGGTTGCAAATTCTTTCATTTCTTCTATCAGGGAAGAGCTCTTTGGGATGGGAGAGCTCAGTTACTCAGTACTGCTTCTGGTGTCTTGTTCTTAGTGAACAGAAAACTACTGGTATTGAAAGTGTATTCCAGCAAAAAGAATAAAAAATCCACAATGGATTGTGATTGGTTTAGATGACTTGTAAATTAACCTAGATTATAGATAAATTTGCTGACCAGAATGTTACTAAGGCAATCATTTTACTACTCCTGGAGCCTTTTTTTACAGAAGTACAGGTATATAGAAAATGCATTGTGGTCAAGTCTGGTAGTATGCAGACAAATAGCAAAAAAAAAAAAAAATTGTTCTAGACGTGTTTCATTGGAATGAGGTAAGATCTATAGCAATACAGCATGCAGAATCTTTACCTTGAAGAGTTCAGTCATATTTCCAAAAAATGGTTGAAACCTGAAATGGGTGATTTATAATTTGCAAAAGAGGAAAATTAGACCATACAAAAGTGACTCAAAGGAGAATTTAGACCATTGTGTTCCACAATATGTACGTTGCAGGTAAAAGCTCCAAGTATAACTAGATTGGATGGGTTCTCCTTTTGTAAGATTGTAAGATTTCATAAGTTTTGCATTCTGTGTCAGGATGAAACTAAACCTTTTCAAAGGCCTATTCATTTATGTATTTTCAGGTGAAAGCTGTGGCTTTTCTTGGACTGTTTGGGGGTGTGTGTGAGTGAAAACAGTAATGAAAACCAACAAAATACCACCTCACCACTAACTCTACTTGATGTAGACCAGGGACTTGAATTTAAAACTCCTCTACAACCTATCAAATCACCAGAATATTGAGAAGATTCAGGTAAATCTTACTTGTTTTCTCCCATTGGAACTCTTCCACTTCGAATGAATAGTATAATCACCTTTCTTGTAGTTAGCTAAAGCAGTTAGACCAAAAGAAGAAAAGACCATAAAATTTATAGTTCAGACAGAACATGAAAAAGTTTTTCTTTTTTATAAAACCTCTCTCAAAGATGCATGATTGGTAAGTAAATAAGAGTGTAAATGTAGATTGTTATGATGTTAAATTAGTTTTTTGACATGCTATGTGGAAGAGGAAGTTCAAGGAGACAAAAGACATGGCTATTCAGAGGGGAAAGCAAAAAAAAAAAAAAGACTTTCTGAAGGTACATTGGAAATTCCTATAATTTTTCCACTTGTATGTTTTAGTGTGGAATCCATGAACATAAATCTAATTCTTCACAATCAATAGCACCAGCTCTTCAAGCAACACAATCCACTAGGTTTGTGGTTCCCAAACAAGTGCCTGGTTTATATTATGCTTATTTAAATTAATATGCCAATTTTAAAATAGGTTTTAGCATGTTGGTGAAGTCTCTTTTCTTTAATCTCCCATTTATAATCAGGTATGACTTTATAGAAAAGCACTCATTTCTGGATTATTTTTTGAGGCATACGCTTCAGAGAGAGCACAGATGGTCCAATAAAGGCTACTTTTGTACTAGTCCCATAGTGTAAGAGAACTCAACTGCTTAGACAGAATTTAATGAAGACTCACAACAATTCAATACTATCTTAAAAACAGGGCAAATAAATGATAGTAAAACAAACCAGTCATCTGGGATAGATATTGCCCCATCATTCTTGAATTTCAATAAAGTTTTAATCCTCAATCAAATCTAAATAAATAAGACACCATTTGATTTGAATCCAGATAGACACTGAAACGGGGTCTGGGGTAGGATTCATACTTGAATCCAGTACTCGCACCCTTGTAGTGACTCTTATTGGTAATAATAATAGCTGTAACACATCTATCATTCAATTTTTGTCAGTCTTTCTCTTTGCTACATTAAAAGTCACCTTAACAAGTCAAATAATTTCCAGTCAGTTTTTTAAACTTTATAGCTACCTTAATCATCTTATCTGAGGGCTGTGTAACCTTTGACCATATTGTCACATATCTTTATGTCATAGGGAAGTTAGGTTTTCCCATTTTGCATCTAGAGGAGTAAGAAAGAGATATGATGAAATATACTGGCACTCAAATCTCACCAGTATCAGTGGTAAGAAGGAGTCCAAGCACCTTTAAATATTAATATCTTGCTATTGTTTTTTTCAGTGGGTTATCCAGAGACACTAATAAGGAACTTAGTCTCATCATTGGAGATTCAACTTTTAAACAGCCAGGAGATTAATATGAAATTGCTAGTTGGAAAACGTAGTTGGTCTTGCATTTGTAAAGAGGGTGGAGTTTATTTTAAGGAAACCAGAGGTATGTAAAATATAGACACGTTCTCTAAGATGGTTGTGTAGTTTCCCTCAGAAGGCGGTACAGGGAGACTGGCCTCTCAAGAGTATAATTCATCCTGTCTGTCTTGAACATTATTGTAGGATGGCATCAATCATCACTGTCCATTCACCAGAACAGGAATGTATCTTGAACTAAACACTGACTATTGCACAGCTAACATTAGATGGGGTAAAAGCAGCCCCTAATAGCAACAAGGGCTTCCAAATGAGGCTTCACTAACTGGCTTCACTTGCTGTCTTTCTATCAAAACACCAACCTTTCATAAATTCATTGCAAACTTCAAGATACAGAAGAAATCTGCATTGAGCTGATAGATCTGAAATCATTACTAAAGGTCAACAATTTGGCTGCCCCTTCTGCGACCATCCCTCATCTTTTAGACTATATCAGCAACAGACACGGTTTACAATAAACTTTAACACTAAAGCCCAAGACTCAGTGAACCTCTAAGCTGGGCCCTGCCAACATTTATGCTTGAGCTTGGACAGTTGCTGAAGTTCCAAGTATAAGATTACTTCACAAGATTTGTCCTTCAGCTTTGTCTCTCCCAACAAAGTTGTGGTAATTTGTTCAGAAGTGCAAGTCCCAGGGTACAGGAATCCTGCAAGAAATAGTCCCACAGTCTCTCCTTTCTGGCCTTCTGACATTTGAGGTCCGTTTTCTTGGTTTTCTCCCTCTACAATTCCCAAAGTTGAGACTTTCCAGGAAGGAGATCCAAGTACTGCTTGGACCAATTGCTAGAAACAATCTTCTTCACACACAGTGCAGCATAGTCATTGTAAAGATGTTATTTACTTTTTGTAGTTTTACGAATAGTGTGTCATTCTCAAGGTATATCTCATGTACCAATATGTCCCTGAAGATTATCCTTAGTTTTTCACAAAATCCTCATCACTCTTGTTTCGTAATTTAAGAGGATAGATGTACTATAGTGCAAAAACTCTTCTGTTTGTACAGCATCTTCTCTTTCTGTGAAGTTATAACAGGAATCCACCACCTCTTTAAAAGGTAGGAAGCTCTAAATGTTAGCTCATATAACAATTTATTTCCAGGGAAATACATTAATATATCTATTAATTATCTTTCCCTTGAATGATTTTAAATCTTGGTAGGGTAAGTTCACATCCCAGTCTTTGGATTTTTGGATTAATTTCCCATCATATGAAGAGAGCAGAACTTAGAATTCTGCGGTTGATTTTTTTTTTAAGCACAAGTCCCAGGTGTTTCATTTTTAAAAGATGTTACAGCAATAAAAATGTTATTAAAGTGTCTTCGTTCATGCTGTTATAGTTGAGGTTGTGTCAGCATTTCCATTACAAGCTCATCTTTTCCAGAGAAAATGCTCTAGTCCATTGGGTAAATAACACATGTTTTATGATGACACACACCAAGAAAAGCTAGAAATATTCAAGGATAAGATTGTTTAGGATCCTTTCTTAATTCCATACAGTATATGTTGTGTTCTAATTTTTCCCCACGAATGAATAAATCAAGCACTGCTTGCCAGTGATCATGAATTTCCTTGTAACACAAACTATGTTAGTATTATTTTTACTTAAACTTTTTTTTAAATTAAAATCTGGAAAAAACATATTTCTCATTACTATCAGGAATACTTACTGTTAGGATGCTTTGAAACTTCAGCTAATCCTTAGAACTGTTGCAGAAATGGAGACTTGATGGGGCTCTGAAAGACAGGTTAAAAGCAAAGTTTTCAGAGGTAATTTTTGGGTTTGAGTTCACCCAATGAAATAAGATGCCAGATCTCTCAGGCTTTGTGTTGCATTATGGAAGTATTCCAAATCATAGGTGACTTCTGGTACTCCTGTCTTCAGTGACATGACAAAGACTGCAGGAGAGGTGCAAGAAGGAATCAGAAATCAAGAGATCTTTCCTCTCAGGTCTCCACTGAATAGGATGCATCTCAGTCTATTAATTTATTAACTAAGTCTGCTTTCTCAAGAGGCAGCTCACAAACCTTTCAGATTCAGTTTAAATGTTTTCAGTCCTCCATTGCTTTTTCTAGACACCAGCCCCACCGTTATAACATCACATCTATTAAACCGAATTGAGCTCTTCCCCTGCTCTGGGGGTGCAATCCTGCAGTTCAACAATCTTTGGGGCCGTTACCATGACCCCGTCAAATTTCCACACTCCTCCTGCCTCATCTGACCTTGTACAAGGTCAGGTTCCATTACAGCAGCTTGAAAAACAAGAGGTTTGAATTTCATGCCTGAAGTCTTCACTCAGTATTTCTTTTTAAGAACTAACACTGTCATTAATACAAGGGATGGGTGATCTCTGAGCTTAATCTCACTTAGTAGAGGAGGCCAAAGTCCTCGTAGCCCCAGGCCTATTTTTGTTGTTGTTGTTGTTTATTAATCTCTGATTCCTTTAAGACTAACTATTTTATTGCAGTCAGGTTTATTGTAGAAATACTTAGAAGTTACTTCTGGAAATATACAGGAGGAGATTTTTCTTATCTGCCTTAGATAAGAAAAAAGTTAAGAAAGATTTTCAGTGGATGAGATGAATAGAGAAGAAAAGTGGAAAGGAATATTTTCACCATCTTTTGCGCATGAGGAAGGGTGGTATTAAATAATATACCTTAAGCCACATTGAAAGTCAGTGATAGAGCCAAAAATAATGCCCACATCCTGCCTGTAGTCAAGCCTTGCCTTAACCCCAAAATTCTTATATTTAAAGATTAAGAATTCACAAACAATGAGAAGATTTGTTTGGCTCATTTGAACTCTTATGTCTACCAATAGATTGTGCTTTCTTAATTTTTGCACTATTTGCAATTGTTCAAGAGATGTTTTGTAGGATCATAATTCATCTGGTGTACTGATTAAAAAGACCATCCTTTGACTGTTCATTTAGATATTCAGTAACAAATTCTGTGATTAGGCACAGCTATTTTTTTCTTATTTCCTTGTAACTTTTGTGAATGGACGACTCCTCTGTTTCAGGATACAGATTGCTGTTCTTTTGCTCCAAATTAAGCTGAAAACCTGTCCTAAGCATAAGGTTGTTACATTTTTTTCTTGTCCAGCATGAGGGTGGGATGAATCATGCACTGGAAGTATCCATCTCTCTCTCTCTCTCTCTTAAATCAGGGAGGGAATTTTGTTGACGAGATTAAATTAAAGACCTCAGTTTTGGATGGTTGCAATTTGAAGTCCCCCATTTCTGTCTTTCTTTCCGTAACTACTTAATCTAGTTTTGTCACAATAATGCATCACATTTCTATTATACTAGAGATTATGCATTTTTTCTCATATGAGATATCTTTGCCTTTCCCATCCTCTCTCTCTCATTACTAATAAATGGCCAAAGGAGTCAATCTTTTTCCAGAGGTTCACAGATGTTCTGAGGAAGATTCTCCTATTTCTGGCTAAGCTAATTTTGAGGTACTTAAAAACAACAAGTCCAAAGAAAACTATTAATGACTTAAGTATGAGTTGTTTTGAACATTTTTTTCCTTAAATCCAGTTTTCTGGAATGAAGTATTTTTGGCATTGACAGCTCTCATAAAAAGAAAGCTAATGATTTTCTTCTGAGCATAATATGCGGATAATTAAGATAATGTTTTTAGCAATCTGAAGTGTTTAACTGCCTTCGTACAATATAAATCTTTTTTTTGCACCCTTCATATATTTAATTTAACTATGCAACAAAACAGTAGAAAGAAATATGGTGGTTTGCATAATTACACAGCCACTTCAACATTATATTTTTGAAAATCTTTTCCAATCTTTCACTTGGTAATTTTCTCCATAACCGGGCAATTTAAGATTTTTTTTTTCTTTTTCTTCCTTTTTGCTGCATTAAATGTCTGTGTCTAAGCATGACACATTTGCCTTGAGTTTGTATATATTTATGGAAACACTGAGGCACAGAAATATATGCATAGCTGTATATGTTCTCTGTATAATATGCATGTAAATGCATTTATATGTGTGCATACACAGGCACAATTGCCCAAAAAATTAGAAGGGATATGTGTTCATAAAGAAGTACTTAATCAACAGTTAGACATTGGAAACATAATCATATAAAGCATATCCTTATTTTGAAGTTACATTGAAGAGTGGTTATTAATAACTCTGAGAAATTGAGGAAAGCTTTGGTAGTTGGGAGATAGTGGAGAGATTTTTTCTGATGAGTTTCTGACAACTGTTGGAGAATAAACCATTTGGGGGGGCTGTGTGACTCTTCTGATGTTGTTTAGAAAGAATTGCAGGGAACTATGCTGAGTTTAAAATGTATTATATTGGTGAAAGAGAGGAAAAATGACAGGAAAACCTCCAAATGAAAATATTCCTTTTATCTTTCAAATGTTTTCCTCTGGATCCAGGTGCACCTCGTGTACCTTGGTGCACTGTGGTTGCCGACTGCTGTTTGTGAGAAGCTGGTACAGGGCAAATCTGACCTGGCAGCTGTGCGAGGGCTAACATGCATCGTTCAGCTGCAGAAAGGAAGGACATTTCTGCACCCAGGTTACAGATGTTGTTTTAAGGAAGGGAATTCTGGGTCTCAGCCTCTGTCTGCATGCTCAGAGATGTGCAATTGAGAGAAGAAACGTCGAGAAACTGCTACACAAAGCTGTAATTGTCCCTACATTATCCAAAACGCTTGAATACTAACCATCTTGCCGTTGTACCAGAGAACCCGATGTAGAGTGTAAAAATCAGTCGTAATATTTCCACCCACACTTTCTAAAAGCATAATATTTGGCATGTTTTATTCTGTGTAAAGTGTCTGCACATTTTTTTCCTTGCAAACTTTCAAAAACCTGACTATCTACAAGATTTTAAAGTTTTTGGTTGCTCTCTATTTCTTTTTCACCAACACTCTCCACTGAAAAGTTGAACTGATATTATTTTTTATTTGTGAAATTCTGTTTAGAGAACTGTTCTGACATTGACAAAACTCTTGCTGTGAAGTCCTCTGAGCAGCCAGACTTTTACCCTTAATGCACACACAGCAGCGTTCCCGTGGATTCCATTGTCCACTGGAAGCATATGAAAGGAATTTCATGCACTCAGATTCCTCCGAGCGCTTTCGCCATTAAAGTGACAAGCTTAAAATTAAATATTTTCAAGTAAAAATTTTGCATTTCTGAACAAAGATTGATACTCCATGCTGTTAACATGAAGCCTGTCTTGGAAGGGAGAGTGTTTTGTATCTGTCAGATACTGGCTTACATATAGCTCTCTTACATAGGTCTTGTAGGTAGGCTGGATTTAGAAACAGTTGAGAAATAGAGGAGTAATTTTAGTGTAATTTTACCAGTTTCTGTAACATTCTGGTGCAAAGAATGCTAAAGCTGAGCTCATCATGATTTTTTGAGAATTTATATCATGTTCAGTACTTTCCATGTACATAACTCAATTTACGCATAGTGCTCTGTGTACGTCTCAGAGGGGAAAAGGAATCCTTATCCCCATTTCACAAACAGGAGATGTCTGAAAGCATCCAAAGAAGTGATTTCTCCCACATTCACACAGAAAGTCATCAGCTAGGGCTGCGAGTAGAAACTTTGGTCCCTTAATCTGTACAGGCTTCAGATAGACAATCACGGGTCTGTATGAACAGCCAAGGCTACTTAGATTTAAAATTATTAACCCTCCTGCTGCAATTCCTCTACCAACAAAACATATACACAGTATTCAACTGGAAACTGCAGAGCATGACAGTCAATGTCTTGCTATAATACTTGTTGTTATGAATTAATTAGCTGATTTGCATTTATATAGCACACTTCATGCAGAAGCAACACATGGCATAATACACTTAAACTACATTACAATTAAACAGAACTTCTGCTAAAGAAGTCAAGATGAGCCATCCAAAAAAAACCCCACCCAAAACTCAAAGAAATTAAATTTCTCATAGCTCTGGTGGGAAGCAACTTATAAAAAAATTCAAATCTTTAACAAAGGGCAACTACAAGTCTCAGTTACAAGGACAGTGACTGATCAGCTGTTCAGGGAGGTAAGTGGGGATGAAAAAAAGATGTGAACAGTATGCAAGTACTGTAAAAGCAATTATGCATTTGACAAGAAGCCACTGTAGCATCCTTAATTGCAGTGTGGAAAGTCAATGTATGCAAGTGACCATTCTAGATGTTGAATTTTGTGCAAATCAGGGACTTGCACCAGGAATGGTCAAGGAAGGCTGCAAACATAAAGTGGCAATAATCCAACTGCGGTGTTATAAAATGTGAATCAGAAGCTATGCATCCCACTGAGACAGAAATGGTCTTAACCTGCTAAATTCATGAGACGGCTAAAATGAAGTCTGAACAGCACAGCTCACATCGGCTGATTAGGAAATCAAAATTCCACTCCCAACCAAACATTGAGTGAAGAATCACTGTGGAGAAAGTTACTGGACTTATGCAAAAGAGAAAAAAAAAAAAAAATTCTGTTTTCTCTGAGCTACAGAATTAGGAAAAAAAATAACAAAGATTCAAAGTTTGATTTCTGACAAAAGCTGTTCACAATCAAAAGGTACTTCATCAGAGACTAAAGTTATTTTTGGTGATGTCACTATGAGAATACTAAGAGACTATGTCTTCTTGAACTCTCTAATAAAGAAGACAGTGAAATCTGAGACACCTGTTTCTGTCTCTGGAGCTGAAGTATTGCCCCATGCAGAACTTCTTAGATGTTAGTCTTGGTGCATTGGTTGAGCCTTTTCTCTAGAAACATGCTTCTCTAGGCTCTTCTAGTGTCTTATTTATTCTTATGAATAATTTTTGACTGATTCAAGTCTGCTTTTCCCACGAAAGTCAGTTCCCTCAGTTACCTTTACCCACACACATACTTAAAAAAGAAAAAAAAAAAAAACAAAAGAGAAAAGAAAAAGAAAAAGATTTGTCACACAGTTTCCTTTATTCTGGCAATTTGCAGAGCAACAATCATAAAACTGACCGAGCAAGAAAAGAATAGACCCAGTCACCCGTGACTAAATATTGCACTTCCTCTTTAAATACCTTTAATCAAGTCACCACTATATTTTTCTTGACTATACCTTGCTTTAATAAGAAAATATTACGGTCATATCCTGGACTGACTTGTTTAAGCTTTCTTATCTATAAGATGTTTCCTACTGGAACACAGAAAGCAATCAGAGCTTCCTGAAGTCTTTCCCCAGTTCCTCCAGGAGGTCTAACTTTGGTACATCATGTGTATTTGCAGCACAAGCCTAAAGCTACGTTTTTATCATCTTAAGAGTGGAATTTCAGTTAAAGGTCAGGGTAGTTGCAATAACACCCAGAAATGAGTTTAAGGAATAATTTTCCAGCATCAGAAAGTCCTTTGTTTTGCTTCAGCTGTAAGGAGAGTGAACCATGCACTGCAAGGAATAACAAGGGACACAGGTGAACGAGAATGTATTAGCAGAAAAAAAATAAAGGATTCCTATGTATCCTTTGATATCTCTAATTTTTAGAAATTTAAGGGAGGTAAAATGCTTTTACTCAAGTTATTATTTTCTAGAATTTTCCAGCTGGTAATCTCCTTTTTCTGAAAGCACCCTGAAACGGTTCTTGCAGTGTTTGTCCTCCTTTACCAAACAAGGGGGTTTATTCCTTCAGCACTGTCCCCACTTCTGTGTGGCTGTGCTGGTGGTTCTGAGGAAAGCTTGGAGACTCTTAGTGTCCTCTGGGACCAAAATGTTTGGAAAACCTTCTTGTACCAGTCAAGAATCTGAAAGCAATGTGGCTAAACATGAAGCTATGATAAGTTTTTGTTCCAGTGAGTGCTAAGTTTTCACACTTAGCAATAAAAGGTATTAAAGGATATGTTATTAAACAAGATTACTTATTCTAGTACAAAACAAACCTTTAATTAACCATATTTGGACAGAAAGCTGAGGACATCTTTTTCAGAAAAGAAGTGTTCTTCAAGAGCTTTTTTCCTTTTCAGTCACGAAGATTTACATTTACAAAAGACTGTGAAAATGTAGAGGAAAAAAAATTAAAAGCAATCAAACCCAAGCAGATATTTTTCAGAAAATATCTCATCAGCCAACCTGATCAGAAACATAGCAGGTTCTTGATAGGCTCGTATTTGTGACAACACCACACAGGAGTTCTTATTCTTTGCTTTTTTCTTTTATCTTTCCATAATAAATAAACTGTCATCAGTGGGCAAGAGAGCATAAACCAAAGCTATAAGTGGTGTCCCTCAGAAGCTGAAGATAATCCATGGTGTTGCAGTTCAGATATTAAATGAAACTTTCCACCTGGATCTCATGGATCAAATACATCCCATATATCACATCACATACCTCATGTACTTCAGACTGCATGAGTTGCCTGCGGGATTTTGCAAATGTGGCTTCTAAGCATCGTAAATTTGGGGGTTGTCATCACCTGAGATATCTTCTTGTTCCTCAGCTCATACTCAGCTGTGATCCTGCATGGTCTTGGTACACCAGAGAGAAAAGAATAATAGGTCGTTCCCGGTGTATCCAACCACATATATAACCCTGTGCCACAATCCGGGAAAGCTGCACAAATGCTGCAGTGACGATTTCTTTCCCGGGGCACTGGCATAAGAACGACACCGTGGGAATGTGCGAGAGCTTAAGGTATTTGACCAAAATGAAATTATAGCTGTATCGGTGGTCAGCAACAAATTTGAGCAGCCTAGTGTAAGCGTTGACAGCTATAAGTTACACATGAATGGATAAGTCATACGGGGGGATTGGATGAAACAAAAATTGAAATAAATAAATATCTTAGAGAGAAGAAGGAAAAAAAAAAGGGCGGGGGGGGGGGGGGAAGTAGCAATCTGAACACCCAGGAAAAACATGTCAGAGTGTCCCTCCAGCCATGCTGGCAATTTAGGCATAGAAAAATTACTGAAGGCAGATCATCATTATTAGAGTAAGAAAAAGATGTCCCTAATAACTGTGTTATCTGCCATCAAATCTCCAGAGACAAAAATAGACTCATTTGCTCCAAGGTTGCAGGGGTTACAGAGTGAGGCAGGAACCACAGAAAAAGAGATTGATACCAGGGATTAAAGATCACAGCTGTACAGAGAGGAGGTGGAAACAAATTGGTGCTATTTCTAAAGCCCTGATGAAAGAAAATGGTGCCTTGCTAGGGAAGGTGACAACTGAAAGATAAAAGTAGAAAGAAAATGTTTTAATATTAGAGCTGAGCAAAGTGTTGGTAATGAAACTAAGCTGCAGTTTTGCTTAGTTTCGTGCTTCTTCACAAAGCAAGAGCTTGGGCTGGTTTCTCAAGGTGAGCGATCCTAAGCCAATTCATTATATCTTCAGGTGAAAATGATACAGGGGAAACCGTGATTTCACTATCTTAGATACAAAGCCAGCCAAATGGTTATCCAGCCTGGTGCACCGGACTGTTTCGCTTTGTTATTGAGTTACCTCAGGCCTGACGATGGCGAAGCGGAGGTTCCTACTCGGGCAGGGCTGGAGCTGCCAAGCTTTGCAAAGCTCAGATTGAGCTACAACGCAACCAACCGAAAGAGCTGCTGTAATGGCTCTCAAATCCCCTGACACAGCAGGTATTAAATTACAAGCCATTAAGGATTAGACTATGAGCTACTGCAGGAAATGCTAAAGAAGAAGATTTCCGCAGACTCATATCTCTTGTGGGTAAGATAGGTGGACCCAAAACGCACAATTACCAGCGTATTAGGCTTGCTCACAAAATGGAAACCTTCTTGTCTTAGCACTTGACCCTGAGAAATGCTGAGCAGGCTGCTCCCCCTCAGACTGGTGGGAGATGAGAACAGGAAAAAAAGAAAAAAAACCTTCCTTAAATCTGACTGCTTACTTGAGATTATGAATATAGAAGCCTATATTTAGCTTCCCAAGTTGCAGATTTTAAATAGGGATAGTCAAAATCTAAAGGAAACATTTTAGAAACTTTCTTCCATTTTTTTCATTAATTTTTTCCAAAACAACAAAAGTTTCCTGAAATATCAGCCACCTCTGATTTTGACCGCCTGCTGCTAATTATGTAGTGATGCTGATTCCCTAAAACAATCAGATGATGTTTGCTTACACTGCAGAACTATAAATCCAATTTGCATTAGATAAGCACAGTCTAGATGTCTTGATAACAAATCTTTCTCTCTGTTAAACCACTTGCCTTTGTCCTGCTTGGAGCCCCACCATGGTTGTCCATGTGGCAAGGATACATTGCAGTGCTGGAGGGGAATTTGGAAGAATTTAACATGTTGCTGGGTACTTCATCCTGCAAAGACGTTCTTATGTAAGTACCCAAGCAGCTTCAATGAACTCATTTTTAATACGTGTGGATAAAGACGTTTTATGTATAGTTACATAGCCCATAGTAAAGAAGAAGTGTCCATACAGTGATTTTGAATTAAAATCGTGGTCTTACAGTACATTAGCTGTGACATTTTCTTCAGTGAATGATAATGACAGAATTGGTAGTGGATTAGGCCAAAGAGACAAGAGAAATGCCCCGAGGTTTTAAGGAGCTATTTATCCCTATATCTGGCTAGGCAATCCCAGAGCAGAAGGGGCCAATTTGTTATTTTAAATGAGGTGCCGAAAAGCTGTAGAGCAGAGAAGCATGTTCTGTCTGCTGCCAAAAAAGGTTATAATGGCTTAAAATGACTATAAATATTTGCTGTAGATGAACTTTTGTTCTCTTCAAGGTTTTGAGAAAGAATCAGGAAAAATATATTATGGTAATTAATCAACATCCGTTGGACTGTATAGAAATAACTTAAAGTAAAACAGGGTTTGTCATTCCTTGCGACTAGCCACTAATGGCCAAAAGAGGTTAACTGAGGACAAAAATATCACTGCTCACTACTTCTCTAGCTCAATGTAAAATAAAAAAAATAATAAAATAAAAATTAGAAACTTTGAAAAATATGTATACTGTTTTGACTGAACTTCTGCTGTTACTTCTGTGCCTTGATGTTTCCTCAGGATGCTGCACAGAAACAAAAGAAACCTCGCAGAAAAGGGCTGGCCATTAGGAGCACCAATGTCGGATACACCCAGTAGTAGCAACGGAGCGGCGAAAAGGGCTGAGTTAAGGCTATGTTTGCCTAAAGACTGCCTTAAATATTCCTCCGCTGGGGTAATTGTCTCTGCATCATGGCCATACACGTCTTTGAGCTATCTGGAGGAGAACATCCTTCAGTCCTGCCATCACTTTTCCTGCAGATAAGTGTCTGTCGACGAGCAGTGACCCAGCAGGAGTCGTGCCAGCAGAGCCCATGCTGTCTAGGCAGTAAAGGCAAGCTGCTCCTGGATTTCTAGCTCCCTAAAATGAATAAAGAAGGGCTTTCTCTTCACACTGCAGATCCAAGAAGACATGACTGTTGTCCTCCCAACCATAAGAAATGCAAAACAATTAGAAGGGAATTTGAAACTCTTGTTTTTATCATTTATTTCTAGGTGATAGGCCCAAGGTAGTCTGAGTACAAGTGACATTTCAGCCAGTTTTGCTGCTAACATAAGGAGGTGCAATTTTCTGAATTCCAGTGTCATTTTCTCTGCCTGCAGAAACACAAATTCTGATTAACACCTTTCAAGTGTTCTTTCCCTTAAACCTTTCTCCTGCATAAATGAGCTGGTGACGGATTTCTGCTGAACAGTTTTGAAGCATCTCCGCACCTGACTTCCCAGCATACAGGATCATCCAGACTCACAACTTCAGTCTAAGTTGTTCTATGAATAATTTTAAATGATGAATGTCACTCATAGATCATTAGTTCACTAGATGTCAGATCTAATGTGGATGTTTTCCAGAAAAACACCGCTAAAAGAAAAGTAGGAAGAGAATCTGAAGTTCTGAATAATTATCCACATTATATTGCTTCTTAGAGATTACTCACCATTAAACAGATTTAGGTCTTGTTAACCGCAGGAAAGAAATTGCTGAAATTCTTTACGTGTACATAGGGACACACTTACTTCCTTGTAAAGTACCTCATGCGTTTGTTAGTACTACTTCCAGCATACAGTAATTAAGATTTATATTGCTTGAGGATATTTGATGTTAACACTGGAAATTATGTTTTTCTGTAATCAGAATGTAAATGGGGGGGAAAAAAGTACGCTTGAGACTCTTTGTATTTGTGAATATGGAACTGTCATTTATATTTAGTTTGGCACTGCAATTCAAAGGTGTTGATCAGAGAGCAGTCAAGGACATACCCAAACAGAGATTCACAAATATTGGACCCACAAAGATTTAGGGAGTTTTGTATTTTAAAGTAAGATTTAGTAACAGCAGAAACCTCTCTGTTCTCCACAGTGAATATAACTCTTGTTTCTATATCATAGCGCTTAGTGTGTAATAAAAATATCTCTACTGGAGGAATCCACAGACTATAAAAACATGAAAAATCTTTAAGGAAACTACTGCTTTGTCCAGTTTTTTCCATAACATCGTTTTAGGATAACAGTCTCTCTGCCCTGAAAAATATGCAGTAATCATAGGCAAAAAATTAGAAAAAATAATAATAAAATCAGGTCCCCATTTTTTTGAGGTAGTGCAGTTGTGAACCTCAAGGGAAGACAGAAAGAGAAAAGGAAGAGCAAAAATTATTTTGATTGACATACTTAAGATACATCCTGCATCATCTCTTCTCTTTCCAGACATCCTAGTTAGAGGAGCAAGAGTCTATGTATTACTAATGATTGCAACACAGCAATAAGAATTCTAGGAGAGTTTTTTCTTGCTAAATAAATATCCTTGCTCTTAACCAAGTAAGAAAGCATTTTACAATTAAATTGCAGAAAAAAATATAGAAATAAAAACTGGAGAACAGAACTTAGATGTGATCTGAGAGACTTTTGACTGAGAAAGCAGCCCAGAGTGATACAGTGCCAGTAATTCACACTGGAAAGGGGAGAACAGAGTTCTTTCAGAAGGGAAGTACATCTGCAATAATGTAGCCTTGCCAATTCAAGAGGAATGCTGTACTTATCTTGTTGCCAGGATCCGAGTTGTGTATACTTTGGAAGGTAGTTATGGATAGATATATTCATATAGCTGCTTCTTTTTTTATTTTTCTCTTTTTTCTTCTTCTCTTTTTTTTTCTTTTTTTTTTAACAGAATGTCAACCTACTTCAGGTCTTCTAATGACTTGCTCAGGGTCAGAGAGGAAGCGATGAGAAGACCTGAAAACTGAACATCAATATTGGGAACCACAGAGTGGTGTCAGGTTTTTTTCACTGTATCAAGACAGTGGCCTTTTATATCTGTCATTTTAAACTAGCTTAAGTGAAAGCTGAGTTTAATAAAGAGTATTTTGAGGGCTCAAATGATATTAATGGGTCAAAAATTGAACCCCAGAAACTATAGCCTCCAGTGCCACAAATATACACTTGACATCCTGACATCTAGCAACTAATTTATTTTTTAAATGTAGATGAGATTGGAAGAGGTTTAGTTGAATTTATTTCCCTTTTTTATAGCCTATTTTCCTATGCAAGAAAAAGGAATTCAACTGAATTTATTTGTCTGTTAGTGCACTTCACCCCAATGAGCTTCGAGTACACTGGTCACTTTCAACCAAATTTGAGAGAAACACTGTCATTTAAGAGAGAATTAAATTTGTGTGAATCTCAGCAATCAGGTAGAAGACAGAGTGAGGAAAAAGCAGAAAGAGCTCAGCTGATAAGTGTTCTGTTTGGCAGCAGCTGTGGGCAATGAGCACATGAAGAGCTCCCAACTAGCCTTAGCCTTACGATCGTCTTGTCGTTAGTCGGCTGCTAACGTGATAGGGATGTCCAAGGGATCCAGGGCAGAGGTGAGGTGGTTCTTGTTGGAGGCAAGGAAGGAATAAAGAAAAGGTAAGATGTGGTCTGTCAGAAAGAAGGTTTCATTAGGTCCACTGCTCACAGAACTACTTTTTTTAATACTAAGAAGCAATTTCCTGCATTTCAGAGTGTTACTTGGCTAGATGTAAAGAACAGGACGGCTTAAGGGAATACCAAGCGGTGCTAATTATATCACGGCTGATCCACTCTGGCATTAAAATCCCTCCTAGGAAGAATTAACCCTGTGAAGACATTCTTTGATTTAGAGCCAAAAGAATTATAATAACCATATATAACAATACAGCTTGAAAAATAGTTTAAGTTACTATTTACTAGTAAACAACTTCTTAAAAAAAATGACAATGATGCAGGAACTCCTGAAGAATAAGCCAAAAGGTAGGACATAAATAGGATTTACCTAACCCCATAATAATTCCCTCTAAATATAACTTTCTTCTGGAACTGCATATAATATCCCCTGGAATAACTGTGATTCTAGTCATCTTGAAATTACAAATTCATTACTCAAAGTTGCTATATATGTTGGATGGAAAGTCATTCCTTGTAAAACCCCAAGAAAAGGGGATATCCTGTCTAAGGAAACTGCCTTAAACACCAAGGAGAAGACCCTGTCAGGCTGGGACCTTTCACTTGCTCCCATTAAGACAGCTCCATTTTGCCCTGAACAACAAATTAATCCATGAGCATCATCTGGAACCCAGAGGTGCAACAACGTAAGTACGTCATGTTCTGGGTTGAGTATTATAATCATTGAGTTGCTACGCACAAAGTGGTCTTCCCTTTGCCAGCTTCTTCTCCAGCAAAGTTTTATGAATTTAAACTTCCATTTCCCATTTCTTTTGTCTGTTCCACAAACCCAAAATATTTCCTCTGAAGCTGAATAGAAAGTTTCATATGACACTGACTTTTCTTTTAACATTTTGTTTAGGAAAAACAACAAAACAAATTTCAGTCTGGATCAAACCTTTTTTTTTTTTTTTTTCCCCCTAGTTTGACTGTGGAGAGGAATAATCTATTATTTATATCCCTATCCACTATATACACAGCTGTCTCTCCAGGGAGAAGATGAGACAAAGAACAAACCACCTGCGACAGATGTTGCTCATATTCTTTCATGTGCTATGGGAAGGTGTTCAGATTCTGCCATGGTGAAAGCGGCATGCGAATATATAGAGAATGGAAATTATAATGGTGTTCTGAGGTGGGGAAATAGTTTATGTAAACCATTCTGCCTCTAACAAATCATCCTAGAAGCAATCGCATCAAGGTAAGGAAACCACTGGGGCACAACTTTACATGTTACACCTTGCTTCTTGATTGTGCCCCCTCCCTATTTTACACCTGAATAATATTTACTTTGCAAGTTCCTAGATGAATGCTGCACAAACCAGCGACAGGACCCTGCTGTTCATGACACCGTGTCTGAATTCAAATCACAGGGAGCAGAAGCAATGGGGGCCTTAAATTAAGGAATTATCAGAAGACGGTAAGGAAAAATGTATTTCTCCATGCAGAAGTCAATGCAGTTGATTAAAGAGAGGGAAATAATGTCAGTTAGTGTGAGTAAGACAGTAATAGTACCTTGTACATACATCTATGTTCAAATAGTCTTTGAATAACTGCTATTTGCTAATTGGGAACTATATGTGTAACCAAGATGATTCTGTGCTTTTCTCTAAATTGAAAGTCTGCTCTTCCTTCAGTACACACTTTCTGTATATTTTCTTTTAGTAACAGCTAGGAGATTTTTCAGCTGTCCTCATTAGAAAACTCCAGTTTGTCAAAAATGAAACTGTCTACAGGAAAGGTTCATTTTTTTCATGAATTCCTATACTGAAATATGTTTGAAAACATTTGACATTTGCTATATATATTGTCTGGGTGTTCTCCTGGTTTCGGCAAGGGCAGAGTTAATTTTCTTTCTAGTAACTGATATAGTGCTATGTTTTGGGTTCAGTATGAGAAGAATGTTGATAACACACTGATGTGTTCAGTTGTTGCTGAGTAGTGTTTAGCCTAAATCAAGGATTTTTCAGCTTCTTATGCCCAGCCAGCGAGAAGGCTGGAGGGGCACAAGAAGTTGGGAGGGGACACAGCCAGGACAGCTGACCCAAACTGGCCAAAGGGGTATTCCAGACCATGGGACGTCATGGCCAGTATATAAACTGGGGAGAGTTGGCCTGGAGGGTGCAGATCACTGCTTGGGAACTGTCTGGGCATCAGTTGGCAAGTGGCGAGCAATTGCATTGTGCATCACTTGTTATGTATATTCCAATCCTTTTATTTTTATTATTGTCATTTTATTATTGTTATTATTATCATTATTAGTTTCTTCCTTTCTATCCTATTGAACTGTTCTTATCTCAATCCACGAGTTGTACTTTTTTTTTTTTCCTATTTTCTCTCCCATCCCACTGGGTGGAGGGGGAGTGAATGAGTGGCTGCGTGGTGCTTAGCTGCTGGCTGGGGTTAAAACACGGCAGGTGTTTTCAAGAAAAGAAAGTTGAAATTATGACCCCCAATGGCTGTGCTAAATTGTGCTAACTTTCAATTTAAAAAATAGTAAAGGTTGAAATAAAAGTAAATGTTGAGTATACTGAAACTATTAAAAAGAAATAATTCACCTGATCCACTCTTAAGTTTCTTGAAAGTAGTTTCAGATCACATCATCATAATCACAATTTAGGCCAACTTTGGACAAGAAAAGCCCTTGAAACCCTAAAAATGCTCATATAATTGATTTTTTTTCGTTGTTTTCAAGGTCAGCAACTACCATGAATAAAGCTGCTTTGAAAAGTTTTAAGACAAGGACAAATACCTAGTATCAAACACTAAGAAATTAATTCCTAAATTACTTGAAATAAACTCTGTTAAATTATTTAGGGAAAAAAGGAGGAGAAATGGAATAAGCAGCAGAAAAAGTACATCTACATCTACAAACATAGATGTAGCATTACAGAAGGCAAGGACCCTGGGCCAAAATTTCCTGTTTTTTTCAAAACCATGATGCATAATGCTTGCTAAAAGGAAATTAGTCCCATTTGTGTAAGCATTTCAAAATTCTCTTATAAATAAGACATTTCTCACTGTGCGAAGTGTTTCCTAGGTGTTACCATCAACAGGCTAATTACCAAGCCTGTGGGCCATTCTCTATGTAGGCAGTTCTTGGACTCTAAAACACAATTTGGTATTGATTTAAATTATGGAATATTATACCCATAATAAAATGCTGACCATGGAAGCAAAGCTTCTCCATGTTCTGGGGCAATGAAAGTGAAGATACAAGGCAGAACTCACACCAGGAGTAGTATTTGTAAAAATCTGCCTTCGTTTTTAAGATGATGGCCAAATTCAGACTGAATGCATAGGAACAGCCAACCCAGTCCTCAGTAATTCTGACTGTTCCACTCCCAGTGTCTTGTCATTCATTTATTGGTGAAGAACTACAACAGTATTATAATATACTATTAAATCCATTATGCTGTTACTTTCCTAAGATAAAGCATTGTCTTTTATTTCTAAGTACCTGTCAGTGCTTAAGTCAGACTCAATCAAAAGACATGGCCATTTTATAAGACACCTGTCCAATTAAGAGAAATTTCTTGGCATTCAGATCTCAGTCTTCTTGGGCCAATAAGCTAACATTTAAATGTTCTGCAAAGTTCATTACTCCACTACTAGACTGTAAAAATAGTGTATGAAAATAGAAATAACATTTCCCCCATAGAACCCGATACATCTGCATAGAATGTTTAAGCAATGTTGCTATGAAATATAATCCTCCTCTTTAACAGGCTCTGCAGCAAAAAAGCAATTCAATATACTTTAAACCAGAATGTTATACACAAAATATAAATCACAAAGGATCAAGAAAGCTGTTAAAGTGCTATCCTCTTAACCCCTTCTTTTCCTTCCTGTGATTGATCTTGGAAAAGACCATTGCAATGCTGTGCTGGTGTAAACCCACTAGAATGTTTTACGTACAGACTACCATTGGGTCCAAGTTCAGCAGGTGCCAAGAAGCATCATCATCTTACCACTTTGTTAAGGTGTTATGTCACTGCTCCACAAAATCATTCAGGCATGTGTGTGTCTTTGAACCTCAGAGGAGCTTCACTGACACTTTGTTGGCTCAGGGCCTGAATGCACAGTTAGATACAAAATAGGTTTTAGGCACAAGAATGGTGAAGCCCCCCAAATTTCCCCTTCAATTTCTATCTAAGCCTGAAGAAGCCTTAACTTTCCATGCTTTCAGGAATTTAGACATTGCAAGATAAGCGCTTCGGGTTATTTTGCAAACTTTAGGTTCTTCAGCAGCATCTGCATGGGACCTCAGATGTCTCACCCAGAGTTTTCCTTCCATGCTGGATGCTTACCTTTGAAATTGGTGATTGTAGACCAGTGTGTCAGCTTTTTATTGCACCTAGCACAAAATATTCATGGTCAGAAAGCTCAACATATAGCGACAGTTTTATTTTACACACCCTTTGCCTGTCTAAATTCAGTTTGTTTTGTTGAACAAAGGGTAATTGTACCTCTGTTAGACTTTCAAGGTCAGTATAGCTATGAGAAAACGCACAGGGTTTAGTTTCATGTTCAGCATAATCTGTGATATTTTGACACTGTATTTTTTACCAAGGAAGCCCCAAGGTTTAGTATTTTTATCCAAACATATGTGATTAGATCCAATGTCAATTGAAGCCAGCTGGAGCAAGATCTTCGGAAATATTTAGACATCTACTAGACACCTACGACACTGATGTCTGTGGAAGCCAGGCTCTGGAATATTGAGGATTTGGATGTTGGAACCCTTCTGATCAACTGAGCTCTTGATGGTATTCTCATAAATAGTTCAATAATTCAAGAATTTGCGTTACGAACATAGTCTATATGGGAAAACTGGCTGTAGTCCTGGCTTGACTGGATCAGGTCAACAAATATATGTCACACGTTTCAGAAGTGTGAGAGAAGGTAAAGCTCTAGGAATGGTTTGCAGGCAGGAAATGAAAACGGCTTCTGAGTGGGCTTTTTTTGTCAGCTCTGGGATGAGATTACATATTACAGGCATTTGGGACTCAAAAGCGTCTCACTAACCATGTCAGCATCAGAAGCTCATGCTTGCTCAATTCCTCCCCCAGACAGAGATTTGATTACCCATCTGTACTCATTTCTCCTCTCAAAAAAAGTGCTAGAGAAATGGAAACAAAGTTCTTGGAAGCCCTGGAAAATCATTGCTGATAAAACTCAGACTACTCATCCTTCAACATAGAATATGAGAGAATTTTAGGTTTTGAAGTTTTATAAGGAGCTTCCTTCAATCATTCCTGAGAATTCATGACTGAGGACTACATTTTCTACCACTCAGTAGAACACTTTCCTCAAGATAAACTAAACCCAGAAACAAAACACTCACCCCCCACCTCCTCCCAAAAAAGAAAGAAAAAGTCATTGCATTGTAATATAGTGTTCTTACAGTTTAAATTCCAAGGAACATTCTCAAGAGGTTGTGCAGTTAGAAAATGTCAACATGTTTTTGGTGAATATTATCATTAATTGATGACTCAGTGTGGAAAACTCGGAACAAGTTAGGCAAATACTGTGAATTCGGTAAATGATAATGGCTCAGAGTCTATCTTGCCTTGTTTTGTAAGAATGCATTCCATTTTCATGTTCCTGGGCCCCAGTCTGTCACTTCTGTGGACTCTTGAGTAAAGATACGTTACTCTGGAACATGTCCTCTTCTCAGAATCCTGCTACACATGGGTGGCATTTATCTAAATTACTGTAGTGCTGTATGATGTAAATATCTAGTCATCCTCTCCTTATGCAGACTCTAATGGAAAAGCTCTAATGCGCAAATTATATAATCTTGAAATGCATGTCTGAAATAAATCAGATAAATTGTGTCTTGAAAGTGCTTGTTTCCTCTCCATTGATTATGATGGAAGTCACAGTTCCTATGGAGAAGTCCATATCATAAACAGATATGTCACTTGTTTCTCACTTCTAGTGGTTAGAGCATATAAAGGTTTTGGTGGCAGATTTTAATTTCTTGGAAAATGAGATTTCTAAGCAGGGAAGAACACGTTTCCATAAAAAACGTCTGTGCTGGTGAGAGAGAGCAATTAGGGGGATTGTTGTGATCCCAACATTTTGTAAAAGGCAGTCAAACAAACAACAAAAAAATTCCAATTCTGTCCTGGATAAATAACAATGGTTTCTACAGGGATAGAAGACAGAAACCAAACACTGAAGCTGTCCAAAGGAATAATATTTGCACATCTATATACACATACTGGTAAGAGGCTCTTGTTACTCTACTAATACCTAAGCAAGGTGCAAGGTTTCTTTTGCATTCCAAATAACAAACTTGCTTAAATAAGCAGTTTGGCTGTTGCCTCCACATTTCCACTTGTTGTTTGCATGCAATACTCATCCTTGACTCTTTACGAATGGGACAATTCCCATTATGAGCACTGATAATGGGATTGTGAGTTACTAGAAGGTGGCAAATACCAGAGTGTATCCATGCATTGCAGTGCAGATGTATTTCTGTAGTGTTCCCAAACTCTTTTCTTCACATTTCCTCTCTCTAGTGTGAGTCACGATACCAGGCCTCTGCTTTAACATATTTCACATATCCCACAAAGAGATTGTTTTACAAGGTGATGGAGAGTTCTGGAGAAAGAACTCAGACAAGAGCACCCAAGTCCATGTTCTTGTGCAATGCTGTGGTCTTTCACTTATCTGTTCATTCCCTCTAGTACATGTAAACACCTGTATCTCAGTTGCTGCAACTGCTGTTCTCCTCCCCTCGTCTAGCTTCTGAAAGATAAGCAAATAAAAAAATAAGATTTGAAGTTATGCAATTCAGGTTTTTCATACAAGCTCTACTTCTTCTGTGTGGGTGCACAGTGTTCTATGGAGCCAATCTCAAATGGAGATTATATGTGCTACTAGAAGACAAAGAATATATTAATAAGAAAATTTGGTTTGCTAGTCAACATTTTAAAAAAATGTCTTTATGCATCTTGCATTGCTTCAGATTTTTTTTTAATCTTTGAGAAAAATAAATTTGAATGCAAGTGAATTTTGCTATGCTGGAAAATCAGGCTTTCCCTACTGTTATTTCAAAAAAAGATGAAAATTTTGGATAGATGAAGACCCCTCTATTTTTGCATAAACTGCCCACCTCATATTTTTCTGAACCACAAAGCAAGAGGCATAGCAAGTAGTGGAAAGGACTCAGCTGGTCAAAAGCTTTGCTTTTATGTTAAAATCCGTTTATTCTTGAGGGGCAAAATGTAACAAAAAAGAAAGTGTGTATAAGTATGTAGAACCCTAGTAATTTAGTCTTCAGCAGGTCATGTTGCCACACAGGCTTAAGAGCTAGTTCACACTGTTATTGAATAAAAGCAAAAAGTATAGTTACCATAGCAACAGCCACAACACATGGTGCTGCTATTTCCCTCTGAGATTTTAAAGCCCCACACATTTTTAAGGAAACATGCATTGAAATACGTTAGCTGCACTTGTAGGACTTTGTGGTTTTTATTAAAATGTGTTAGATTTGATGTATTCATCAGCAGCTATTTCTGCTGAGCGATTTTGAAGAAGGCCAAGAAAGCAGTTGCAAGAGTACTAATAGTTTGTACGTAGATACTATATGGTTTCATTGTCAGTTGTTACTGGCAAGAAATATTTTCATGTCTTCCAGTGTTTGCAAACAGAAAAGAAAATGAGAAACAGTATAAAGTATGTCACATCTCCCAAATCAAACACCATCTCTTGCTCTTTCCCTCTGGAGGGGTGAGTCTAACACATGTAACACCAGTTGTGTAGGTAAAGTCCTGGACTCCCCTGGATGAATAGTTTCCATGTCTATCCTATCACTTTCCTACTTTCCCATTAACTTTCTTAGAATGGGAGAGTGGAGAGTATCTAATATGGGTTATCATATTAGTTTAAAATATTAATCAGGGGTAGGAACTTGGAGTTACATTAGTCAACAATTTACACCTATGTTTCAATGGTTTATATGGAGTAAACTGTACTTATAACCCAGCTATTGCAGAGGATGAGAATATAAAATCTTCTGTCTGTTATCTTGTAAAAAAACTTCCAGCTAATCCTTACTTTTGGAAGAAATTCTAGGGAGATAACCCAAAATGACTTTGTCTTGGCATGCAGGAATTACAGCTGGCAAAGAAGGGTATTATAGACCCTGGTTCTACTGGTGGCACAGTCTTCTGGAAGAAATGTAAATGCAATTTTTAGAACAGTTCAGACTTCAGAGATCCCTTACTGCTTGCTCCCATACCCATTTTAGTATTCACTGAAATTTTATACAATTGCCATTGGCCTACACAAGCATCTTCCTTTAGTTACTACTTGATGACTCTTTTCTTTTTACCTTTTATGTGAAACCAGTGCTGCTGGATTTTTTTACAGACCTCAGAGAAACCGCCAGTGTTGATGTACACTTCTGTATAGTGAATATTAACTTAGAAAATGCACTAGTTTTTCTTAGTTAAATTTTTGAGTCTCTCAAAAGCAACTCACAAAGTCTGCAGGTTGAAAACAGCTGCCCTGAACTATTAAACAGCATTGCTATAGTCTGTATAATGATTATTGCATTTTACCTCTGCAGCTGTATATGCAGATGTAGCCATATATAGGCATCATATAAGTTGATATATAAATAGAAAATACTATTTTTTAATTTTAATAATAACCTAGTGTAGAAGAGAGTTATATAGAGACAGAGCAGCAAATGCCTGAGAAAGCATTTGAGTAAGGTAGATATCATTGACAGTGAGTAATGTTTTCATATAACACAAAATGTCAAAAGAATAATTTACAGATAATATTAGGAAGGGTAAATGAGGAGACAATGGTTCAAAGTGAAAATAAGCTCAGGGTGCAGTGATCCAAAAATTGTATTTGAAGGCTATATAATGCAAATACAAAGCTGGCAGTGCTGCATCCCTTTGAAATAGAGGGAAGTGTGCAGTCTAATTGTTAAATATGGCTCCATTTACTGAACAAAGAATGTTATCAGCAAGACAAGAAGGAAGCTAAGAAGAAAGCACTAGTTTATACTGTGGGTAGTCACCTCTCTACAAATGGGCAGAACAAAGACTATGGATTTGTACAGTCCCATTTAAATTCTTAGGGATTATCTTGTACAAGGGCCATATCAGTTTTCATATCGTTACATATAATGCTGAAAATAATTGTTCAGTTGTTCTGCCTACAGTGCCAACAAATAAATTTCTTTTTGCTTGTGAAGGGACGTGTCTTCTTAATTACATTCATCTGTATATCTCTGGACTGTGTAATAGGTTTATTTTTGAGTCATTCAACAGGTGCTTGAAAGCAACACAAAGATACTGTGAAATAGTTGACGAGATTTAGTACCGAAAGCACTCGGTCAGACCCAGTCAGGGTAGGGAGATAAATTTTGGATCAAAGGACTGTTGGTGGAAAAGAGAAGCACTTTTATTTTCCCTGGGCTGTAGGACTAGATCACAGAGCCCAGTGACCTGCCAGTTCTGCCATGGATATAGTGTATTAACTGTGACTTTTGTTTGGGACATTTTTCTTGATCAACCTACTCACCTTCTCATGTCAGTGTTTGAGCCTGGTTTCAATGTTTTTGCACACAGCTATGTTTCTAATAAAAATAAACTTCAGGAAGGGATTCATTTTAGACTTCATATAGCGTGAGTGCATTCTGTTAAGATCAGCTCAGGAGTTTCAGTTGATTACAAAATGAGATCAACACAAAACCTCACATTTTGGGATAGGCTGAGAGAGCAAGCTTATTTTAAGGGGTCATACAGAGCACACCTGTTTGCCAAAATCTTACCATTTACTGTTCTGCCATGGTACACGTACAATAAAGTGTTAGGTCCCTCTTCGTTTGGTTTCCTTGTTTGTGCAGCCGTTAAACCAGCTAGCACAGTTGCGATCCCTTTAACACACTGCTTCTCTCCCAGTATACATACTATGTTTTATTAAATCCATAATTCATATTTTAAGTTTCTTTTCTCTCATCAGAAGTTGTAACCAAGAACAGTAATGATACACGTCAGGAGTTATAAGCAAGGATGGTAATGATATAAGGATGTTGCAACAAACAAAATGTTGTGTAAGTGCAATGCTGCTCCCAATGAGCCTCCATATAACTCCCCTGGCTGTGTGTTGAAGAATCACAGACCGAAAATGCTTCCAGCTACCCAAATGTTTTGGGGATTTGGATCTTTAGAATGAAAGGTTTGTGTGTTTTCATGTTCTCACTGGCCATTGTATGTTGCACAAAGATACCAAGGAAGCAGTTAAGTAGGGAAAGATTTGTTGCAGCCTATTTTCTTCAGGTACTATTGTAGCAGGTTATAGAGATAAAATGGGTTTAATTTTATGGAAATGGTGCAAAAAATGCTTGCATATTTGACCTCAAAATCTTTGTTGTAGAAGTGGATGATCACACATACTTATTTACTCTTTTTCTGCTACTGAAAAATCACTTCCATGAAAAGAGGGAAGAAACATGGAGATATGTGCATTACTATGTAGGTCAACTATTAATTGGTTTCAAAGGGCTTTATTCTTTAAAAGAAATCATCCTTTTATACTTACAGAAGACATTTGTTCCATTTGCAGTATAAATTTGGACACATGCAGTTTCCTTTGTTGTTCTCCAAACCATGATGAGTAAGCAAGCCCATTAACTCAATGAGCAATATAGTGAGGCCTTTTGCAAAATACTTCAGAAGAAAAAGCAGAAAAATCTCCATAACCACAGGTGAGCAATAAAATAGCTATAAGGCAAAAGGATTGTTTGCAGTATGCCCTTAATCAGTGGCTCTTCTTTTTACATCTCAGTGTGAAATCTCCATATCAGTGAAGTTAGTTTCACAAGAAATAATCAGGGAAACTTTATAAAACCTAAAGGCCACTACAAATTAGATTCTATCTATACCAAATATCCATTAGATATTCACAAATGAACCACTCTTGCTTCAAAATACTTTGTCTTTCTGTCAAAACTCTGGCTTGAATGAAAAGCACTTTGTATTATTAAAAAAGAACATGGTTTAGTAATACTTCCATTTTACTTAAAACACACAAAGTTGCCTTAAGCGAGGTTGTTTTCTTTTTAGATAAATCTTCTAGAGTAAGATTAGATGGCTAAGGGAATTAATAATTGCTTATGGTAGAAGCTGTCTTCTGTGGATGGCTGGTTTGAATCCAGATTAGCCATGACTGGACAGTGTTATCCTCATTTCAAAATAAAGTACAGTCATAACTCAAAATGATGCTGCTTGCCTCTGTGTTATTACACAGTACTTGCATCATTATTGTACCATGCTGTAATTCTCATGCCATTGTAAAAGAAATTTATTCCTTTAGCCTGCTGTCCATCATAAGTTTCACAATTTGCTCCTTTATTTCATACTTTATTTTCTTTTTCAGAGAGCATCAGAATTGTAAGAGGGACTAGGTGACTCCAGGGGTTGATTGTATCATAGCTTCTGTAATCATTCTTAAATGGGTCAAATTCATAATGAATCAACAATAATCATTACTATCTGCTGACCAGATTTTCTCGTGGCTACCTGGCTACTAGTAAAGCCTCTTAAGCATGAAGAAAACGCATGATGTGGCAGGAACATGCCTGGCTGCCTAAGCCTTTTCTATCTATTAAATTCATGAGACAGATCACAAATGACATTATTTCATTGCTCTCACCACCACTGTTTTGCTCCACCAGTGCCCAATATTGCCTGCCAGTTCTTCCAGGAGAAATCTGGAAATGGTTGAGAACTGACTTCCAAGGTAATAAATTAACATCCCTAGTGCTGTAACTGGAACAGAAATCCAGACAGGCTCTACTCAGGACGATTGTTGCTACTCCAACACAACAGGAGCCAAGGTGAGAGAAATAAGAAAAAAAATCCCTACCCATGACTTCCGTGGATCCTTTTCCTACTTATAAATATTTGTTGACTGACAACACTATTTTTGTCCAACAGTGCCAAATAGCCACTGCTGTACCTATGCCCAGGATATCACTTTATTTTTTTCATGTTCGAGCAAAAAAGCCACTTTTTTTCCCCCAAGAAACTCCACATACAGCTTCTACCTTTTTTAACCCTCTATAAATCGCTAAACTGAACATCTGTTACAGTATTACAACAGCACAGCACTATAGTTGAGATTAAGAATCTGGTTAGATTTATATTCCTTTCAAGTTGAAAAAACACTTGCTAACAGTTGTTACAAGCAGTCATATATGTAAAAGCCACTTGGTGCTGATAGTTATAAAGAAAAGATCAATAAAGAAAGCAGAGCAGTCTTGGCCAGTGCAAAATATCAGAAAGTAAAGTGTAATTTGGCCTTGTAGAACAACATGAGAACTCAGCCTCTTGGAACAATACCTTCCAGAGAGGACACAGGAAATTAAAATTTATATCCTTTTCTATGGGAAAAAGAGAGGTCTTTTTATATGGTGAATTCTATTACCAAGAAGTGTCCAAGATACTGAAAATACCTACGATTTTGCAAACAGAAAGATCTGACCATAAAACATTTACAAAGTGAAAGTGGGGAAATAACTCAAACATTTGCTTGTTATGGGCATTTCTGTTCCATTTCTTTCACAAGCTCCACTTAACCAAGACAAGCAATCCATAGACGGTAGCTGAGCTAAACGCAGATACTGACCAAGCTGACCCAGAAATGCACAAGCAGATTTCCTCAGTTAGCACTCAAGTACTGTTTTGTTTCTATACATGGATTGTAAGTGTTATTTGGGGGAAAAAAAAGAAGTAATTAACACCACTGTATTGTACACCATTAAACCACCAGTCTAGTCAAAGGTACCTATACTTAGAAATGTATTATCATTTCCCATTATCAGTGTGAATATTTTCTTCTGTCTCTGTATTTTATTCTTTATCCTTATCTCCCCTGCTAACTAGGCTCAGGTAAAGTATTTTTAAAGCAAAAACTTCTTTTCAATACCAAGAATTTTTAGCAGAGTGATTTAAAACATTTTAGTTGCCTCATTTACTAACATCACTCAAAAAACTTTATTTGCAAACATTACTGTGTGACATATTACTACAGTGAAGTCAGCAAAATTACTCTGAACTGCAGGGTGCTGAAATTCCCACATCCTCTTCCTTGACTTCTGTGGAGCCAGGATTTCCCCCCTTATGTTTATTGCTGAGTGGAATGGAGTTAGAGCCTATAAGCAATTTGCCACTGTGAAGATGTTTCTGTAACAAAACTCCAACAATTTCCTATTAAAGGTGGGAGTAACTAAGGGTTAAGAGGGGAGTTGTAGCTTATTTTTAAATACAAACAAGTGAGAATTACTCTATTGTTAGTGTACTTTTTTTTTTTTTTTTTAACTTAAACTGGTTGAAAAGTATTTATCTAATTATGCTGGAGCTATTCCACTTAACACTTACCTAGGTGTGTCCTTGTAGTGATACAGCATTCTGAAGGAATACTATGTGTACAGGCTAGAGAGATGCCCAGTGAAAGCTGGACTAACAGACCTAAATGTGAAAGCTATAGATATGAATTGGTGATTTGGACACAGAACCCTTGAGAATGACTTCAGTCCATTAATGACCAGGACATGGATAATTTTTCTTCAAGGTAGCAAGTCAAGCTTTTCTCCAAATTTCAGTAACAGGAGGGACAAACTCTGCCTGTCATTACAGTATCACCCAATTTGAGGACCAAAAAGTGGTTGGACAAGTATAATCCTTTAACTAATTGCCATCATTTTAATAATTGTCATCATTTAAGTAACTAAAGGACAAAAAGAAAAAAATAATGCAGGTAATACAGTTGTGATAGGTAGTCTGCAGTATTGACTGTCCTCTGTATTTAAGTTGAAATTTCTGCAGGGAAGACAGGGCAGGGGCTGTCTCATCCCACATATGTGCAATGAATGGGAAATTTGAACATGCACAAGTTAGACCACAAAGAACTACTCTTATGCAGTCAACAAAAAAAATAACTTTCAAGGAAATACTTTACCATGGCATCTTAAAACATTTTTAACAGTAAACTCTCTGGAGAAAGGCCTGACTTAACCACGAGTCTTCCCTATATTTAGTACCAGGTACTAAAGTGCAAGTACTTGTGTTAAGTAACATCCTAGTGCAAACTTTTGTAATACTGAGTCTTTTATACCTGGAAGCCAGTACTGCTATAAATGACAAGTCACAGAAGACCAAATGGCTCTTTAACTACGTGTATAGTGTACATACATATGCAAGAATGAGCCACCGTCCCCATAAGCCTTGTAGCTCCTAGACATACAAATCTGCAGTGTAGTTTCTAGACTATAACTGCAGGCAGTATGGAAATTGTACCATGAGAATATCTAGGAAAGCATATGTAAAATAAAGAGTGATTGCTGTATTAGAAAGCCCTCAGGTTGGAATCCAGCACAAGAGCTTTATAGGTTTCAGAAATAAAATACCTTAAATGGTGCTAAAAGATACTAACTAAATGTTGGTTTTGCATAGGAAACAGACATTATTTATTAAACATTAGATTTAGAAACTTTTAAAGTAAGTGATAATCAAAGGCCTGTTTTTGCTTTATGTCCCAAATAGGTTGGTTTTCTCAACCAGCTTGGTCTGGCTTATGAAAAAAACAGAAAAAGCATTTCAATAGAGTAAGTTTGTTATCAAAGAAAACACCTCCGAAGAAAAAGATTGTTTGCTCCTTCTCACTTTTTCAGTGTGAATTTTCTTTAATATTCTACTTCAAAGTAAAGATAATGCCAGAGCAGTAACGGTGATTGAGGTCTAGTATGGGATGTGAGGAGGGATTGCTTCCTGTTGCCTCCGTTGTAACCGTATTTCTGTGCCTCTATTAGTCACACTTTGGCTGCATGATCTGCTTGAATTCTAAGCTTTGGGGACATGGTGGTTTTCCTACTATAGCTAGTATTTATCTAGCTTACTGGGAACCTTTAAAGCCTTTTAGTGTTTTTGTAGCACTGATTCTAAAGATATATTTCCATATCTGTACTCTGGTTCATCTGTAATTGTTTTTATGGCACTCTACGCAAATGATTAATGTTAACTTCCATTCAGGACTTTGGCACATCTGTTGCAGCAGTGATAAAGTCAAAAAGCTAATGCTGTTTAGGTATCCCAGGGACCTAGAACACCTCCAAAACACTACCAAATAAATGCCCCTTCCAGCACCCAGGGTGTCAGGGCAGGACTGGAAAATTACTCACTTGTGTGGCATTGTAGAGTAACTAATACTTCTTTAAAACTAAGCCATAGGTTAACAAGAACTTGAAACGATCTATTCATGCAAATCCTTTTCTCTTTTGTCCCAACCATGTGAGTTTTAGCTCTATAAATTACTTGTTAGACTCTTTCGGTTTGGCAGCTTGTAGACCTTGAGAGAGCTGCCGGTTGCCAGTTGACGGCTTACCTGTGGTATTTTTGACTTCAGGAAGAGAAGCAATGTGGGACAGTCCTTTCCTCCTCAATTTTTTATTAGGTAGATCATGAATTATTAGTACATAAATTACCTTTAAGTACAATCATTTAGTTTTACTGGAAGCACTTAAAGACATCAGATATGGTGTGTGTTTTAAACATGACGCTGAAAGTAGGGCGAAAGTCTTAGATGCTTACTTCAGGGTCGGTTTCAGAGTCTCTTGCTTTGTAGTTTTCAATGATCTGCTTAATAAGCTTATGTTATGCGGTATAGAGTTGTACCTGAATCTGATTATACATGTCCTAGAGGGAAAGCTCCCAGAACACGATCAATCTATTCAGGGATCTAAAGTGTGATTTATATAATTTACAAGCTGTGTTTAATACAAACTATCATCACACTTACCTTTTTTTTAGAACATCTTGAAGGTTCAAAGAGTTGTACAAACACTGATAATTAACTCTGGGATTTTCAAAGAGGTCCAAAAGTGAGCCACCCATCTACAGCTGAATTGCCTAGGTAACTCCTGAAGACCACTTTGAAAAATCCTATTCTTGACTATTTCAAGCACAGCTCTGCACCTGAGAGTAGCAAACACTTCCTTACTTGCCCTATCTGTTTTTCTCTGCAAGCCTTAGTATGAAAGATTCCAGCCGCTTAACGCCTTTATGTTATAAATAAGATTTTCAAAGGATGACTTGATCCCAATCTATAAGCACAAGTAATGCTTTGTGAAGTTCCTCTTCATAACATCAGATACTACAGGGTCCACTGGTAAATGTTGAAGTGTCAAGATGAAAATGAGAAATGTTTTTTAATAGTAAAGATGATTAATACTTACAATAATTTAATCTCAGTTGTTAGAGATTCTTCACAATCAGCAATACTGATATACTTATCCACAAGTTATGCTATATTTCGATCAAGAACAGATTCTTAAAACTACATGCACCTGTGTTATAAGCAGAGTTGATGACCACATTAGCCCTTTTTAGTTTTATGACTTCTGAATTTCTTTGTCTATGTTGAGCATCATTCATTTACATTTTTACTGCCTTCATATATATTCAATTTTGTCCTTTTTTTTTTTCTTCTCTGGCAAGTCTAGAGTCAACAACATGTTTGAAAAAGTTTTAGGTGATATATTCTATTTTTGTAACTGATTCTGATTGTGAGCCCAGAGAAAACAAATAAATCAAAATAGTGTTCCCAAAATTATAACTTTATTTTAGGAACCTTTGATTTATTATCTGAAACAATAAGCACATGCTTAACAATGGAACATGGGTCCTTCACACAGGGTTTCATTTCACTCTTCTTTCAATTGGTTCACTTTTGATGTCTGATAGAGAATTGCCAGTTCAAAATATCCAGCCCAACAGTAAAGGTGCTGGGTGGGTATTGCTGGTATATGCAATACAACTGCATCAGCGCATGAGTGTCCCAGGCACCATCTTATGACAGTGGGAAAAGGCAGAGACCTTCTCCAGCAGAAACCTTTCAAGGAGACCTATTCCATTCCTGGAACCAAGCCAATACCAGCTTTTCTCTATTCACCCTCTTTCTGCCTTCATCTTCTTGCTTAGCTGGCACAAGTTTTTCCCATGCAAACTCTTCCCTGGACAATTATGTTTCAAGTAACCCATGTAAGAGAGAAATATTTAGAGAGAATGCATAAGGGAAAAAAAATATGTTTGGGTGCTATTTGTGAAGGAACGGGAAATTTGGGGGGAAGAAAAACAAAGAAACATGGTGTCAGAAACACAGTATTCCATTTTTATCTTCTTGCCTGTTATAAGAAACAATGAGGTTATTGTAGGTTTTAGGAGCACACGTACCCGATGCTTGCTCTAATTGAAAAACATAAGAAATAATCTTGAGAATTGCAAAGTGAAATTTTAAAATTAAGAACTTTAAGCAAGAATGGTGAGTACAAGAGTGTGCTGTATGTCTAAAGGTTGGGTAACTTTTTGGGGGGAAGTCTCTATGTCCCATATTCTGCTACAAGTTATACCCATGACTGAGCATTGGATGGTGAGCTATGGAAATCAAAAGTTGTATGTAGACAGTAAGTGGAAACACTGTCCTGCACTTAAGGGTCTTTGTTGGAACAGTTTGGGACTATTTTATCATCCTTTAAAGACTTTCTGTTTCTGCTTCACAGCATTGGTCCTTCCAGAGTCAGAACAAATAACCTCAAACCTCCAGATGGCATTGGAGGCTTTTCATCTCATATGAACAAATATAAACTTAAACCTGAATTTTACATAGGTATGTTGACCGCCCTACTCACAGGATGGGCAACCCCACACCCTCAGCATGTAATGGGACTCTTATGTCGTAGCTCTGGTCACTTATAAGCAGCCCTGTGAATGTCGTTCTCTTTACAACAAAATGTTGTTTTTGCAGAATTCCCTAAAGTTTTCTCCAACTTCAGGTGAGTTAATCCAAAAGTGTACTTCACAGCAAGTGCCTTACACTTCATTTTTGCCTTTTTCACCTTTACTGGCCCAGAGGTCTAAGATGACTTATTTGGTTTGTTTCTACCCTCTGTCCAAACTTCCAAGACTCATTCACCTGTGACTGAAGGGGGCAGCAATTCCTGTGGATGAAATGGTCGTTACTCAGCTTCTGAACCCCTTGGTTCCCAGCCTGCTTGCTCACGTCTGTACTCTCAGTGTCAGCGGGCAGACTGCTGTATCATTTCTTTCTGCATAACGGAAAATGTCATCCACTTCACTTTCATTGCTCCTGTCTTCTGGTTAACAGCAGAAAAGCCCTTGTGACTAATGCAATGATTGTTTATCAGCAATTTTCCCTCGCTGACTGTTCCAAACCTGGAACCGTTAGGTTTTGCTATATAGCATCCAGCTTAATTAGTGGTTATCATGTATAATGACTAATTAAATAAATAAATGCAACAATAACAGAGTAGCACAACCGCATGATAATAGTGACCTGCTATGCTTAAATTTTCAGCCTTGTTTTTCCCTGAAAGATTCTGGGTAGTGTAACCCATATACAACCCTGTATTAAATTGTCTTGTAGGCCTCACAACAGAAATTACTTGAAATATTGTAGGTCCAACTCTGCTCTCACATAACATCTATGTTCCAAAAAAATCAGAAATTTGTTCAGACTGAATAGGTGACTTTTGCTGCGAAATAATAAACTCTCTTTACATTACTAACCCATTATACACGCATTTTACAATCTGAAGGAGCAATGTTTGCTAAAGAGAAACATAAATAAATTCTTATTTTGGCAGTTTTATTCCAAATTATGTTGCAAGATAGCAGATGAGCAATTTTATTCATTGACAAACGGATTTGATCGGACTAGTGCAATGGTTCATTAACCTCATGATAAGTTTGGGCTATCTCAGAAGTGTTCTTGCTGTGAATTTAGATTTGATGATGGCTCACACATCAAGGAAACAAATTGCCTTGTCTTTTAAAGGAAAAAAGGGGGGGTTTAAAGAAGTTAATTGATGTCTTTTAAATCCTATAACTAATAAAGCATTTTTTCTTCTATATATTGCTTTCTAATTCGTATGAGACACATTAGACAGACAAAATGCCAAAAGCACAGATTACGTTAGTTCTGTTGTTACCAATTAGAGGGAGTCAAAGAACTCTGATTACAATTATCAGATTTTAATGAGCAATTGTCTGTCAGGATTTTTTCACAACTCTGAGGGTGCATGCACAATTTGTATGCAGCATACAGGTACCCTTGTATAGTGAGTTTCTCTTTAGATAATCAGAACTTTATTTTTAAGTAATAGTTTTCACTGGGCATTTTGGGAAGAGCTACTACTTCTATTGTTTAATCTAATAAAGTGTGGACTAACAAAAGATAAAACCACAGTAAGTCAGGAAAAGCAAAAATCAAATTTACAAATCTGCTGATATAAGCTTACATTGAATCAATGCACTAAATGAAATTGGGCTGATTTACACTAGCCAAAGATTCCCAAGTCTACCTGAGTCTTTTTTGTCAATATGTGCATCATCTTTAAAGGCAACTTAATAGAGATGCTGGGTTTAAAACCTTAAAGTTCATGTTACAATAGAGGTCTTAGCTATTATATTTATTTTTACTTAGAGTAAAAAATACACTGGGAAGTGAAGAAATGCTAGCTTTAACATTTCTAGATTAACCTACAAATAAATGTCCACTTCAACCTCCAGATGAGTCAAGATGGATCTCTTCTGTAATGGTGACCTTGTGCTACCTACTTCATCAGATCCTGTTTTTTGAAAGTACCTCTCCTTGAGGCACTCTAAATGATGGATGCTAATCAAGAAATTAATTATGATTGTGTACTGAACAGGCTGTAGTTTAAGACCCACGCTTTATTTGATGATGAAATTGCAAGATATGCAGAGAATGAGGTTTGAAGGCCTTTGTGACAGGGAAAGTTACATATGAAGAAGGAGGAGTAGGCAACGGATGGTATTTTCACTGCTTATTCTGGGTAATTGATGTAAATACCCTGAATCTCCATTTGGTAGCATCCTACTTCTGTCTGGTTTCTGTATAGGAAATCCAGGCTTCAAGGATTGCCAAGTAAATTAGGGAGCTAATTGCTGTTCAGCATGAGTGCTCTAAATCTTTCTCTCAAGCACATAACTCACTTAGACTCTTAAGAAAAAGAGAAACATGCTCAGTATGTGTGTGAATTTCTGTGTTTTTCTATGTCTCCCTCTCCCCCACCCACCCCGGTTGCTTTTTTAATTGTCTGGCCCATTTCGGCCAAAATGTACAGATGGGATAGTGGTCTCAAGGTGCTGAAGGCCTGACATATCTTATGAAAATCAGAGACTGAGGAAAGAGCACCTACTAATGAGAGGAAGACACCAATCTGAGTTCTCATTAGATGCTAGAAAATCCACGTAGGAAAGTGAAAAACAGATTATGAAAGCCCCAACCACAGAACAGTCTTTAAGCAAAGTTTGTGAGGTAGTAGAATATCCATCCATGAGCTGTATTTGTAATGTAGGTTTCAAAAATTTAGCCACAAACTTTGTGTGTTTTATTGGTTTTGTTTGTTGGGTTTTTTTCCTAATACTGAAGCATGATTTTTTTTTTCTCCAAAATTGAAACATTACAATTCAGTCTATTAAGATCTGATCGTATGCTTGATTTTTTGCTTGCATTATACAGAATAAGGATTGGTAAAAAAAAAAAAAGCAATCAGCTTTCCTTTTTTTCTTCCTTTGAAAGCAACTCTTCACTGTCTTCCTAGACAACATTTTATTAAGTATTAATATTTATGGTTTAATACTTAGCAAGGCTGAAAGGCTTACCTGTTTTTTACCAATAACCACTATTTTATTCCTGGTCTAATGTATTCTTTAGAAATGTATGATGGCTCACTCCTGCCACCTTCCTTGGTGATAAACTAGATAAAGCTTCACATGAATCCTGCTTTTATGGCCTATTCTTGTCTTCTGTTTCTAAGTGATATAGTGCAGAATGAGGGTCTTATTCTGTCACTGTCATTTTTACTGAGGAGGGTGCTATGCCATTAAATACCTCGATTAAAATAGATATGGCTACTTCAGAAATAAGGCGCTACTTGATTTGAGTTAATGGAAACACTGGTTCCAAAATGTCACCTTGCTACGAGGGCTGAAGTTGAAAACAAAGGAGCTATGGATAATAAATAGGTACAGATGTCAAATTCTGTCACCATTCAGTTAAAAATCTACCAGAACATAGCAGGAAACTCCGTTGGAAATGCTAGCAGTGCTGGTAGGCCTTGAAAGAGTGATTCTGACGTGTCCTTACATATGGCATGTCCTGTTTTGTTTTCTGCTTTCTGTTTGCTTCCCATTGACATGTCTGGTTTAGACAGTTCGTAACCCAGCTACACATGGACACACCAGATTCACCATCCCCTAGAGAATTCTTTTAGCCTGTGCTTGAATTTTTACTTGCAGGACTGCAGTTGCAAGTTGAAGATAATCCAGTCTGGCTAAAGAGAAGTTTCAGCCCATCTGTAATAGAATATATATACATATACATAAGCCTGACTGAGGAGTTTTGAAGTAATAATGTCAAAAAAAGCTTGTGGCTTTGTCAATCCATTGCAAATAAACACCTAAATTTTTTTCTCAGTTGTATACTAGAACTAAGATAAAACAATCCGGTTTTACAGCTCTGTGTGGGTTCCTTAGGCTTTGAGTGTGAATACACAGGATTTGCACTGGACACGGTTCAACATGTCGTTGGTGGGGTCTTGGTCCTACTATTCTTGATGAATGTACAGAGCTAATGCTAAACGAAAAATCACTTTGCTGCTATCGTTGGTCAGCAGTTATTATCAGTCCTTAGAAAGACAGAGGACACAGCATCTTTGATTAGTAGCAATTGCTGGTTGATGACAACTTTAGAGTGTCACAGTTAATACAGCTCTTTATGTTTGGATTCATGTCTATGGACACACATTATTTCTGTGTCACCTATTCAGATGGGACTCATCTGCCCTGTTTCAGCTGTGCAAGGATGACACGACTGTCCCAACTACTTTAAACATCTACCTTAGGATTAGATGGACTGTTCTGTGAAGGTGCTTACCTTTTCCACTAGTTACGTGAGACCTAAAATTTGTGTCTTCACTTTAGATGGCTAAAATTAGGTAGTGAGTCCTCCTTTCCCTGTAGGTACCTACCTATGCATTAGCACATGTGAATGCATGAATGAATATCTACTTTACGTAGTTTCACTTCTTTTCAAGTTTTGGAATGTGAAGAAGTTATAAAAAAATGAAAGAATACAATTTTCTTGTTCATTCCTGAACAAAGTACTGACACATTAAAGCAGGATTTTTCAAAAGCTGCATTTTTAAAAGCAAAATGCTTATATCACTTAAATTCCATTTCTAAATTTCCAAAATCTTGCTGAATTTTATGATAGAAGAAAAATACTGTGTTTTCTTATCACCAGCTAATGTTAATACCTCCCACATCTCCCCCATGACTGATGGACTGCCATATTCAAACGCTCTAAACTCTGACAGTGCAATATCATGACAGCACAGGATTCCTTGAGCGCTATGCATCAGATTAATTCACACCGTGCTTTTGCTTTTGTTATTATTTTGCAAGCTACTGAAGCTGCATATCCAACTTAGGTCCCAAATACCTCAGATAGTTGTACAGATCCCACAGCCTGGCAATGTTTATCGTTACGCTGTTTTGAAGGAGGGCAATCTTGTATTATCCCCTCTTCACAGACATAAAAGTGGGGCTCTGAGGGCTTATTTAAAACAACTGCCTTAGCAAAACTACCTGACTTCATAGCTCCCAAAGAGAGAAAAAGTCCTGTAGATGATGATGCAGTAGCTTTTCTTCCTTAGGCAAAGGTAACTATTATGAGTATCCCCTCTGAGAGAATAATGCCCTGTTTCTCAAACAATTTAGTTATCTGAATGCCACTAATCAAGGGTGCACATAAGGCGCTTTGATGAACTGGACCTAAACAATTTGTTTATGATCGTTCCAACAACCTGTGCTTAAAAACATGTTTTCATATTAATGTCACTGGCCATATAGTTGGCTATATTTCTTTTCAAGCTGAGAAATAGAACTCTTATTTTCTTCCTGTTGGTTAAAAGGGTTCTATTCAGGTTTTTTTGTCATATTAATGGGACAGATTTTTAGGAATGAAAGGTCAACTGTTTGAATTGTCACTCAACTGAATTTGTCATTCTTTAAATCTGTCAAAAGCCAGTGTTCTACTTTGAAGAAATATTATGTCTAATTATAAAAGTCCAAGGTAATAATCTTTGAAAAAAAAAATCCCTCATGTTCTGAAGAAGTAGTTCAAACTTTCTGAGTAGTTCTTTGTTTTTTTCAAAGAGTTGGTTTTATTAATATAATGAGGAAATATTCCTGAATGGGGTTATGTCCAATGGCATCCTGCAAGGATTCATGCTAGACCGATATAAATTTTTTGTTGACACAAAGGTGACTGAATTAGTAAATTAGGAAAAGTCACATTATGCCTGAATAATTGCCTATGTGATGTAGTTAAATGGATGCAACAGGCCAGGACATGTTTTAATAAAGCCAAAAGAAAAATAATTGACATGCAAAATAGGAACGAAGGTCAGACCTAAAGAAGCGAGTCTGCAGATCACACAGCAAAACACTGGCAGGATGGATGTGTTCACTAGGGTACTGGCAGCTCAGCTTTGATTACGGAAATAGTAACTTTTCTCTGACTGAAGTCAAAACAGCAGGCACTGTTGCCTGCCTGAACCTGCCTGTGCAGGCATCCCTGACCTGCTGGCACCTGCCTGTAGCCTCACACCATGCTAAAGGAGTGGAAAAGCAGGAGTCAAGCATCTCCTTTCAGAGGCAGAGAAAGGGCAAAACCCCCAGCCACCAACTCCAGTAATATGCCTCTGAGAGCAGGAGGGCAAAACCAGATATGCAAAATTAACAAGGTCTTCAGGCCTTGGTCCCTTCTTTATCTGTAAGTGACACATAAGGAAGATAACTTTCTTTCTATTCTTCTTTGATAAGCATATTAATAACCTCGGATTACCCAAACTGAGGTGGATATCACACAACCAATAGGTAGACATTTCACACGGTTTCGAGGCAGACATATATATGCCTCCTCGTACACCTCCGACAGATTATAGCTTAAGCCTTTCGAGCAAGCTTACTTTGCTAATATTTAAGACAGGTACAGTGATAAATAGCTTCATGAATACAGAGAAATCTGTGGAAGCTATGAAGCTGCTGTCGGTAGAGGTAGATTGAGTAATAACTCTGTTCTGGGAAACAAGAGAAGGAAAGTGAGTGGTGATTTATTAACTCCAATGAACATATACTGTTTAACAAGTATAGCAAATGGAAGTGAATAATACATGAAAACTGCTAGGCCTTAAATTTAGTGCATAGAAAACTGCAGATTAATTCCATAGTAGTGGAATAGTAAGTGAAGAAGCTAAAGAGTGACAGGTTATAATGGGTGTTGAGGATAGAAATGAACCTGATTACGAATGTCTAGATGTCACAGAGCCTTGGGCACAAGGAAAACTAGATTGACACTTGAAAACTGGGTAAAACTTTTCTGTGTAGCTAAGGGGCCTGTTATGTGTTACACTCATAGCATGTGGTGCTTAACTTATGGCTTTGTTCCACACTGAAAATGAGTCATAAGTGCTGCTTCAAGCTGTTTTGATTCTGATGACAACTCCGAAAATATAAAGCAACCAGGAGCTCCCTACAGCAAGCTGTTTCCTGTCCAAATAACATGTCAACCTATCTAACTTCCAGGTTTTCTGGCCTGACAGACTTTTGTGGATTTTCTCAGGCCCTAACACCAAAATCTCGCTTTTGAGGCTAACTTCAAAAATCTCAGCACTTCCAGAACTCAAGCTGTGCAAGGGACGTTGAGAAGAGCAAAATAAATGAGCGGTGATCTATGAAACTCTCCGGAAGATTCTGAGCTCTTGAGATCCAACATCACTGATGAGTTTAATTTACACTTTTTTTTTCCTCTACTGTATCTGCCTGCCCTAACCCTTTCATAAACAAGAAAGAGTAGCCTGGGTGGAAATGTTTGACTCTTCAAGTCTCAGAGAAGTGTGTGTATCACACTGAGAATCCCTGCAGGGTTTCCTCTGCTGTTCAAGTCTGGTTCCCCATTGAATATGGCTTTAATCAGTCATTAAACACAATTCATTCACAGATTCATTGTGTCTGAAGCGAGCAGGGACTACTGGATCATTTGGTCTGACATCTTTATACTGTATGTCATTAAACTTCACCAATTTACTTAGCTACTGAGCCTAGTAAGTTGAATTTGTTTAAATTATACCATCTGAAAAGGTAGTTGGAAGATCTGAATGCAGAGATGTTAAGATGTAGTAATACACTCCACTGGTTAATTGTTGGCACTGTGTTCTGGATTTCCTATGCTAATGCTACCCAGCATTTTCTTTCCTGGTCATATAGAAATACTGTCATCAAATCACTTGCCTTTCCCATAGCTCCTGAGATAAAAAACAAGTCTCCTTTTCCAGAGCTTCCTCTAGGATTCTGCAGTGGCTTTAGTAGCTTAATTTGTCAGTGCCAACATGCAGAACACAGCACAGTATTCCCAAATGTGATGATGATACCCCATTAAAAATACTTCGTTAGGTTCCCACACTTTATCTGTTCTTACGTATGTTATTTATAGTTTCACATGTGTTGTCACAGAGGCATGAATTCACACCATTGTGGCAAAGATTTCACCCCAGTTCCATCTTGATTGGAATTAACCATAATTCTATTGATTCTAGACATTGTTATACTTTCTGTTATTTTGTTTAGGACTGATAGGTTAGTTCCTTAAAAAATTAGGATTTTTCAAGTCATCTGGAATTTTTATAGTATTCTAGTAATTTTTTAAAACTTACACCAGTGGGTCAGAGATCACATCAGATAAAACTTGGGTATGAGCCTGTACATTTTAAGATATTTCCCCCCTAGTGAATGGTGTTTCATATCTTCCTTGGTCATTAATGGACTGAGAGGTACTCAGAAAGGAAAATGGATATATGTAAGAAGTACTACTGATTTCTTTACAGTGTTATTAACAGGTTTTCTGCATCCACCTAGTAACAGGCCCAAATCAGTTCTGTTTTTTACTCCTGTTTGGTATGTGCCTTTGTTACTTGTTGCAGAAAAAACCCCAACAACTTATTTTTGTTATGTTTTCCACGCTCAAAATCTTAAAATGATAAAACGAGACTTTTTAAAAAATTTAAATGTGCTATATATTCATAACATGCCATTTGTTATTGCCAGTGGTATTAATCTGAACTACATTTGTCCAAAATTGTGCTATTCAAAACAAAAGTAATCATTCAAGGCTTCCTTATTAATTAATGGAGAGTAATAGACAACTCCATAGAAGGAAATTAATTAGAGCTGTGGGAAGACCTGTATATTTCTTAAACAATCATTCACCAAACATAACCTGGGATTTTCGGGTTTGGACTCAAAAATTATAGTATCTTCCCAAACCATCTCCTAAAGTCAAGCTCTATTGTGATTTATATGTGCATATAAATGTATCCCTTCCCCAGCACTTTACAGACACTTAAAACATGATCCTGGAAGCTTTACTGAGGACGGGTTTTCCTCAGTGGAGCTCAGGGTATCAAAGTGGGAACACACAAGGCTTCTGCAGGCAGGACACTGCTTTGGATTTGAAGTTTTCACCAGAAAAGACTTTTTTCCAGCTTTTCTGATGGCAACAAAAAGACTGAAAATATAAATCACTTGTAAACAGATCCCAAGATTTCTCTGGTCTAAGAAAAAAGAACCAGCATATGCTAGAGCCACAGAGGAAGCTTCAATCTTTTTATCTAAGTTTAAACAAGTTCAAGAAAGGCTTCAGAAGGAGGCGTCTGGAATTTTGCTTACTCCAGCCAAACCACCCCTCTGGCTACTTATGTATATTCTCCTTTCTCAGCCTTCTTTTTCTCATTTCTCTCCTCTTTTAATAGAAAAGCTTTTAAAAAGTCCTTTACAGGCCTCTGTCTACACAGGCACTGGACTGGTTGAATGGTTTCTAATCCTATAATTTTATGCACGCAGAGTGCCTCACGCGGTGGAACTTTTAGTGCTTTGTAAGTGGTTCCATTTTAACTCTCTTACTCCTCCAGTTTAAGGTTACACTGTACTTGAAAACACCTTCTTAATTAGACTTCAATAGCAACTTCATAGTTTTTTGTTCCTCTTTCAAGTGTTTGAAATGAGTGCATAACTACTCCCCGAGGTTATCTCCATTCGCCTAGTACAGAACTGCTTGTCTTCATTTCGGGGTAGAGTTTTGAAGGAGATGGCAGCTCTCAGCAGCCGTTAGTCACGCTGAATCGGTCGAGCACAAGGACTTAGGTGAGAGTTAAGTGGTGCCAGAGGACTTGGGCCAGGTCACTGCTTCCAAATGAGTTGTTCTCACACGACTAGTCCCATTGCCTACCAAAGGGAAAGAAAGATGCCCAATTTGAGGAGTGCCAGTGGAAATCCTGACGGGTGATAGAGCTGCCTGCTATACTTGTTAGCATCAAACGTACATTTTAATGCGGGCTTTTTCTTTGTGAATAACTGCCCCACTTCCCGCAATTTGAGGATGATTATTTCAAGTGGGTTAGACTGTACTTGCTCGTACCGCTTCTACACACTGTCATGGGACAGGAAAGAAGCAAAGTTCAACACCCAAGGTCAAGATGCCAAACTTGAAATATAAAACAGCAGAACTTTCATAAGGGAAGGAATGCCTTTTACTGTCCAATTAACCTAATAAACTAACAGTGTAAGAGTAAATGCAAGTATATGCTTACAGCATTATGCTCGAGGGATGAAGACGTTGACTGCTGCTGTTTTTAAACAAGGCCAAACCTTGTAATCCATAATCAAATGTTCCTTTAAAGTACTTATGATCTCCTGAAACTTAGTCTATTTTGTCTACACTAAGTTCATGGCCCCTGAAAGAAAATATCCTCCTCACCTAGCTCAGATTCCTCACTGGAGGTCACCTTTACCATTATATTTATCATTAAATATGTTTGCATTTTTTCATTCTAGCACTCCGAGGCCCAAAAAGAGGTCATTGTACTTGACTTTCTGTGAGCCCAGAAGAGCTTGTGATCTAAATAGGCAAATTATATATCCATTTCGAGTGACTATCTTGACCTTTCTCAGATTGCCAACTTCCCAGACACCTTTGTGGCAATGACTCTCCTGCTGGGCTAATTACCTCTAATTGTGCTATTCCTGTTATCTTGACAGGCTCAATTTTTGCCATAAAATGGCCTGATATGGACATGAGTGAGGTAAGATATCTAGTTCCCAGACTGCTGTCGCTTCCTTGCTAGGACAATTGCTCTATAAGTAACTTTGGTAATAATTCTGTAAGGGCAGTTTAATCAGCACAGTTTGGATACCTTAAAAGAAACCGACACCCGTTTAATAGCAAATGGAATCAATTGGACCTTCAAATGTCAATAGAGTTTTCCAAGTATGTCATAGAGTTTACATAACAAATCTACCCCATTTCAGTTGTAAGAAATGTGAAGAGCTTCTTTACAGAGAACAGTGTTTCTCATGTTTTGTTCTTTCACAACGGGTAAGAAAAGAATTAGAAATGTCTCATCCAGGCTATATCAAGACCAACTCTATTCAACATATGTCTTCTGGATAAGATTGCAAATAGCAGTGGAGGTGGTTGGTCACCTGTGTTATTCAAGGCATTCAGGATAATAGGGAACTACAGAATAACTAGGGATAAATGACAAATGAAAATGAAATTCAGTGGTGATAAATGCAAAGAAATGCACTTGAGAGAATAGAGTCAACTTTACATATACCATGATCAACCAACTTGCACTGACAGAAATTCAATCCTGAGCTTATAATCAATACTTAGCTGAAAACATCTGATAAGTGTTTAGGAGTGGTTAAAAAACAAAGTGAATTTTGGCAATTATTAGAAAAAACATAGAAGACAATGAAGAAAATTTTGCTATTCTTTATTAAACTATTTTGTGTCTATACCTTGAATAGTACAGTTCTGGCTTTCTTTTTCAGATGAGATACACTACAAGTAAAATGGGTAGAGAGAAAACAGACAAAGTGTTATCAAAGATGTGGTATGGTTTCTGTGTGAGGAGCAGCTAAGTGCACTGGGATCCTTTAGTATGCAAAAAAAGATGACCGAATGTGGTATGATAGAAATCTCCATAACCTTGAGTGTCATGGGATTGACTGTTAACTGTAAATAGGGTTTGACTGTTAGCTGTCTCCTCCAGAGCGAGATCTAGAAGACACTCAGTAACACTATGAAGTATAAAACAGAAACAGAACCTTCTCTATACAGAGTATGTAAAGTTTTTGAGCACATCTGTGAACTCCATGCTTCTGGATGCTGCAGGTGTTAAAAGAGTATGCACAGGATCAAATACTAACCTCACAAACCCATAGAAGGAAAATCCAGTAAAGTCTGTTAATCATAAAAACACTCTCTTTTCCCCAGAAGTACCTGAACTGCAGTTTCCATGGAGGTATCACCGCATCTTGGCATGTGCTTATATTCTTCCCTAAACATTTGCTGTGAGATGGTCTCAGGGACAGGATTCACAGGGCTATATGGTCCTGCCTCTCTCTGTGGCTATTCTTATGTGCTCACACTTGTGTTTTAGTCCCGGCTAATATAATTGTTCCACCAGCATAGTCAGATTTTGAAAGTGCTGCTCCTGTGAGGAAAAAAAACCAGATAATATTGCCTTGATCTGTCTGTCCATCTCCTTCAATGCTGTATATCACCTCTGTCACAAGGCTCATAACCTTCAGGAGATGGGTGATTATTTGTGCTCGGCTGTGTGTTAAATTGGATGATTCCAACGCCAGCTATCTTCTCCCTCCTGATCGCTAGACAGAAATAGCTATGCCCTCTGTTTCAGTGTACCTAAGGAGTAAACACATATCCATCCTGGATTTTTGCTGGGAATGTTTGTACCCCTGGTGTTAGCCTGCCCAGAACAGGTTTGTAGAGGGCTTTTCTAATCTGTTTCCGAATCACACTCGCTAAGACAAGCGCAGAGGAAACCTCAAGCACTCACCAAAGAGGTTATATGAAGATCTCATCTGTCTGACACCTCTGCTAAAAAGATGCCAACCTACATTTCAAAAGAAGGAGAATATTAAAACCCTCTTTCTCAAACCCTGTCTCCGAGTGGCATGAGGGCAACCCAGGTGTGATCTCTCTCGTACAGTCTCAGTAAGTCTCGGCTTATTTAAAAGAGCACATTTCAAGAAACTAATGTGACACAGCACAGGTGAAGTAGCCCACTAATTTTAATAGGCTGAATAATACTTGTATACAGCATTGCTTGGAAAGTATCAGGTGGCTTTGGTAAGGAGAGCTGCAGTCCCTGGGAATAAACACCCGCGGACACACTTCCAGCATCTTACAGTGTTGTGCAATCCCAAAAGTCTCACCGAAAGAGTTCATTTTTCCGTAGTACTGACAAAGAACTTTGGAATTGTATGAAAATACCAATTCTTATATTAAGCTACTCTCCCAATGAAATTTTTAAACCACTGCAATCAACAGCAAAATTTCTTTTTCCCTCCTCTTGCTTGGTCAAGAGCATAAACCTAGTCCTTTATAGCAATACTTGTGTAATGGATTTGAAGAAAAAGCCTTCCCCACTCTTTTACACTCAGAGAGCAGATGACAACTTCCTACATTTTCTCATGTCACATAAGCAGCATGTATCAGTGTCAGGCAGAAGGTGTTCCTTGACTGGAAAATCTCCAGTAATCACAGGAGAAAGCCAGGGAGTTAATCAGAAAGGCAGCAATGACAGAATGTTTCTTTATTTCTCACAGCTCTTAGGTCATTGCCTTGCTCCATGCCTACCCATTAAAAAGATGTAGTCAGTTTGACCTCCTGAGGCTTGAAAGCTTGCTTTCAGAGCCATGCTAAGTTATCCTGCTGTAGTTTGAATCTGTCAAATAATGCTTCATTACAGAAATATCACTGATGGAATATTACATAGAGAAATATCAGGTTTATTAAAGACTTGTTTCCCCTTGTGGAATACTGTGTTGTCTGTCTGCCTCAAATGTTTCTTGCAGTGTTTTCAAGAAGACAACTTGCCAAAAATGTTTAAGGTATTAGATCTTGCTGATAAATAATCTCAAACTGTCAGGAAGAGTGATAAAGACCCTGGGATAAAACTGCCTGTAATCAGCAGCCTTGTTTGCAACCTCAGGAAGCAGCAAAGGATTTACTGGGTCTGGACACCGAGCAGACCCTTTCCTTGGAGACTCTTTTGTTCCTTGTACCCGTTCTCCTGCTGAGCACGGAACATCAGTCAGCAAGTTTATAGCCTCATCAAACTCGAACACTTGCTTCTAGGTTTTAAAAATGCCAACTGTTGCCTTCCCTCAGGAGACGAGGTTTTGCAGAGCTGATAGAGATTCTGAAATGCAAAACTGGGGCTGATTTGAGAATATTAGTCAGAAGCTCAGCAGTCTAGCTGGAGTTAATTTTACATTAAGAGTGAAGAGCAAAGTAAAGACATCATAGAAATATGATGCAGGTTTTATGGGATCATGGGAATAAAAATACTTTGTATCTAAATACCAAATGACTTTAAGCAAACCACACAGATGATATGGTAGTTTTTAGGACTGCTTTGCCTGCCTATTATTTTCCTTTTTTTTCAATGTTCTTGTTTTTCATTAAGAACAAAACTGCCTTTCCTATTTGAAAATATGGGTTTGCATGGAGGTAAAATAGGGTAGAATTTTGTCCTTAAAGATTTGGCTGCCAAATAGGTGTCCTTTTGTGAATAATAGAAGAATTATCAGCTCAAACCTTGATGCTTAGCAAAGCATTTTCATTTAGGTACCATTTGTCAGAAATTTCTGTTGTCTCTAGCAGACCTCTCTGACCTCACCTGAACAACTTTTGACTATTTTAGCACATTGTTTTTCTTACCTCCAGGCTGATCATGTAGAAGACAACTATTCAAACAGAGTGCAGGGACAAGATCTCACAAGGCATGACTGGAAGTGTGAGACCAGAGAAACTGGACTACAGACTGAAAGTCCTGAGAGGAGACAACTGCATAGTTTTTGTTTCCACCCTTTCACAGCTGTGACTTAGGACATCAGCAGACATAGAAGCAAACATGAGAGCATGTTTCAGGTATTATGAGTGTACTTCAGCTTTTCTTGCTGCTCCCTGCCATGCCAGCTTATAGTTCCTCCTGCTGTATAAATCTATGTCATCACTAGTCCAATCCCAGCCCCATGCTTACGCCCTGCTTACCTGTATTCCACAGCCATATCCCTATTCTGAAGTTAAACACCTCCGAAACCCTACCATCAAATCCTTATGAAATCTTTCCAACAAATTAGTTAACATTACCGTTACTCCTCTTAGGGGAAAAACCCAGCCCAAACACACAAACACAAAACCCCATTTTTTTTTCTCCCTGTTCATGCAAGCTATCACTATGCTATAGACTATGTTAAGTGTGCAAGGAAGAGTCATTTCTACAGTGCTGTAGGATTCTTAATGTCACCAAGCCAGTGTTATTCTTGATTAGGGTTGTTATCTGGGTCCTCAGATAATGTAATCATGGTTCTGACACAACTTCTGCAATGGATAACCAGCAAAAGTAGGACACAAAGATCTAGAAGCAGCAAATACACTCTAGTGGGTCTTTAGAGGGACATGGCATGCATGCCCAGGAAAGGGATAGTCTAACATATTACAGAGAACCAAGACATCTGAAACAGCATTCAGTCTGGATTCAGTTAATTTAATTTGAGTGAGAGGATAAAGAGCACAGCTAAGATTCACAAATACAGGTGTGTACATTGAGGTGTCTACATGTTACTTTGGGTGTTTAAGGGTATTATAGTCAATGGACCTCTAATCAATACTCTCAGTGAAGGGGTTTTTTGTGGTTTGTTTTTTTTTTGGAGGAGGTGTGTTCTTTTGTCATAAATGACCAAATATATGTTGACTGAGATTATTAGTTTTCAAAGCTTTTCTTAGGTGTATTGACTAGAGATTCCACTCACTGAGATATTCATACTTCTAATGCGATTTGATATGAACTAAGGTGTCCAAAACATTAGCTTGGTATTGGCAGCTATGCCATAGAACATATGGAAGAGCCACATCCTTCTGGACCAGCGGCTGGAGATACACCAAGGCATTTCAAACATCACTCTGTGCCCATGTGTAGGTAAATAAGTCAGGCCATAGATCTCCAATTACTATGAAAGATCTTAGACTTACAGCTGTCATACAGATGGCTATGGATACTCCAAAATGCAGGTGTCTGAGGCTTCTACATGGTTACTCAAACATAGGTATCTGATGCTATTTCAGATTTCCTAGGATCTGACATCCATCTGCCCTCCCACAAAGCTATGGTTCTCCCATGCATCTTGCATTACACCTTCCAGGCCTGCACAGATGTTCTGAATACCCCAGGGCATTTCAAATGACATTAAAAGCCTGGATTTAGGCAACTAAATCAAATCCAAAGTGAAGGCTGTGTGTCCCTATCATCTGAACTACCTATCTAGACTTTCCTTATCCTCAACATAATAATTTCAAAGTACAATTCATCTGACCAAAAGAAAGTGTTTATGTTAGAATATGATTAATAACTCTTTCTTGCATTTTGCTTTGGTCATTTATGCCCACTGAAAGTAGAAATACAAGGCTACTGCCTTGATTAGCTACTGAACTGATTAGGTGGCATTTTAAACATCAAGTCCAAATGTAAATGACCATATAAGACAAAGATAAAGAAAACTGAGTGCTCTATTCCTGCCACTCAGGTGCAGTTAGTGGTTACATCTGAGTACAGAAAAAAAAGAATTACATATGTGAATAGAAATAAAATCTAGTGAAGAATGCTTTGATGGGCTTACGTTTGTGTCTGTTGTGGTGAATAGGCCACTGGTGTCCAATTATAAGCACTGTATCAGTTTATTTAACTCTACATCTGCCTAGTAGAGCTACTCAAATCCAGCAAAACAGAACTAATCTCTTACTGCTTATGCATCACTGGAGTCTTTAGACTGTCTGTTCCAGTTTCACTTTTTTTCTGTTTACCTAATCAGTGCAAGAATCAAAATCACTTATAATGACAAATGAATCTCCATATTCTGAGCTCTCTTTACACTTGTGCAAGTAACCTCAACATTTCATCACAATCTGTCGCTTTTTCCTTTTACTTGGGAAATAAAATGGCATTGATGGCTTGAAAACTTGACAAAAATATAGTAGGAATAATACTTGTAGCTTCAGCTCTTGCAGTTAAGTACTATGTATTGTTGTTGATATCTACTTTTTTTCTTCTTCTTCTTTTTTTTTTTTTTTTTGTAATGCAGAGGAAGCCAAATTGAATGATTAATCTTTGACCTGTATCTGTAGGAAGCAATTTGAACAACCTCTTTTAAGAAGTGTAGCCTTCTCTGTAGCATGCACATAACTTTCATTAACATTAAATAGAGTTACATGTGCACACCAGGGCATAAGCTTCTAAGTAGATACTAATTGGCTAAGAAATGATCCACTATTTCTTCTTCTTGCACTTAGTGTTTGGGAACTTGCTTTCGTTTTGTGACCTTCAGAACTCTTTGAGGGTGTGTTTATTAATTTTCCTTTAACTATTTAAATGACAAAATTTCTTCAGTGACCTGTGTCAGTGCATGCAGCCATTTAAAAGGCAATAGAAGAAACAAGTTTCAATATTTAACATCAAGAGTCTACTCTGTCCCCATGTCCCTTTCTAGACCAATTGCTGGAAAATATCATCAGCATCTTAAATCAACACTGTTTGACTAGTAAGTTCAGAGGAATTAAATTAAGGGTCTGCAGTCAAAATTGTTTTGTAGTTGTAGAAAAGAGTTTGGAAGCAAACATATGTTAGTTCTTTGTGTCTCAGATAGTCTATTCAAAATACACTGTTCTTTCTTTGTAGCAGTTAACCAATGCAAAATGCCAAGCTGTGACAATAAAGCAACTTAGTGGTACAAGGACCAGAATTTTATACTAAGCATGCCATCTTAATGGACCACTTACCAATAGAAAGTGCTTTATTGTCACATTAGATTGCCGTTGGGACTGGGTTCAGGATTCCCAACTAGCTTCTAAAAATCACAGCCTTAATCTAGCCAGGCTGAGCTTTGTAAGTGTTTCAAATCAACCTTTAAAGAATAAAAGTCCAAAGTGCAAGTACTTGCAAGAACTCATGTTAACGGTTGTTGGACCTGCTTTGCCTGCAGAGAAAGTTTGCGATTCTGCATTTCAAAATTAGGGGAACTCCCTCTGTCCCTTTGCACTTACCAAATTGCGATCGCAGAAAATTTCATGTGAAGCAACTTATTCCTTTGCCTACAATGTCCTGTAGCTCTCTACCGTGTTACTTCACCTTTGGCCAAGCTGAGTTATTTCTGCAGAATTCCCACTTATTCTTACTCTGACCTCTGCATCTGCAGAAACACCGTGTAACTAGGCACTGGAGGGGAGATTCATTTTGCCTCATCTAGATGTCCATGATGCAGACATCCACACAGGATCCAGTTTCCCTGGCTCTCCGGGAATTAGCAGCTACGTGATGCAATGTAACTCACCCTTTTAGACCGCCGCTTTAGGGTAAGACTATAAGCATCCTGGGAATGCTTTAAGCAGGAGGTTGGACAAGACGACCTTCTGAGGTCCCTTCAAACCTGACTTCTCCTTCAGTCCCGTGAACCTATGAATGCCTATTTGCCTATTTCTCTCTTTTGACTACAATAATAATCTTACTGGTTAGCTCAAACATGGCAGCTAAAAGTTATACGAGAAGACTTCTACCTTTTTCTACCTTTTACTTCTTTTGGGGATTTTCAAAATGAGAGGAAGATTTTTGAAGGCTGTGTTGTCAGTTTAAAAATCAGGCAGCAGGCTCTTCCTTGCATCCACTTGATATTATTTAAACTAAGATCTTCATAGAAACATTCGTCTTTGGAACTGATGTTTTCTGATGTTGCAGGTGTGCAAGGGAGATGAGTTTTGCATCCATCTCTTTTATGTTGGGCTTCGGTTCAACCACGCAACGGTTAACTCTAGAATCAGAGACGTTTGTCCATCTGATGCATTCTTATCTTTCTCCTGTATTTATTTTTTACTTCTCTTTGCTTACGCTAAATGAATGCTGGCCGGTACTATCAGGCCCTGACAGTGCTGTAGGCTTAAATGTAAAGAAGGCAGGGTTGATAATTTTTCCCCTTGGGGGCTACCCTTTGGCCTGCAGGCAGTTCTTTTAAAAATAGCTTCACTCTGCCTGATGCCATTATTATCACAGATACAATTCCTAACTTGACTGTCCAGATCAGAAATGAAAACGCTGGTTTGAAGAGCAGCATGCCGCATGCACTGTTTCCCTGTTGTGTTCAGAGAAGTTCTTTCCATAAGGCTGTGCGGCAAGATTTTGTGGGTATTGTTTTGCTTGGTTTCTGTAGTTTTGATCGTGCTTGTCATACAAGAGAAAAAGCTGAGGGCAAGATGCTAGTGAGCCTGGAATATATGTGTACAAAATTGATGTTCTGCTTCCCTAGGTCTGCTCAGACAGTGTTGGCAGGCTGGTGGCACTTTCAACGGAAAAAGAAAGGAAAACAGCAAAACCAGCCTGGCAGCTGAAATGTACTGTTGGGAAAGTTTCTGCTACAGGCTCCTATTAGCTCAGACAAGTCATTTAAGATCCCTGCCTCAGTTCAAGCCTTTAGTGAAATGGGCATCTGCTTATTTTCAAACCAGAAAGTCTCAATGCAATCACCAGGAGGGATGCTATACGCAGGTGACATCAGCCGTTGCCACAAGTTTACTGAGCATTTGAGAAAATGGACCATTTCATCCCTCTCTAAACAGTGGGAAGGTCAGGCTCATTACTGTAAACTAAAATTTGAGTCTTCAGCTCCACTCTGGGACATATTAACTCCCGTTTTTAATAGAGATTAAGGAAGAATCATGAAACTCATATGAATGGCACTGTAAGTTTCTGATACCACTGACCTGGTCATCAAAAACTGCAATGTGTATTAAAACATAGGACAGGTTTCCCTTCTATCTAGAAACTTAGATCAAAGGCACTGTCCATATGTTTAAACACCTACCACAAAGCTATCTCAGAAGAAGCCCTTCTTCAGTGATTTTCCAGCTTGGTACAGTGCTGCAAAAGGAGAGCTGTTGGTGAACTCCTCAGATCCCGGAGAAAAGACTACTGGTGGAATAGTCAGTGATTTTGAGACTTAATTTCTCTCTCATCCTTTTTTTCCTAGAGGTTCATCCACAAATGACAAGACCTGACAGTTTGAGATTTAAGCCCCTGAAGCACAAGAAGTAAAAATTCAAGTTCATTTGAGTGAGTGCTGGGTTTATGTTTACAGTTGTATATAATTCAGTACAGTACAACTATACTGTACAGCCTACTTTCTTCATAGGGATGTTTTGATGCTTAAACTTTGTGAATCATGATGAGATGCTTAGATAAAAGATGCTATGTAGTATTCCATAAGGCCTCAGGCGTGAAAGCATCATTAATAATTTAACAATAAAAATATGGTTACCCTAGAGTCTGTTGCATACCTCTGCTGGTAGAAATACCTACACAGATAGGTACTGTAACATTGATTGAATAATTTATTTGATGAATTTCTCAGTATTTTTAAATACATTTGACAATGCTTTTCATTATTCACTTAACTTGCACATCACTGTTAAACTATTGTCTCATGAATGCAAAAGCTGCTTACCCTACAAAGAGCTTATTTTCATTAAAGAAAAGAAGTTGCTTTGCAATGCCATCCAATATCAACATGTCCAAGGAAAAGTTTTCAGACTTTCACTTAACTAGGAAAGGTATTGAGAGAACATGGAATGCTTACCCAAACTACATAAAGGGATACAAACTATTAGATATTTTGTACAGTTTTCTCAGTGAAGACTTTGGTCCAAGACTTTGTTCACAATGTAATTCAAAAATTCAAAAGCATATGTGTGAGGTATCTCCAGCTTTCTGATGGTAGAAACTGTGGCCTTATCAACAAAGCAGCTGTCAGGTTATCCTTATCAGGTTATGGCTTGCAATAATTTCAGTGCATGGGGTGAGTTGAAGATGTATGACTTCACTGATCTGCAGATATTCAAGACTGATGTTGAAAACTCACACTGATCCACCATACAGAAACCATTTGATCTGGAACCTTAGCATATAGCTTTGTGGTGCGATGATTTCTGGAACCTCTCTCTGACCATGTACGGTTTGTAATGCCAATCCTACTCTCAGATGGAAGGCAACACACACAAGGGCAATGTGAAACATTAAATACAAATGTTTCTGAGTTCTGTTTCTGTTGGAGTTTTAGGGTGACAACTGACAGGTCAAGGTTCACAATTTATTTGCAAAAGAAGAAGACCCTAATAGACAGAATTGACCCATCCCAGCATCTGCTGTACAGATAGGAGTTTATATGACAGCTCCCAATCTTTCCTGCAGCAATCTAGCTTGTAAACAAACAAGACATTTACTAGACAAAAAACAGACACAAGCAGATTAAATGACTTCTCCAACGTTATCAAAAAGGTTATCAAAAAAGGTTTCTTTCTGGGTTAGGCTTGGATCTCAGATCTCCCAAAGCACCTTTTAATGCTGCAAACGCATCCTTCTTTGTTGGATATTTGGCTTAGCTGAAAGGGTTCAGAAACTCTTAGTAACAAGCATGGTGAGGCTGAAGATTTCATCACAGAAAATTGTCAAATACTCAGTAATCACTGGTATTCAAATATGCTGCCATTAAAATATTCTCTTAACAAGAGCTACATTGTTTTATTTAGTAATGGAATAAAGAATGGATGTAACTTATTTGGTTTTGCTTCTTTTCACAGATGATCATATAGTAAAGGTGAAGGAGACCCTATTTTTTAACAGATCAAAGCATTTGTTTTACTATTTAATTCTTTGGTACTGGCTCTCCTGAGGCCCCTGCTGCTATGAGCTAATGCAAATTACATCAGGAAATCCAATGGGCTTAGTAAACACTGAATATTAATTCGAGATGTTTTTGAAAATGCATAAACAGCGTCAGTCCCAAAATCCAGAGCAGAAGCAAATAACAGTGTTAAATCGATATGTCAGAATTTTATGCAGAATGTTGTTTTGGCCATAAAAATCAACTTTTTCTTGCCATGTTGAATGATCATGTTGTTCTATTGTAACACATGAATTCTAAATCATTGAGCTATATCCTTGCTTCCCCCACATTATACCCAGGGCTTGCTCAGATTGCTAAATGTTGCTTTTCCTGTGTTGACCAGTCTGCTTTTCTCTAGATCCACCTGTGAAATATAGTTTTTGAGAAGTACTAGAGTTTTGTGATCAGGGACTCAGAACAGGACTCAGGAAACCTACAGCTAGTCTCTAGGTTTTATCAGGCCCTCTGATGAAGTCATAGCATTGCTGTTGCCCACCTATGAATATTTTCTCCTGCTTTGGTCCTGTCTTAATAATGGACGGTTTAGGAGAAATGCTTTCCATGCTTCAGCTAACACAAGACGATCCTACCGTCAACTGTTGCCTCCTTGAAAAATGCTTCCAGATCAGGTCAACCCTATAAACAAGTTCATTTGTGAAAGTCAGAACAATTATCATTCACCTAAGAAGTTACCCAAACTACAGCTTGAAAACAGGAAAGAATTTGACATTGACAGAAGTTCCTATGCCGTCACTAAAACACCCTAATTTTCAAAATATCGTTTGTGGCTGATAGCCCTATAACACACTCAGTTGCCATCTCCACTAAGTCTGACACTACCTAGGTATCTTGCGTGGCTCTGCCGAAGCTGTGGACACATCAATAGGAATTCTGAATGCCAGGCTGGACACTTCTGAAGAAAAAGATCCAACGGTGGCTCTCAAAGGCCCATTGACCGGCTGACCCAAGACTGTTCTGTGTTTCTTTTCAAGTTTGTTCTGCATGCTTCATCCAGGGGCAGAGACAGAGTTGTCTGAATATCGAAATGGATAAGAGAGTATCGGCGTGCAGCTTGCTTTGCTTTTCCTGTGCATCATTACATATTTTAATATTCACCTTGGGAACCTTTCTTATGTAGGATATGATATCATAAAACATGATCTACATTGAAGTCTAGATCTGAAAGATTGGGATCCTGGTATCCTGACAAATCCTCAAACTCTGTTAATGAAATACTCTATGTTAGAGAGTGGGAAAGGAAATCACTGTGTAAGCAACGATTTCACTTAAATGTATAAGATCTTGTGATACACAGAGACTCATCAGATGGCAACAGTACTCATTCTCTAGAGTGTGCAGCTACTTGCCTTGATATTCTAGAGATGAAAAAGGCAATTTAAATATTTTATAGGCTTCTGACCTTGACTGATGCCTGGAATTGGTCCAGCAGCCTGCAGATGAACTCACGCTCTCTCACAGCTCATTGGAGATGTCCGTATAAATGCCTTGTGAAACCACTAGCAATTGCCCAATTGCCCAAGATGACAATCAGAGCTCCTCAAGCCACAGGTTCCACTTTGCAGGATGGAAAAGAAGTGTGATGCACTCTGACAGCAAAGGAACATCTTTTTCTTTCTCTATTAGCCTTCCTTTTGGCAAGGCTGGAAGACACATGATGTTTCCAGGGCCTATTGACAACAAAAGCAGTTTGATACAGAGTTGTACTCAGTTTTTCTACAAATATAAACTCAAACCCAGTATTACTAGTTATATCAGTTATACACCTGGGTATTTTCTGACAGAAGGTATTTTGAGGACAATAGTTTCTCCACTTGTTTTATAAAGACTTTTAATTTTATGTCTGTCATGCTGTCAGCCATAAATTTGTGTCTGCAGATGCTAAATATTAAACAGCGCTACCACCCGAAACTTTTAATTAATAAGCACTGTTTAGTGTATGCTTTATGACTAGCTAAATCTACCTTTTTAATACTTTTTTACACAGTAATATTTCTTTCATTCCTCCCAGGCAGAGCAATAATGAAAGGTAAAACCAATGTTGCAGTAACAAAATAATTTCGTGAAATTCAAAAATTAATACCTGCTAGAAGTGGTCCTGGGATTCAAACACTAACATCAATTCACTGAAAAGTTCTTGTTTTAATTAAGTACTTTTTCTCAAGAAAGGGTTCATTCTGATTTATTTTTCTTTTTTTTTTTCCTTCAAATGAAATGTAACGAACATCTTTCTGATAAGTGCAAAATCTGAGTTAAAATATTCCTTACATAAAATATTTTACCATCGCTTTTATTTGTTTTTCAATTTTGGCTTTGACATAGCAGACTTATATATTTTTTTTCTGAGACATTTACAAGAGAAAGCAAATGTACCCTCCATTTTAATTATTTCTCATGCTAGTAATGTACTACAGTAAATATCAGATATACAAACAAAGACAGAGAGAGATGTATTAAACTCCTGTGACCACCTTGGGAGTCATTAGGTGAACTGATAATAAAACTGAAGATTTCTTGGCTTCTAAGTGTATGTTTTGAGCACAAAACTTCAGTATTTTCTTAGAATCCAGCAGTGAACTCTCTTTTGTTTTAATATAAAAGTTGGTCTTAAGTCATCCAAATGATGTCTAGTTTCCCAGATGAATATTTGCCACTATTTTAAACAGAACTCATTAATTTCTATGGATGTTTAGCACTTCCAAGGCCTATTTTTCCTTTAGAGGCATATGTGGATTTATGTAAGCCTTACACACACAGCAATGGTCACTGGACAGAATCCAGAGTGCTTTAAATACAGAACTAAATGCCTAAATAAGTTTTCAGGCAAGTTGAAACTGTTACCAATTTACTAGTACCTACATTTTCACCAGTGCAAATCACAGAAGGCTGTGTAATGTAAGAAGTATTTGCCACAAAAATTAACACTAAAATGATATTAAGGCACAGAAATGGTAATTTTGAAATACCTAAAGCTATTCATGGATAACTTAAAAATCTGTATCTGTGACATCAGATATCTCTCTTTATTTCAGTCGCAATGAGTAAGAGAAAAAATTATTTATTTTTTTTTATCAGATAAAACACTCTTAAGTAAGTTAGTTTCCAGGGAGATGATTTGGTACTTCACACAATCTATATGCAAAGATCAATGGATAATAAAATGTTTGCTTACCCTTAGTGGAGTTGAAGAACTGTTTTCCATATTCACATTGTATCTGAAAGCTGTCTGTGTTTTTAATTATGGGAAGGCCTTTGAAAAGTGTTCAGGACTGAAAATGGTTCTGTTTCCAAAATGTGTCTTGCTTAGCAGAATAAAGATGGTAGCTAAATTCTGATACTGTAAATAAGTTTTCAAAACTGGCTAAGCACCGAATTAGGATGCAGGATGGAGTATGAACTTTATTCCGGTTTAGCTCAGATGAATGCACCAGAAAAGATGTAGCCTATATGTACTGATTGTTCTCTGTTATATGAAGATTCACATAATAAAAAGTAAACAGGGATACAGGAGAGGTGATGGACTAACTTTGCCACTGTTGTGTAAAAGATATTCTATATTTGAGTGATTATACACTCTTACAGCTGAAGACATTGAGAAGAATTAGTCAATTTTTTTTTTTCTCAAATCCCTCCAAAACTGAAAACTCCCATTTCTCTTTCACAGAATGAAAGTGGAGAAAGATTTGTCCAAGTGACAGAGGAGGTCTGCAAAAATCACGTCCTAATTTGAGGTCCTGTCTGCTGGAGAGCTATGCACTGCCATGCACTGGTCTATGACTGTGTGTTAGTGTGATGTGTCATCAGGGACAAGGTCCAAGGTTTGACCATGATAATCCTTCTTACTAGAAGAGTAATTGCTCCATACCTTCCCTGCTCTTTTCTCCGTGTTTTAACTTAAGTTTTCATACCCCTGTATTTTCACCTTTCATTTTACTGACTTCTGCTTACATGCCCCTCCACTGATTGTGTAAACTCTTCCAAAAATACCAACATTAAAGTCGGACATTCCAATGGTGTAATGCTCGAGTGGATTCAAAATTAGTTGTCTAATTAGAGGTCTCTAGTAGTAGGTCATGCTAACATATAGCAATATGCAGAATAATAACAAGCAATTCATTTCCAATCCAATATACAAAATACACTAGTTTGATGTGGATATGGAAATTGTGCTGTCTTGTAGTATTTGATCTCCATACTAGAAGTTATAAATTGCATCAGTCTTGACTTATGTTCTTTTTTTTTTTTTAAGCTGTTTATCCTTGATTTTTGACAAAAGTACTATGAACAATCAACATAATTATTTTTAAGATTGAGACTGATAAGTTTTTGGAGTTCTTACAAAACAGGTGTTCTCACTCCATTGTATTCTTATTTAATGTGTTCGGGAAAAAAATCTATGTTGAAAGTTTTAAAATGAAGTGCAGAAGAATTTTGTAGTGTGATTAGCTGATTTATTATTTGCTTAAAGTAGACTTCTGGGCTCTCTCTACAGTCAAAAGAAAGAGATAGAGCTTTGCTTTTAATATACCTATCTCTATGGACTATTGAGGAAACCTAGATGATTGGTAAAGGCTAGGTGTCTAAATCTTAGATGGCAAAATTTAGATGAGACAAATCCCAGACTTAGTACAAAAGTTTCAAAGATTTAGGTACTGTTGGACTGTCTGCATTTTCCTGGGGTTGAACCAGGTTAGTACAAACCTTTTTCTTCTGTGCAAAGTTAATTAAGAAAATCTTTGAAGATTGGTCTACCTACCAAATTCTTGTTCTTCTGGATACCTCAGAAGGGAATAAACACCTGGAAACAGCACCATGACAGCCTGCGAAAAAGATATATATTGCAGAGCCTTTGGCGTATGGGTCCTTGCCTTGCTTAGAGTAAGAGATATTGCTGCCTAGTCTGTGTGTTGATCTGTATGAAATGGTTTTTCAGCCTGTTTCTTAGTGGATTGAATTATAAAACTACTGGCACCTTCAGAACTGAATCCTGAAAGATGCAGAGCTCCGTCAGTTCCCACTGCTTACAGTGAAAACTGAGGATATTTAGCAACTCGTCAGTGCTCAGTCCCACCTGAGTTGCTAAGAGCTGTAGAGGCGAGGGACCTTTCAGAGAGCACTGGGGACCCAGGTGGGATTCACGTAAGTACCTGCAAACATCGCATCGCCTCGGCAGTGAGAAACTTGAACATCAGTCGTTAGCTTGTTTTCTGCCACAAACACTTTAACATAATATGCATTAAGAAGAGAGCAAACTGCCCTTCATTTTGGCCCGTATTGTTAAAATTCTTGGATGAAGATACACGAATCAGATTCTTCACACCGCATCGATGTGATTTTGTTAGCCTCTGCCAAGCGCTGGTTCAGTAATTCCTAAAGTACTTGTAGCTTACAATGCGAGATGATTGACAGCCATTAAAGTGCTATACCTTGCCTTTTGAGAGAGGAAAAATGCATTACTGATGAGAACTGGAAAAATTAACTATGAAAATCATGAAACTAGCACTTGATTACTATTGGCTCAAACAATATTCCTTTTCATCATGTTTAATCATGTGCTGAGACTAGAATTCCTGTCCCATTAAGTAAGAGCGAGGAGACTATATAAAAACATCCATCTTTCCAGCATGAAAATTCAACTCTGCTTAGAGCTCTGCTGGTGTCTAAGTGAATTTATACTGACGACTCCAATGGCTCATCAGATCAGAATTGGTCTTTTATCCTTGTCTTCATGTTTCTGACCATGTCATCTATTTTTCAGAATTGTAAATGATTATTTCACTTCTACACCCAGCACAAAGGCTATTTTCTTTTTCTGGAGAAAATATTTCTCTCTCTCTCTTTCTCTGTTGTTTTTTTTTTTTTTTTTAAGCTGATGCATTGTTTTCAAGGGCTCTCGATAGCACATCACATAACAAACCCAGCTCATTATTATGCATTATCTACTGCTGCTTGCTGCAATGCAATATTTACACTTTGGCATTAAGGCAGGAGACGGCCCTCGTTATGCAGCACAGCCACGGCTGATAGATCGACACAACGCTTTTTCAGAAACATGAAGAATTGAAAATGGTTCATCTGGGGATTGCAAGTGCTATGAATTCTTTATATCTAACAGTTGGCCTGCACTGACCCAAAGGATATTAGATTTCTTAGGAGCAAACGTGCTATGCTGAAATGTACTTAAAAAGCTCGATCTCAGCGGCCTGCGGTGGCTGCCCCCCATCATCGTTGGCCTTTGCCAGACAGAGCTTCGTCTCCCTCTGTGCAACCCTTGCTCCCTGCCTCATCCCTCCCGCCGGCTGCCTTACGTCTTCCGTGCCGGCATTATGCAGGCAGCGGGCGGGAGGAGGGAGGGGGACGCGAGTACACCATTAGGACCTGGAGGAGGTTGCTCCCAAGCCTGGATTTTATTGCCATGTCACTCGGCTTCTTTTTACAGCTGGCAGGCCAGAGCGACCTTTGGCTGCCTCTTCTCGTTTCTGTTGGCTCCTTCCCCACCAGCCCGCGTCAAAATCCGCTTCTCTTGCGGGTCTTTTAAAGGGCTGCTCTGCCCTCGTTGCTACTGCCTACGGAGCAGGAGGCTCTGACCTCGGACTGGAAAATGGAAGGGGGAAGGAGGGAAGATGAATGCTGAAGGGCCCAACACTTACCAGGTCTTGCTGCTTTAACGACAGCGGTTCTGAGTCTAACCTGGCGCGGGACACCAGCAGTTCGCCAAGGGACGGGAAAACATCGCGGGTACCAGCCAAGCAGGGAGATGCTGTGGAGATGAGGGATGACGTGAGGTGTCACCTGCCTTGCTTGAAGCACAAGGCAAAATCGCCTTTGCCACGCTAATGAGACATTCCTCTAACCGTTTCTCACTGAGGATCCCTATACCTTTAGGTAAAGGATCCCTTTACCTATAAAAATTGAGCGCCACAGTATCATTCTGCAGTTTGTATCAGTACCACCCCTGTTTCTTTTTTTTTGAGACAGATCACCTTACTCATGTCGCTGTTGGTCAGTGAGCCTACCTACCACTTGAGAACCTCTAACCACTGGACAATGCTCTTCTCCCTTTCTCTCTGCATCCTTCCACACTTTGTGTCCCCAGAACATCCCTACTTCTGTGTCAGAAGCTGATTGCTGAAAAATCCTTCATACTAGCAGAAAGCAGGATAGAAATTTTTTTTTTTTTTTCCACCTAGGCTGTAGCAAACCTTTTGTTTCTGCAAAGTCATGGTGATTTTAGAGACCTGCCCAGGTGGAAAGTAAACTTTGTGTGCATTGCACTAGCTTCCATCACCATGACCAGAAGTGAGACCCTGTATGCAGCAGTGCAGTGCCTGGCTCTGCCACTGCGGCTCTTGTCCTTCCCCTCATTCGGACGACAATTCAGAGAGGGTGGAGGAGAGAACAGAATTTGGGGGGCTGAAAGCTGTCAGATAATTGAGACAATTTTTAATTAAACTGTGCATTTCACTAACTACTATGTGCAAAGAGCTTTATTGTAGTGTTGCTGTGGCAACCTCAACTTTGAGTGTCCTGACATGTGATTAAAAACTTAGATTTAAATGTTTCATTAACAAACAGAGTTGTGGGGTTTTTTATTCACAGGCAGCCACCAAACTCGCCGATCCTGAAGACCGAGGGTCAGATTGTCACCTCAGATTTTAGTCACTGAGGGGAGGGATGGAGAGAAACAGCCATGCAGATGACTGAAAGCTTATGAGGGAGAGATATCTTTTTCCTGACTTACAAACGCCTGCCCTCTTCTCCCCCCTGCCCCGCGTCTTCCCACTCCCTAAGGATGCTATACCAATCAGACTTAGTAGCTTAAAAGGCCATGAAGGGAAAAATGTCAGGTGTGAGCTGCTCTGCTCAGCATGACAGGAGTTCAGATAAGAACACAAAAAATACCACATGGGGTTAGACATAAGGTTCATTTAGCCTGCTAACCTTTGCCTGGCAACAGCAAGTAGCAAATGCTTAGGATATGTATAGACTTGACCTTTCTCTCACAGACCCTCCCAGCTCCTGATAACCACTACTTAAACGTGTCCTTGCAAATCTCCCCCAAATGGTGGTTTTTTCCTAGTAAAGATCTTCTGAGCTAGGAGAGGCATATCCTTTCCTTTTTCTTTTTTTTTTTTTTTTTTTCCCCATAAGTGGCCAAACCTCATCCTTTGAAGAAAAAACGATTGCTGCTTGTATTATGATGGAATGGGATCAAGGATTCAGGGCAGCCCTGTAGGCAAACAATGAAATAGAGGCATCCTAGCGTTAAGGCAAGATGCTTTCTCCTTTCTTTTGTTCTTTCTGTGCCTTTTAAGAGAGAAAAGTAGGATACACACCCTAATGTATGTTTCTGTATAGAGATGGGGATCTGTCTTGACATGGCCTTCTCCTTTCCTAGTTAACTGTCATAACAGCTTCATCCTGAAAATCTGGGCTCAGATCACCATCTCTGATTTTAGTCACCAAAGGTAATGAACGGACAAAGAGTCGCTTGTATAGCTAAATTTCCATCAGCCAACAACCCTGAAATATTATTCCTGAGCTCTCCTTATGTCTTTTAATATCTTTCAGGCACAGTTCTCATTTAATTTACTTAGGAATATGATACAGTGGAAAGATGTTATATGTTAAATAATGCACTTTCACAGGAAAATGAGGTCTACATTAATGCAACATTAATCTCATCACTTACAATGCTGGGTGTCTTCATCGCCTCATCTAGCAGTGGAGGTTCACTCAGTTCTTGGTTTTCCCTTGTTTCAGGAAAAGAGGTGAAAACTCAGAGGACATCTAACCATTTGTGTAACATAGGAGCAACACATGATTTCTGGACTTGCTGGGCAATTAGTTTATGCCCTGAAGTGTGATATTTGATTACCATCCTTACAGACTTAGTTTGCGGTGCTAATGGCCGTAAAATTATTGAGTTTCTTATTAGATGCAGTCACAGAATTTGTCTCAATGATTTCCAGTTGCAGTGAATTACCCAGACTGACCATATGCTGCATGGTCTGTTCCATACTTGCTCTCTTGTGACTTCCCAGGACCATCCATGCATCAGGGTTGTAACAAGAAGAGAGAAAATTTACTCTAACTTGTATAATTCTGAACAGCTCAAACACAGCAAGATTGCTTGCTTACTGATCTGCTCACTACTCTAAGCTGTATGTTTGTTTAAAAACCCTATCATATTTAGAGATTGGTGAGAACTGTATTTTGCCTGGTTTTTGTTTTTTTGTTGGTTTTGGTTTTGGTTTTGGTTTTTTAATATGTATTTTACAGGTTTTCTCTGTCCCGAGTTGGACAAAACCTTATGACTTACGAAATATTAATGAACATACACAAGTACGAAAGACAAGCTTTGGTAAACTGAACTATTTCACACTATGTCTCCTGTGAGTCTGGAGGATGCAAAAGTTAAAAAAAAGTTTATTAGAAGAAATAGTAATTTTTATTAGAGATGTCATATATTAAAAAGAAAGGAACATGACAGTTATTCGTTTAACTCTAATATTTACTATATTAGGAGATATTCTCTTGCAAAACATCTTTTTAACACTGACTCTTTCCTGATTCTTTTTAACTAATTATAGCCTAAATTCTCAAATCTTAAAAAGCGAGTTTTTCCTTATATTTTTGTACCTACCCACATGGGTTTTCCCAGCAGTTCTTTTTCTTTTTTTCTTTTTTTCTTTTTCCTACTCCTTTTTTTAATGCTAGAACTATTTTTCCAGAGACTTTGTTTCCAGCAGATCGACATTGTATCCAAAATCAAAGAAAGATTTTAAAATTTCCCAGTGAGTCCTACAGATCTCTGTCCTGAGTACTTTACCTCAAGATTTTTAACATAGCTAAATAAAACAGTGTCAAAGTTCTGCAGACAATGATTCAAGTGAGAAGCAAATAATTATAAGGATTGAATGAAGAAGAAAATGCATAACACAATTTCAGTATGTCCACACTTTTCTTCAGCAGGATTAGGGGAAAGTGTTCTCAGAGTTGAGAAATGAGAATTGATCCCAGTTTTTAAATATGTTAGTGCTGGAGTGATGGAGCAGAGTCAAAACATCTACTTTGGGTACCCTAATGCCTAAAGAAAAAGCTCCTGGCCTCAGCTTGTTATATAGTTAATTATTGCTTAGGAAATAGTAATGCAAGGCTCCTACATTCCGAGTAAAATGAGTTTGCCAAGAAGAAACATCAGGAACAGAGATCTTTCCAGCCCACTAAGAAAAAAAAACCATGACTATACAAATCAAGGCTTCATACTGAACATTGTGATCTACTGAGAACAGAGTTGCAGGTCCTCACCCGAAAGGGCACAGCTGAATAATGGTCATCGTTTCGAAGAGACATTTTTCAATTACAGGTAAGAATATTGTTTCAAGGATGAAGAATCATAGAACCATAGAATGATGGAATCATTTAGGTTGGTCTAACAGGACTTGAGGTCTTACCTTCCACTTCTCTGAGGTGACCCTCACTACAGAATTAGGGATGGATTGGAGAGGGACAGGTGAGAAGTCAGATTTGATATGAAGGTGTCACTCTCCTTGAAAAAAAGACTGCAGTGCAGCCAAATGCATAAATCATGGTCAAAAAGAAAGAAAAAGCCAGAAGAAAACTGGTCATATAGTTAAGCAGTTTATGCATATCTTCATATTTTTGCATCTGTGGTATGCATATAGGCTGCTTTCTCCGTTAGGATGCTGTGACGGTGCATATTTGGTACTTGTTTAAAAACAATCTTAAAAGATGAGATTTTTCACATTATCCCCTGAGCAAGGACTGAAAGGAGAACACCAAATGGTGTGAGTTGTTTGACAAAATCCCTCTCCAGTATCTGCTTTAAACAATACATTCATTAAGCTTTGTAGTCATTAATGAGGAACAAATGGTTCTTGGTCTTTGTTTGGAGACCTGAGGTGTAAAAAGAAAATCTAGGATTTAGAAGATAAATGTATTACCGAAGACAACCAGCATATTTTTTGCATTATACTACCAAAATATGTTTTCACTTTTTCTCTTTGCAAAGTTTGCATCCCTCTCTGCTAAATTTTGTGAATGACTTCATATATTTTAAAACGTACAAGACTCTTTTTTTCCCTTTTGTTATGTTCTTAGATGCAATGCAGTTTAACTGTATTTTATCTGCCAGAGGTGGGAACTATAGATCTAAGGGAAGCTGGAACTTCCCTCAGTTGCCTGCATTTTTTTTCCTTTTTTGCATGTCTCAGAGTTTTGATATTTTCCCTAGTGACGGTTGCTATGCTATTCCTCAGCACATTGGCTGGTGATCCTTGCAATGCCTAAGGTACTAAGGCATATTTTGTACAGAATATAATCCTTTTTTTTTTTTTTTTTTTTAAAAAAAAAAGGTTTCTTGGAACAGGAGCTCAGTTAGAGTTTTTTCCCCAGAGATGATGTCAAATTTCTCATCGACACACAGCAGAGTCAAAGGCATACAAAGTTAATAATGTCCAAAGACATTTTGTACGCAGTCCCCCAGCCTGTTATCATTAGGAAGGACACAAAATTAGCCAGGTTCAAGTAACTGCCTGATTCATTAAAACCAATATCCCACTTCTGGCAGATGTCAATGAAGGGATGCAAAAAGGAGAAATCTCTGCATTTGTTAATAACCAGGTGTGCCGCTCCTAAAGGGATGCGGATGTGTGTGAATATTATCTTCCTAATAGCTTGCAAACCCACTTTAACATCTGATGTCTGAGATCATGAAATTGTCTTACACAAAGTATAAATAAGAGAGAATTTATTTTCTCCTTGTCCGGTTCCATTTAACAGTGAATTTCACTTGTATGTGCAAATAACAAGACAAAAATCTCTTTTCACAAGTGGCCCCTTATCACTTGTCATCTGCCTTCTCTCCCAGCTCAACCTGTTTTCTAAGCACCTGAACTGCCTTATGAAAAAAAAAAAAAACAAAACAAAAAAAACCCAAAAAAAACCAACCAGCACTGTTTGTCCTCGTTTTTGTGAACTCTGGCAGACTCAGGCCTCCGGGAGGAGTTGCAGGCAGGTAAAATTGACAGCAGGCTATAGCTGACTGCGTGTCTGCCGCAAGGATCAGCTCCCCCCAGGCCTGACACACGTTGTCACCCTTGTTGCACTAGCAATAAAGGATGCATAGGCTGGCAGAGTCATAGAGGAGAGATCTTTTCTGAGCATGCACCAAGGCTGACATATTGGGAGACCTGTGTTTGGTTAAAGCCCAACACCAACTTATATTCTTGAGTCAGGCTGTGTGAAAAAATTGATTTTTCAGAGTTGGCTGCCAAATTGGGGAAAAAATGACGGTAGCAATAGAACAACAAAACCAACAAAAAAAAATTGAGCTAAGTGTAAAACTTGGGGGAGGAGGGGAAGGGGAAGAGTTTATTGCTGAAATAAGAAATGTCATTTTGCTTGACCCAAAATGAAAAATTCTGTTATGGGCACTCGTAAGGAAAAAAAAAAAAAAAGCAATCACCATCACCCACCATTTCCTCAGTAGCTTAGGAGTTAGCACATTTAACTCTGGTTGTAAGACATCCCTGTGTCTGAGGACATCTGAACCCATTCATACCTTTGATGAGGCTGCTAAGCTCACAGGTTTATATGTGATCCTGAGCATTCACAATATCCCTGACTCATATTGTTCCACCAAAAGAGTATACAATCCAAATTTGCTAAGGTAGCTGAAAAAGAAGCAAACAGAAACCAAAAGCAGGAATTACCATAAACTACTTATCTAGGGCTACTTTTTTTGTCTAGAGAGCATGGGAAAGGAAATAATTTTTCAGTTACAGCATTCAGTTTCTCATTTGCTACATTTTTTCCCCCTGCTGTGATTGAACTTTTTTTTTTTTTAATCTGTACATGATTTATCCATATGTCTGGGGGTGGGTGACAAACTTCATTTAAAGTTAAATTCTTCAAACAGTGTATAAGAATATTAATTGCTGTAGCCAGCCTGTTTCAAGAACCCAGGCTCTGATAATCAGGTCCCCTCTGCTAATATCCCTGACTGATGAATGTCTCTGCCTGATGTTTAAATATACCCGTTGGGATCTCACACTATTTAACATGCATATAAAAGCTTAAAAATAATCCCAGGGAAAGTCCCATCCTGAGAAGAGGGTAGTGTATCAGTGTGGGCACTTTGCTTGTATTCACATTAGGTGTTTTATCACAGTTTACCAGGTGCTGCTTGTACTGGTTTGCCACTATTTGCAAAGAATCTGCCCCACTAGGGTATAACATTTAAAATTGGGCCACAGCATTACTTTTGTTATTATGAACTGAGACAAAAATTACACCGCTTTATTGGAAAATAAGGAGGAAACATGGAAAATAAGGAGGTGATTGGTGACAGCCAACATGGCTTCACTAAGGGCAAATTGTGCCTGACAAATTTGGTGGCTTTCTACGATGGGCTTACAGCATTTGTGGATAAGGGAAAAGCAACGAACATCATCTACCTAGAGTTGTACAAAGCATTTGTCAGTGTCCCACATGACATCCTTGTCTCTAAATTGGAAAGACATGGATTTGGTGGAGAGACCATTGGATGGATAAGGAATTGGCTGGATGGTCACACTCAAGGAGTTGCAGTCAATGGCTCGATGTCTGAGTGGAGACCAGTGACAAGTGGCGTTCCTCAGGGATCGGTATTGGGACTGGTGCTGTTTAACATCTTTGTCAGTGTCATGGACAGTGGGATCGAGCGCACCCTCAGCCAGTTTGCCAACGACACCAAGCTGCGTGCTGTGGTCGACACGCTGGAGGGACGGGATGCCATCCAGAGGGACCCTGACAGGCTGGAGAGGTGGGACTGTGCGAACCTCATGAAGTTCAACAAGGGCAAGTGCAAGGTCCTGCACATGGGTCAGAGCAATCCCAGGCACAAATACAGGCTTGATGGATTGAGAGCAACCCTGAGGAGAAGGGGATGTTGGTGGATGAAAAAATGAATGTGAGCCAGAAATGTGTGCTTGCAGCCCAGAAAGCCAACTGCATCTTGGGCTGCATCACAAGAAGCATGACCAGCAGGTCAAGGGAGGGGATTCTCTCCCTCTACTCCACTCTCATGAGACCCCCTTGCAGTACTGTGTTCAGCTCTGGGATCCCCAACATAAGAAGGACATGGACCTGTTGGAACGAGTCCAGAGGAGGGCCATGAAGATGATCAGAGGGCTGGAGCACCTCTTCTATGAGGACAGGCTGAGGGAGTTGGGGTTGTTCATTCTGTAAAAGAGAAGGCTCCAGGGAGACCTTATAGCAGCCTGCCAGTACCTAAAGGGGACCTACAGGGAAGACAAGGAGGGACTCTTTATCAGGGCATGTAGTGATAGGAAAAGGGGTTTTAAACTGAAAGGGAGTAGATTTAGATGAGATGCAAGGAAGAAGTTCTTCACTGTGAGGGTGGTGAGGCGCTGGCACAGGTTGCCCAGAGAGGTTGTGGCTGCCCCATCCCTGGCAGTGTTCAAGGCCAGGTTGGATGAGGCTTTGAGCAACCTGGTCTGGTGGAAGGTGTCTCTGCCCATGGCAGGGGGGTTGGAACTAGATGGTCTTTAAGGTCCCTTCCAACCCAAACCATTCTATGAGTCTATGATTGTATATTGATTAGAAAGTTGCTGAAGTAGAAGTGATAAAAAATGCTATTCTGACAAGTCATGGAATATTTCTTTAATTTCTGTGCTTGATGGTTGGCTAATGCCTTTCTATTATTTTTTTTTTTTTAAGTAGAAGTTGTCATATCAGTTTCTAACCATGGTTTATATTTCTAATCTGAAAGAAGTTGTTTAAATGGAGGTAAATGCAGATAGAAAGATTTTTTTTGGCAATCATACTATGAAGTTTATGTTGTATCTAAAATAAAAAGATTATATCTTTATCATCTGTTCTAGAAATCTGGATTTGTTTATTGATTTCCATCACTATTTCAGTAACAAACATCATTCCATTATACTTTGTCTGTAATCCTCCAATATAATCTTCATTTTTTTAGACACTAAAGACAAAATCAAAATCAACAACCTACCAAATATAATCTGTGGAAAACCCGCAAACCAACACATCTGTTTCCATGAACACAGTAACCATCAGAAATACATTTAAAAAAAAAGTATTATCCAGCCATGGCCTTGGACACCAATATTTTTACTTTCAGCACAACACTCACAATACCCACCTAAATAATTAAAAGAGGAATTTTATCCAACAAGGCACTTTTCCAGGGCAATAGATTCTTTTGAAAGAAACATTAAAATACATCACAAGAATTACTTCCACACGTCGTAGGCGCAATTTGTTACAGGCCATTCTGCACTGCAAACTGTGTGGAAAACCGATGAACAATGATTAAATGAGTTGTTTAATTATACATTAAACTTATATGGGAAGATCATATCTGCTCAGAACTCTTCCAACTATTCACAGTCTGCAAATCACTAAACTTATCAGAAGAAAACTCCCTGTAGGTCAAAAACATGACAAAGGGATCAAGATCATAACTGAAGAAGTTTAAACATTACCAAAGCATCCCCATTACCACAGTAAATATTCCCACAACAGACTCATAAAACCTTTGATCTTTCACTTGTCTTTTTGCAGCACATATCACAATTCATGAAGTTCACCAAATGTCCTACTCATGTAACGAAAGCACAAGAATGAACCATGTAGACAATACAAATGGACAAAACCACCTCCGAGCAGGGAGATTCTTTCTCCTACAAAACAGTTACTCAGTACTATTTCAACCTTGATGATCCAAATGGACTTACAAAAGCCTTCTAAAGCCAAATCTGAGAACTAAAATTCATGATTAGGTTGGTTACCAAAAACCCAGATTCAATCTGAGTCTTGATTTTGTGATATATTATGATGTTTCTCCCATTGGCCATCAATATCTGTATGTTCCTCTACAAACATCCCTTCTATTCCTTGGTACTAAGGGCCTTTTCTAGATTTATGACCTGATACTTATATAATTGAGCTAACAATTTGTTTTTAGTTTTAAATCAACTTTAAAAACCACTACTTCACTTTTGTGTTCAAAAACTTGCTTACTTCTTTGTCTACACTGATTAGTCTAATAAAAGTTATCTTTACTTACAGCTTCTCTACGATTAAAAAATAGTACATATATTCTACTGTTTTTCTGAATTTTAATAATTCTTCTGAATCATTATTTTGTCCATTTATTGCACAAACATTTTTTTCAGTAAAGTAGGTCAGTTGAAAGATTTTTAAAAAAAGACTTGCTGAAACTCCTAACTCATCTGCCTATATTTTTTCCCAGATTCACCTGTAAGTCCACATCTTTCTGTAGTTTTTTCATACAAAAAGATAAATTTAGGAGCAAACTTTAGCCAAAAAACATTTCAGTCATTTTTGGCCAAGGAAAGTATATCTTTTCTAAAGCAATTATGAAAACTTTCAAGATCTCCTGGGACCACAGGATGCCTTAAAGTAATTATCAAGTGATGTCCAAAAAGTCAGTGGCTGATGTGTAATTAAAGGTGATGATTAAGAGTAAGAACGTCTTATGTTACTTAAGACATCTGCAATATAAATGCCCCTATCTCATCCACTTATCTTCATCTCCTTTGTAAAGCCAGTGGAAAGGAATTTATACCATGATTCTTATCACCTCCTTTAGGAACTGCATTACAGTGCAGACATTTCAATATTTGTCCAGATGATTTCCACCCTAGACCCTGAACATTTTGAGATGCTTTAGATGCTTAGTGGAGATCAATCCAGCTGCCAATATATCACTATTGGAGTAAGGAAGCTGGATAGCAGGTGAACTAGACACACCATAGGAAGACCCAGCAGTGCTTAGATTAGGTATCTACTTCTTGATAAGCTTTCAATTTCTAACTCCACATTTCCTAACAGAGGCTGATTGCATGAGTTTTCATCCCCAGGATTTCCACATACGGCGTATAGACTAAATATCAAAGGTCTCTGAACTGTGAGTGATATTTACCCACAGTATACGTGTCATTAACAAGTAGCTAAGAAAAGATTGATCTAGATTCTGACTTTAAGAAAAGATCTGGCAGTTGTGTGTGTACAACTTGTGTTACCAGCAGAAGTATTATCCTTCTAAAATGGGGGGGGGGGGGGTGACACGTTTAGAACTACATACATCATGTTGATTCCGCTTTCTTGGCTAAATCATGGCAAATTGTTTCAGATTGACCAAATTGTTGTTGCTATTTTGCTTACCACCATACTTTGTTTTGGATCATATGAAACATTATATTCTTGTCTAAGCTATTTTTAAATAGCAAATGTGCCAATCAAGGCTAAAACCTTAAAAGATACCTCTAACAAAATGAATGCATTGATTCACAATCCTATCACTCACGTACCATCTGGGGTTACTTGTAATTTCAATTCTTGCCCATCTTTGCCTGATTCAGAGCAGTAATATGAAACTGAGTCACTCACTTGAAAAAGATGGGTATCTTTGCATTTGGGGCAAATGATAGCATAGCTAATATTAAAACCCTAGTCCTTTCTGGAAACTACGTTACTTAAGAGTAATAGTAAGTCCTTGATCCTTCTAGATACGTCACCCACCTGCAGTTTGTTGGCACATGATGGTTTCAGTCTCTGATCCATGTCCACTAAACTATTTTCACAAGCGGATACATTTCCACAGCAGCAATGGAGGGAAAATAATCTCAGAATAGCCGTAAAACTAGTACTGGGAAACCCTTGTTGACACAGTTTCCATTCCAAGTTATCACACAGATCTCAGTCGCTTATCTGAAATATGTGTCCTGCCTTTTCACAAGCACCTTCTCCTTCACATAGATGACACCACCTCCCACTTAAATAAGTTTCAGAAACACTGAAGGAAACCATTAAATGCTTATAAAAAAATTCCCCTCCAAAAAAAAGTCACCACTCCATTTGATGCAAGTTTGCATGTTGGCAAAGTTTTCAGCAAATATAAGAGACATCAAAATTATTTTGCTAAACTATACTAGAAGTACTAGCAAACTCAGCCATTCCATCTGCTGCCTCCTCACTCCCCAAACACCTCCGCTTAGCCTTTTTCTCTTTGGCTCGTAATCTGCATAACCCACACAGGAACAGAGAGGGCAGGTCTGTGCCCTCCATCACAGCTATTGTCCACTTCACAATTAACAGTTACCTGTTGTGTTAAAAGATTACTTTGTCTTACTGGAAATTGGAACTCTTGAACAATGTACAATTACTGCAGGCAAATGAGATAGCAGATGTAAAGTTTCATTTTTTTATTCTTTGTAAGGTTGCATTTCTTTGTTCTTTGCACTCCCGAAATTCCCTATGCATTCAGCCAGAAATTTATAAAGGCAAGAAGAGAGTAGTCTAGCTCCTCAAATGATGCAGTTTTGCAGGTGTGCATATGAGAGAGGAAATAATTATAAAAATGATATATACAGAGAAAAAAAATACTGCAGATACAGTTTAGAATACCTTAGAAGAAACACTAGTTAGCAAGAAAAGCACCACAATTATTGATTTTATTGGGTAAGGAAAAATGATGAATTTTCCTCTTCTAGCAGATGGCAATAGCTTGTTGAATACTTAAATGGATTGGATTTAAAGATATGGCTGCACGTTATTATCCTTTATCACTGTCATATTAAAGCCTGGAAGATTTCATTCACTAAATGAAAACCACATTGGAAGATGCCATTTTATTTGGGAATGGGTTTATACACTCAAAATTATCCTTGGCACTGCAGTGTTAATACCCCTGCAGTGATAATTTCCAGTGTGTGGAGTTTTAAACATTATCAGTGGAAGATGGAGGGACTAAAACTTCCAAGGATGACAATCATTTTAGCACCCCTCTCCCCTGCTCGTGTCATCCGCTGCAAGAGCAGAGGCTGCAGTTTTGTGTTTTATGACATACGGCTGGAATGGGGCACTCCTTAGTATATTACTTATGCAGCTTGATATTTGTCTTGTATGATTATTTTTTCCTTCAGCTAAAAATAATTTAATCACACTTTAAAGCCATGAAAATTCCATTGCTTTTGCAGACTAGATTCTCCAGATTTATAACCTACTTACCTCACATGGTTTTGTTTTGAGATTTTGAGATTGGCTTTATTTATTATACAGTCTATAAAGTAAAATTATTCTAAATCACTCCTGTGGAACCATGAAAATGAAACCTCAGATAGGCGAGAGGATTTTTATGTCTTTTAATTAGAGCTTATGTTGCAACTTCAAATGCTGTGGCAAAATGTTCGTTGAACAGCCTTTTCTCAAGCTGACTACAAAGGACAGAACCTCAGCAATTTAGAGATGAGATGTCACAGCTTTTGAGTAGTTTCAAATGATAATATTAATATTGAAAATCCTTAGGTCTTACTTAGCCAGGAGTTTTATATAGGAAATCTGTTGCTTTATCCCCATTTTACAGCTTTGCGAGTTGAGGGGAAGGGAATGTTTGAATTGCTGTACTTGCCTCCTTTCTGCAGCTGCTTGGGCACAGCACAGTCATGAGGCTGTCCAGGATTTACTTACAGGTTGTCAATCTAAAGTCAGGCAATGATTATCGCTTGCTAAAATTAACCCTCATGCTTCAAGGTTTCGGCTAGTCAGTTGTGATTCAGAAAGTTTGGTCCACCTTGTGCACAATTAGCTCACTGTGTTCGGATTCCTTTTTCTTCTTTTCTGAAGTATCAGATAATCCATTCTCTATGTTTGCAGCCACCTGGACATAGCTGTTACCAATTTTCCCTCCTGTTCCCTTGCCTGTGGCACATAATTTAGTCTTCTGAAGATTGAAAAGCTTCAATTTAACTTAAGTCTTTGGGCTTAAGCTACTGCATGCATGTGAAACATAATGGGCTATGATATGCAAGCAGCCAGCCTAGATGATCTAATAGCACCTTCTGGCCATAAACTCTATAAAATTATTAAAATTATGAAATTGTAGAACATAAAATACAGGATAATATTAAGCCAATGGGAGTGGTGGAAACTAAGCACCTTGAGTATTAGGCCCCATATACTTGGTTTCATTAAACTCCAAGCACTAGAAATTCACTGAGGCAATATCATTACATAGGATAATAAAAGAAAGAGGAAGAAGCTTTAGGGCCACTTGACCAGTATCTCCCCATATTTGGTAAGTGCACACACTAAAACTGATTTTCAAGGAATTAAATGCCTGAGAGTCAATCCAGCAAACTAAGTAAATCCTGTCTCACAGAACACCTGCAATTCAATGGGAAAGAATTCTTCTCAACACTGCTTCAATAAGCTTATGTATGCAAATTTAACTTGATGTACAGACAGGTACCGATACTGTAACTCTGTCTCAACTGTTAGTGACTACAGAGGTTTAGGCAGAATGGGGATTGCTTTTTAAATTTGGAAAGTTTTAATATTTAGGGCAAGTATCTAATATAGTTTAATCAAAATCCTTTTAGTTGTATTTCCCAGTTACTTCAGCTAACAGTTATCTTAGTGCCAGACTTATACATATTTATGTATTTATTTATTTTCTTACTATTAATCGAAAGCAGGTTTTCATAATAATTATTCACATCTCCCAGGAAGTGTGGTGTCACGTGCAGTGGAAAACTAAAGTTAAACAGGCTTTGAACCTTGTCAAATTGAAGATTTATGGTATTTGCCCTGGGCAAGCTTGTTTTAGTCTATTCTCAATGGCAGAGTCCTCTCTTTCTCCTCTGCTAAATATCCTTACACAGAACCTTCAGATGTGTTGGTCCTGATCCCCCAAAATATGTTGTAGCTCTTCAATATACAAGGTAACTTGCCACCTAAATTTTCATGCACACTTATTTATAAAATTCAGAATGCAAAATACAGAGGTACTGTTTTATTAATCCCTGAATTTCTGTAACCAGGTATCTCATGGAGTAGACGCAGCTTATGGCAGATCCCACACTCGTGGTTCCTTGATGGGTATGACAGGTAGAATGTCACAGCTCCTTTCTAGTCTGGCTGTAAAAAAAAAAAAAAAACAAAAAAAAAACAAAAACCAGTGAAAGATGTTTTTCTCACACAAGCAGGTGATGAGATGGTCCATACAGGGTTCTTATCCCTGGATTCAGTCTAAATGTACATCTGGATCTCTAGATTGATAGAACTGACAAAACCAGTATGAAGGTCTACACTGAAACCAGGGACTCTCACACAAAGCCAGGAGAATCCTTTCTCCAAAGAGCCCATATTGTAAGAAGCAAAGGCTGGGACTTGAAAGTCCTTCCCAGGGCCACGTAGGTTAAGTGTCAAAGCAAAAGCAAAACCTAATCTCTAGACTCCCAAGTCATTGCTCTCCTGGATACCCTCATTTTCATGAAAATTATCTTCTACCATAGCATATGTCTTGATCATCACAAATAGGAACATACAGGACGAGGCTGTCCTTGCATGGGTCTGCATGTCATGAAAATTTGCATATTCAGTGTTCTGTTGTTGATAAGATCAAAGGCAGTTTGCCTCTGCGAATGCATATTTAATGAAAGCAAATATATACCTGAAATCTAAAACTCTTGCAGGTGAAGTTTCTGGGACTGTAGTTCAAAGGCTTTTTGACTGAAAGGTTATTAGAAATATGCTGAAAATAATTTTTAAATATTAACTCCATGTGATGCTTATTTCTAGCAGCACTTTATTTAAGATTATTTGTTTTCCTGATAAGAATGCTAGAATTATAGGACTGGACTAAACTGCCTGAGGGTATCAAGGATATCATTAATAAAACCACTTTGAAAGAGAGACCTCTTTCTGTGGTGAGCTTCATTTTCACCTAGTGCTGGCTTCATAGATAGATGCAAATAAAGGACTTATCCTGGTAGATGTTCCATCTCTACTTCTTTTAAGGGGGGTTAACAGGACTTTCTGATATCTGGTGAAAATTTGAGGACTTTCTCTTACATCCATGACTTACTTTTTCTTCTTCTTCATGTAATATAGTCATTCCCTTTCAATGAGAGTTTGTATCTTCACATTAACTCATTATCTACACTTGTAAACTGTCACTGAAGCAAGCAGAGCTTACAAGAATCTGGACACAATGTTGGCTTTTATTGGTAAAATACAATTACAAAGGTAATTGGCTCCTATATATCTGTGTGACACTTTCTTGGCAGGAGCTTCTTCCATTTCTGGATTGCCTTCCCCTCTTCCACTCCTCCTCAATATGTTTTAGTATTGGAGCCAATAGCCTGGTGACCATTCAGAGGTTATACTTGGCAGGTTTAGGACACAGATGCTGGGTTGCAACATTCAAGGGTTTGTGAGAGTTTTTGTACCAAGTTCTCCGAGTGGCTCAGTCTCTTGGACCGTGTGGCAATTACAAAATTACCGTTCAATACAATGAGAGTTAACTTGTTGATGAGCTACCTCCATTTTGTAGACCTTCAGTTTCTTTTTGGTTATTTTTATCTGGAAATAATTAAGTCCTCTCACCTTCACGATCATGTTTTCCAAACATTCTACCCAAGATGAGCTAATGATGAATTATTTTATGTAACTTTTTTAATGATAGAGTGCCTTGAAGACCACCCACTTAAGCCCCTATGCAGTCATTGAGACATATTACCATTTCTGCACCCTACTACAAATAATCCAAAATGTAAAAGAAAAAACATGCCAGGTGGCTGAAGTGGGAAGTGGGGCTAACAGAATGATGTGATGCTGTCAATTCTTCACCAGTCAAAAGCAGTAATCACAGCCCACAAAGTGCAAACAAATATAGTCATAGTCTCCTCCATGATTCTTTATGAGAGCTCCCTTGCACAGGATTCATTGTACTCAGCAGTTCCAGGACAAGTACAAGCTAGGTACTGCTTCATGTCCCATTGAGCACTGCGGTAGACTCAGACTTTGTCCTGAGCACAGGGAAAAAAAAAAAAAAGTTCCCACATGAAACAGGATGGGGATCCCTAGAGAAAGTTCTTCTTCAGGTAGTGGACTTGGCAGTAAAGGGGCTTTACCATGAAAAAATGTGACAACATGATGCTGACATCAGCTTCCGTGAAATGCGTTTTTAGAAAAAGCATCTCAAAGATAAATAAATGTGAATTCATCAGCCCCTACAACACCTGGCGGTGGTAGGCAACCTCTTCAGAATACAGGTGAAAAAGCTGAGGCGCTGCAAGATGAGATCTGGTTTAGATGTTGTGCTTTGCCCAAGCTCATGCAAAACAATAAAATGAGAAAATATATAGTTGGAGAATGTAGAAGCCTCTTTAGCACTCATTCTTCTTTTGCTCTTTTTAAGAAGGGAATATCTGTAAGATTTTTCAATAGAGAAATTTATAAAAAAAGGATTTCTTTGGAGGGGGTTGCTTTATTACTGGCAGAACCAATTGTCACCTCCATTTGGCCTCTGCAGAGACGCAGAAATGCAGTTTTTAGCTCTGGATCCAGTGAAGTCAGAGGCATTTAGGGATGTCCACTACTTCTGAAACTTTTGCCATCAGCTCTAAATGAATTTATGCAGGAGCTGAAATAATGTTTAATTCCTTGCCAGAATACAAAACAAGCCAAAACCCACGTTCTTTGGTCTTTGTAGGCTGGCTAAAGAGAACAATGTCAGAATTCTTCCATTAGTGCTTGTCAGGGAATTTCCAGGCTGCTGTGGAAGGCTCTATATTTTTGGAAGGTCCATATGCAGTTAATACAAGTAGGTGCTCAATAATCAATAAGCACATCCGAAAGCTTAATCAGGATGATTATTTGGAGTGTTATTACAATCTGTGCATGAATTAATCTCTTTGTTTTCTGCTCTATTGACCAGAAATTCTTCAACTTGTTAAGGGTTGAGTAAGTTTAGCAACAAAGAGCAAGCCAAAAAATATAGACAAAGCTGTAAGTAGAAAGAATCAGAATTAAGAGAATTCAGATAATACAGTGCAAAGTCAACAAATGTTAGTCTGACTAATGACTTTGTTAAGGATGAATTTTAGTATAGAGAAATAGTCTTACAAGTAATAATGTAAATGCATATTTAGCATAGGAGACAGACAAAAAATGTATCTGTGTCTGTGCATGCGCATGCGTGTGTGTCTATTCCCACTGCGGAAGCTTATTTTGTTCTGGAAACAAAAATAACAGTGTGACTTAACTCTCTCACTTTGCTTTGCAATTGGATATTTATGAATAGAGTAACTGTGGCAGCAAATATGTCATGAGCAATCAATAGATTGTCATATATGTACATAAAATATTCATCAGATAACTTGAAACTGATCAAATTCATAAAGCATGTTGTATCAACTTTGCTTACACCAAGCGCTGTAGGAAGTGTTAGTTCCATTGGCATCTATAGGAATTCTCACATTTGAGGAAAGATGCACAGTCTGATCTGGGAGGATTTTGTTCCTTTTTTCTTTTCTTTCCCTTTTTTTTTTTTTTTAAGAGTAGGCAATTAGGTAAATAAATACAGTACCAATTTCCTTTTGTCAATAATAGATCCTAAACTGTCAGAAAAATTTACCTAGGAACACAATGGATTTTCTACCACTGAAAGATATTAAATCACATTTTTATATATCGTAAAAGAGTTGTTTGATACAAAAATGACTGAGCAAGAAGATCTTTTTGTTTTCCTGTGCTTATGAAAGATGTTAGACTGTAATTTTCCTTTCTGGCCCTAGAATTTATGAATCTATAATATTTAAAGTATATTTGCAGATGATTTCTAAAAAAGAAGTGGAAATAGATTAATAATATCCATTGTTAGCTGAATGGAATTTGTTTGCCTCTTACCATTCACTGTATGCTGTCTATATATACCTATAGGTACACCATGTGCAAAATTTATGGAATATTTAAATACAGGTCTAATTTAAGTGAACATAACCTTTTGATCTAAAAAATAAACAATCTAACAATAGGAAAAATTGCAATCTGTCGAGACATATTTGAGTTATTTTGCAGTAATTGGCTTGGCAGCAGCTTCAGTCACAGATTTCTGTTTCACAGATTGTCCCCAAATGAATAAAAGGTTTGCTTTGAAATATAATTAATACTGCGTTCAGCTGCAAGACTTTCTCAGGTTGTCAAAGGAATTTGAAGAAGGTAGTTACAAAAAAAAAAAAAAAAGGAAAAAAAAGAACAGGATGAAATAGCTAAGCCAAATCCAAATCCAAACATGAGCTGAAGGACAGCAGGGAAAAACAGAAAGTGGACTGAAATACATGGCAAACACCTCTCAGGCATTCATTTTTTATCAAATCAGCCATCAACAAATACTTCAATAATGTTCCATAAACTGTACAGGCTCTTTCATACTGTCTGTTAAGGTATCACATATGATGGTGAACTATTTGGCTGTGTAGTGTATATACATTACAAAGAAGAAGAGACAAGAAAAGCCTGCTTTTCTGGTGCTGAAATCATGAATATCTGCTTCACATACACATTCATTTGCACTTTAAAGCTATGTATAAGTGTTTTGGTTTCAGAAAGACTGTTTTGGGAAGTCTCTAACTGACTCAGAGTGCAATGTGCAGCACAAATGGAAAAGTGGGGGCAAGTTTGATCCTCTTCATAATTAAGGGGTTATTCAGATCCTGAGTCCTCAGCCACCACGTACTACATTTGTTTTCCCACATTTTCTGCAGCATTAGATTCTGGATGTGCACGCAAGTTGGGGGAATATGAAACCTTGCTGGCAGTGAAATGAAGGCAGGAATTTGGTGTGCGGGGCAGGGCGGTGGTAGAGCTGGAGATGTTATCCAAGGGCATCGCTGGGGCTGGGCCTGATGGCCCCAGGTCATGGGCCATGGGCAGGGCTGGGGAGAGACCCCTGAGGCTTCATAAGGGCTATTATTTCCCTCACAGCCCTGGCACAACTCATTTTTCCTCTAAAGACCACTTTGACTACTGAGAAAGGGTTGGTCCTGACATTTTAGGTGCCAAAGTCCCATGGCCAGCGAAGCACCAAATCTACATAGCAATGTTTATAAAACTTCTTTGGTACTTACCTGCATCTTTTATGCATCAGTAGTTTAAAATATATCTCTAACGGCTTTGCAGCGAACTCCTTCTCCTATTTAAAAAAAAAAAAAGGTAACAACATTCCCTAATAAACATTAATGACTGTGAACAGTTCAAACCAACACAAGCCATATAAAGTACAATGGACTAACAATGTTTCCTAGGATATTTTTGTCTTGTAGCACCTACTATACTGTTTCATGCCGAAGGCCATTCCTGAGCTGGTATTGGAAGGCAGCTCTGGTTGGTATTGCGCCATAGTCCTGGTTTAATTTTCGTTAGGGAAGTCCACATCTGAACGAGTCACGCTGCATTCCCATCATTGCCAGTAAATAAACTTCAAGGTTCAGGTTATCCTGTGATGTATCAGATGGACCATCCTTTTTGATCAACAAAAAGAGATGGCCGCTTCAGACTCCTAGAAATTTAAGGTTGAATAAAAAAAAATAATGCCATTCAGTGTGATGACATCTTTATGTATGAACAAATTAAGCAGTTGCAACAGTTGACAGAATAGGATTTCCTAGCTGAAGGCCTAGAAAGGTGTAACTAAATTTACTAAATATCTAAAATTAGTTCACTTTTCTTCAGAACCCAAAAAGTGAAAATCCTCTTTGCTTTGCCTGGGTTTCAGCTGCGTAAATTAAGCACACAAACATCTGCAAGAACTGCCTCATTGCTTCACTCTTTAACTGACTAGCATGACAACATTTGGGTGAGCTTTCTTTTATCCCAAGTGGCTGTGGGAAGAAAAAGTGTTTCAGATATCTGCACAGGGTATTTGATACTTAGTCAACGCTGGCTGCTTTACTGGCCGTCTTGGATAGCTTTTTCTTAAAGCCTGGAGTAAAACTTTAAATACCATTTGCTTCATTTTCAGGCAGCTTCCATTTATCTCATTCAGGTCATCCAACAGGGAAGACAGAATAGTTTTGTGCCACTGTCTGTATGTAACATGGTATCACTACACTTACAGTTCACCAGGAACTTGATATTGTCAGCGATTATTTACAGTGAATTCCACATATTATCCAGATTCCTTTTCTGTTCAGGTAATGATCAATGAATTAGTTGCATATGTTGCTTGTCCAGGAGAGTTTTGGGAGGGTGAGGGTTTAACTGTAGTTTGTGTGCTTCGAGGAGCTTCACAGAGGGGTAAGGATTAGCAAGAATCTGTTACTGAGACAGGTTGATGTACGAAATGAAGCTGTTTGCAAAGGATACTGTGAAAGAGCAGAGAAAAGGGGGAGATTGAAGATGTGGCTTAGTGTATATCCTAAATCTGGCTGGAAGATGGGCTTTGAACAAGCTGTTATTTTCCACATGGGAGTAGCACTGCTACAGTAAAATGCCAGATTTCATCCATCATAATGTCATGGCTCATATTAAAATGTCTTGAGGGACCTGAGGGAGGGATGGGCAAAAAACATCAAATCAATTTTCAGGCAATTGCTACGGTTTTCAGAACCTAAGCCCTATGTGATGGCGTTATGGTTGCACAAAGGGAGGCTATAAATAAGGTCCATATATCAAGAGAGGAAGTAATTTAGAAAAAGGCAGTTGATTTGACTTTTGCATGAGGCTGAACATATGGTGGAGTACAACCAGGTTATCATTCTATATATTCCTCACAGAGATAAGCACCAAATCTATACTTATGAGAAATTAGCACATTAGTGTAGTCCTAAAAGTGACAGTTCTGGAGCAGGGTACCTCTTGTTTATCAAAAAAAAAAAAAAAAAGAAAAAAAAGGTTATAAGGTTATTTTACATTTGTTTAAATTAGCATTTTGTTACGATATGCAAGTCGAACACCATTATATAGTTAGTTACTTCCACAAGCTTGAACATTAAACTTTCTGCAGAAATGGGACTTTTTTACAAGATGCTTTTAAACACAGAGAATGGGAAATTAGCCCCAGGATAGTCCTGCACTAAAAGCAAGTAGACTTTTAAAGTTTAATAGTCTACATAAACAAGCATAAATAGATTTATTATGAGTTTGTCAAGACAACAAATGGTATGCATACCACAGCATGCATGGGGCAATGTTTGTACAAGATCACCAAGCAGGTGCCTTAGAAGAAAATTGATCTGCCTAATGGCTTAATATTTCTGGATATTGCATCCACTCCGGAACTCTTCTGTTTCCAGGTCTTTCTCCTGGAAAAGGACCAGCATATATGAAGATCTATTCAAGACACCTGAGTGCTTTCATATTCCATCTGGAAACAGAAGGATCCAGGGAGTTGCTTGTGTAGGGTCTTAGAAAAAAATACCTGTTTCTTAGGTATGTGCCTGTGGATGTTTCCCTCCTTTGTGAGCCATGCAGAAGGAAGTGAAAAGAAAAACACCCATGAAAGCAGGTCTGAAGAGGTGATTTTGTCTTAAATGGTCACTACGATAGACATTATTGACCTGCAACAATCACTAAAGAAAGAATTTTTCTTGTTAATGTGTAGTTTTAATCTTAGGCAAGCAAACATCAAGATTTACTACCCAGCAGCTGTTTATATCTTGTATAAAATTAGCAGCTGGCCTCAATCCTAGCCAAAGTGGACATATGGCTGAATAAAAAAACTACAATACTTAACACTAATTGACATACTTGTTGGCACTAGGGCTGGGTGAATAATTCAGTTTTTTTCTGTTTGGTAGCCAAACCACACAAAAAAAGTGGGGAAATTTGGTACAGCAAAATGTTTCAGCAAAAAAGAAAAAAAATTACACAATGATTTCTGCTCTATTCAAGTGTTTCATCAATACAAACATATAAATTTATTTATTTTCTTTCCAAGTTTAGTTGATGTTATTACTTGATCTTTTTTCTTTCAGTGTAGATGATTTGTTTAAGTACAAGATACTGTTCCAAAATATGAAGTCAGTTAGTTCTGCTGAAAGTAATAACGTTCCTTTTAAATAGCGAAATAAAATACTATGACATTCTCAAAGGACTGCCTTCATTTTTCATTTTCTTCTTGGCTGAAAATAATTACTGATTTTGTCTCAGTTTCCAGAGATTTTGTATTCCTCCTCTGAAGCTTTATTTTTCAGTAAATTTACTGTTCACTGGAAAAAAAAATAAAATTGGCCAGTTCTCATTGTTAGTCCCAACATGGGCCAATGTGCATGAAGACCAAAGTAAATTTAGGTCTAAGCTGTATGTGTGGGCCAGCTACATTGATGTCCATTGGAGACTGAGGATTTCCTCCCTTTGGCTTTATTTGTCATACTAACAGCTTGAATGTGTAAATTAGTTTGATGGCTTGTTCTTTCTTTCAGCATAGACCTCATAATGGTATCTATAAATGGTTCCAGTATAAAGTATCTGTCCTTTCCATCATGTTTTTTTTGGACAACATCCATTCTGAAGCTGTGCTTGCTGTGGTCAATAACAGCTTCCTTATAATGAAGAAAGCAGTTGTATGGCAGTTAGAATAATCTTGGAGTACAGATTATTTCTGAGAAAGAAACATTTCTGCATTTGGGTAAGCAGACCTGTTTCTTTTGGTGGGTGGTGAAAAAGAATGAAAAAACTCTTCAATCCTATCCACAGTACCTACGCTCATTTCTCCAGAAACACCAGTCTAATGAAAATCTAACTTACCCTACAAACAGCAGAAGAGGTGGGTTGTACTTTATGGACTATGTTTGACTCTACACAGTCAGTATACTCAATCTGCCTGACATAAATTTTTACACTTTCTGGAAACATTAGGCCAAATGCCCTCTTTCTATGCACTGTACGTACAGGCAATTATTTGTTTACAACTCCTTGAAGGTTTGAATTATAGGCAAAAATATGTAGTGATGGCAACCCATACCTGGCCACCATCTTTCTCATGATGTCTTCACCTCCTTGTTATCCCCAGAGCTGCTCCTAGTCTATGACAAAGAATGAGATCCCGAGTGCCCAGAGAAGATGATGTGCCACCAGCTACAGGATAGACCAGAACTATTTATCACAAGAATGTTCCCAGTCTGCAGCCTCCTCATATGGACTTCTCTGGATGGAAGAAACACAGAACCAGGAAGCCAGAAAACCTTGTGGACTATGCACTATTATATTTAACAGTTCAGTCTATCTGAACAGATATAAAGTCACCACCTAACGGATCAGTACCTCTGGTACAGGAAAGGCTGGCTTTATTGTAGAAGGAGACAATGTGGTTTTGTCCAGCCACAGCATCCCTGCCTCGTTTGAGCAATGTATAGGACAGCATTATCTGTGCATTGACTTCCAAACGGAAAGTCAAGTAGGACAGGTTGACTCAGTTGTATCTTTAAGTAAAACATTAATTTAGAGCTGGTAAAAGGCAAACAATTATTTTAACATAATGAAGAACTTCAAGTGGGGTGGTGGTAATGAGATTTTTGTTTGGTTTCAGTTGGGGGTTTTGTTTCTTTGTTTGTTTTCTGTCAAGTGTGAACATACAAGATGCTTTGAAGGAAGCCAGAGATTTTTTTTTTCTTCTCTTATGGTTCTCTGACATTGGGCCAAAAGCTTCATCTCTCTCCATTTGCAAACTAGTAGTTAATGATGTTTATGTAGAGAGTTGCTCTGTAATACCTGTGAATGAAAAGTTTGCAACCCCAGGTGGAGGTAACATATGGTAAAACTCTGCAAAAGCCAACAGTATTCCATGGCTTTTTACTTGCTGTGGACCAAAAGAATACTTCTTCTTATTGCAGTGATGGATTAATTAATCAGTTTGGTTAGCTGTGCAGTAGAACTTAGTTTCAGAAGACAGCTACCTCCACTGTTAGTTCGCTTTAGCGATTAAGTTATTTTCTAAGGTTAATTTGTATATTTTCTCCTCCTAGAATCCTGCCCTGATTTCACACCATTAATAGAAGTAATGCTATTGATTGACCAGGTCTTATTTAACAAAATGCATTAACAGATGTTTCTGTGTAAGCTTGATAATATAGTATTAAATTCAATGCAGTTACTTGAACGTGAGTGTCTTCTGGCCTCCAGTTACCATTCAAAAAGGTCACAGGTCTCCCTTAGGTCCTGCCTCATATTTGTCAGGTCTGTACAGATGCTGTGGGTCTCCCCAGGCTTCTCAAATGGCGCCAGACGTCTATTCATAGGTAAGTGAATGTATCTCTAAGGTCTGGATGCAGTTCCTGGTTCAGATAAGGTATGTAGTATGTTCACAAGTGAATTAAGTTTCTAACCTCCCATTTTTATCTACAGAGCCTATAAAGCTCTTCAGCTCATCAAATGCAGGATTCCACTACAGGGACAAGCTGAGTAGCTTTTATCTCCATTGAGCTCAATTTAGTTGACCACACAGGCATTTAGTATTATTTGAGATGCTTGAGTGTCTTTAAGACAACCTCATGGCGCTTACATATATGACATATGACATACGGGTACCTACACCTTCTGGAGCAGCAGCTGGTAGCCAGCTGGGATGCTCTATGGTATCTCGACTGGCAGTAAATGACTAAACATGGACAACTGATTCAAACCCTTCTGACTATATTGGAAAAGGACTCGATTTAGTTGCTAAAATAGGTATCTGCTGCCACTTAACACGGCAATCCCTCGAGATCCATAGGGCTGGCAGATGTGACACAGACCTCGAGAAGACTCAGGCCCCTCTTTAGCAGGAGATGGAAATCAAGATGACCTGAGTTACCTACAATGTCATTAGATGTGTGCTAGACAGCTGAATCAAGCCCTCTGTCTATACTGTATGGAACAGGAATAGCAAGTTCTTCTAGCTCTCACAGGGGCCCCTGCAGAACCAAAACTAATTGTCAAAATCTGGAGCTGAATTCCACCCAAAATATGGTGATCGCCTGAATTGGACACACACTGAACCAATAAAGCATTTAAGTATGCTAGTCAGTGATGTAAAAATAGCTTTTTAGGCAAGTGTTAATATGCACATGCTTAAAATTCAACATGTGCTTATGTGATTTGCTGATTCAGACCTTGAAGTGCTCGACCAGTCTTTCCCTCTGCAAAGCACAGATTAGAAAAGCATGTGATTTTCTTTTTTTCTTTTTTCTTTTTTTCCTTTTTTTTTTTTTTCCCAAGGCAGGAAATAATTTCTCACCTTTTCAAGTGCCACTTGGCTGTGGGTACTGTAAAAATTGTTACATCTTGTGGAAGTGCCAATTAGAGACAATAATTACTTGACTTGTCTGCTTTAGCATTAAAATGCCTAGAACTCCCTGTCCTTGGCAGCTGGAATTTTTATTTTTATGCTTATCTGATTTAGGAAATACACTTTTTTTTTTTTAATGGAACCTGATTTAATGATCAACAAGAAGGTTGCCCAAATTGTAGAATTCCACTATTATTTAAACTAACATACCTAATGTCTTTATTTCATCTATTAATTTTAGGAAGTCCTTCCAGTGTAGTTCATACGAACACTTTATATAATTTAAAATAATTCATATTAATTGTAACTGCAACATAGGTTTTATGTAGGATATACTCCTAGATCAACTATTCTAAAATTATATTGGATTTTCCCATCTCAAGTAGTATTTTCAAGGAAAATTAAACCAGTCTGTACTCATGAAAACCTAATTTACTTGAACTATATGTGTGCAAATGAAATGGAGTGCAAAGCAGAATTATATTCTTTTATATAACTCTGACTAAATTTTCTGGTGTTCAGGATGAGAAAGTGGAAAAACTCCAAAACAGCTAATGCATTTTGACGTATTTCTGCATTTTAGCAGAACCCCCTACAATCTAAAAAATCATAAAGCTATTTTTTCCAGAATGCTTTTATGAGCTTTTAATAATTCTCATGTGTAAAATAAAAGTTCTGTTTTAACTGCACATTAGGTACTTTCACCGGAAAATGCTTCCAACCAAATTCTACGGGGTTTTTTTAACTAGTACAGAATATTTTAGAGTTTTTTTCAGAACTATTCAACACCACGTCTGTCTAAAAAAGTGTATGCATAGGTGGGTGTTGATTAATGGTGCTAAAAACACTTTGTGTAGGATCTTATGCTAATTACCCTTTATACCCTAACCTGTGTCAGTTTTAACAATCTAAATTAGCATTTTCTCTTAGGACTAGAGGAATGTGAGAATTGTGAAATTGGCTCAGTAAGCTGAATTAACAGTGCGAAAATTGAGATGTTCTGTCTTTCCATATTAACATCTGCTGCTTGTACTAAATGTGATGTTCTAATCTAAGTGATGGAGACATTACCCCACCCCCTTGGAGGGAAAAAAAAAAAAAAAAAAAGACAAAAAGAAAGAGGAAGAAAAGATGGGGTGGGGAAAGAGAAATAAAAATCTTGCTACATTGTAAAAAAGTGTAATTGGTGACAATTGTTATCAGCAGTTCCAGGTAATCATGTCTGGAATAATGGATTTTTGACATGCAAGTCTTGAAAATTGGTTGCATTATTGTTGATGCAAATAGTTTAGTTTCTTTCCTATTACTGCTGTAGTAAAATGGAACACAGTCTTATAGGCAGTGGGTGATACAGAGAGCACATTGCTCAGATAAAATCCTGATTACAAAGGGTTCCATTTCGTTTATTTTATATTCTAATAGGAACATAAGTCTTTCTGGGTTCATTACATTATTAAAATAAAACCCCACATTTCTGAAGAGAATAGGAAGTTTTTATTATTGTTTCTTCTTCTAAAATACTGTGAGGATTATTCAGATTTTAGGTCTTAGGCACTGAGTTGATGAACAGCAGTAATCAATGGCAGAGAGAAGAAATTTGTGTTTTCAAGACATAATGATCTCTCCCAGACTTGTGAACAGCCCATTGTTGCTCATTATTATCATAATCAATACTGCCTAAAATATTTCCGGGCTGCCAGGACGGCATCTGTGTTAAAAGCAGCATCCAGGCAGCAGTGACTCGCTCCAGCTGAGTGCAAGTCAAACTGCAACATCCCACAGGCTGTATTTACTGGTCCTGGGAGCAGGAGGCTGGAATGAAAAACACCTAAAGCCAGTCGACACTTAAAGATTCAACTTTGTTCCCGGAATTCAGGCACTTAGAAATTTAAAAAAAAAAAAAAATTAAAAATAAAAAAATTAAAAATTAAAAAATTAAAAAATTAAAAAATTAAAAAATAATAATAATAAAAATAATAAAAACCCCACAACAACTCGATGACAACTGGAAAGGCATTGTGGCTATTGGGATGCAAAGGAGAGAGTCATAAGCCACACGAGGTGACTGATGCCATGTTCACTTAGCCTTAACGGGAGAAAGGATGCTCCCGGCTGGCTGGGAAAAACCTGCTCCCGCAGGGCTCCAAATCTCTGTTCTGGCTAGGCAGGACGATAGGGGAGCACCAGAGTCCCCGAGCTTGCTTCCAGCTCACAGCTATTTCATAACGATGCTGACGGCCTGAGCTCTTGGAGCGAACCGAAAAGTTGGAGAGCGCTGGTTCAAGGCCGCAATTCTCATCCTTCACTTCTTGGCAGGAAAGAAAGAGGGAAAGAGTTTCCCATTTCTATCTTCCTTACTGCTTGTGCTCAAACTTGTAAGAAAGATAGAAATAATGAGTTTGGCCCCCAGTCATCACTTCATTAAAATAAAAATCCTTCCTGACAGCCCAAATGCGATCTTTAAAATCTTATTACTTGTCAGAATACACTTTTATCCTATTTCTAGCCAAGAATGTTTTAAATGATTTCTTTTTATTTTATTTTTTCATCCCCGCAGCATTGCTATACAGAGCCCTTCAGAATCATTGTATCACTTCCCAAGAATTCAGTTCAAATTGAACTTCTAGATCTTAAAGGGACTCCTGACAAAATAGATTGCAAATAAAAAAATACAGAAGACAGCGTGGTTACCCCGATTATGGTAGTTACATTCATGCTTCTTTGTAAACTAGCACAATCCAAGAGATCAACAAAATAGTTTTGAAGGTTCTGGTTGAGTTAAAATGTAAATGAGTTGTCATCCCGTTGGCATTTTAGGGTTCAAGCATGTACTTCCATTAGACACCTGCTTAAGTGTCTAGCTGAAGTAGCACTTCAAAATCCAAACATCACTCCAGCCTGTGCTTTGCTTATTAGAACTAAATTTATGTGGACTTCAAGCAGAGCCCAATGTGTGAACCCCGACTCCGTACTTGCTACCCCAGAATGTCAGGCAATATACCGTGCTCAGGGAAACCCCAACTTTAGTGCTTTTTTTTATTGAGATGCATAATGACCCAGACAGGGCACCAGTAGCTCTAATACAGTAACAGATATTTATGTACCTAGGGCTGAGTTACACGTCTCTTTTATGGTTGGACTCGATGATCTTGAAGGTCTTTTCCAACCTAAATAATTCCATGATTCTATGCTTTAGTCTGCTGCACAGCTCACACCAAGTTTGTGCCAGGTAAGCATACAGGCTTAGGCACCATGATTTGCTCATTTCTTGTCTATCAGTTGTTCACTAAACATGCTCTTTATGTTTTCTTTTATCCTTGCTTCAAAAACCGCAGTAAGAGTGTTGCTATAACCTGACAATCAGATACTAGTAGACATAAAATCAGTTCTTAAGCACATGTAAATTTTCCCTGGTTTCTTCCACTTTATCTTAAAGAATGATAAAAGTGATAAATTGCAGCTTAGTTTGTCACCAGAAGAGATTTCTTCCCAAACACCCAGCAACGCTCATGAACCAAAGCATCACGTGCCATTCCTGCTTGCGTGAGCCGGCACTGGCAGAACCCAGGAACAACCACAAGACTGCGGAAGAAATGCAAAAAGTAATTTATTTTTGTTACCTCACCAACGAGGGGATCCCTGAAGCGGCACCTGGGCAGAGACACAGGAGTGGGGACGTCCACGTTAGAGGATCCCTGAACCTGCTGTTTCCACCTGTATATCGGGGATTCACGCAGGAGTAGTTTACCACCGTGCTTTGATCTTTACCACAGCAGGGCAGGAATCTCAAGCGTGTTCGATGGGGTGCCTCTAAGTTTATCGCAGACCTATGTTATCTAAACACAGATGTTCTACTTGTCAAACACACAAGACTAAACAACGATTAGTATGATATATGTGTTTTTCTACACCCCAGCTGCAAGTCACTTGAGCGTGTTTACAAGCCTCCTCGCCAATCTTCCATTATTTTCCCACACCGCTCCATGATCCAAGGCAAATCTTTTCCTGCACTAACAGGCAAGTGACCCCTTTCAAACCACTTTCTTATGTTGCTGGATATCACAAACCATACTGACTAGTCATTGGGCCTGTCCATCAGCTGGAAGCAGATTGATATGTGTGTATATATATATATATATATATAGTATCAGCTTTGTTAGTTATCTGCTTTCTCCTTCCAAAGCTCACGTAGTCCCACCCTGGGCAATCACTTGCCCCTAAACCCATCTGTGACTAGCATCTCTTAGGGCTGGGATATTTAATCAATTATGTCCAGAGCTGTGACAAGAAGATGGTTCTGGCAGTGTCATTTTGCATGTGTTTCAGTGCTGAGCCTTTTTGGCAAACTTGGTTTTTATTAAATATATCTGATCTATGTTCTACAGTCTCTTGGGGGTGAAAAGGCAAATTAATTTAATAATAGATTCACTTTCTACCAACATCTGTTTACAATCTGGTCGGGCTGTTATAAATATCACTTCCCTGTGTATCAAAATGAAGTCTTGTATTACTTATACTGCATTCTGGAAAAGACTCCCAAGAGAAAGAGAATCCCTTCTCTTGGGAAGGATTTTTATTTTATTTTATTACATTTTATTTTATTTTATTTTTTTCTAAACTTAAATAATATCACATTTGGACCTTAAAAAACAGTGATTTACCATTCCCCAGGTGCTAAGATACGCAGTGGTGTTATCTTGTTACAAAAGGCTGCAGAAATTAGGAAAAATAGATGCCAAGCCAAAATTATACTGGGTTTTTTTTCCCCCTTCTCCTGGAAACCAATAGAAACCAACAGTCCTGCTAATCCAAATGCTTTATTTTTTTGTTCTTTGCATCATGGCAATGTTTAGGAAGAACCTAAGAAGTGGTAGAAGTGGTGGAAGCATTCCAAGTGGTAGAAGTAGTCCAAACAGAAAGGCTGAAGAGACAACCACCTCAATACTTTCAGATGTTGGGCACCATCACTAAGCAAATCACATCAACTTGTGAATTTCTGGTGAAGAAGTGCTGGTGAAGAACATGTGCTCAAACACTTTGTCAGATTGGGGCCACAGCCCTCAGATCTTTGAAGTGTTAAGACCAAAAGAAGCATCCCAGTATGGAGCAGAAGGAGGTATGGCTGCCGAGGATATTAAAAACTGGGAAGGGCACTTTGATTTTTAAAGAGATGGTTTTGGTGGTGCAGGTGGTGCCTTCAGTCCAAACACCTGGTATCTCTGAGCCTTCCCTTAATTAGTTAAGAAATTAATCTGTTGGGTGTTATTTGTTATTCAGTCTTTCCGCTCATGCAGAAACCTTTGTAAAGAGTGTCATTTAGCGGGACTGTTATTTTACAAAGGTTACTCCACCATTTATACTGAGGAAAGCCAAGGCAAAGTCAAAGACCCTTCACTCCAAGCAGAGAGTAACAAGGTGCATGATAATTGTGGGTCAGCTTATTCCACAGACTCATTCCACGCCTCCTGCTTTCTCTTTGCCGGTATAAAAGCATTCCCTCGTACATTAGAGGTGATGGCATTATCTTCCACTCACAGCTAAAACAGTCTGCACCTGAGCTGTTGAGTTGGTCAAGGAATGAGGCCTGAAAGTCACTGGAGGGGAGAGAACAGTCAATGTAACCTGAGTTCTTTATGGTCTCTTGGAAATAATTTCTATGTTCTTTATCACTTAGCATTTCCAAGGCAAAAAAGGAATTACTACTAAGGCTCAGCCCATGGTTTCCACAACAGATAAGTTTTCACAATAGTGATGGTGAATTGCTTTAGCTTCCTAGTTCCACAGCTCTTTGCCCTCTCTGCAAAAAGGATTTCTCTGTCTTCTTCATAGATTTTACTCTTCCTCTTCTCATCTCCACCCTCTAACATTTCCCACAATTATTTCCCCCCCCCCCAATATGAAATTCTTGCATCTAACCATTCTTTTCCAGGGCCTGGAAGAGTCATCACCAGAGAAGGTGATGGATGCTTCTGACTCCCTTCAGAGTTGAAGACTCCATCTATTTTTTCAATACTATCTTCCAGCCTTGAAGCATTTATTTGTATCTTGAATTAGCAATTTCTTATCAATTCTTCTGAAGTCTCTTTTCTACTTCCTACATGCTCATACCGTGTTACTGGCTTTAAGAGGATGTTACAAAGTACTACAGTAACAATAGTAGTAAGAGTCTTACATTTTTTGGTGAGGTTAACATGAGTCCTCCGAGCTACCCCATCTCACACCTTTCCTTTTTCTCCCATCGCATCTCTTATTTACACATTTTTTCCCCTTCTGTGCAAATTAGTATAATGTTTTCCTGCAAATGTGTCTCTTTCCTGATATCATTTCTGGCATTCCTTTACCCTTTTTCATCTCGGCTATTGTGCTTAGTGTTTATATGCACCCATCTGGAGAGCTGGTTAGGAAGCACGGGCCAAAGTGCCAGAGGTAGAAAGACAGCCCTGCCAGTTCTCATTGGCATGAAAGATTTGCGCTACTCTCGTCCATGTCTCATGATGTCCAGTCAAAATCAAGACCAGAACAAGGCTCTCGGGCCAAACGCTGACTAAAAAGAAGCAAAGGTAATATGAAGATGATGCACATCAAAGGATATGACTTCTTGACATATCTATTAGTATCCAAATTATTTGTTTCAGATCATTACCATTGTCTGCTATTTAAAATCCTTTCTCAATCCTGGATGCTCAGTTGCCTTGGCAGCAGAACATGTTATCCCAACACGTAGCTGGCTATTAAACTGCGTGCATCTTACCAACCTCTGACTGAATACAGAATGTGCCATCAAAAAGAATGAAATCCCATGATCTGAGGAAACAAAACAGAACAAAAGCTCTCCATTTTACTACAAGGAAAAGAGGAAAAGCTACCTGTTTGTGACAACCCAAACTTCAACTCAGTTCTTTCCTTGTGTCTGTATGTAGGCTTTGATTGAACTCTGCAAAATTCTTACCAAGACAAACATTGGAAGAGCTTGTGCCATTACTGTGTCTCATGATATTTAATTGGTAAAGCAATGTCGTTGTATTTTAAGGTAGGACTGCAATGAGAAATGTCGTCTAAACAAAGGCATTAATTAAAGATCCCTGGAGAAAAGATACAAGTAACATTGTTTATACTCTACCTTTTGGTTCCCCTATCACAAGGTACAAGAGAAAGAAAGGAGGCAGTCACTCTCTTTGAGCCAGAGAAGGAACACATATCCCAGTTTAGCTTCTCCAAGTGACTTTGCAGCCATATGTAACATCAGAAAAAGGAAAGCTGTGACTCCCAGGATTTTGAAGGTGTGCCAGAATTGTACAGGATGGCTAACCAATCACTACCATAGTTTTCATGTTGAAAAAGGTTTGTTATTGTAAAGGAATATTTAATTATTTCTGTTTGGTTTTCTTATTTTTGCACTTACAGAGGGAAAGGCTGACCTCAAATGCTCTGGCACAAGGTAAGCATCCTGCTGCTTCCCTCACAGCCAATCACTCCTCAAGGCTAGGCTGCACTTTCCAAGCATCTTTCACCTAACAGATTGGGGGAAAGTGAGGTCATGAGCATCTGTAGCTGCAAGATCCTGGCTGTAAGGAAATAATGTTAATTGCCCAATTGCTGAGAGATTTCTCTCTTGACAAGTGAGTTTCTTTGGCAAATGGTAAGAGAGTGGATAGAGAGTCTGAAATACAGGGATCTCCACAAACCCACCTACCACCTGCAGCCCATCTGCTTAGCAACTGTGGGCACAGCGAACTAAATGTTTAAAGTTGTATTTAACATATAGCTGAACAAAAGCAAACTCCTAGTGCTAACATGCTAGTCCAAAACCTCCAAATTTATTTAGGGTTGACATCACAGGTCACCCTGCCCATGACAATGCAACATGTTGCTGACTAACAGCACAGCACCAGAACATTTTGCTAAATATACAGAAGTTTAAGATTTTTTTTTTCCTTCAAGAGATGGATTTCTGCTGTGAAACTTTCTTCCCCATGAGATAATAAAACCCCAATGTACTAGTTTTGGTTGGACATTGTCGTAGTTCATTACTTCTCTGACTTTCTGTGGTGGGTTGACCCTGGCTGGATGCCAGGTGCCCACCAAAGCTACTCTATCACTCCCCTCCTCAGCTGGACAGTGGAGAGAAAATATAATGAAAGCCTCATGGCTCAAGATAAGGACAGGAAAAGATCATTCACCAGTTACCACCATGGGCAAAACAGACTTGATTTGGGGAAAATTAACTTAATTTATTACCAATCCAATCAGAGTAGGATAATGAGAAATAAAACCAAATCTTAAAACACCTTCCCCCTACTTCTCCCTTCTTCCCGGCTCAACTCCACTCCCGATTTTCGCTCCCTTCTCCCCTCCAGCAGCACAGGGGGACAGGGAATGGGGGTTGGGGTCAGTTCATCACATGTTGTCTCTGCCGCTCCTTCCTCCTCACAGGGAGGACTCCTCACTCTTACCCTGCTCCACCGTGGGATCCCTCCCATGGGAGACAGTCCTCCACGCGCGGGCTTCCCACGGGGTCACAGCCTCCTTCGGGCATCCCCCTGCTCCGGCGTGGGGTCCTCTGTTCCCGGGCTGCAGGTGGAGATCTGCTCCCCCGTGGACCTCCCTGGGCTGCAGGGGGACAGCCTGCCTCACCGTGGTCTTCCTCACGGGCTGCAGGGGAATCTCTGCTCCGGTGCCTGGAGCATCTCCTCCCCTCCTTCTGCACTGACCTGGGGGGCTGCAGGGCTGGCGCTCTCTCTGGCTGCAGTTTCTGTTCTGCAGCAACTTTTCCCCTTAAATCTGTTCTCCCAGAGGCCCTACCACTGTTGCTGATGGGCTCAGCCTTGGCCAGCAGTGGGTCCGTCTTGGAGCCGGCTGGCCTTGGCTCTGTCGGACATGGGGGAAGCTTCTAGCAGCTTCTCACAGAAGCCACCCCTGTAGCCCGCCCCGCTATCAAAACCTTGCCATGCCAACCCAATACAATTTGGTTTCCTTCCATATTTTTCTCCAGCCCTTGCAGGCCACAATTCCATGAGGTGTCACTTGACCATTTGAAGCCATTTGAACGAATGTGACCTGAGAATGCAAACATTTTGAAATAGATGGAGATTAATTACATGGAATTATAAGGAGGTAGATGAGAAACTAATGGAAAGTCAACAGACCCAGGTTTGACCTCCATTCTGTCAAAATAAAACAAACCCTGTTGGATGATCTCAGACAAATCTATTTAAGTCTTTGTTCTTTCTTTGTTGGCTTTGTCAGCTTTGTCCTTTCAAATACAATGCTCTCTGGGACAAGGATTGTTTTTTCCCATGTCTGTGCAGTGTCTAATACAAGAAGTTTCAGCCTTGGTGGAAATCTTCAAGTGGAATCGTAAGAATAGTAATTATGGAGTCTTTGTATCCAGTGTCACAAGCCCTTAATGAGTTAATAGAAAAGTGTCAGTATTAATATTGAAGGAAGGACAACAGATACAGCCAAGAGGGGCGGAAAAAAACCACTTTCAGTGCTTGAAAAAATCCATAATAGAGGAAGAGTTTCTTGTGGAGTCTGTTTTATTTAGACAATAAGACATTTGTTCAAATTACAATAGACATTCAAACACTTCTTATTAGAAACTTTAAAATACTGAAGGAAGCTTTTCTTTTTTTCCATTGAAGTCTACAAGAAAGAGAGAAAGCTTCTTGCTTTCTTATTGCCCTGAGAAAGAGTTTTCTACCAGCAAGTGAAACATTTGCTAAATATAAGGTATTATTTTTTATGTCAAAGTCTTTTGACCATACCCATTGTTTATAAACATTTTCCAGTTTCTTCAGTGTCCTTCCCTTTTTCTAAAAAGCCGCAGTTACTCAGAGTGGAAGCTAACAATGGGGCTCTGAGCAGCGCGGTGTACCAAATGCATTGTACTGAATATCCCTGGGTATTTGAGAATGATGAAAATGATAGAACCTAAGTTTGTACTGCTGAAAGAAAAGCATACAATTGTGCAATTCTATTGATACAGAAATGTTCTTTGGGCTAAGCCTGATGATGGTGAATGAACGTGTTTACATATCTTAATTTCTTTGAAGCGGAATGTTTACCATTTTAGCTCCTCACTGTGAATAGAGAGCAGGGTTTACGTGGTCACTGAAAGCAACAAAGGATTTCAATGAGTTTCTGGCATAATTTCCCTGAGTTTTCAGGATAGTGCAGCAGTAGGAAAATAGCACCTCCAATAAGCTGCTTTTTGTGAGAAAGCTGGAGTTAGGAAGACGTGGACTAAGAGAAAGATCCTGCAAATGCTTATACTTGTAAGTAGTTCTAATGCTTTCATGGTTCAGGGCCATAAGCACATAAACTTGAAATGTTTGAAAAGTCCAAGTCAGTTCAGTTGGACCACTTAGTGTGTTTCAATTGGACACATGCTTGGTATTCTGGTGGGCTAGCATGCCCAATCCGATACTTACAGGGGAAAATGAGGAATACATTAGATCATCATGAAAAGAAGCAATTTCCAGGACAAAGGGATTAGACTGGAGGAAATTCCTACTCTTGTGGGTAAAATCTAACTCGCAACATTTGTCTTTAAAAGTTTCAAAATGGGTAATAGTTTCAGCAGCAAATGATGTGAGCATGAGTTTATTACAATTTTAAAATACTGGGAAAAAGTAGGGTAGTGCCCTCTTCCCCGAGTGATTCCACTGACATTCACACGAATACAAACAGGCCACGAAAAACTCTACTGAACATACTCTGCTTCCCTCAACACCCTCTCCCCCTCCCTGGTACCTTTCTGCTCACCTGAGAATATCACAGCAGAAATATTTTTGGAGAGCCACTTCTGAAGCCGCTTCCATGTTATTTACACACCCCACATTCTAAATCTGAGTGCATACCTGATGCTGCTACACCTGCCCTCCTCCTGTTATTGAAACTAAATAATGCCGTGTGGTTTATCTGGTGATATAAGTCACATTTCAGAACAAAGTGGGGCAACTCTTGCAGCACCGACCTAGAAGGGTAAAATAGATGCTTGGGCAGGATGAGGGTGCCCAGATCTCATAGAACACAGTCTACTTTCCAGAGCTGTCTGGCCTAGGAGGTACCTAAATAAAGTGGTGTCCACATTATGGAGTTTCCAGACTGTGAAGATATCTGAAACAAGAGAATGGTTTCTTCAAGCTGTGCCACAAGCCTGTCATAAAGCATTTCATATTATTTGCTTTCACCAGGATTCCTGGCTCTGACTTTGCCAAACCACAACATCCTTGGCATACCAAGAAGTCTGCGCATGGGTTTGGTTCCTTGTTGACTGAACTGCGTTCAACAGAGGGCCAGAACTGGGAATACACACAAAGCATCGTATCTCCTGGGTGTTTACGTAGTCCTAGAGCCAGGTGGGAACTCCTGCAGGTTTTTGGGGAAGCTCCTCATTTCCCCCAATCTCCTCTGTTGTCTAACCAGCTCCTCTGGGCAGAGTGCTCTGATGGGGAGAACACCCCATGGGGTGGGTGGTAATAGGGCTTGCCAAGAGACAGGGCTGAAGTTGCAGACTTGGGTCTTCTCTAGCAGTAAATGGAAATAGGAAAGTTATTTGCCCTTTCTCCCTGCCCCATATCTTCATGGTTTTGGCTTCAGAGGGTCCCTGATGCATCTGTGTAAGAAGAAAGATTCACTCAGTTCTTAAGATTCATAGCTTCAGGATAATCTTTTAGTGGTATTTTCTGGAAAGAAAGAAGAGCACACACCCTCAAAATGTCAGTCCTGCTTGACACAGTTAAGTATCCTATGTCAGTGAAACTTGCTAAAGCCACTATAATACAATAAAACATTAGATTATAAGTCTTTGGTCTTGTTCCCTTATTCTGCTTCACAAAATTAGAGGACAAAGTCTAGTGGAGGTTTTGCTTTGTTTTTTGAAGATATTTTAATTATCTGTGACTGTCTGCGTTGCGTTTGGAAATAATTAGCTTCACATATTTGGCCTGTTCTCTGCAGACATCAGGTGCTAAGAAAAAAGTGCTAAGAAAATTCACAAAAGCTATTGGCTCTCTTGCATAGCAGCTGGCTGAACAGATAGAGGGTTGGGGTTTCATTTTGGAAGTGGACAGGCCTTTGAAGTCAGCGAAATAACTCTCCTGGTTTAGATTCAATTTTCAGTCAATTGCTGGTCAGATTAGCTGTAGGACTGCTAGTGTCTTACTGGTGATGAGCTAAAGCAATTAGATGCCTGAAGCTTGTCATCTCCTTGTTAACAGGCTTCTGGGTATGCCTGCAGCCCCCTTATTTGCAGAAGACGGTAATTCAAATGACATCTGTGAGTTATTTATAGGAAACCAGTGCTGGAGCTGTAACCCATATAAAATCAGCCACTATTTTAGTTCCCTGACTGAGACACATTCTCCAAGACTCCCGTGCTTCAGGATGCTCCCGATTTCAAATGTAGGGTCAAGGCTGACCCATGTTTTTTTGATTTTTATCTTTTGTCCAGCTGTACTCAGAAATCCTTCTACTATTCTGTGTTTAACCTGTGTTGGAGGCTCAGTCCTGGGCATGCTGGCTATGAGAAATTAGAAAGAGTGCAGAAATAAGCAGGGGGCAGCAGGCAGCTTCAGGACTCCGTTAAAGAGCTGCTGGCCAGCCCAGCAGAGCCAACGTTTCTCAGAATACGTTCATTCACAGAGCTCATAAAGCAAGCACTTGGGTACCAGGAAGGAAATTCAGGAACATATCTGCTCAGTCAGTTGCAGAGATGGAAATGCTGGGTAACAGCAACATTAACTGTGAGAAAGGAGCCGCATCTGCTCTGTCACTCAGAAGCAGACACATTTTCTCTGCTTGCTGAATTCATCCACTGGCGTCATTATTCTGCGGATCATGCCGGCTCCTTCCATCTCCGCAGCAGCACCAAATCAAACTTTCTTGCTTTCCCCCTGCAACGTACAGGAATCCATCACACCAGTGCAGCTCTGTCTAGTTCAATGTGACACCTTTTGGGTTAAGCCCACAGAATAAATACAGCAAGTTTGCTTACCATTATTTTTCAGGTTCTCTTTTCATAACTTTCCCTCATTCCCACTCCATTTCCCCTTCCCCCCAAAAAATTACCTGGAAAGAATTAATCTTCTAATCACAGACAGATGTTTAAATTTGAGTTGAACAAATTTAATTAGTGCATAGAACTAAAAATTAAAATTGGGTGAGTCCCTTGCTCTTAATATGTATTAAAAGTGTTATTTAAGAATAGGTGTAATTTACTTCAGAGCATAAAATTGATCAGATCAATGCATATCAAAATGGTGCATGAATGCTGACATTATGGTAATTAATTAATCACCTAAATGTATGTTTAAATTGATGCTTGACAGAGAAGAGCCAAGAAGTTCAAAATTAATCAGTAATCCACACAGAACGCACATCTATTTTAGAATCATTTCTGTAGAACTTCTGTATTTCTTTACCAATACTAATAAAACAAGTATGTTTTGACTCTGGAAAATAACCTTAAAAGCATATTGGGATCCATTTTTATTACCACTGAGTTATCTCTAGGATAAATGTGTTTCTGTTATGCACAGGAAGATGCCAGATTGACACATCCATTCAGGAGTGCCAAACCATGTTCTTTCTGACTGCTATATTGCTTCCAGTGAGAGGTTCTGTCACCGGATCTTAATTAAGCCTGCTGTTGATAAAGCTCAAACCAGATTAAACACAACATATTTTTCATTGCTACAGTCATTCCTCAGTGACATTAGCAGTCAGAAGTAGAAACAGTTCCTTTAGGTAGAAACTACTTATATTTTGGTTTTGCAAAGGATTTAGGCTGTTGTGATCACCTCTGAACACCTCAATTAACCATTGTTATCAATTTCTCATTTCTCATACTCGTGCAACTGAGAATTTGTATATTTATTTTATGTGTTCATATATTTCTATGTATACATATTTGCTAGGGATCTAACCTCCTACTCTGATGGAGGTCTAACTAATACACTGGATGGAGTCTAGAAACTAACTTCACCCCAGAGCAGACATTTATAGTGAATAGCTGAATAGCTTTTCAGTCTTCACTGACTGTATTTTATATATATGTCCAGGGACTGTAATGAGAGCTGAGACATCTAGCTCACATATAGAATTGTACATCTCAGCACTTAAGTCAAAGCATCTCAGTGTGCATGTTGGATATCACTCCTGACTTTTCAGCTGTGCCATTTTTCCCAATTATATGACAATATCAGTAATATTTTATCTGTCATAAAACCTTAGTTTCTTGAATCTGAATTTGGCTTATATTTATGTAATTCTTTTCTCTGCTTGAGGGCTGAAAAACATGAACACACAAATAATTCCTAGCTGAGCATGTGAAAAGCACATGAGCATAAGTTAAAAAAAATTCAGATATGATCAGAACCAGGCCCCCTCCCCAAAAAAAACCCCAAACAAACCAACCCCCAAATCCCACAATTTTAAAACCAAAATGGCTAATTAGGAACTTCTTACATTTGGACTGACAGAGTAGATAATTATTTGAGTTTTTGAGAAACCGCTTCACCATCTTTCCACCTACTCATGTAATGTCTGTGGAGGAAGACTGGTGAAGGAGCCATTGGCATCAGGCAGATACTGACTTTCACCTCCCGCACCAAAATTCCACTCCGTTAATTTATTTGAAAAGTCCCTATCACCATGTGTGCACTGCAGCAAACAAATGTCAATAATACATCACTGATATGGTGATAATACTAATATTTATGTTCTGGATGACAGACACTGGTTTGGAAACTTAGGAGCCTTGGAATTGCCTTCCCAGGTCTCCTGCCAGACAACTGTGAACCCTGCAAAGGTCATTTTGTACACTAAAAGCAGCTGTTTTCCCAGCTTCAAAAGACTTTCCTTTTTTTTTGGAAGTCTTGTCTGCTTAATCTGTAAATCCTCCAGGGTGGACACTGACTTGTTATGCACAGAAAGGGGTCCTGATCTCACAGGACCTCCATGTTTTGCCGTAATACAAATAACATTAATCTCATACATATTTGCCCCTGTTTAACCTGGTTATGTGTATGGGCAAAACATCTCATTTGGTGAACACATTTTGAAAATGAGAGTTATTTTCTGAATTGCTTCCAGCTGATGATTGAAATCCATTTTACCATCACTTAATGATAAAAAGTGAGCTTGATTTACAAAACAGAACTGCTTTGCAGTTGGACTAATGCATCTGGTATATGAACATTCATTTCCAAAATATTTGCAGTTTGCTCCAGTGGCACAACCTGATGTGGTCAACATATTGTGGATCAACATATTGTCCACAGGACTGTGAAAATTCAAGAGGTGCATAAAAAAGTTTTGACATAGTAATACTGACAACACCCAATAAACCTTTTCAAAAGGCATTTCTACAGTTTAAAGTATACAATCCTGTTTCATGAAAAGTTAAACCTTTGATTTTGCTATAATGGTTCTCTTTGAGTTACTTGGCTCTGTCATATGAGTAAGACCTCATAAATCACTTGGATATAACTCAGAAATTCCCAAGTTGTAGTAGCAAAGACAAATGGTGTATAAAACGCTTCAAAGTGTCACGCAAAAGCAACTCCAAGCTTTCTGTGGGAACTTCCTTCCCTCATCTGATGTTAAGCCTTTGTGTAGACAGCGAGCACCAGAGGACCGGCAGTGACTTGCCTCTGCTTTCAGCATCAGTTCTCACTTCTCAAGCCAGCTCTGCTCACAACAGCCCCGACAGAGTCAAAATTTAGGCTTCCTGTTCCAGATGCAGAAACAAATCCAAGATGTGATGAGCTTGGCACTCACGTGGTAGAGAAAAGCACTAGTGACTGCATTGAGTGTGAACAGAGATCTGAGAGGAAGGTGCATTTGGAGTCCAAATGTTGGAGCGTATGAATAGAAGATAGGGATCCAAGGATGGAGATCTCCATAGAAAATAGAACAAAGCTGACAAAGGCTGGAAGAGGAGCTATACAATCTCACATATATGTTTTTGCCTGTGGGTTCATGAGCTCGCACATGCAACAGATCACAATAGCTCCTCTGGAGTCATTTTTGTCATTTGGGCTGAGTTGTTTAGTAAAACCACACCAAAAAAAAATCCATACAAAAGCAAAGAGCTTGAAAGCATCATTCAGGCACCATAGGGCCTAGACACTGCATAAATTCTCTACTCATTATTTCTGAAAAATTTGCTGCTGCCCTCTTACCAGCTTATGCTGATTGTCTTCCAAAATAAGAAATATCCCTGACTGTTTAGCATAGAAAGGAAAAGGCAGCATTAAAGCATAAGTGATGAAATAGCAGACAAAGTTGATGCCAGGGGCAGGCTGGTGTAAGTCTCCTCTATAATTATAAAATTATACAAAAGAGGACTTCCTAATTTGGAACTGATTATTTTTTGACTTCATAAAACTACAGGGATAATTCATTCATTGCCCTTTTCTGCTCCCTTTAATTAGGCATTTTCGACAAGTCCCTTCTTCAGCATCAAAGTTTTTTATGAAGCAGGGGTAAGACAAGCTTTTTTACTCTGAATCATTTTAGATAATAATGGCAGGATATTGAAAACATTTCCTCAATGGGAGAAAACTTTCTGCATCTTCACATATATAAAACTGCTGCATAAAGGTAAAGCAAAGTTAAACCAAACTGAAGTCCCTCCATATTTCACTAGATGCAAGAGCAAAAAGTGACCTAATACTTCTGGGTTGTCCTAGTATCTTCAGCACAGCAGTGTCCTACAGGATCTCTGGCATGGTAGTATTGGTTGTCCCGACCATAACTACTAGGTACCTTCCTCATCTTGACCAAATCTAGTCCCACATCTTCTTCTTGTCATAATGGTGCCTTATCTGCCAGATTCTGGGAACTGGAGAGAGGGTAGTTGCTGGTAGTTAACACAAAAGGAATATTTGGCTTCAGAGAAATAAGACTTACAAAAAATTAGCTATGAGTAGATCAGCTTGCTTCTTGATACTTTACCTGTTTATTCATTTTACAGTAAGTACACACTAGATAAATTGCATAAACAGGCCCTGGAGCAGAAACGGAGGGATCCTTACTCCAGGATGGAACCCCAAGAGATGCTGGCTCACCCCAGCTCTGCCTTTAAAAGTCTTGCACACCTTTCTGCATTCTCTATAAATGTAGATGTCACCTCCTCCCCCTTTTCTGCCTCCTCCTCCTCCTGGCATTTTGCAGAAAAATGCTTATCATCAGCTCTGGTTTATGCTGAAGACGAGTGTTTTCATTGCGTTAGGCTCATTCTGATTGTGCTCATCACATTGGGCCCCTAAGGGGTGTGAGGTGGAGGAAAGCTTTGTTGGGTCCTGGGCACACCTGGCAATCATATGCTGAGCTTTGCCAAAGTAGTGGCAGCTTTGGGGACAGCACAGAGACTGCCAAGCATGGTGGGAATTATTTAGTGAAAACATAGATGCCAGTGGATTTTCAAAGATCTAAATATTTATGGAGACTTATTTATTTATTCGCTGCAGATGACCTGAAAAACCAAATGATCCAGTGAATGACTAAAAACTAATGATAGACCTGGGAGTCACACCTAGGTATCCAGAGCATCCCATTTAGTGCTTAATCATAAGTATTTTCACAGATCTAGTGGGGCTTAACGTTTGCACTTGCATTGCTGAATTGCAAGTCTCCTCTTGCAAAAACGTGTGTGAGGAATCAGACTGATGCTCACGTTGAGGATGATGCTCATCTGGAGGATGTGTCCCTTTTCTTTGGTGTTAATTTTCAGTTGTTTAATTCAGCCTACAGCAGACAGGAACACTTGGGTTCCCTGACTAAAGGGAAATTAGTCAAAATTCTAAAAAAGGACAAAGTAATTGAAATACCTCCTTCCTGAACAAACAAATGAAAAACAATTTCATGAAATTATAAAGACTACAAGATACTTATCTGCTTGCTTTTTAACTTGCTTTGGGTTTAAAGGAAACATTTTTAAGGTTGCTGAATGTTGGCACTGAAAAAATGGGTAATGAGAGGAAGAACAATGCTGATATTAGCTTCCTTTTTTTATATAATCAATTCTTTCAGTGGAAAATGCCTCCTCATGTGTTCCTCAGTGGTTCTGTTTGTGATATTAAGACTAGAGGAAATGATGTCAAAAACCAATGTCAGAAATGTTGCACGGGTTTATAGCAAGGAGTAATTAGTTTAGATATCTACAGCAATATGCAATGCTCTATGGTATACAGGAGCAAAATGCCATTATGATTATTGCTAGGAACAATACAACATTTTCTAATACAAACAAGCTCCCCAAAGGCTTGAAACTCCAATCCAGCTTCTTAAATTCAAAGTCAGTGAGTGAACATGCCAAAGTATAGCTGAAGGAAACAAGCACTGTGGCTGTACAGAATAGCCTGACTTTGCTTTTTTTTTTTTTTTTCCCAAGTTGTGTCCAAATTAAATCATTATGGTTTTCCTCATTTTCAACTGTTTATCATTAAAAGAATGAGTTCCAAAATGTTTTTAAAGTATTAAATGTAGGTTTGTTTAAACATTTAATTGTACTTATTTATGTAAAAAACTTCATGGGGGAAGGGTAAAAAAATCCCCAAAGTAACTCTAAATCACAAAAAAAGTATACACAAATTAAAGCTCAGTATTATTCCACTCATAAGGTTGTTCTGGAGAATTGCATGGACTTCATTACAAGGTAGTCAAGAGTCATAATTAGAATCTACTGAATAAGAAAAATGCAGGAAAAATTTTACTGTCCTTTTTCTTATGATCCCAAAGAAGCTCTGACTCAGATATTATTCTGCTGCAAATTAGAAGCACACTAAGCACATCAGTGGAACTGAAAATAAAATTGGGCCTACATATGTTAGTCCATTGCTAATAATCCTGCACTACAAAGCCCAAGCTTTTTCCCCAGTAACTCTCTCAATGTAAACCAAGCTGTTCTTCGTACGCTGAAACTAATGAGGTCTTCTTCCCTGCAGTTTGGTGTCCTGCCTCTCTCCACTTCTCCACACCGTGATGTGGTGTGGGACCATTGCAGTATAACTTCTTTCCTTCAGTACCACCAAGGTCCCGACGTACCCCAAGTCCTCTACCACCCCTCCAAGCAAGGACCATTCATGCCGTGATGACGCTACTGACCGACCCCTCATTAACTCAACTGGTTGGACAGACGATGATAACCACTGAATTGATACTTTTGCTGAAATGAAGCCCTTCTTCTCTACCTCTGGTCTGACGAATTTCATATTTGGACTCCTCACTAGCCTGCCAAGTTGGCCAATGAGTTTTAAAGGTATTCGAGAAGTACAGAAAGCAGGGCAGTTGTATAAGCCCTGTATCTTGAGTTAAAGAGACACTAAGTGCTAGAACTTCATCAACTTTTCAGCAGATTTTAAACTCAGAAACTCCTGGCCACAAATCATAGTTTTTATTTAGCTAGGAAGGTGCCCTAGGATCAACTCTTTCCCACTTATAAGTGTCACCGTGAAACTACCAGCTTGGGTGACACTGAGGATCGAAATCCAGACTTCTGCCTTTTCAGTAAAGGGCATGTTTTGTAAGTGTGCTTTGTATTAGATTTTCACCTTCTGTGGATTACAAAAAAAAAGGGAGACCCAATACAAACTGCTGAATTTTGAGTCATCTAGTGTGTGTTATGAGGTTGCATTTGTCATACTATTATTTCCCTGGGTTGGCCGTACCAAAAAAAACTCATGTGCTGAGGACTTAGGGCTTACAGTGAGCTCCCACCACAGATCGCCTCATCAGTGAATCTCCAGCTACCTGCTAAGGACAGGTTTAAGCTCACTTTCCAAGCAAATACAACATTTGTTCAACCAGGTTCAAGGATATGACCTGAAAAGTGTCCCTAATTGGAGTGGGTTCACAATTGCTGTTATATGGAAAGCAAATGATATTTATAGGCCATGAGAAAGTAACGTGCAAACTGGAGTTCTTAACTTTCAGGGGAATTTCTGAGAAACTTTCTGATGACTTCAAATTTGATTATGAAAATCACACTTATCTACTAATTGCAATTAATTAATTATTAATATTTGTAATTTGCCTTAAGAAAAAAATTTAACAATACTTTAATAAATGTTCATTCATCAAGAATCACAGAAAATATTTGAAAATTAGAAAAAGTAAGCTTGAAAAAATCACTGTACAGCTACTTGGAACAATTCTACATTTTTCTCCAGAAAAGGCATAATGATTCAGTGTTAAATTTTGTCTCACCAGAAACCGTTATAGAAATTTTTTTGTTATTATTTTCTAGTAATTTTTACAAGACCTTTCAATGTGTTAAAAATTTTCCTCAACAGTGCGTTAATCTAGAATGCCGAATCTCTGAAAACTTCTTTGATTTGTATAACAAACAACCTGACCTTCAAAAATGTACAAAATATAAATTAGCCTTGGTTTTCGAAGCTATCACAGTAACAGTCCTATAAGTTTTGGTATCTTGTATCTAATTCCAGCACATATTCCCTAATTTAGTAATTTCAGGGTATCCACTGGGTAGGTAAGTCTTTAATGAAGACACTCATTTTGCTATTTTACTTTTTTCTGCCCCTGAGAGTAAAAATTTGCCCAGTGTCTCATGTTGTGCACTCTTGCATTTTAGGACATTACTTTCTTAAATTTCATTTGATGTTTCTTTAGAATAATTTCTCTTCTATTATATAAATGAATGAAGCACCAAAAAAGACTGATGGCTTTGCATGAAGCTTTTCAGTTATTTTGATTCTGAGAAACTAAGTACAATTTTCAAATCCATTTTTGTTCCATTTACAAAGATATATAACTACAATAAGAAGACATTAGGGTTTGGGGTTTTTTTTTTAAATCAAACTTGGTCTGTGAGGATGGAATTCATTGCACTAAATTTTAGGCATTTAAAAATTAGACATTAAAGTCTGCACTACTCAACGTAGGCAGGTTGTTCATTTGTAGTCAATTAATGGAATAGATGCTTCCAAGGGTGATTCATGTGAGCTATGTGGTTTAGGCTGAAATGTTTCTTGGATGCTTTTTTCCCTCCAGTGACTGCAAAGAGACCTGCTCAGTCTTAGATGTCAAGCTTTTAAACACTAGATTACTCCTACATTTCATCACCTAGATAAGTTTTTAAAAAATTACCTTGCTGGCCCAGCCTCTCTAACTTTCAGGGTGGGAATTTTGAAAGTTCTGGCTGACTTCACAATGATGATGGTAGAAAATCTCCTGCTGATTTTGGGAGAGAACTATCAGGACAAGATTATTTTTGAGACCGGGTAATTTACGCATTCTTCTGCACACAACCGATGTGGATTTTTTTCTTTCTATTTAATTTCGAACAATGTATAATCCATGTGCAAATCAATTCACTGAGTTACTTAAAGCATAAAAACATTGTAAAATTCACTGTTTGTATTTTGACTCAGTTCTTCACTCCCACTTCTACAGACGAAAACACGCCTGAGCAGACACTTAGGTGTTATTAGAAACTCAGTGAACACTTTACTGGCTGGATCCTCCATTACTCAGTGAACTGAGCTGCCATTTCTATCAGTGATCCCATGTATAAAATGCTCTCTATACAGAATGATTGTATTTCATCCCTAGGTTTCACAGGTAGAGATGCCTACGCAAATAGAGAAAGATACCCAGGGAAAGAGACCCAGCCTCACCTCACCTCTTTGCCCAGTAAGATCATGGAACAGATCCTCCTGGAAGATGTGTCAGAACATGTAGGAAGGCAGGGAGATGATTAGAGACAGCCAACATGGCCTGAAAAAGGGCAAAGCATCCCTGACTAATCCAGTGGCTGTCTCTAATCATCTCCCTGCCTTCCATATGTTTTGACACATCTTGGACAAGGGGAGAGCTGCAGATATCATCTACCTGGAGTTCTGTAAGGCCTTTGGTATGGTCCCCCAGAACATTCTGGCAGCTAAATTGGAGAGATATGGGTTTGATGGATGGACGGTTAGATGGATAAGGAATTGGCTGGTTGGCTGTGTCCAAAGAGTTACAGTCAATGGCTTGATGTCCAAGTGGAAACTTGTAAGGAGTGGTGTGTCTCAAGGATCCACACTGGGACCAGTACTATTTAATTGTAATTGGTAATAAATTGGCAATGATATCTTCATCAATGACATAGATAGTGCATCCTCGGCAAGTCTGCTGATGACTCCAAGCTGGGTGGTGCAGTTGAATTGCTAGAGGGAAGAGATGCCATCCAGAGGGACCTTGATAGGCTTGAGAAGTGGGCCCATGTGAATCTCATGAAGTTCAATAAGGGTAAGTGCAAGGTCCTGCACATGCGTCAGGGAAATCCCCAATATCAATACAAACCGAGGGACGAATGGATTGTGAGCAGCCCTATGAAGGCCTTGGGAATACCAGTGGATGAAAAAATTGGACAGGAGCCAGCAATGTGCTCTTGCAGCACAGAAAGCCAGTCGAATCCTGGGCTGCACCAAAAGAAATGTGGTCAGCAGGTCGAGGGAGGGGATTCTGCCCCGCTACTCCATGAGACCCCCCCTGCAGTACTGCGTCCAGCTCTGGGGTCCCCAGTACAGGAAAGACACGGACCTGTTGGAGCAGGTGGTTCTATGATTCCATGAATTCCTTTGACATCTGTCAGATGAGGATGAGCAATGGGTTTCACCCTAAACATTTTGGAAAATACACAGCCTCTGAGCATAGTGGCACTGTGCTTACCTCATTTTATCCAACCCTGCAAGCACCACAAGTCAAGCTGCGTTTTCGGGTGAGGCCCCACATTGCTGCATTTGAATACCACAGAAGCAGTCATGAAGTTATCCTACTGTAAATTTTCCTATTTTACAAGTGGGATATTTGAGAGCCATGGAAATTAAAAGGGTCTTCAAAGAGATTTAATGAAGTGTGGCTATCGAACCCACGGAAACATTTAGGTGTCAACATTAGATTAAATTATTCCCACCTTATTCCAGTCTTTTCTAGAGAGTTTGAAAGTTGTTAAGACAGTTGTGAAACTCACACTGCCCTCAAATCAGGTCTCTTAAAATTGGCTCATAAACAGGTCTTCAGTGTGGTTAGTGAGGAGACAGTGAGAGTGTATACTCCTCCATAACTTTATTTCCAGGCTCTGTTTCTATTTCTCTTCACCTCAGCATGGGAAAGCATTTGAGGCGTCAGACATGTCTTTACCTCTTGTCACCACATTGATCACTCTTTTTTCTCCAAATATTCAGTTGAGTCTCCTTTAGTTCATTTCCCCAAACTGCATTTGTGTAATGCCTGAGTAATAAAAGTCAGCAGAACGACTAGATGGAATTTCATCCTTTTGCATTATCATTGAAAAAGACATTACTATTCCCCTATCAAAAATATCCATCAACCTAATTACATCCCTTTTCTTCACAAGGTTTTAAAATAGGATACCTAAGTATGATAGGCAATGTAGAGTTATTATTTAATGACCATAGGGGAGATATATTTTGATTCATTTTCTTACATTTTAAAAATTTATGACAAACATAAAACCCTGTTATAGCAGCTGGATCATTTGTAATGGTCATAATTTTATTTAAATCATATATAGATAAAACATTATGTACATTTTAAAGCATTATGCCGTTCTGAACCACTTGGGGACACAGTCTGGTAGATTGGAAATAAAGTAAATGGTAAGCATAATCTTAGCTGAAAAATAGGTGAACTCTGAAACTTGGCATCTAAAATGGATATTTTTTTTAGCCTTTTTTGATGTAAATTTTTTACCAATTTTAATCATCTCTCTGGAAATGTCTACTTTTTCCCAGTTTAGCTTAAAAGTTTTAATACTGATTTTGTCACTGGCCTTGTAATATGACCTTGCTGTGCCTGGTTCTTTCCCCACCCATTTTGTTTGCCTCACCATTTAAGACTGAAGAAGAAAACAAAGCCAATAAGCAAAGGGGGGGGGGAAATAATAAAAAAAAATACAGGGACATATTTTCAGAGAGCATAGATCATCTGAAAGCAACACATCTAATTCACTCCAGACCAGGGGAAAGTTTTTATGTCAAACTGGAATTGCAACACTCCTATCCACTTTGTGGGCATCCTAGCAAATTTCAAACCAAACCCAGATGGTTTCTGTTTGATTGCAAATTATGTGAATAAATTCTCCTCTGTTGCAAAAAACATTGGTCCAGGATAATAAAAGGAAAAGTCAGAGAAATGCAGAAATCATTTTAAAGTATAACAGACATTTATCCTGAAATTTCCTATAAAGAGGGATGGTGGATTTGTTTCCCTCTCCAAATTGCAGTTCAATAGCTCAATCCTGGTTAAATCATTGATACTAATGCCTGCTCTTTTGCTAGAGAATTACAGTTCCAAATATTTTTTATACTTAGTGCTTATTTAAAAGGAAAGTAAAGCAGAGAATGAGGAGGGATTTACAGATTTTCTTCTCGATTACTTGAATTTTTACCTTAAAATAACCAGTTGCAGGTGTATATGAAAGGGAAAGAAACACATACAAGGAAACTATGTCCTATAAGCATATTTCAGGATTTATAGGGGAGCTATCTCACTGGAAAAATATGATTCCTCTGTTTCATCAAATTAGGCATTGGCTCCCTATGGTTAAAAAGATCTTCCTCTTTGCAAAGCCTCTATCAAAAATAAGGTTTTATTTTCTGAGCCTTGACTAATAGAAAATGATGTGACAAACGGACAGTCCTTGTAGCCATGCCCATCTTCACCAGCTGAGGATCAGGCCCATATTTTTAATATTTTTAATATTTTTAATATTTTTAAAATATATTCTCTGAAATCTTTTACAGTGTTTTCATGTGGGGAACAGCTGCCAGTTACCACTACTGGAAGCTGGAGGAAGCTCTTACAGTGAAAGAAATGAGTCATGTTAAGGGCAGGAACCAATGGATCTGAATGGGACATATTATGAATGAGTCATAAACTGACAACTTCCATACATTTACTAATGCACACATGTGTTGGCAAGTAAGTATTTTGCCTATCTAATTCTGACTTTATTGGGATAAAGTATTCTCCTCCCTTATAGGCTGTATTAGGCAATTCTGTAATGCCAGGGAAGCTGGCATGGCGACCTCCTTGAAAAAGAATCTTTTTTTATCTCAAAATCATGGATTTTTCTATCATATTTTAAATCATGCAACTGCAAATTTACTTGAAATTTATGAGAGAAATAATAAGTTTTGCAATATATCCTAAAAAGTCTCTCTCTTTTCTGTAAGAGACAAAAGAAGTAAGGTACAGATGATCTATGATATATGTTATAAAAGTAAGTTATCGCCACTAAAGTCCTCTCCCAGTTTCCTTTATTTTTAGAGTAATACAAAATCATACCCTTCATTTGCTCCATTCTTCAGCAAGATAATATTTTGCAGGTGAAGGATTTTTTTTTCTTTGGGGATTATCCCACAATGAATGTTTGGGATATTTTTCCTTCTTTATATTTCTATTATTCTCTCATAAGATTCCTTAGGGAACACTGAATCTCTAATAGCTAGATGTTTTATCCAAGACAGATGACAGGGTTACTTGTCTGTGACTCATGAAAGATTTTTGTGTTATGGCTGAAATTTATTTTGAGGATAATTTTTTTTATATATATATTTCAGAATAAATTATATGGAATTACTTGAAATAACTATGGCAAGTATGAGCTTGTATAACTAACAATAACAGGAAAAAATGATCAGGAAGTTACTTACATTTGCAATACTGATCTGCAATACATATGAGTCAAGTATCTATATTGCTTGTTTCATTGCCATCAATATTAATTACAGCAATAAAAATGACACAGTTATTGCTGTCCTGAAAAGATGTTAATGATGTGGTCATCACTGAAATAGCTAAATTGGCTAATGTGATGGCACAATAAATTCAGACTATAATTGGGCTGATTCTCTTTTCTCTGACATCTGTGTAAATTAGGAGCTCCCTAAGCATAAAACTTGTGTAAATGAGATAAGATTCAGATCTCTGCTTTATTGCTGTGGAGACCTGTTTGTAACAGTTAAGTAATTTTAGTTAGTTGCTCTGCACTTTTGTGCTACATTAGCTGGCATTTCTATTCCATATACATAGCCACCTGCATCTCGGCATTGGTATGCCTCTTTAATATCTAACTTATTAATGTATTAATATCCTTGCATCAGTTATATCTTCCAGCTAATCACCAGAAAGTATTTCATGATGAATAAATTTAATCATAGGAAAAGTAAATTTATATGTTGCATATAGGAATAATCATACAAAAAAAATTTTAAATAAATTCATGCTTAAAGAGCCAATTCTTTAAACCTTAGGAAACAAGCATCTACTTGTCCCTCCTGTCTCTTCTATTTTAAATACATGGCTGTATATTACTTTTCTACAAAGTCCCAGCCTCTTTTAGAGAACGGGCTGGACAGTCCGCTATTAAGAACAGCAAGGCAATACTTTGTTTTTTGATTTCATTCAATGTTCTCAAGCTTTATTTACTGTACAATATTCAGACTTTGCTCTGAAGACAGAATGATTGATTTCTTCCCAGGATATCCATGCTGCTTGTCTTTTGTAACATCCATGGGTTTCACAAAGATTATTGAATTTTTGTGCATAATACTTCTGTTAGACAAAGAGATTATATTTTTCCCATTTTAGAGAAGGAGAATGGGAGACAATGGCTGACCTGGTTTTACCTCACTTATTTTAGTTGCATAACTCTGGTACCTAAGTCAACAACCTAATAATTTCAGATTTGATCTATTGTCAATGGAAAGTATCAAGATCTTTGCAGAACAACACAGATTTTAACTGGGTAGCTCTGTGTTTCAGCTACCAGTAGAGCATAAGGAAGCTATGATTTTAACTCTAATAGTGCCCACGGGGGTAGATTCAGACTCCCATTTACCAGTGAATTATGCAAGGCTTAATTTTTCATGGGAATAAAAACAAGCCCAGTAGCAAGTGCATCTGTTTCCATCATTTTATTGTTTTTTTGAAGGAATGAGCTTGATGATCAATTTTGCTTGTGAGTTCTGCGATTTCTTCAAAGTAGATGATCCGCAGATCCCATGCCAAGCACCCACAAAATGCGAAACACACGTTTAATAGCCAACAGTAGGAATTCTGGTTTAAACAATGTGCCTAGGAATACAGAGGGTGTCCTGCAGAAATAGCTCTGGACTTGGGTCCTCCACAGATAGATTTCAACTGCCTCTGTCAGGAGAGCTAAGTTTTGCTTTCAGCAATCTACTCTCTAACATGTTACACATAGTCCAATTTCTGTTAAAAAAAAAATAAAATTCTAACAGCTCATTAAACTGAACAACCTTCACTTATCCCCAGAGCCTGGCCCATTTCTGGACCTTGATACTTAAGGAATTGAAATGGAGAATTCAGCCGCTAACACGCAGTCCCTGAAATACTTTGGCACTTTGCAGTTTTTCACCACTTGACGCCCCTTGTCAAAACATTAAGGGGGATGTAGAGCAGCAGCATGTCATTATGTAACATTTTTACACATCATATTTATAAAGAGTCAAACACATTTTATTCTTGATCTAGAACTCCGCTAATTAGATGCCACTGACAGTTTGACTGCAGACTTTGAGTCTGAATACTGTCATGCTGTTCCCGGTTGGCATTTATAGTTGGCTGGTCCATAGAAGCACGGGCCATTCTGCTCAGGTTTTCAAGGCGAGACAGAAGCGTCGAAACTTTTCACCACTTGTTCATCATCTCTCGCTTGTTAATTAACGTCTGCACAGTGTTTTGAGCATGTGCTGTCAGAATTCTGTCTTTTATTTCCCTGGCGAAAAAAGCCTGGAAAACACTATCGTGGACGCCCTACAAACAACACAACCATCCCAGCTGGGAAAAAGAAAAGCCAGAGACCGAATCACCTGAGGTTAGGGCCTTTTGCAAAGCACATATATCACAGTATTAACATAGCGATACAGGTTATTGCTTTTGTGGTTATAGGTTAAAGAGATCTTTGTCATTTAGCTAGTTCAGGGTCAGCAAAAGTGGGACAATACAGAGCTCAGCAGCCAATGTAAAGTCACCCCCAGAGCATGGAAAGGTAACGAACAAGTTAGTGAGCATCTGAACTTAAGGGACATGTCAGGCAGATCTTACTTGCCCTCCTAGAAATTGTGACATCCCAGAACATCCTACTGGGAGCTGGAATTTGTGATATACCTCACTCAGCTCTGACCATGCTGCTAAATGGCCCATGTCCTGAACATCTTCCTGAACTATGTACAAGTCAATCTTACGTTGCAGACACCTCGGGACTTCACCAGGTCCATTACACCTGTTATTAAAGGTATCCATTGTACTTCCACTCTCCAAAGTCAAAATCTTTGTAGATTACTAGTTTTCTATACAGACTACATGTCACGTATCTACGCAAAAGGATCAAGTCCCCTTCAATGAAATTAAGTAGGAATTTAGCTGCCTATAGACACAGTTCATCATATCTGCTTTACAGAACTGCGTGCCTCTAAATTTACTATGCATTTTCTATTGAAATTTTCCTGGATAACAAAATTCAGGCACAGTAATGTAGGGAGATGGGTGTTTTCCAACTAAAATACCACTGCAATGTAGATTAGGAGGAGAGGCAACAGAGCTAGGAGTGATCAGAACAGGGAAAAACTCTATCAGAAATGCAATTAGTTCCTGCCTTTCCTATTCATTGTCTACTCATAATGACATCTGTATCTGTTGCATTCCCTAAGTTATGTGGTCATCAGTAGATGGCAAAAGCTCTTGCAACTGCTGTGTTCACCAATTATCTAAAACTTCTTGTGCCAAGGCTTAGTGAAAACAAAGGCAAAAGAATTTATCCATTTCTGCTGATTTCAAGAGTAATAAATAATGTTTCATGCTTCTTTCTACCAGCCGGGGTACTCATGCCACTTCTGAAAGGGTCTATCATTTATTTAATGCCTAAATAGATACTTACTTGCTGAACTTGGAGGCACACATACAGAAACATGGCCAGAATTTGTTATTTAGAGAAACTCTTCAAAGGCATGGAAATATATTTACAAGCAAAGGCAACTTTTAAAGATGAGGGGGTTTGAGGTTGTTTTTCAGTATGAGTTACTTCATGTCCCTGGACCACAGGATTACGTTGAGAGCTCAAGGTTATCCAATATTTGTAAAGATCTGGCCACTTCTTTAGGAGAGTAAAATCATGGCTTTATAAAAAGGCAGACTTTACCTTTATCAGTTCAGCAGTCTTAATCCTGATCTCCACATTTGAAGAACTGTGGAAAAGGGTGTGTGAGGGGGAAAACATGGACATAATTGGACAGGAAAATGTTAGTCTCTTAGTTTTATTGCCTTTGTTCTTTGGAAACAAAAATTACTTTACATTTACTGACAATAAAACAAGATCTTTCTCAGCGGTGAAATTTTCCCCATAGAAATCTTATATAGCAGTAGTAAATAATGCAGCACAAGGTAATGACAATGACACATTAGAGCTTCGTTTGAATGCATGCTGTGCTTTGTGCATGATGCAGAATTCAACGGACAGCGATACGAAGTGGGGGAAGAGGCTTGTTTGTGTTCAGATTACATAATCCACTCGTCTTTGTTGTTACCATTCTAGGCATTTTGTCCGAAGATGTTCTGCTTCTTATAAAGTGCGTTCAACCTTATCTGGAGCTCAGACGCCTAAGGCTTTGTTACAATAGTTATTTATAACTTAACTATAAAAAAAATGATAGCTGAACAGGAAAACACTTCTTCAGTCATAAATAAATAGCTCATTTGTACCTAGGGAGGAGAAGAATAGCTTTCAAAGAGCTTCCCCTTCAATTGCAGAATCATGACTTCCAGGTAGAAACTATTGGAAGAAGGCTCTCTAAAACTAGATTTGTGCAGTTTGGTGTTGAAAGCTTATTGCTAAGATTGCCAAAATTACTCTGGTATTTGAACACCTCCGTGGGTTTTTAGGTGTCCAACTTGGAATGAATTTGAAAGGAGCCATTATAATACCAAGCATTACCAGCTCCCTGAAAACCAGACATCCTTGTCAAATATAAGACTAACCATCTAGAAATGGAAAAACACAAAGTTTTTGCCTAAGACAAAATGAGTGGCAGTTGCAGACGGAGCAGCATATTCATGTGGGATAATTTAGGCCTTTGAAATACAATGGAGGTAAAGAAAAGAAATCTTGAAAAGTTGCCTATCAATTATCTAAGTAACAATTTATGACCTATTGTAAGTATTGATTTTGTGCTCAGAAGCTTATTTCAGAGAGGGGCCTAACATTTTATTGAAACATGTAAATCAGAAACTATGCTATGTTTCTGATGATACTGTAATGACTGTGTTTAATATCAGTTATACCGGTATGAAACTAAAACACTGATAAAGCTTTTTCTTATTTTCAGAGATGAATCAGTTATACCCAAATAACTATATCCCATGAGCATTATCATTTCAACTATGATGTTCAGCGATATGGTAACATCATAGTTGAAACACTGAAGTTTTGTGTGTTTACAAGACCCTGCATATTATCTCCAGCCAAACAGTGATATAAACCTACTCAAAGGAGTTTAACTTTCAAAAATCAGGAAAAAAACCTCAATTGTATTTTCACTCTCATGTGCAGGTTTTGCAAAGATGTTTTTCCTTTTCATTTCAGCAAAGTACTTTTGGGTTTAGGGGCTAAAAAAGGAAGAGAAGAATAAGAGTTCATATAGTGACATTGAATTTGAACCACACATAAACAAGGTTTGTTAGTAAATTTTGGTTGAGGCTGGTTTTGTGCTAACTGACCTACTTTACTGATCTCTCAGGTCATCATCCATGTTACATTTGAACATTTCCAAACCTCTCAAATAAACAGTGATATTTTTTCCCCTATTTTTCTGTTATTAGGCTAGAAGAGTACACTACCAATTTCCCCAGTATACAAGATTTGTAAGCAGCAACAGAGAAACCTCCTGAACTCTCCAAAGTGCATGCTGAAATGCAGCATTTCTCCACTCTTGAATTTCTTTCAGTAGGTGTTGAAACCTTTTATAGCAAATTGCATTTTACATGTTAGGAACTTCAAAAGAAGGTGTTAATATAATTGAGACATGGTAAGTTTGACAGTTGGTGTCATTATATGAGTTTCACTCAGCAGCCTTCTGAAGCAAAAATAATTAAAAAATCTGTCTTCCTAAAGAAAGGAAGCTTATGCCTATAATGATGAAATAACTTCTTAATAACTTGCTTTAATCCATAAAGTCCTTGTCCCAGTCCCAATATTCAACATTTTAAAGTGGATTACATGTAACTATTCTGACTCCCATATTTCTGGTATTATTTTAAAAATAGATCCTTTGCAGCAATATTATTGTATCCTGTGGTTATTACTCTCCGTTATATTTGTATAAAAGTACAGATAGGGAAATACCTTACAGTTAGCTACTTAACACTTGCTTTAAATCTCATTGCCCTTCAGTGTGTACCAATAGGCTGGTGTCCTGCCCAAAATTACCACTTTTACCGTGATTGTCAAAGATCAAGCCAGATGACAGAGAAAGGCCTGAGGACAGCCATGTTATTTGGAGAGCCTGGGAACAGGAGACACTCTGAGTATCAATTAGTTGATTCATTTCCTGCTGAAAGTTTGGTCACCAGCATGTGATTTTGTTGATCAGAAAATGTTAGGATTCAGACTGCTAAAAGGTAGGAACATTTTTGGTCTGTTTGAGGCCTATGAAGACAAGCCAAAAAAAAAATAAAAAATCAACAAACAAAATGACACTAGATATGTAAAATACAAAAAGAACTGTCATTTTGGCTCACATATGCTAATGCAGAATGAAATCAAGGACAAATCTGACAATTAAATCCTTGGGAATATTCTTGGAATATGTCATATGTGAAACCAATTCTGCTTTGCAAAGAGCTCAGAGGGTTCCTGGGGCTTGCATCATCTCCATATTCCTTGCTGAAACATGTATTGTGCTGCCTAATTTGCCTCTCTATTCCTTCCAGCCCGCATTTTTATAGACCATCCTTTTGAAGCCAGCAGAAAGTTTTAAAAAATCTAAATATAGAGAAGTCTTTTATGCAGTCACCCTATTAGACAGCTAACATTCACTTTGCAACAAGTTCCATACAAAGATCAAACATGACAGAGTTTATGGTGAAATCAGGAAGGGACACAGCAGTAGACCTTCTTCTTCATAAACATTGCATTGTATAAACATTTTACAGATATAAAAAATGAAACTTCAGATTTTTCAGGCCTGCCTAGCATAGCCCCAGCCTTCACAGAAACCTCTTCTTTGCCTAAACTCATCTGTCTCACTTAGCTGTTACTCTGACCTTGGTGGTCTTGTTGATATGAGTCAATCAGAATTTAAACCCAAAGACTTGTAAAAACAGGTCTCCAGTTAAGTGCTGCAGGCACATTTTAGTCTTACCTCAATGATTTGTGTACCACAGCCATCCCTGAAAAGGTTGGAATATATTTTACAAAGTCCTCCTTTCAATGGTTTGAATGATGGAGAGAGGAGAAATATTGTGCACAACTGAAATTGAGGAGGGACATAGGTAGCCACCACAGTTCATCCCACTAAATTTGACAGCATTTCTGCACTATATGCCTCCTTACCCATTTAACAAGCCTAATTATCTTTCCATGTGCTTGAAGACAAAAGATCCAAGCATGGTAAAATCCATGTTCTGTGAAGAATGGTGCTCCATCCAGGTTGCTGTGCAACTCATATTCCTTAGGTTAGGTGCTTCTACCTCACTTGGAAAGGCAATTCTGCTTCTGTAGGAATGCTCAGACCGTGTCAGACCTTCCCAAGCATCTCAAAATAGAAGTTTATGAACTGATATCTCCAGAGAAATAAAAATACCGACTTTACACATTCTCAGTTTAGCAGTAGGCAGCAAAAAGAGGAGAGAGAAGAAAGACAGATTTTGATGCCAGTATGTTAAATCAGGTCAGGCACCAGGTTGAAGACAACTCTGGGACAAGCAAGAAGGCCCAGAGAGATGGGTGGAGAGAAGCAGGAGCAGGAACACTTGGCAGACAAGGAGGGCTGAGCTATCAGGTCTAGGACTGATTTGAAGAGGGACCTCACTGTTGTGTGCAGCATGCTGAGGGAATAGTTTTGCTGCGCTGCAACAGCATTTGATGGGTTAATAACATCAGTTATTTAGTATTCCCGTGGGTTAGACAGTCGATTCTTTGAGCCTTACCACCTCAGTGCCAACACTACCCGTCATTTATTCAGTCTCCTCTAAAAACGTTCACCCCAAGTGTTTCAGACCCATGACAGCTTTGGTGCCTCCTCTCATTTGTAACGGTGTTTGCATACACCTTGCAGATCTTTCCAAAGACCAGCGTACCAATGAATTGGTCAAGGCTTTTGTGGGTTTCAGGGAGGTCTGTAAGACCTTCATCACAGCCAGCATGTAAGCACTGGACTCCACACACAGGATGTCAGTCTCTAATTGTGCACAGACGTCATCGCCAGGCTCCTAGACTCGTCCCCAACCTCCATGACTTGCTACTTGTGTCCTTATCATTGCATCAGCCCCCTTTCCTAGAGCTAGCTTTTCAGGACCCATTCTTGTGGCACTATCATCAACAGCTTTCTCGAGCGAACATTTTATGTTGGTTCGTGTAAAGCAGCTTCACATAAGGCACCACCAATGACTCTGTCCTCTTGAAGGAGTCTTCTCTTAATACACTAACCTGCACCATCTACTCTGATTGCACAGCCCAAACCCTTTTCGTGTTTACTGGAGATTAAAGCTACCTTTTCTAGTCTTCGTGTCTTTCATCCAGACCCAAAGAGAAAGGAAAACCAGAGCACCGCAGGGAGAACTTGCTCTGTCATTGTGAGAATATGACACATCCTCAAATTACAGTGGGGATAGTTGAAACATGATGGGGGAAGGCCTGTGTTATAACACTAGGAAATTAAATGTACTTTTGTAGCTCTTTGTATCTTACACAACCCAGCAGGAATGACATGAGGGAAGATGACAGGCAAGCACATGCCTCAGCTAAGGAGAGGGGAAAGAAGGTGAGGAAGCAGGAGGTGGTGATAGAGCATGAATCGCTTCACAAGGCATCCCCAGACAATCAAGCTGACAGAAGGAGTGGGAGTTTGCAGGCAAACTTTCTGCAGTCTCATTAGATTGGGAGCAGGCTGATGAGAGCTGTAAATAACAGGTGCTTTATTTAACAAGGGAGAGAGAACATGAAAATGAAGCAAAAGAAAATGATCAGGACTGAAATTTCACCAAGAGTGTCGGAGGCTGAGGCCGTGGCAGGGAAAAGCGTGGTGCTCTACCTCTTTCTGTCCCTTTGGCTGTGTGTAGGCTCAGAGGCAGGAGGAGGGAAGGTCTCCTCTGAACATTAACCTCCTCCAGCCTGCAGGGATCTGCCACAATGTGCCTATCTTTGCAAGGATCTGTAGTTTTCCACAGCTCCAGCACCTACAGTATTCCTTCAAGAACAGACTAGTACCGTCGCACAGAGTCTGGGACAAATGGCCTTTCAGGTGGAGCTACTGGACCAGGTGTCCAGTGCAACGTCTTCTGAGCTCCATGTAGTGACCGGCAACTGTGAATAATGCTCTCTCATTAATGGTCTTGGCTCTGTTTCCTGGAAAATCAACTTCTGAGGTGGCCCAGAGCCTCTGGCACATAGGACATCTCTGAGGGACAGAGATACACTTCCACTTGTTCAGAAAATTAATGTCTGAGTTGAGTCATAGCCTGCAGAGTTTTTGTGACCCTTCTGAGCAAGTCTTGACATTTCTTCTCCACCTTCCACAAACACCAACAAAACTCATTCACCAAAATAGCTATTTCACCCACTCCCAGGAACAGAACATGATCTACCATAAAGTTCAATTTCATAATTTATTTTTTTTTTATATAAAGAGGACCTACCTATGAAGATTTTAGCTCTGCGTAGTTAACCAAGGAAATTCTTATCAAGTTTACTATGAAATTGTTGCCAGAGACAGCATAGCATAGGTATCCAGCAGGTACACAAGATGTCCAGCAGTCACCAGTTTCTTTACTTTTCTCATTGCATCAGAATACATAAGCAGCAGTCTTTTTTTCATATTTCTTTTCAATACAAGAGTAGTAAAGAAATGTTAACCTTCTTTTGTCTTCACCTGTCAGAATGGGATCGACATGTCATCATCTTAAAATTGCCAATGCCAGATTTTTTTAAGCTACTTCTGAAAGAATAAGAAACTTTTTCCATTTGTTTTCAACACTTCATGGTGGTCACCTTGCCGAGAAATAGGAATTTAATTTTGCAGGAGACACTTTGCTCAATAGCAACTGGCAGACTAGCAATTGGTTATATCCTGCCTTGGTATTGGTCATAGTACCTGGTTCTCCCTACATTCTTGAAGGCAAAGGAAGCAACCTGGAGGGTCCTTCCTCTCTCAGAGGCAGGGTAATATTACCAAGTTGACAAGCAGCATCTAGTCTTGTCCTTATCAGCATCCAGCTCCCACATCTACCGGGATTCTAAAGAAACCAAGAGCTGCAGCAAGTTACCACTTTGTGGCTGGACAGCTGGATTTTTGTGGAAGGGAGAAAAAATTAGAAATAGTTTTTCACTCAGTGGGTGTTTGATATAGATATATATACTCCTATAGACCCATTTCAAACTTCATAACAGGGAAACACTTCAAAATCCGGAAAATATTTAACTTTCTTTGTTATGTTACCCTTTTACACACTTGCCTGAGGGTAGCACTGGTTCACTTGCCTTTTGCAGTCTGGTTTATGTCCATGCACCACTAGATATATGGGGTGGTAGTGATTCATCTGATCTGACTTTGGATGTCTATTGCTTGGTTGCTTTGGCTACCTGTGGCTCTCTTTGTAATCACTTCAGAGACCAGGGGGCTTTAAGGTACAATTCATTCGACCTATTTTAGACATTAGCTTTAACATGAAATAAATTGCACTCCAGAAGTTCTGCTTTCTTTCCAAAGTGAGCCTCAGGTGACCAGCCCAAGCACAGCTGCCTATGGTGCAGCTGTCTACAGCTGTGTTGAATCAGTCCCACTCATGAATCTCACCTAGTGCCTGTATCCACTGAAATCAGTGGTGAAACTCCCTTAGGCTTTGGGTACAGTTCTGCCCCATTTCATCTTTGAGAAGAAATGAATGTGCTTGCAGATGTTTTCAACACATGGCGGGCTTTTACTTTCCCAAAGATTTAGGAGAGCATCATAAAGACTCATTAAATATCTGTATTGAGTTGCTCCTGTTCACTGACCTGTTTGAAATGAAAATTAAGTTAGTGTGATAGGGTTGGAGATGTAACATTCTTCTGCAGGTTTGAAATTGTAGAGGTAATTGTTTTATTAAAATATTTGCTCTTTTGCTCCCTACAAGGTTTTTGATGGCCTGGAAGTCATTGTGTAGCACCATGCTAGCCGTTAGTGCTTTGATTTCCACAATGCCTTTCTTTATTTAATAGGCCTGAAATATTGATTAACATTTACAGATTCAATTCCAAGCACTTGCCAGGGGTTACAGAGAGCCAGAGAGAGCTGGTTGTGCCAGTCAAATTCTGAGGTGTAATGAAATCCCCTACTGTGCCTGTCAACTCATCCAGTGTACAGGTCATTTCCCACAAGGTCTGCAGTGTTGAAAGAAGCAGTTTTCACTCGAAACATTTCATAGGCAAAGGAAAAATATGTCTCCAGTATTGTATGCTTTTTCCCTTTGTCTAATATTGAATAGGCTCATTGCTTCACACAATTTTTGCCCCCAAAGCTTTCTAAGTCAATAGAAGAAGAATGTTTCAGGTGGGCACAAGTCAAGAATCTCAGTGTAAATGCCTTATTACTGTTGTCAAGGAATTTCACAGTAACTAAGGCTAGAGATAGACAAACCTCAAAAGAACTGGAATCTCAATTCATTTTAGTTAAGTATTGAATGATTCTTTTATTCTTCCAAATATTACAAAGCTCCCTTTGAAAGATGCTTGCATCCTTCTTCCCCTAATGTCCTCTTTCTTAATTTGTTCCAAGACCACAATTTTCCTTCAAATTCAAACTCTCTTACCTATTTCAATCCAAGTCCAAATAGAATCTATTCTATTCCATTCAAGTATTTATCTGATTTTTCTTTTTTTCATGATCAGGGTGCTTTTGTCTTCTCATATCCTATGGAGAAGAGAAAGAATGCAGCAAAATGTTTTGTTTTCTTAGGGTTTCAGTATTGCTTCTGCTATTAAATTTTAAAAATCTGTTTTCTAAAAGGTTATGTTAAAGAAAGATATCTTGTTCTTTGAGTGACAATCCAGTGACGGTCCTTGTGATGGTCTGTGACCAAATTCATTATGTAGGTTATGAGTACTCCCCAGAACAGTAATGCTGCTAATTTTAGAACAACTATAACAAATGTATTTATGCCAGAAAATTAAAGTAAAGTTGCTGAACCTAATAGCTCATGTGAGGCAATATTGTCTCAAGATCAAATTTGCTGAATAGTGCAGTAGAGGAGTATTGTTGTTTGCCGTCTGTTCTCTAATGGGGGAGCACATATATCCAAGCTAGCAAATGTTTCCAGCACCATGTCCTGACCTGAACTCAAAATGATAGCTTTGATTTACAAGTTTATAGTTGACTTTGGCTAGCTTCTCTGCCAGCTTCATTTTGTAATGGAACATTTGACACTGATGCATGGCCAAATAGAACTACCGATAGATTCAAAACCAGTTTCTTCAGTATTTGCTGAGTATATTGAAAGAAGAGGGAAAATATCCGTCTGAGAACAAAGGATTGGAAATTTTAGATACCAGTGGCACTGGTTCAGGAGGGATCAAGTCCAGTAGTTTAACTGAAAATTTCTAGCTATCTAAATGCAATGGATATTGCAAAAGCAAAGGGGCTTTCCATTACAAAGGATGGTGAGCAAAATCCTACTATTTGGCATTCCACAGAAAGTGCACATTTTGTCCCTCAAATATTTATTTATTTATTTATTTATTATTTAGGGGCTTTGCACTAAGATAAGCTGCAAACATGAAGCCCTGATAAATAGTTTACTACCAGATATTGGTTTCCCATCACCAGGAATGAGGTTCAGTGAAACTTGGGCTACAAGATTCCTTTGACCTGCAATATACATCCAGTTCTGTTGCTGAGAAATTAATTATGGTCTGTATAAACCATTGTTTCAGTCACCACACTTAAAATTCTTCATTCTTCACTGAGATCAAGATGTCTCAAAGAAGAGCTTTGCTGGAAAAGGGAATGAAAAGCACTTTTTTCCAGTAGCCAGTATGCTCAAGGTTAACATATAAAATTCTAATGATCCATCAGTGATTCCAAGGGGTGGGATCCCATTTAAGATTAAAGAACCTATATTCAGGTGTCCATATGTGAGCTGAGTATTTAATTTCCTGATAGGTACAGCCAAGAGACATTGTATGCAGAGAACTATTTAGCTGACCAGCCATTAAAAGTAGAATTCAACTGTTAAAGCTTTCTGAAGCTTAAATATCTGGGGCCTTTTGAAATGCCTAAGGCATCCCTGCTGGACTGACATGTAACATAGGATTTATGGAAGATGACACCATTGTGAAACAGCAGCTAGAGGCTAAGCAAGATATTTCTCAGAATCTAAAACAACACAAGACTGTAGATTACTGCAGGGTGAGCTGGTAATCTGAGCAACACAGATATCTCTGCTTTCCGACAGGGAGACGTGCTAGAGCATTTGAGACATTTACATAGCTTGGACAAACATGACACAGGTCTTGTAGGAGACACAAGCCCTACTGAAAATGCAGGTGTGAGCCAAGTGGGATCCACAAGGAAACCTCAAATGGCAATAGACACATTCATTTAGGCAAATTAACTGAGTTCTAGAACACACTGACTTTTCATTACATTTCCTTTAACTATACCAGGAGCTTAGACCCTTAGCAGATGTGGAGACACCTACAGGTAAACTGTTCTGGGACTTTCATGTTTCGTCATGTCAATATAAGTATTGAAATTTCTCAGAGTACCACATCTGAAGTATCTCAGGATCAGATTGGCAATAACAAGTGGTTTATGGATCCACAAGTCTATAGTGGACTCTAAATCAATATAAAATCCAAGCTACTTTAACTCCATTCTCTGTCAAGAGATGAATTAATCAGAACAAGTTTTCTTCCCTTAGGTACTTTTCTCCCATTCAGTATTTTCAGAAAAGATGACAATTTGTCCCTTTGCTAAAAGGCGGTGTATGCAGAAGGAAGACTTTCTGATCCTAGACCTACCGGGTTCAGATCTCACGTACTCTGCATCTCAATGCTGAAGTCAACATGCAACAACAGATAAACTGTGAATTTTGAAATCAGAGTACCTTGCATATCATAGAATCATGCAATCATAGAATATCTCAAGTTGAAAGGGACCCATAAGGATCCTTGAGCCCAACTCCCTGCTCCCCTCAGATGAGGGCACCCCTCAGCCTTTTCTTCTCCAGGCTGAACAAACCAAGTGACTTTAGCTGCTCCTCATAAGTCTTGCCTTCAAGACCTTTACCCATCTTGGTCACCCTCCTCCGGACACACTCTAATAGTTTGATGACCTTCTTATATTGAGGCACCCAAAACTGCACACAGTCCTCGAGGTGGGGCATCATTTACCAGGGAAAGGTAAGTTTGATCTCTCATGTAATTGAGACTATTGCCCTACTTCCCTGGTTTTCCCACCTGATTGTCACTCTTTTTCTAAGACAGCTGGCTCCCCACTCTTTTTTTTTGCTAAGTTACTCTTGAAAAAAATTGACAATGCTTTGCACTGGTTCCACTCCCCTTCTACCAGATCAATGCATCCTTGTCTCTTTGTTAGTTCTCTGATGGTCTTATCCAGAGAGTAAATATGTCTGCTGGATGAAACTTAGCCTATCTGTCCTGTGTGGGGTGAGGAGACTCTTGGGCAGCACCAGTTTAGGGCTGCCAGAACTTGCTCATTTTGGGGGGGCTCCTACACCTCAGATGATCTTCACCTTTCTTCTAGGGTGGCTAGGACTCTCTCTTTTGTTTCTACTTCCCAGTTCTTTGCTCTCCTCATTTTTAAATCAACTCAGAGAGATTTTTCGTAGAAAGCTGCGCAATGCAGAGTGCAGTCTTATCTCATCTTGATGGAAGACCCTGACCCAAAGGATCTGTGACTTTGTAGTCCTCTTCAGATTAATTGGATTTTTTGGTATGACCCCTTACTTTGACCAGGAGGTTGCTATTTCAATACTGATATTATTTTGCTCTGTATAAAGTAGTTAAATATGAATTAGTATGAGAAATGTGACATATATTTGACTTTCTCTGGGAAAGTCTGATCAGCAACATGATGAAAGTCTCTTTGGTTTTGTTTCTGTAGTCCACTGAAAATGTCATTCATGCAAGCAGAGGAAAGCAACAAGAAATTGAGAAGAGGTGACTTCAGCATGCTCCAATGCATGGGTGGGCATGTCCCTAAGTGGAGGGACAGACTGATTCAGGTCAGCGAAGAAGAAAAGTGAACAAAAATATCTCATACTCTGAGCTTGTAAGTGAAAGACAGGACTCAGATACTCTCCCTTTTCTGATTCAGGCCTTCATTTTAAATGGAAAACACTGTGTTTCTAGATGAGTCAAGCCTTTTGTTTGACTTTAAACAAGAAAGCAAAAAACAAAAATTTTCTCTGTTCAGATCAACTCAAACATTGTGTTTTTTCTAAAAAGGGGTAAAGAGTAAAAGCAATAACTAGCAGAGCCCTAGTGAAAAGAAGATAGATTCAGCTGAAATTGAATTTCAACAGAATATATGTGCCTAACTCCCTTCTCATTTGAACAATCTGGGTCACAGCTATTGTCTCCTGGCATTACTATGCATTGGCTTCTAGTGGTATCTTTCCAGTGTGTCTTTGACACCTCTCTCCCACACCATTCCCTACTCAACTCCATTCCTCACAGCAGCTTTTCAGCTATGTACCTCTAGTTCCAGCTATTTTCCAAACTGTTTTCACAATTTCTGCTTTCTTACATTTTCCTTTGCTTAGGAAAATAAGTTCTATTGACTTTAATTAAGCTCGACTAGGCTCCAGAGCTTGGAATTTTATTTTTATTTTTGCTAAGAAAATACCATGCTTGCTTTCTAAGTTGCATTTCTTGATTCTGACTAATTGTATCACTCTACTGCCAACATGAATGTAACCCCCTCCAGTTAAATCATTGTCTTTTCAGAGTAACTTTGTAGTATTAAAGACAAATCTGTAACACTTTCATCATGTTGACATAATAGCAACCCAAGATATCCCTGACTGCAGAAATGCTGGGGGCGTGAGTTCTAACATTTTGCTGTAGGCTAAATTGTAAAAAAGGCTTTAGCAGCTGTGATTGACCCTATCTGTTATAAATCAACTATGATGTATTTAAACTAGTGGCTTTTAATTAGACTTACGCAGGGCTGGGGACAACACTGAACATGATAGGAGAAGTGTCTGCTGCAGCTCAGAAATAATGCTGGCATTTGCATTTGCTGGTCTCTAATTGTGACACCCTTCATGAGGGTCTCAATTTTTTGTTTTTCTTACGCTAGCCACACTTTAAGTTCACTTCACCCCTCTGCCTCCTAGCAAAATAGTATGTTGAGTTGCTGAATGCGTGAAAGTCTTCTCTTTTTCTGTTTTTTTGCCATAATCTTTCTAGCAGCCTCCCCCTCTCTACATTTTTGGGGGTCTAATCATCACCTTTCTTTGATTAACTGTAAGTAAAACTTACAGGTGGTTTGGGGTTTTGGTTTGGGTTTTTTTAAGTTTTAGTGTAAACCAGCCAGAAATTTTGAAGCACAGATCCTATTGACTTCTGCGGTGGTGTTGTATTCTTACATACAATAAAGGTGCTTTTGAAGTCTCCCTCTGGGTGCCTCAAATAGCACTTACACTGTAGAAACTTAAGAGGAAGTGAAGATGTAAAACAAATGCTGAACACCCACAGATTCCTTCAGCTTCAGTAGTTATTGCAGGTGCTTTATCACTTCTAAAATTTACACATTTTTACTCAATTTAGAAAGGCCAGCACATTTGCAAAAGTGAAGTCTCCACCCTGAAGAGTTTTGTGTTTCAATAAATGTGTTACTAAGAGAAAAAGAAGATGGAGACCTCAAGATACCTGTCTAATTTCACCCTTTGATCACAAGAGCCGTTCCTTTAATGCTTCATGATAAATTCAGTCTATCATTGACCAATTCCTGAAGCAGAAGCAGGGAATCTATATCTTCATGACCAGTCACAGCTTGAGATTTCTTTTTGCATGACTCATGGTCACTTTACAGTGTGTGAGAGCGTGTGGTGCAAGCAAGGTCACTGAGAAACCTACTACACTTTGAGCAGGGGAAAGGTACCCATGCCTGGCTTAAAAGGCCCTCTTGGAGTTTTTACATTGACTTCCATCAAATCACATTAAACACTGAATCCTGGCAGAGATTTCAAAATCCTGAATAAGCTGCTATGGATTCAGTTCACAAAAAAGTCAAGGCATTTATGTCTAATTAAGAGTTGACTCTTTAGAAACTCAATAGCCATTTAAATTAATTGTCATTTGGTGATCTGGTCTCCCACACAGCTAGGAAGCTAACATAACATTGAAATATTTACATGAGTTGTTTTCATGGACCCCCCCCTTGTTTCTTGTTTTGTTTTGTTTTGTTTTCTGACAGTCCACAGCTTGAAGCATATAGATTTTTGGACATACAAATTTGATCTTTTGAAAGCCAAGTAAGAAATCTAAGAACACTTTGCAGGGTTAAAATGAAGCTAGGACAAATCCCAAAAGACTTCTTTCCTAGTGGTAGGTCTGGGCCTATTTTATAATAGAGGGAAGAAAAACTTGCCTTGAAAAGACATGTTCTAATTCTACATGAGCTAAACACATCTTTGGGCTAGCTCTTTATTTTTGCCCTCTTATCTTAACAGAAGATTATACCATTATCAAAATTGTATGAAAAGGTTTCCATTGAAATGAATGTTGGACTTAGTGATATTACTAGCCTAACCTCCTTGAGTACCTTCTCACAACTAAAAGAAGGTCAGAAGCTCAGTATTGCTAAGCCAGGAGTTCAGACATTGCCTAAAGATTAAAAATGTGGCTTAAACATAACTCGTATGGGGCATTTTAATTTGTCTTTTGACTTGTTGAGACCCCAAGAACTCACATTTTCCAATTTCTTCCTGTATCCCAGAGGGCCAAGAAACTTAGTTCCTTTGAAAGGAAAAGTGAGAATCAGAAGTTTAGGTAAAAAAAAAAGAACAAATATCATGATATTCAGGATGAAATCTTGCTATATGATAATGTTGTGATCTGGACCTTTGTGATTACAGCTGCAGAGGAATGCTCTCATCTCCTCTATCTCAGAAGAAGGACTGAAGTTCTCTGAGAGAAGATAGTGTCCCAACATAGCAAAGAAGCCTTCAAAGATGATTCTCTCACTTCCATGGAAATTTCTGCACTCCTTGAAAGGGGTGCTTTTTGCTGTTTCTTTAACACCACGCCTTTAACAAATACCACAGTGAAGGTGATTCTGATGGAAAGGTATAATTTTAACAAAAAGAAGTGATTTCTTCAGACCTAAATAAAAAGTTTAAAAGTCCCCAAATGACTGGCCCAATACTAGGCAAAGTATGAATGTAAATTTGAATTTGTACATCTTCGTATCTCATACATACTTGTTTTACTCAGATATTTCAGTAGTCTGAAGCCCATGAGTGTGAAAGCTAGCTGAAATTTCTTTCCCAAGTGATATTTTGCAGTCAAGAATTTACATTTTTTTGAGAATAATTTCTTTTTACTTGTTGCTAAAAAAAAAATGTTATTCTTTCTAAGCACTTATGAGAAATTATAAAACTTCTGGAAAAAGTGAACTTTTGCTTTTACTTTTCCTATCTAGATTTTCCCTAATTTTAAGGTAGAAAAATTAGGAAAAATAAAAGGATTAGAGGTGGGAGAGGAATTAGAAAACTGTGCTTAAATTTCATAATTTCCATACTGAACCCATTTCATTCTATCTTTGTCCTCCCCTTTTCAGTCTTCTTTTCTTTCTAGTCATAGCTGGTAAGTAACATGGCCCAAATTATGGATCATTTATATTGTATTAATATTCACCATTCCTTATTTTGACAAAACACTGATAAAAGTTGTTTGTTGAAGAAATACATTAATATTAATATGTGAATAATGAGTTCACTTAAGACTTTCATTATCTGTACGTTCATAAGTTTGAAAGATGAATATGATAGCTGAGCAAAAAATATTGCTAATGATGTTCTCAGCTCAATCACCAGAACAGCACAGCTTTTTCTAGAGATGCACCAAAAGCAGAAATCAAAATATCAGCCTTAACTTAAGAGCGGAGCGGAAATCCAACCTCAGATTCATTATTTCGTTCTAGCTTTACTCTTTATCATACCATAACTTTCTAAATATTTGTTGAAAGAGTTTTTGGGAGCTCTTATGTTTGTTACAAAAGACTGGCCATACTTATTCCAGTAAAGGAAAAGATTGCCCTTACTGTAAACAAAAAGCAGCTGGACTGTGCTGATGAGCTCCAGTGAGAGCACAGTTTATGCACATTTTGTTGTAGGTAGGCATTTGTGTATTGTCTGCCTCTCCAGCAGACTTTTGTTTTATCTTGGAGCTGGTACTCTCTGCATCAGGATGCATACAAATAGTCTTCCCATGAGCTCTTGCAAAAAAGTGATTGCAGCACAAATCAAAACAGTCACAAACTTACATAGCTGCCCTGAAATTGGGCTGAGAACTAGTTGAGGACCAAAGAACAGCTGGACTGGGCAAGTGATGGCCACCGAGGGCTGAGATAACTCCCTGACCGGAGTCTGGGACTGTTTGTTTCCAGGAGACGCAGGAGAGCAAAGTCCACCCCAGGAAAATTATCTTGTCATCTTGTTCATGCTTTGGAAATTGAATTGCACAATATTTTTTTGCAGGAAGAAAGAAACAAAACCAAACCAAAACCTTCCACAAAACAGTTTTACTGTACATCTAAGGACAAAAGAATAAGACCAACTCAGGCTTCAGTGTCAAGTAAAGTCAGGAAGAAAATTTTCTTCAATGTTTTGACTGAGTCTGTTAGGGCCTCTTCATTATAAAACTTCCTGTATTGCTCACAGTGGGAAACACGATTCCAGAGTAACTTATCTGTCAGATTTGCTCTGGTTTAGCAGCATGAAGATCGAATCTTTAAATTAATGTAGGAACTAGAACAGTGGAAATGGCTGAAAGATGCTTTGCCTATTTCAAGTTTATGCTTGTAGAATGTAAATCTTGATGTATTTTTGCTTTATTTGGACATATCTAATTGCTGCATCAGCTGGAAACTTGAGTTAGCCCAACTTGGGTCTGACTTGCTTTCTTAAAAATCTCTATCCATCATCTGTAAAAGGAGATTTCTACAGTTACTGCCTTAACTTGCATGCTTCAGTTAAATGTCGAAAGATTGGTGAGATGAATCTGTATATCTGTGTCCACGCTAACTAATATTCTGAAATGAGGAATGTATATATTTCAGAAAAAAAACTTTTAATTTCCTTGATGTAATATAGACATGTTTTTCCCAGTGGGCTACATGACTATTCCAGAGGGCAAGTTTAATCACCAAGTAGTCCATTGATCATAAGGAAGATTATGTTCTGATTTCTAGCCCAAGTGAACTGTTCTAATTTAAGTACTGTGAATACCTTCCAGTATGATCACTTTTTAGGTAAAACAGGCAAAGTTATGGTATTTTGGTTTAAAGAATTATTTTTACCTTTTCTTTTCTGACCTGAAGTTAATATGAAGGTATTTCAAGATGAAGGCATTTATATTTCGAGGAACAAAACAAAGAGATACTGTAATGGCATATGTGAGCTACATTTACCCTGAAGCATTCACCATAAAGTTCAGTTTATTTTTTATTACATCATTCTGACAGCTGTGAATAGGAAAAGTGAACATATTGGGATTGTCACTGGGAACTACCATTTGCGTCTTTTGATGCATATGGGAGAGTATTAGGAAAAGTGTCAGCATCTGTGTGCATGCACAGAGGCACGTAGAGCCAGAGAGCTCCCTTAGTTCCATTTCATTTGGAAGTCAAGAGGGACAAAACAGTTACGCCAACTGCTGATTTTTTTACAGGGAAAGGAGGGAGGGAGTGAGGTTGGGAAGAAGGAAAAGAAAGAGGAATGGATGGAGGATGAGATAGAGGGAGGAAAGGAGGGAAGAAAGTAGGCAAGCAAGATGCAAGTATGCAGGAAGGAGAGACAAAGAGAGAAAAAACATAATAAAAAGAGAAATAAAGAGCGAAAGAAAAAGAAAGAATGAAGGAAAGAAAAGAAAAAAGAGGAAAGTAAAAGCAAAAGTGAGAGGGAGGGGTGAGAAAGAAACAAGGAAAGAAAGACAAAGAAAGAAAGAAGAAAGAAAGAAGGAAAGAAAGACAGAAAGAAAGAAGGAAAAGACAGAAAAAGCAAGCTAAGGAGATCAAAGGCTGAGTTCTTTCTACATATTTGCCTGGAGAGGTATACACAGGTATGTTTGATGTGCAGACACAATTTAAAATGACCTTCTACAAATGTCCTGGTGCACAAAACAAGAAAAATCCATCACCTTAAATGTCTGGAAAAGTTCATTATGCTTTCTCTAGTCTCTGTGGAGCATCTTTAAGCAAAAGCGTTTGTAAATAATATATCAATTTTCTATCGCCACCTATGAGTGAAAATATAGAACTGCAAATTATTCTTCTGTGCATAATAGAGGAAATATATGTGACAGCTGTAGTTCAATTATTTCAAGACATTTATATTTATATCTGAGGTGAAACCAACTACAATGTTTCATTTCTGAAGGAGATACGTCAGTTTTCAGCACATGTAGGGTTTAGTCGTTTATTTGAGTTTACTTGTATCACAAATTTTGAAATTTATTTCAGTAGTTCTACTGTTCTGTCCTAACTGAAGTCAAAATGTGGGTGTCATGTAGTCAAAGATAGAAACAAGCTTCTGTTTTGGATGGTGTATGCCGTATGGAAACAAGGTTAATCTCAGACTCCTGTACTTACATTGTATTTCCAGACTATGAGGTCTAAGATACAGGTAGAGACTTAACAGCAACTAGTGCAAGAGGGGAGGAGGAAATAGGAGAGAAACATGGACAAAGATTTTCTAAAATCAGCAACAGGCTGAAAGTGGAATGGATGGGAAGATCCATTGAACAACGGAGACGAGAGAGGACTGGAGATGGGACAGGATGTGCAGGATCGGGGAAGAAATGCGTATGGCTGCTGAAAGGATGCGATTCATAAGGCACAGGGTAGAAAGGAGTGAATCCTGTGAGATGGCAGCGGCAGGACTTGAGGAAGAGTAAGGCAAAGTGAAGACAACACAGGATGTGTTGAGACACTATTTTAGGATTCAGGAAACCTGGGTATCATATTTAGCTGAACTGCGAGCTTTCTATGTGATTGGAAAAAGAAGAAAAGAAAAATGGGAAAAAAAAAAAAAGTAAAATAACTATGGGCCCAATTCATGGAAAGAGTCCTGGCAGGATTCATTAAATGAATGAAATGTTACAGCAGAGAGGTCTTTGAGCTAGTGTCCCCAGGGTCCTGAGTAGTCATTGAGGAAAAGCACATGTAGGGTGTGAATCATCTGTGTGCATTTGGTTAGATGAATTATATTTGAAAAGTGTCCATTTTTCTCCATTGTCTATGAAGGCACTCAAGGGTGACTAGCTCACGTGGAGACTCCTGGAGCAGTCATTCAGCCGCCTCCCTTTATGAATGGAGAGAAATAGGCACTTCCAGAGAGTGATTCATTCCAGCTATCCCAAGCACTTGTTTAAATTGCCTTCTGGAATTGCCTTTTACTTCTTCACTTAAATAAAAACTCAGTCTGTTATTCCGGAATGACTAACAGGCTTTGGTAACTCACACTTCCACATCTAAAGTTAGATGAGATGAATCCCGCGCAAGAAATTTGAATTCCTAATGGATTCTTTCCTGCAGGACATAGTGAAGTTGAAGCTAGGTGGACAGTAGCATTACGAAATTACTATTATAAAGTGCGCATTAGGCATAGGGCAAATTCTGAAACAGGTCTTTCTGTGCTTGTGTTGGCTCTGCTGTGAAATGCCGGTGTCCTCCTCAGCAGGGCACAGAAAAACTCTTGGGAAAGTTGGGCTCCCTTTGCTTATACAGCATTAGCCAAAATGGAGCCTTCATTTAAAGAAATTTTTATTTATCCTCATTGCCACTGAGGATACAGAGAACACTTTCAAAAGGCAAAAAGAGCCTTTTATTAGGTCCAAGAGCTATGTGGACAGTTCTGATATTATTGCTTTGCTTTGCATTATTTGAATGGAGGTATAAAAGATGAATATTATATTATGTGATATATATTAAAGTAATTACAGAATCGGAATCACGGAATGGTTGAGGTTGGAAGGGACTTCAGTAGGACAGCTGGTCCAACCACCCTGCTCAAGCCAGTTGCCCAGGACCATGTCCAGATGGCTTTTGAATATCTCCAAGGTGGGAGACTCCACGGACTCTCTGGGGGACCTGTTCCAGTGCTCGGTCACCCTCCCAGTAAAAAAGCTTTTCCTTATGTCCAAAGGGAACCTCCTGTGTTTCAGTTTATGCCCATCGCCTCTGGTCCTGTCACTGGGCACCAAATGACAAGTACAGTCTCTGAAACACATAAACTTCTTGAGATGGTTGTTTTCTTTTCATAGGAAATATGCCAGTTATCAGAAAACCACCTCTTTCTTACCTTAAGTAAGTATTTCATATGAAATTAATATTTATCACAAGCCTAACAAATATTCCCAAAACATTAAGGAAAAGTGCATTTTCAGAAAGCCTGTGTGGAGTGTATGAAATACTTACCATTTCATATTGATTTTGGTAGAATTGCTGGTAAATATTTTAATTAAAGAATTTCACATAGCAGTCAGATGAGATAAAGAAGAAAAGGTTTTTTTCAGCTTTTCTTTTTATCCCTTTTTTGATGATCCCTAATTCTTCTATTCTTCTGATCAGCTGTGACAGACATGCATTAGATTACAAAAGCTGGAAGAAGTGAGCAATAGAAGAAAGCCTGGTGCATTGTCCAGGTGCTCATTTTTAAATGCTGTAGCAATATATTTAGTACCTGAACTTAAACAAATGATTTAAACATCAGAATTTCGGTTTTCATCACTTGCTGATCAGTACAGATGTTTAGGAATCTGGGATATAAGCTTGAGAGAATTTTCAGAGATCCAGGACTCATTCCCTGTGAGAAGAAAACTCTTAAACTGGCCTTACTGGACAATCAAGAATTTATATTTCCAGCAGTTACTTTTACTACTGAAAAAAAATTTGTTACTTAAAACAAATTACTTTTGGTATCAGATATACTGTTATAAAGGTTCAATTAAAACTTGTGTAAGTAAGTCTCAGAGTATTTCTACTGCACAGAAGATATAATGGAATGTATTTTAATTTGAGTGAAAAGATGTTAAAGATACAATAAGAGACTTTGACAGGTTTCCCAGAGAGCAAATGAAATTTAACTATGCAGGTCCTACAGGCAAAACCCAATTGTTCTCAGAGATCTGTTTAAGGCACTTCAGTTCAGCAAATATGGCTTTACCACTAATCCAGGTAAAATAAAAGCAATATTTTAAATTATTACTGTACAGTCTAAGGTGGTTGTCCTGAGATTTTTGAGGATCAAATAGAATATGGAAAAGTTCACTCTAGACAGATGTCATGTCAATAAAGCCTTCAGGGAAGAACTGGAAATTCACATGACCTTGCATCAGAGGACAATTATTAGACATTTGAATAGCTAAAATTCCTCTGACTACTCACACTGCTTCTTTGATTTAGTATCTGTATACAATGTTAGAGTAGATATGGGCTGTATGCAGTATTTGCTCTGAATTGTGTTTCAATCTTAACCTCTAATGTAACAAGCTAACCAAAAAAAAGGACCTGAAACTCAAACTGAAAAGGCAATTTGGAGATTCTAGAGTTTCTTTGCTTAGCTTAGTACTAAAGAATACACAAAAGTATAAAGAGGAAAACAGGCTTAGAAACTGGGCACAAATCACACAAAAAATTGTTTTAACCAATTTAAAGGTGGGTACTCAGTGGGTACTAATTGGTTGAATTGACTAACCAAGCTGAGGGCTAGTTTGCAGTCTTTAGAACCGATTAGAATTAAATATAAAATTACGATCAAGCTGAGAATCCACAGTGCCAAAGATAAATTGTCAAAATCATTAGACTTCCATTTTAAAAATGGCATGGGGTCAGATTTTCAGAGGTGGATACATGGCTACAGCAGTATACTCCTGTTAGCTAAAATCTTCAGAAGCCCCACAGTTCATACCTCCCAGGAAAATGCTTGTGTCCCTAATTTTCTCCTAAACACAAATGATACATAAACATCTAATTGTTTTCATTAATGGAACTTAGTCTCTTAGAAACTTTAGGTTCATTTGGAATATTACTTCAAACTCTCAGCTGACATGAATTTAATGATATGATGTTACTGATGCTCATGAGGCTCAAAATTTCCTTTATTATTCCAACACACCTAGCTCCAGGAGTCCTGTTATGCAAGGATCAATTTTTATTTAGTGAAAGATTAGCTTCTGCTTCTTGTCAACCAGAAAAAAGTCTGAAAATGTAAAGCAACACTTAAAGCTAGGTGGAAAACAAATAGAATGAATGATGTTATTCTGTTACACTTAGAAAATCTGATTTCTTTTAGACTGGACCTTGTCTTCCAAGAAGGGGACAGACTCATCATTTGTCAAAGGCTGAGGTTATCGATACTGAGCTCCCCTGATGTACAAAAAGAAACCCACAGGTTGTTCTTATAGTGAATACCAAGGAGATCAGCATCACTGTGTCAATAAGTAATACTGAGCGAATCAAATAGAGTGCCTGTATGCTATAAATACCTTGAAATCAGCAGAAATGTCATTCCAAAAAAAGGGAGACCCAGTTTTGCAGAACTGAAATAAACAATTTTACATGAATAGCCCAAAGGGAGAGATGGGTTACAAAACCATCTTTCTCTGCTGCTTTCTCTTGGCTTTTCAGCTGGCTGGTGTTTTCTCTCCCTCTTTTTTTCTCTCAGTCCTGACTCAGTCAGGCAACTTGCTTATTAAGTAAACAACCTTCAGAGCAGCTTGTCTGAGGAATAGGGTTCCATTAAGTAAAAATATGGAGTGAGAGACTCTTAGGAAGCAATGATCAGGGATCTAAGAATACAAATGAACAAATGCGTTTTCTGATTTAAATATGTTATTGTTATTAGCTTCATTATTCATCTTCCAGTAGCTTCAGAACAAACATCTCACTGCAGTAAAATTTCATAGGCATAAACATTCATTCTGCCTTAAATAACTTCCAGTGTAATTGAATGTTAGTAATATAAAACACTTATCAGGAAATGAGACTGACTCATACAGAGAGTCAACTCACTACGTGACAGGTGGGTTCCAACATATTTTTTTAAGTTGGAAAAATGTTCTTCGTGTTGATATTGGGGGTTCTCAAAGACTGGTTGTTTTTTAACACGCTCCCCTGCAGTGATGGCTGCCAAAAGCCTTGTCTTTTCTCCATTCAGCATTCAGCTTAATGATCCTGTTTCATAACAGCCTTCAAAGCTTTTTGCCCAAGATGGGGGCAGGTCTGCGGAGCCCTCGGACTTCTCCTACGAAGGACCATGTTGCTGCTCCACGTGAGATGGGAGCAGCACTGGGACTGTGGTCCCCTGCAGCAGCCAAACAAACCTTCCCCAGGTTCAAAACTCAGCCCTCGTCCCACCTCATCCTTCTTTAGCACAGCTCAGTGCAGGATTCTACTGTCTTTGCCACTCAAAGTTAACACGTTTGGTTTTTTTTTTTGTCCAAGGCCTACGAAGCACTTCGGAAACTGAAAGCGTTTCAAAACATGCCTGGAGCATCACTTTAGAAACAAGCAGACGCACAATATCCCTGTGAGGCAGAACAATGCTATTATACTAATTTCACAGATGGATAAACTTGAACGCAGTAAGGTAAAGGGCTAGATCCTGTTTGGTGCTGGGCTTTGATATTTTAGGGTATTAAGCAGCACGGAGAGCCTTTTTTCCCTAGCAGGAAAGCTGAAAGGCAATCTATACAAGAAAATACAATAGGAGTGCAACTGTAAATGCATTTACTCATACAACATGTCCACAGAAGAGTGTGATTTGCCAGCTAGAGGGCACGCTCCTCTTTTCTGCTGAGCTGCACAGGTAACCAAGACCCCAATGCACATTTTCCCAACAAGCGTGCTTATTCTTTTTTTTAAACAGCAATAAAACGAGTCCCATCTGCCTCACAACCTCTCTTCTTCCACGTTCTCCAAGCTGGCTTGAGTCCAAAGCAGATGTTGCCTCCGCTCCACTCCTTTCACCCTCACCTCACCGCCAGGGCAGGATTTGCCCAGAATAACCTTGCTCAAGCACACCGAGAGCACCCAGATGTCCTCATGACCATGCTCCGATCTCTACCCATACCGTCCCCTGAATATTAATGCCTATCTTCTTGTGTGTTCCCTGGAAAAGGCTGCGCTTTGGCAGGCTGAAGGATCTTTTTTTTTTTTTTGCATCTGCTAGGCAAGAGGATCGCCGAGTTTGAGCTCACTTTTTCACTTTGCACGAGATGAAATTTTTAATTGTCTGGTTGAGAAACGGTGGCAGCTGACAATTGTTTTGTTCAGACTCACAGAGCTGATAATGCTCTGTTCATGAAACTGGGGCTGTTAATGATTCGTGAGCTGATATTTCCTCACACTTGATTGTGCACAGTATACTTCATAATTTGAGCTTGTCATTTTCATTTTTCAGGGGGAAAAAAAAACCAACAAAACCTCTCCTTTTTCATGGTAGACTTCTCTATAAGTGTGTAATTACATCCTGATGTTCCCTGTGATTTGTGCTTTGTTCAGCCTATTGAAAACCTCTTAACACATTTTCACAAAATATTTTCTTTGTTAGAAACAAAATGCAGTTTTTCCATGTGACACACCATGGGGGTACTGTTTTCTTATATATGAGTACTTTACATACATATAAGATGCTTCAAAGAGCTCTTACAGCATAGGGAAGCTGTGACTGTTCCTACCCTGAGAATTACTGCAAGAGGAAGGGATTTAGCAATTCTGCAAGTGACTGGCACTTCACTGTATGGAAGCATCTTCCTATCCATCTCAGGTCCCCACCACAGAGATGGTAGGAGTCTGCTAGAAGGAGCCTCCACATCCAACAAAACTTTAATAAACAGACCTTCATTGTAAATGCAATGGCTGTTTGCAAAATCATACAGAAATAAACTATTCCAAATCATGCATCACCCAACTGCTGTGGCTTCGGCTACATGAATTAAGTGGCTGAAAGATGAAGTACTTTCAGTATCTTAGCAGGCTTTGAAGACTTATTTTAGCATACATTATTGCTCATGAAGAATTTTTTTTCTTAGTATTGCAGGCATAAATATTAAAAATAGACTGTTGGCTTTAGGGCTTTCCATTTTTTAGATCGCCGCAAAGTCCTGTTCTCTGAAAAGGATGATACCTTCAGATGTCTTTGTTTAGAGGGTCCAAATTACTAATTTTAAAACAATATATATTGTTTACATTTTACATTCACATTTTGTATATATATATGTATTACATTGTAGACAACTGTAACCAGAATCACCTTAAGAGAAATATTATCTAAACAATCTGTAAGACAATCAGTATTAAAAGAGTACCTAGCCCCAAATGACCAGACTAACATTTTTATTCCATGAGTACAGAATTGAGACAAGGGAAGGCTCAGAGTCTGTCTAGGGTTTGCAGCTTGTAGTATCAGGAAACCAGACACAAAACATGATTTCAGATGCCAAAGTAAAGATTATCAAAATCTATGTAGTAAAAAAAAATCATAGAGGTATATTTCATATTTAGTCATATTTATGTATTTATGTGTGAATAAAATTTTAGTTTGCACCATCACCCTTGGTGTCCTGATACAATAAATACAGAAAATTTACTGTCTATAAGAAGCCAGCCAAGCCTAGAGCCAAGGCAGCCTGCAATCACTTAATAGCACATGTACCTGACTTCCCATTCCTTTCTAGAGTTTAGGCACTTGGCATGATAGAAAGGGAGAGATTTTTCTCAGTGGCCTTAAACATGTGCAGTCCAAGCTTGTTACCTGCCAAAATTGGCAGTTTCAATTCTCTTAAACTTAGAAAATCTCATATACACATTTTCCATTTCCTAAGGCACTTTTCCAACCACTAGGCTATAAACTTGGGATAAGGCTGACCTAAGAAGCAACAGTCATGAAGTCAGCACATAGTGAAGAGCCTGATTTTTTAACATGGTTGTTAAGAAATCTCTTCTGGGAGAGATGGAACTGAATTGTAACCCTAGATAATTAAATAATTTCTGTGTTATAAGCAATGACTGTCTCATGTGAAAGACATTAGTATAAGCCTGAGGTTAAAATACTTTTGTATATATGTGGGTGGTTTGGGTCAGCTATGTGAAAAACAATCACAGAGAATACATAGGTATAAGCACTTCCCCCCTGTTTTAGGAACCAAACAGGGAACTTCTCAGGGCTGCCTCAAAATTACTTCCCAGAGGTCATCCAAGCACTGTGAGAACTTGTCCTCAGACTTACACAATCGTTCATATTCATATATTTGCTTAGCCTCAGTGACATTTCTTCATGTTCATGCCCTGAAAAAGATACATTGAAAGAAAAAAAATGAGTATGCTAAGATGTATTTCTTAGGCATGAACAATCTCTGCATGGTACATATTCTGAAAGTCGTGTGACCATCATTATCATTAGCAAATCTGTACTAAATGCATAACTGATGCTCCCTTCTATGTCAATTTTATGCTCTTAGAAATCAGTCATGCAAATACCATTCAGATGATTTGATTTAGCAAATCTGATCTGCCCTGTTCTAGAGGTAAGCTGAAGAGTGGTTTAAAAATCATAAGGACTGTAATCCCCATTTCTAACTGAATGCATTTCATTACACAGATGCAGTTAAATACTTTCGGACATTTAATTCTTCCTAAACTTGTCTCAGTTATTAAAAGCACTGAAATATTCCAGAGCAATTTTCCAAAGTACTACAGCTAAACCACCATTTGCTGTGACTGTTACACAATAAGGAAATACACAGAATATTATCTCAATTTAATAAATTCAGATTTATCTCACCTAGCTTTATCCATTTAAAAGTTAGACATCTACCCTAGTTATCTGGGGTTTCTCAACAGCCGAAGGAGAGAGAGACATCTCCAGAGTGTGATTCATCCCTCCTATCTTAAATACCTATCTCCCTTTGGAAGCTGATGCAATTTCTCCTAACTGTTAAAAAGGGATGTCTTATTTCTAATCTGAATCTGTCTAGTTTCAGCTTCCAGCTATTGGGTCCTGACATGCTAGATTAGTGAGCTGTTTACTGTAAAAAATATCTTCTCTCTGTGCATGAAGAGTACAAGTAATCTACTCTTCAAAGAACTGAATAGATGGAGATTCCTAGTTTCCCACTATATGACATTCTGGTTGCTCTTCAAATAAGTCTTGAGAGATAATATTTCTTATCACCCCAACCGACACAGCTGGAAAAAAATAGACAGGTTTCTGGGCACATAAGCTCTTCTTTAGGTCTCACTGAGTTCAAAGCTTCTCAATGAAAAGCAAATTTATTTTCATTTTTGAAAAACCATTTAACTTGACAAATTAAAGCTTTGCAAGGGAAGAAGCACTTCTTACACATAATTGGCACTCTAAGGTTTTAATTCAAAAAAAGCATCACAACAGTGAGCCAATTTGTCTTCTGTCGCCAGCAGTCTCTTTCCACTACGTACACAGCAAATTCTGTACATAAATGTGATGATTTAAGATCACACTCCTGAAGTTCGCAGGAATCAGTGGGTTTGTTTTCACTAAATGACTTTCATTTAGGTCTTTCAGTTCAACTCTCTATACTCAGACAGGAGGAAAACTTTCATGGACATTGAGCGTAGTCATTAGGAAGCTATGATGTGCTCGTAGGAATAAGTTCACATAAATGGTGAGAGAAAGCACATTGTTAATTTGCATTTTACTTTAAAACTCAAAGTGTATTCGAGAAACCCATGACCCTATTATCAAAGGCTAGAAGAAGATAATGAGATTCTAAATAAGGCTCTGAATAAATGAAGGTTTTCTCTCAATTATGAATGGATACATGCTTACTGTTATAGAGGTGTTCTCATGTCACTTTTCTGAGGTCTTTGTCAAAACTTTCACTCTGTCATATGAAGGTCGAGGGGACATTTTTATTTGCACAGTTACAAGAACACTGTGGAAAAGGTCCCTAATAAAAAATAAATCCAATCCCCAAGCAAAGAGATTCCGACAACTAGAGGGGACAACTTTGGAACATTTGGCATTTTCACCCTCTTGGAAATATAGAACCATTACTTCTTCCTTACTTTCCAGTCAGATCCTCAATAAATGGATTAAGTTAAGACAGATATCCCGGGATCCAAGAAACTAATAGGCAAAAGAAAGAAAATAAAGCTGAATTTGTTAAAAAAATTTCCAACCTTTGCATTTAATCACAGACACAAAATTAATTTATTTTTCTGAAAAATTCTTTACCCTGTTCTTCCTTTTTTTCTTTTATTCCCTAGATTTCACAACTTGATTTTAGTGCAAAAAATAACTATTTCAGTAAACCACACAGGAAAACAACATTTCAATGGTAGCAAACTTCCTGATACGAAACTTAGAAGATAGTCCAAAGTTTTTCTCCAAATCTGAGACATAATGATAAACAAAAGCAATATGTTATTGTTAATTTAATTACAGTAATTAATACTGTAAGATGCATTGCTTACAGGAACAAAGTTACAAGTGATTCGGTCTATTAGTTTAACTATTCTGGACAATACCCAATACCTGACGCTTCACAAAATGCAATTACCTAATCAATAATACTTCTGTCCAAGTTTGCAATAAACAAAAAATGTGGATATTAAGCAGGATTATCATTCTGTCCCTATAGTAAATCGTATGTTTCCCTAAAGCACAAGACCTCTTTCCTCTTTTGTCATGGCATAAATAATATTGTTGGCATTGCTTCATTATTCCTTGAATCTGCATTGGGTTTTCCCTAGGGCATGGCAGCTGAGGCATGCTTGATTCTCCTTACGTGTCCTGTTACTTGTCAACAAGCTAATGCAATTAAGGCTTTTCCTTCCTGGTGGTCTGTGTATGTGCCCTGAGTGATTGGTTTTATTTAAAGATGGACCAGATTCAACATTATTCCCGGTGAAGAGTTCTACAAACCGCAGGTGCGACTCAAATCAGAGCCCAGTCACAATTAGTTTGGCATATTTAGTATTTCTTTGAACCAGCTCTCCAGTGGAATACTTGTGTTATTTTGCAAATAGTTGCAAATGGAAATTGGCTGTTGAATTAAAATAGAAATTCATAAGCTTCTTACGAAGTATCCCTGCTATGAATAAGGGTTGTGCTGAAAAATCCAGCTATTCATATTATACACAGTAGATATCTTTCCACCTGAATGCTTTTCTCTTTTTTTTGATCATATAAGACAAACAAGAAAGCTTCTTCTGAATTAGAAACAAGGCTAACCCCTTCAAATCCACCAATTTGAAGAGACAAAGAACAAGTCATTCATTTTCTTTCCACTTTTATTTAAAACTGTAACATTTATATCTCTGATGAAATATGCAGTTTTGTCTCATTGGTAGTTACAAAGCCCTTTTGTGTTGTTATCTTATTCTTTATATTCATATATCTTTCTTTTTGAAAGCTAACAAATGACAGACTTTTAAACTGTCTCAAATCTTTTAGAACTCCTACACTTTCAAGAACTTTAGTCACTTAAAGCTGTAAAAATCGGGAACTGTGATAGATATTTTAAGTGTACTTTTGCTACTTGAATTTCTGATTTTCAATAAAACTCCCATTCAAGCATCAAAATGGGTTTGGCTGAATATAGCTTATTGTAGTCAGAAATCTATTTCAGTAGTTTCTCTAGGTTTAGGTGAGACTACTTAACCACATTATTAATTTCAAAACATGAAAACAAAATCAAAACCAAAACCAGACTTCAGTTATTCACACTAATGCTTGATATCAAAACCAGATTTTTACATAGTCATTATTAGAGATTTATTTCATTTCTTTGTGCTAGAGCTGAAGAACAACACTTGTGAGCCCTTTTTGTGACATTTGAATCCTATCTGCAACACATTCAATAGAAATTTCCCTTTTGACTTGGATAGGATCAAAATTATGCTGTAAGGGAACAAATAACATAGTGTTTTAGTTTGCAACAGTATGTGGTCACCATTAATCACTCAAAGACAACCCCCCAGGTTATGTGATATCTGAGGAAAACGTTTATAAATCCCCGGAGTGTCATATTTTTACCATGGCTATTCATGCAATAATTCATGTTCTGTCAGATGTATACTCACCGGCACAGTAGTTTTGCCACTTGTAGTAATTTCTGGCTGTTGTACCTGATGCCACCGAGACAAGACCTTGATTTTCCTAGGAGTGTTCTGGACAGTGAGAGGCAATCGCCAACTCACCAAAAAAGTGTTTGGGCAGAAGAGAAGATGAACACAGAGAGGTGAAGTGATTTGCCTGTGGTCACAAGATGTGTGACTTGAGTATGTGAGGTGTAGAGCTAGGAAGGGAACGGTGATGCCCATTTTGGAGGACAGGGACAGTGTGTGCTCTGTTCACATCATCTGTATTGCTCAAAGGAAAGAGAAGACAGAGAAAGTACCTCTCAAAAGTTGGTTGGGTTAAGTGTAGTTTTGAGGACACTACCAATAAAGGCATCGGCTCCAGATAATGAACATGGATGGAGGGAAAGAAGATACAGAAGAAAAAGACAAGTGCCCAGTGCAAAAAGCTGACTACATCACATACAGCAAGAAGTAAAGTTTGGGCAAAACTGAGCTAGACATACATAGTAGCTCGCAATAAATCTGATAACCTCACAACCAATAAAATAGCAGAACCAATCTCATCTCACCATAAGACAAAACCACATCTGTGAAGCAAATTATCATTATTTTCCAGTGGGACACTGATACAATATTCTGTAATGTAAATTTCTAATAAATTAGATTTTTTAAAAATAATTCTACATGTGTAAGAAAAGCTTTTCATATTTTTCTGAACTGAATTATTCACAGACTGTAGAACTTCTGTTTTTTCATTTGGAAAATATCTTCTTTAAATATTTAGAAAAAATATCTATAAACAGCATGCAGTTTTAATTACAATTTATACGCTTGCATTTTAATTGCCTTTTAAACTAATTTAGCTTGTTCTTAAAGTTAATTAAACTCATTGGGGGGAAAATGTTCCTTAATTCAGTTGTGAAAATGGAGCAGATGTGGAGATGTATTTGTGATTGTGTCTATCAGTCTGAACTTACAAGAATCCTTTTTATCTTAAACTCTTTAATAGACCTTTAAAATAAAGTGTTTCCCATACACATTTCATGTATGCTTTCAACATTAAAACTGTACAGGCACAGCGCATTCTTTTCTAATTAGTTTGACCCTTTTAAAATACATTCAAGCTGGATATAGACAAGGATGCACCAATGACTGTATTGTTAGAACTTCAGATTTTGACGACTTTTCACTCTGATCTTACAAGCAGTTAAGTAATTCAAATTCAAAAGCAGGGCTTGATTTGAACAATTCTGACTTTTGCAGTGAGCTTCTGGGAGGCCTGTGAGCGTTTTGGCAGTGAGTGGAAGGAAAGTACATTCTTCGGAGAGAAAAACATTACAAATACATATCAGTTGAATTCGAGGTCACTGCAGCACCTGCAATTCAATCCTTGATGTAGCTTTGAAGTGGCCACCGCGATGCTCGCAGCAGTTCATTGTGGGCTGGCTGCAATGCCCGCAACATCCAGAGCTCTGAGCGGTTAGCCCATGCTGAACACGTTATTAAACTATTTGTTTACAGCTGGTTTTTGCATAAGTACAGCTGTCAACCCTGAAAATGAAATTATTTCTTTAGAAAATGATATGGGAAAAAAATAAATTCCCAAATATCAATTTCTCAAGGGAAGTTCCTTCCAGCCAAATAGCCCGACCAGATGACGAGCTGGGGTTACTACCTTGCTGTGGTAGTAGGCTGTGCATAGTGGTAGCTACCAATGAAGAAACTCATAGCCCATTTTCCCTTAAGTGACCTGTTCATATTCCTTTCCTGAAAGAATTTATCTCCTATTCAATCTAAACTAAAGACTAACTCTCCAGCCTGAAATGAAAATGGTCCAGTGAAGATTTCTTGTTACAGTGATGGTGTCTGGTACGTATTAAACAACTAGCGCATTGCAGACAATTGATCTTTTGATAGATACAGAACATTAAAACCATAAAATGAATCCAAGCCTTCAAAAAGCCCATTAAAATGATCAGAAGTGACTACCCCACAATGCTTGTTAGAGCAGATCTTGAATGGTGTTTAACCAACATAAGCAAACAAAGAGGGATTTATCGGGAGGGTTGAGGCAGAACAATAGCCAGTGTTTCAGTCGCTTCAGAATGGAGTGCTAGATACCTAGAAATTCAAAAAGAAAAAAAAAATAATAAAGGGAAAAAAAACCCAAACCTTTCATGCTCACTGTATCCAGCATTTGTGGGTCAGTGATTCTGAGGTCACTGACATAGCCTTACAAGTTTTAAAAAGAAAGCCTCAGTTAGCCTATGGTTCTGTTATTGCAGCAGAAACAAGCTCGCTGCTGGTTTGTTAACTTGTTTTGATTCTGCTCTACTCTTGTTTCATTGACGTACACAAGGCTGACATCCAGAGACACTCTTCTTGGGCAGTCATGTGTATCAGGCCCGGTACGCTCACTGTCAGCTTGATAGGACTACTAAATGACTGTGCGCTGATCCAGAAGCAACTATTCCTCATACTGTGCAACTTGTTGGAGCTTTTATGCATACTATATAGTGTGTGACAGCTACTTTTGTGCATGTGTAGCTACTCATTATATACACATTTAAATTCCTTTGCAGTAGTGCCTGCATGTATTTCACTTACAGATAAACTTTATTTTTTTCTCCTTTTGTCATGAGTCTTTATTTTTCATGCTCTTTGGATTTGAAAGGATTTTTTTTGCAAGCTCTTTCTTTACTGACCATTCGTGTTTGCAAGAACTATTTCATTAACTGTTGCAGCATATGAACCTCATGGAATTAATCAATTCTTCTCACCCAAAAGCAAATTGAAGTCACCTCAGCAGCTTCCACAAAACGTGGCTGAGCTTGTACTTTTTAGATTACTGAGCACAGAGATGTGTGCATGCCCTGTTGGAGGAGCTGTACATTTCCACAGGCAACACTCTTTTTTACTTCGTCTTTGTCTCATTACTCTTTCTTCTCCAGTTCTGCAGCCCTGATCCCACAAAAATTCATAGTGAGAACCATGACGGTATGTAGCTTTCTCTGAGGCGGCTAAACACAATTGGGAGATTCCTATGGGATCCACCTAACCTAAAAGGACTTCTGTAAGCAGCGACCACATATTTCCTTGCCTGACCAAGTGCTGTCAGGTGTTATGGATAACTTCAGTCACATTATGCACATAAGTAAGAAATCACAATTTCAAATTTTTATCTGTTGTAAAGATTTCTCTAGGTGTTTAGCTACATTGCGAATATTCCCCACTGGCTTAGCACACTTGGCTTCATGGTGGCTCCTAGCACGTAAACTTAAGGCTGTGTGTAGGACTTTGAAAGCCTATAGCCTAATGTCAGAACATGAATTTGCTTTGCATTGTGTCTACTTTGCAACTGTGGTCTCTACAAATTACTGATAAAACCTTCTCATATATCTTCATCACAACCATGGGTGTTATTTAATTGTCAACCGTATCCTTCTAAAAGTTAGGCACCACGTTTAATAATCTATGATCCTTCTACTGTCAATAGGCACTTTAAAAAGCTATTAATCTGATCTAATTTAAGCAACTTTTGGGGGACAGGAATTTTTTTTTTCTACCTCTAGAGGGATTTTCTACAGGTGCATTTACAATTCACACAAAACCTAACTCAGAATTCTAGTTTAAATACCTCCTGTTCACATTTTAAACCAGTTTGCAAGCCTTCTATCTCTATTCCAGATTTGGAGACCCACCAGCCCATCTAACATTAGCACAATAAAGCAGTCATTTCCTCAGGTCTTTAAACAATGTTAATTGTCTGGAATATATTAGTCCAAGGTGCCTTCATTTTGTCGTCATTACAGACTTCTTCTGAATCTTCTGAGATTCCATGCTGCTGGCATCCACATTTACCCTTGGAAAAAAAGACTGTCTTAACCTTGCTAATACCCAAGTCCCAGAGCACAAGCTGTCATGACTATGCAAGCAGTGAAATAACCACAGGGTCTCTGTAGATTTTTAGATTATTCCCTGTTTGCACATAGGTTAACTGTGATATGAAAGAAAAGAAGAAAAAATTATGCTGTACTGATTCCTAAAAAAGAGCTGGTAAGAGTCAGCAAGTAATGTCACTCATTATTAAAAAGCAAGTAATATAATTTCCTTCTGTCATCCTTTAGCGACTTCAGTGACGTTTTCATTTTCCCTTCTTTTCCACTGCTGGTCACACAAGTTATGAACTAAAAGTCAGCAGTTCATGAAGTACAATGGCTAGACCATTCCAAAGGACAAACTTAAAGGGAAGGATTAATCTCATCTAACTTCAGGCACTCACATCTATCTGAGCTATAGATTTATGCTCATTTCTAACAAGTGAGGAGGCACTGCTGTTTTTAGGAAGCAGTTTGTTTTCATCCTAATACGTGTTCTGTAATAAGTCATATGAACAAGCTGTAAAAATGTTGGTTTGTGTGTGAATAGTAAATGAATTCTGGACATCTAGTTCAGCTGTAGGTATAAGACATCTAAATTAGGGGAGATTAATTTACCTTAAATAACTTAGAAGCAAAACAGAAGCAGCACAAATCAAGTATTGTAAATCATTCAGAGAATAAACACAAGGGTTTGCTACATATCGCCTCTGTTTGAATGGAGATAACCTAATGTCATTTGAACAGAAAATACCTGAACTTGCATTTTCAACAAGCTTATATTGCATAATGTATCCTGAGTCACATAGGAAATGTCAATATGTTTTCTCTCTCCATTAACTTTAGAAGGCAATTAGAGGACTAGTTTACACTAGACAGATCACTTTTTGAAAGCTAGAAGTAAAAGAGAGTAATTCTACCCTATATGTTTGCTCTGTGGATTTATTTTTTCCAAAAATCAGGTTTGTGCTGTCACCCAGTGTGTGGTCTGGCTAGATCTATACCACTGACTGGCACTTTTAAGAGTGCATGGACAACACCGTGTTCGAAAGGCCCAGGTTTCCTGCAGATGCAAGTGACAGTATCATTAGAATAGCCCCATTTCTGCATTTTGTCTTTGTCCTGACAGCTCAGCACAGAGCTGGGGATCAGAGCCACTTCCAGTATCTTCAGAGAGAGCACTTGGGAGACACTAGCACAGGGAGTTCTGCTCAACAATATAATCTCCCATCTCCAGCTTTCCGTACTTTGAGCTGTGGATACTGCATTTGCACTTTTGCAACCAAAGTTCTTTATTGGTTCCATGGTAGGAAGAAAGGATTTTTCTTTTGGAGGGGTTTCAAACAGCAAAAGGTAAATATCTATGCACAGAAGATAACTTCTGCCTTTAGTTTGTTCTGCATAATTTATCTTCATTGCCACCACTCTCCTGATGTCTGATAGGACACTGTCCACAAGCATATATTAATCATGTTTATTGGCTGCCTACGGTGCCCCAGAAAGTATTAGGGGTAACATGTGATCCAGCATTTTGCAAGTAGCCATCATAGATCATGGACAGCAAGCATGGCTGTTCACAGTGTTGCATTGATCTATCATTAAGCAGTCTTGAACATCTTTCATATTTAATTCCTGAAACTGCTATTAATTTTGTCTTTACTGTATGGTTAATAGGTAATCTTGGCTAGTAACAATTTTCCAGTAGATCAGTAATGGAAGAGTCATATCCCATATTCCAAATATATTGCTGTTTATCAGTTTCAGAGAGGAAAGCCACTCACTTGTATGTTAGCCATAGTGGATATCAATATTTGTCAGAAGATGTTGCAAAGCCCATATAGAGGATTTCCGTGTAGAATACTGCTAGGATATTTTGTGTTATGCTGGAGATTGGCTGTCGTATATCAGTTACAATCCCAAATTAATCCAATTAGCAGAAAAAATTATCTTGATTCAGTAGGGGAGACTGTGTATGGGCAAGAGAATAAAAAGTTTGGTTTAGTAACAAAGAATGAAATAAACCCACTTCCACCTAACACAAACTTAGTTTTATTTTTGAACAGCTTGTTCATTTTAAGAAGCTGGTTCCAATGTTCCCAAGCTGAATCACACCACTTGTGATTTCTACTGCATCCAGACAAAAGCAATTTTTTACAGTTTATCATCACGATATTGATTCCATCATATTTTTTATGATACAAGATTGATGTGGATGTTGGAAACTGCTAAAGGGAGTTCAAGATTATGTTATGTTCCAAAGAGTGGTTTATAATATATAGTGAAAAGTAACATTTTATATTGTAGTGAATTTAAAAACTTAACTTGTCTTATAAAGAGAGAAGTGATCCATATGTACATGCATTCAGTCAGAAACAGCTCCTTCAATTAATTTAAAGAATGATAGAATAAATAATGTGGCACAGACATCAGGAAAAAATACCAAAAAAATTGAATTAAATAAATTAGAAAAAAATTAGAATTAAAATTATGAGCAGATAAGGATATTATAGTAGTTCATATATTCTCTAGAACTAAATGCAGATGAATATCAAACAATTCTACAGAAAACTTAACTCTGATCCACATGATTTTCCACTTTTTAGCTATATAATATTGCTTAAAAGACTTAAATATTGTTTTCAACCATTATTCATTTCTTTCAACTTCATCTGCAATAATTGCAGCTATAAATGTCACCACACCACTTTAACAAAATCTTTCAGGGACTGTTGCACACACACTTCTAATACTGTCTTTTTAATTATCATATTCCGTAGGCATAGAATAAATTCATATATCATTAAGATGCAGCTACTTTCTTTAATATTTCTTCTGTGTTAAAATAAGACTATCCTGTATCATCTTTAACTTCCTACAATTTATCAAAGTTGTTCTAAAATTGTTCTAAACAGCAACCATCCAAAAGAAAACAAATAAACGAAAAAGAGGTCAAAGTTAATAATGTAACCAGCATAGGTAATAAACTCTTCAAGAGTCTCGATTTTTTGTTAGGTAACAGCTAGTACAAAACTTAGGTGTATGAAAATGTTTCTTTCCACGGAAATACAAGTCAAATAAAATTCTTTATCTGGTGCAGTTGAAAAACAACATTTCTAACAATATTTAGAAATTTTCTCACCAAGTTGTTCCCCAGCCCCACAGTTAAGAAGATGCCTTCCATCAGTAAAATTGGCTTCCCAGCCTGTGGGTCCTGTCTTTCCCAAAACCCTTGGTGTTTGCTTTGTGTGTAATAGTGGAGGTGATCCTTTTTTCTTACAGGCATTCTTATCCATAAAGCACATATTGCAAATACTTAGCTCCATATTCATCCTGTGTAGTTTTCAGCACTTAGCTAAGCCCCAAGGGTGCAATCCAATTGCTTATGGTTGACGGAGAAAGATAACCACTTCAGGAGGGATGCTCATGGTTCAGTGAGCTGCCCACAGGAACAACCTTAACTGACTACGCTCCTAAATTGGGCATTTCAGTTATATTTAAAATCAGCTGAGAAGAAGCCAGACCTTAGTGTGCTAAACACCATAAAGAAGCAACGTTCTCAGGAGGTTGGGGTGCAAAGCTCAAGATAACCGTCTTCCATTCCCAGTTCTTCTGCTGGCCAACCTTATTTCCTCCTGATTTGGAAAATGAGGACCTCTATCCTAAAACTCTTTGAAATTTATTTAAATTAAAAAAAAAATTATAACCATACATGAGAAATAATCATTATTAGTGTGTATGTGATGGAATCTTAAATTGGAATTTTCTTGTTTTTAAACAGAAATGCATGCTACACTAAAAGCATAAAATCTTCTTTCAGAAAGTTTACAAGGATTACATCAATGCAATAAATGATGAACACAAAACGTTGTGTAAAAGGTCCCAGTCATCGTCTGGCTCCAAGATCAAATCTCTCCCGCTAGAAAAATAATGAATCAGAATGGTTTCTTGTCCATGCACCCTCTCAGAAGACTGAGTACATGTGGTGCCTTTAAACTCTACAATACTGATGGAGTGACAGATCTTGAAAGCCCATCTGCCCTAGTATTTCAGCTGCTGACACTTTTGTTTTGTGGGAGCCTATTCATAAATTTTTATTTGCTGACGCTTTTCATCATAAATGTTTAAAAGTAGAAGTGCATAATCATTTTCCGTTAAAAAAGCCTGATCAAAATCTAACTGAAGTCAATGGGAGCTTTTCTTCCTTTGACATCAATAGGCTTTGGATCAGATCCATACAATGCAATTTAGTACAGCAGTTAAACATGTGCTAAAGTCCCATGGACTACAGAGAGGCTTTAGACATGTTCTCAACAAATGCCCTCAATACCAAGCTGTCGTGGGAAGAGAGCATTTGTTTGGTGCTTTTGAGGGGGGGGGAGGAAGGCAAGAAGTAGAGGGGCATTGAAGTTGATTCAGGATCATAAATATTTAAATGAAAAACTAGTGAGTTTCTTACAATGCCCACTAAAACTGAGATGGTCACAGACGTAAGTGGACCAGTAGGAAAGTTTCTAAACTGCAGAAACCTCTTAGTTTTGCACAAGACCCGCTTCTCTGAAGAAAATACACACTGGAGTGTCCTGGAACTGTTTTGTTCTGTGCCCATATAACATGCCCATGGATGTTACGGTGCATAATACAAACTGTCAACCTCAGTAAATCTTTGGGACTGGGCCCTACAGAGCAAGTGTGCACTAGAATACTAGGAGTTGGATGTTGTGTACAATACAACTTTGCATGTCTGAACACTCATGTAAGACTTCGAAAATGAATAAAATTCCTGAAAGTGCATTAAAAGTCATCTAATGTTGTTAGATGGCAAAGGTGCCATCCTTAAAATCTCTTTTGGGAATCTGAGCTGTCACCATTTTTTTGCAGCCAGCTCTTACCTGGTCATGTAAGTAACCCTTTGGAGCAAAAGCAGGAACCTCCCCTGGAACACCTACGTACTGCAGATCCACCTCCTCATTTTTATACACTATTCCACTGGTCACTTCACTTACTCACTTCACCAGTTTAAGTTCTTTGGGCTTTGGACCTTGCTCTTTCATTGCTTGGGTTTATAGTGTTGAGTGATTTCATTTACACAAAAGGGTATGTGCAAAGGGAAATTACTGCTGTTTAGGGATCATAGACTTGACTGCACAAGGCAGTTATATAGAAAAGTAAAATGTTGAAATACACACCAAAGAGTGGTTGTTTTGAAGTATCTAATATACTGGTGTTTATGAAAGGTAAAACTCAGGAAATTTAGTTCTATCTCCTTCCCTTAGTATTTTAATTAAAGAAATCTCAACCTGTCCTTGGAAATCCCAAGCAGCAAAAAAACCAGCCTTTTCTACAGACAACTTTAAAGTAGACTGGGGAAAAAAGCACTAACCTTTTATGAACTCTTAAAAAAAGGAAGATTAAAAAATGTGTGATCAATAGCAAAGTGGATCTTCTGCAAGTCTCACGTCTCTTCTGCCTTTAAGACAAAGGCACATTAATGAGCACACAAGCACGGACAAAAACACTAAGGGCTATATTTGCCTTCCACTTACGACGTGGAAAACTAATGTAAAGCATCGGACTCCAAGGTAGTTCCTTCTATGCGAAACCTGAAAATGGAACTTAGACAAATACTTCTGTCACAAGTACAGCCCCATCTTTTTATTAGTGTTTTGGGGGTTGCTTTTTTCCCCCCAAATCATCAGGTCTTAAATCCAATACAAGGAAACAATCCAGTCACACTAAGAAAAGACTGTTCTCAGGAAAGATTGAGTCCCTGGAAGTTGGAAATGTAATTCCTATAAAGGGGAAAAGAAAGTCTTTTCACAGTTAATTAGTTCCAAGAAAAGGTATCAAGGGTTGCCAACTCTTCCTTTTCTGCTAAAATATTTATAAGAGAGTGTTCTGGCGAGATGTGCTTATTTGATAACTTTTTAGGCATTGTTTCTGAAGGTGCCTATAGCCCAAAGATCTTTTTTGCCCCTACCTACCTATAGATCTAATGACTCACTGGCATTGTCACTTTTGCCTTCAAGTGTCCTCAATCTCTAATGGTCCAAATACAGAGTGGGACCTTTGGGATTTTTCACCAGCTTTATCACAGGGTTTGGAAATGTTGTGCTTTCTCCCAGGCCTTCCCAAACAGAATGTGTACCATCTATGCAGCCTGAACAAAAAGAGGGAATATTTCTTTCAGACCTTGATGGAGGCAGTTGATTGGAAGGAAAATGCAAGGGTAAACCATTTATGCAGAGGACCATGCAGCATCCTGACATAGTTTTATTCTTCTCCAAAAATAATAAATATTCATTAACCATTAGTGAAATGCCTCCACAATCTAGTGGGCTTTTTTTTTTTTTCTTGCAAAGCTACAGTAAAAGGACTCAGAATGTAATTTAGCTTATTAATATTCTTTATTTGTATTACAGTAGTAATCAAGGCCCAGTAATCACCCCCACCCTCATTGTGCTCTGACAAATGACCTCTATTTGGCTGTCACTGCAAAATGTATCTGTAGCTGAGAGCAGCAGATGACCTAGTACAAGCTTCGGAATAACTACATTTGGGAGCTGCTGCAAACTCATCCTTTCTTTGGTAGCGGAGCACATCACTGATTTGAGAACAGAACACAACAATTTCACGCTATTGAAACTATTTGAGGTCCCCTGTCACCTCCTTTTTTCTTTTTATTCTGCGCTGGGATGAGAGCCACATTTTCACAGGAGATTTTCCCCAAATACAAGCGTGCCCGTCCTGAAAGCAGAGGAGGTCAGATTCACAGATATTCACTTTGCCTGAAGAGTTTTTCACCTCAAGTTACTGTAAATTAGGACAGGCAGTGACTTAACCTGCATTCCCCAGAGCTTAGACCACTGCCTGAAACTTTTAGCTATTGTGCTTTTCTTTCCTTCACTTACACTCTTTCTATTCTCATTTCTTCTTCCCCATATCCTCCTCAACAATGACAAATTATATGGAGATGAATTAAATGATTTCTGTGCTTTTTCTCATTGTTGTTATTGCTGAGAAACTGAGCAGAGATCTGGAGAAGTACACGGGCTGGTGGCTGAGGCAGGAAACCAAGTTTTAAGGGACTCAATTCAGTTCCTGGCTAAACTGGAAATCTCTTAAATGTAACTGCTCATTAATTGTTCTCTGTCTTTTTCCTCTCTCTGTAAAATGAAAACAAGGGTACCTCTTTCCTCCCCAAAGTTTCTTTATTGATTTATGATGAGATTTATTAGGTTTTCAGTTGTGGACATTGTTTATTATCTTGCTTGGAATTAGATAAGCAAGCTAAAGTCCCCAGTGAAGGAAACAAAGTGATTGTGGAAGATAATAATCTTCATCATGTGAGCGTGCTTATTTAACTTGATGAGGCTTTGGGAACCGACTATAATAAAATTTGGATGAGATTATCTCTGGTGCTCAGCATTGGATAATTTTGATCTTGCTGATGTGTAAGGTAAAATTGGATTAAGGCTAATGCCAAGTATGTAGGAAAGTTCCACGCAAGTGGAACATGGAAAGAATGGTTCCAGGAAAGAAACGAACAAACAAAAAAGGGGTTCAGCACCCCAAATATGGAGGTTTGATGCCATTTAAAATGCCCTAAGATGATCCAATTTAGTCTCTAACCATCATCTCCTAAGTACCCTGTGCAGATCAGCTCACCTAAAACTAAACACACAGTGGAGGTCAGCTGAATATTTCTCTTTCTAGGCTGTCATATTGGCTTGCTCTGCTCCAACAGTGATGCAAGCATACACACCTCGACAACGTCTAGAGAGCGACATGTAGACACTTGCATTTACATTTCTTAGCCTGGAGGTGAATCTCCCCCCAGTATTCGAATAGCTGTAATTTTAAGTATGTAGGGCTTAAGAGTGGTTCCTGTGAAAGAGAGGAGCTTGCCAGCAAGTTTGGTTCTGCTCCAACATTTGCTGTCCCTTGCAGTGACCCAAACCGAACCCTGAGTTTATAATGGCATCTGAAGCCAGGTGAGTTTCCAATAGCTCTAGGCTTTCAAATGTCATGCTGCTCCACTAATTGCTTAAGCAGCTGTACTTTTCTATCCTTTTTGAAAAGGTAATCTATTTGAACTTGGTTTTTTATACAAAGAAACTAAGAAAACAACAACAAACTTTATTTTCATAGAGGAGTAGACAGGTGCATGAACAATAGGCAATAGCAAATAAATAAACAAAACCCCCTTCTACAATATTGGAATGATAAAGAGCAGCAGCAGAAACAAAAAAAAACCACTGATCCTGGCATTGGGAGCAAGGTTATTATATCCCACCGAATTATTCATTGTTACTCTTGTTACGTGAGAGATTACATGAAGGTTAAGTAAGAATAGTGTAAGAAATAAAAAATTAGGATAGAACAGATACAGAAAATTTGATGGAGGAAAGTGATTAAACTTTGCTTTGATAAGTAGTATTTATTGTCCGTGGCATGAGTCCTCAAACTTCAGAGCATAAGAGGGACCTTGAGTAATGAGGCCAGGGAAGGTAGGAGTGAAATCAGAGAGAAGTTCTGACACCCGGGCTCCTCCACCACCTCACAGCTGACATTGTTCATCTTCGCATTCAAGATTTGCCATGAGGAAGTCCGTTGCTATGAACACTAATTAAACACAGTTTACAGCTAAAAAGAAATACGTTTTCAATATATTTTTTTTCTCTAACGCAGAGAGCCCTTTAAAGACAAGAACCCAGCAACACACCCGCCTCATGGAAAGAGGGAGATAAACTCAATATACAGCCTAAAGGAATCTCCCTGTTTCTGGATCTTTTTTGTTGTCTTCCACTGGGTTTGATGCATTGCTGAATTCTTCAGTTTTTTAAGCTGCATAGCACCACTGATTTCAGTAGCCTTACTGCAGTGTGTTTCCAGTGTAACACAGCAAATCAATTTGCCCACAATTGCAAATTCTTCTTTGAATTTTGATCAAATCTCTATCCCATTAAATTGGGTATATCTTTTATTATTGTCTATTTGCAGTATTTTAGACAGCCAGTAACAATCCCAATCTATTCCTTACCAAAAAATTATATAAAAAATTACAGATGTGTCAGGTAGATTCTGTGCCTTAACCCTTAAAATTGGCCTTTTTCAGTGTTGACTATTTTCCAGGTCATTTGTACATCATGCCAGAATCTTAAAGAGACTTTTGCACACCTAATATAATACTTAGCGTTGCTTGCTGGTTTTGGAGGTAGGGGTCATTTTTGGCTGGGAGGGGTGTTTTATGGTTGGGGGGGCTGTTGCATTTTATTGTCTTGACTCATTACAAGCTGTAAGAGACAACGAACAATGTGAGTTCAACAGTCAGAGTCTGTACAGATTGCAGTTGGACAGTAAAATACCCGTGCCTGCAAATTGACTAGATTAAGGGTTCAATTTCCATTTTAACAGAGAACATGGAGTATTTATTTGTGGAAATACCCTTTGGCTTATCAAAAAGAAGGTTAACAGGTGGCTTGATCTGAGAGTACCTAAAGAGCAGCTAGAAGAGAGCTCTTTAATCAAGTGGCCAGACACAAGCCAAGATCCAACAGCTAGAAATTGAAGATAAAATTAAGTAGGAAATAAATGCAGATTTTTACTCTGGAGGGTAATTAGCTGTTATTTGCTGTTGGTTATTAGATTACAGGAAGAAGTGGTTGATCACAGGAACAAAAGATGTTTGAGGTTGGAAGGGTCCTCTGGAGATCATCTTGTCCAACCCCCCTGCTCATCTTTGAATCAGCGACAGCAGGTTGTTCAGGGCTGTGTCCAGTTGGGACCTGAATATATCCAAGGGCAGGGACTCTGCAGCCTTTCTGGGCAATCTGATTAGTATTTGATCACACACACAGTAATAATGTTTTTTCATACATTTAAATGGAATTTCCTCTGTTCGAATTTGTACCCTCTGCCTGTTGTCCTGTCACTGTGCACCGAGAAAGGTCCAGCTCTGCCTCCTTTACTCCCACATCAGGTGTTTCTATACATTGGTAAGTCCCCCATAAGTCTTCTCTTTCCAGGTTAAACAAGTTAAGCCCCCTCAGCCTCTCCTCATCTCCATCACTTCAAATTTCTCCATCGAGAATGAAGGTCTTTCCACTAGTCTTTCCTTAGCACTGGGGTGTGCTCTAGTTCAACCACAATTATCAGGCTTAAGTGCATGGGTTATAAAGTTATATTTGTCATGTAGAAAATCAGATAACTAGAATAACACGTTTTGCCATTAAAATCTTTAGAGTAACACCTTTGCCTTTCAAAAAAAACAGCCTTCACTGAAGGCACTGATGAATTTTCTTTCTGCCTTGAAGAACTAATTTTTCAGTCATAGGAATAGAATTATAAAACCTGAAAACATTTGTGGAAAAAAACATTTTTTTTGACCAATTCTTTAATGACTGGTTGGGCTGTGCTGTACTCACAGTGTTCTCCTGGTCTATAGTCACTTAAGAATCTTGTTATAGGCACTTGTTTCCCTCCTGGAGACACTGGCATTTTGGATTTTGCGTGTCAGCAAAAAGGCAATGACATGGTAGAAAATCCTAGACAATTATTGCCTTTACCTCCCATTAGTAATGTGGCTGCAGCAGGGCTGCACAGCTTGAGATGCTTTCCCAAATTATTTTCAAAGTGTGGATATTTTTTTGACATGACTTATTTCTTTGCTTGAATAGGCAATCACCTTAGGATCTATCACTTTTCTTGGCACAGGGTTAATGCTATTACATTTCTGATCTTCCTGGGGAATTTTCGTTTGTTTTTTTAAACCTTTCATTGAAAATCAAGCTCTAGATCTAGCTCATCAGTATATTTTGCTGAATCTGTCCCCCCTCACACACTGTGTTCCCCTGAAAATGGCCTGAGATTAATACAGGAACTGGATCACAGAGCTAATTACTTAGAAAATCTACTTCAGGTAGATAAAAATTGGGGCATTCAATGGGAAAAACTCTCAGAATGGCGTTTAACTTCATCAGAGCTCCAGATGCTGGGACGCTATGAACTGGCAGCTCTCTGGAGGTAGGGAAGGTGGACAACATCACGAGGAAGACCATGCAGGGATGAAGCATGCCTCTCCCCACCCAGCCAGTTCACCCATTACGTCCTTCTGAGCTTCTTTAAAAGGGGTCGTGAAACCAAGCACGGGGTCTGGGTACCCCAGGACTGTCCTAAATGGGGACGTAACCCAGATATAAGAGCTGAAGGAGCTGCAGCAGGAACCTGCTGGTTCTGACAGTCCTTACCGCCTGATAATGCATTGACGCATGCTCTCAGTCTCTGGACATTTGCCGTTCCCTGCGGGCTCGCACCGGTACGCAGCTTGTATTAGTTCTCCCTTTCGCTTTGTCTCAGCGTAGAGGGGTCTTGAGAAACTTTGCCTTTGCGCCGTTAGAAATTAACACGTTGGGAAATGAATTACACTGCCCGCCAGCTAAATAAAAACATAGACTGATCCGAGAAAGTCATTTATTGATCTTTCTTTTGTTAAAGTAGATTTCAGGGTGCAAAATACTAACTCAGCTAAATCAATATCCCTTTCACTACCAAGTTTGTCTTTAAGATTATGGGGCTATTCTGAAGAGTGGAGTTTAATTTCAAGACATGTTCCTCACAGACATTGCCTTAGTTAAGGCTACGGGACGTGTATTGGGCAAATGTGGAGGTGGATTCTAACTAACAGCGATGTGTGGATCTTCCACAACCAATTCATTAAGATCTCAATGACATAGGAAGGCAGAGCGAGGTATATTGTTGAAAGCTGAAATTACTTCTAAGTACAAAGCAATTTTAAATCCCTTATGAAAGAGTATAGTTACAAATTCCGGTTTAATAATTTTTCCTTATCTGAGTCCTTAACTGGTATATATCAGCATAGCTTTACTGAATTTAGTGGAGTCTCACTGGAAATCTGGCCCTCTTTTTTGATAGTGAGGAAATATTTCTAAACATGTCTAGGTATAAGCTGCCAGCTAGATGTTAATTTATAGCAGGGTTGCATTTTAAAATACTATTTTATAGGAATCTAAGCAAAATCTCTTAGAAAATCATATATAAAAGCATTATTTTTGCTACACTAAGGGACTGCTAGGTATCAGCTGTGATTCATATCTCACAGTGATGGGCATGACTGTAAAATGTGAAGTAATAATGCAGTATACAGCTGGAAAACAGTCCAACTAGAGGGAGGGGAATCAGGAAGTAAGTTGTTGCAGTATTGTTTTCCCAGCAAAATATCTTACTTTACCTGGAAGAATTAAGAACAATCTAATCACCCCTTGTATTTTATTTTTTCCTACTCCATGATTTAAAAATTCTCTGCTTTTTCTGCTTTTTTTTCCTCTTCTTCCCTGCCAGGAAAGTTTAATGAGGCATATTTGCTTGTTTCCATGGTATTTCAAAGAAAGATTACTAGCTGAAGGCAAAGAAATATATAGAATAAAGCAGGGAACAAATGTCTGTTCTTTAGTAACAGATATAAACCTTACTTTCAGAATTAATTATACAGAAATATTTTTCTATACTTGTAATAAGTGAAACCGTGTCAGTCATTTTTTACTTTGATATAAGGTCTGATGTTTTATAGGAAAAATTATTTGTTACCCAGTACAAGTCTGTGCTTTGGTCAGAAGGACATACACAAGTATGGCTCTAAAGAGCCATTAAAAACATCCTTTGCTATTGAAATATTTCATAACTAAGTGCCAAGCAGGATTCAGTTTGCGCTATTCATACAGCACAGCTCTGTATTATGCACTGTTGACAGAACCTAAATTTAAGTCTATGAATAACACCTGGCCAAGAAAAGCAAGAGTGTCCTCATGCACCTCCCAAGTGGGCCCAAGTCCATATTTCATTGTGCACCCAATAATTCCCTCCGTCTGGTATGATAACCTTTGCACAAATGCAGACAGAAAAATGCAGTTATCGTCAATCCAAGTTTTATTAAAATGAGAGACAGAAGTTCATGAAGCTCAGGGGATCGCGCATATTGCTCTCGTTCATGGTCAGAAAAGAATTTTCCTTCATTATTATTATACTGTTAATTATTTGACTTATTTTTAAAGCGCCTGAAAGTTCAGAGGAGGGATAGGATCTCGCTGCTATTGAAGTCAGTGCTAAAATACCTATTAATTTCAGCGGTCCAAATTCAAAGACAAATAAAATACTCAAATTAAATACTGACAGCACCAACAGAACTTGAAGCAAGTATTACATTTACTGCAACATCTAATGATAAATATAGAAGGTGATGCATGAATAAAACACAGAGGTTCATCAAGAACCTATGACCTGTATAACCATGAGCAAATCACTAAAGATTGGATCTGCTATTTAAAATGACGTACCTGAGGTAGGAGCCCCAGCTTTCTCTCTGGTCAACAGAAAAAGATTAGCAACTTCAGAGGACAATGGGATGCACCTAAGACATGAACCTGTCTCAGGACCAGGAGTTTAATTGAAGTGCCTCAAGCTAAATGGGATGAACCAGGAAGAGCAAATACATAAACTAAATAGTAGTAGCAGTTGGGACAAAACTGCTGAGGGTTTTGAAAATCCTGTTGAAAACTAATGTGCCTTATTTCTTACCTTCAAATTGAGTTGGAGTTACTATAGCGTCTCCAGAGATTTGTTAATACAATGTGCTTTGTTAGCATAAAGCAAAAAAAGCTGTCTATTCAATGATAGTGTTTTTTTTTTTTTCATTGCAATCCTAGGAATAGCGTTTTCCAAAGCTTTGGTTTACTGTTTGAGGTTTTGTTAAACATCTTCAAACGTCTCTTTAAGCTACATGAACTCAGCCTTGCTGGTGCTTTCTTTGTTTGGGTTTCAGCAGGGAATCTGGCTGTCTTTGTGTAGAACCCAGCTCCAGCCAGTAAGTACCCAACTACAATAAAAATTGTTAATACTACTCAGTCGCTGCTGATCAACTAGATCTAATCCTCAACGATTTTAATAGAATCGTCGTGAATCAGCCAAGACTTGCCTGCAACTTCAGCCTGAGGGTATGTCTATGCTAATAAAAAGCCATAGGTTATAATATTGTCAACCTAAGAATCTAATTTTATGAAGTATTGTTATTTCAATATGATCAAATGAAAAATAAGTGCTATACGCTCAGCAGTTTAATGAAAACATACACATATTTCTTCTTACTTATGTGTAAGAAACAGTTACTTTATCTGCCATTCTTTTACCCACTTCCACAAATTTATATAAATAATATTTTTTTTCCCACCAGTTTTACTTAGCAGACAAGAAGGAATAATTATCTTCATTTTATAGGTGGGAAATTATTGGCCAGAAAAATTAAATTACTTTTTTCAAGTATAGAGGGTTGAGAACAGATTTCTCCTACATTCCTCCCTACTGCTTCACAGCTCAGTTATGAGTATTCTTTCTTGAACTTTGCAAATATTTGCATTTTGCAGACTAGTATGTCTGTGTGTTTGACAATGGGCAACATGAATGCAAGGGTGTCACTAAGGCAATGCTCACCCCTGCGCAGATGCTACTTACATAGGCAGCATTCTCTTAGACAACGTGGTTTGTTTTCTGCAGATTAAAAGAATTCATATCACCAGTTTTGGCCTCCTCGAGCACAATAGGAAATACAGTTCTTCAGTTGCCAACTATGGGGTTTAAATCAACTTCCATAATTAAACTAGAATTTAGGTACTTGTGCATAAACAAACATTGTGAAATAAAAACCAAAGAGATCATATGCCGTTCTTACATTCACCACATTTTCTGCGTAGCATTTCCTTATTTTTTAAGAAAAAAATTAAAAAGTGTCCATTCAACTAAAGTGTTAAAATATTATCCTATATATACTTCCAGCATGCAACTTCTCGGCATGGGTTAGGCTCTACTTCGAAAACTATTGTCATTCAGGAGACAACCTGTAGTTTTAAATGACTAGGCTGTCAGTTCTTTAGCTCTCTGCACTTCCTTTTTCTGCTTTAGTGAATAGTAACAATTACACGACAAACAGCATGTTATTTCCAACTGTGTTTTTTTGACAGAAATCTTTGTGATACAAATATTGCAAACTTACATTCGTTTGCATGATTAATTTTTATGCAGATTTTTAAAGCTTTAAGAAGCTTTTCATAAAGCCCTACAGTCTTTTGAATTTGGAACAAAACCAAGAAATCTTTCCAAAAGTATTTTTATTAAAATGAAATGCTTTAAATAGTGCAGATTTGGGAATTTATTTTACTAGTTTTGCTAGATTTGTGTTAAGATTTGCAAACAGTGCATTTCATATCCTGAAAAGGGTGTTGTCGACAATGAGAATGAAACATAAAGTAATTCTTCCCCAGAAAATGTTTACGAATCACATTTTTGCTGCATTTACCAATGAATGTGTAATGTTATACCTAGTAAATAAACATGGAAATATTATAATTGAGTAAAACTTGAATGTCATTCGTGAAGGGTGTTAGAAGCCATAGACCCTACTCTGGTTTGGCAGAAAGTGTCCTTAAAATTTCCCTTAAGCATTTAATTTTTGAAGGACAAGTAGAGATTTAAATCATTCATCAGCGTCAGGTTTGAAAGCTGTGTACTTGGATTCCTTTCCTCCCTGCTTCTGCCTTCTCTCCCATCTGGAACATGAGACGTACTTCAGGTGTCATTTTTCTCCCAGCCCATTGACAAAGTAGCGACCTCCGTGTAGCTCTATAAGATCCTCCATCATTTAAGGGTGCTGTTCCGTTGGGATCCACCCCCAACATTTTGTGACATCCTAATTACTCTATCAAAATTTCAATGGTTTACACAACTGACGAACAAGGCTTCACTAAGGATTTTTATGAGGTTGTATATTTTGACAAAGGAGAAAGTGTGACCTCAGCACAGGATTGTATCACTAACCCATAATGAAGGTCAAGCCCCAGACTAGTTCTGCAGCCTTGCTCAATTTTTATTGTATCATCTGCCCAACTTTCTCTCACTATGCAGACACCATCGCATGCATGAGAATTCCTCTCTCTTTTTTTTTTTTTTTCCTATTAATATACTGTCTTTTCCTTCCAAAGTCCATTTTGAACAGTTCTGGTCTTCACATACATGACACAGTCTGCAGTTTTTATGAACTGAAGTCTTTTATGTTGTATTTTTTATGCAATACAATTAATTAACATTACAACGAGCAAAATGAACTTTGTGTCAGGGTTAGGCTCCTTATTAATAATTTTGTGCTTTTACAGATACATTTTAACCAATGAAGAGGACTCCCTGTACCTATTGAAGCTGTTTGCTTTCCACTAAAAAATTTAACTTAATCCTGTTCTTTTCCACATATACTTTTACATCAACAGATACCTGATATCTTTATATACTACCTGTTAAACATGCACATGAATAAACGTTTTTATTTGAACTAAAACATTTGTTATCCTGACCACTTTTAGTGATGGTCTCCTAGCAACCAAGCCTTCTCAAATGATGACCCTTACAAGATGCCCTTTATCATTCAAGAGGTTACTTTTCTGTATGGTTTTTTTAAAAAAATATTAAATCCTTTTTTTGTATGACTCAGTTTCTATAAAATGGCTTTATTAATTTTCTCAATGTCTTTGTAATAATAAAATTATAGATTCAGAAAAGTATCTGGAAATTCAACATAAATCCAATTATAAAAATAAAAAGAAGCTGTTGCACTCTGATAAATAAGCCAACAATTAGAGGTAACATTGCCTTTTTTTATCCCAGGTTGCATGCAAAAAATGAAAACAATTCTATGATGACATCTCAATTAAAATGAAATGTTTTAGTCTAAAATATCACTTAAAATCAACATTAATGTTCCCGTCACACAATTTAGTTTAATTGATTTATTCTGAGTTGGAACTGAAAAATTCAAAACTTATTGCTTTCTCTAAAAAAATTCAACACATTCTCAAATGTCAGTGTGCTTAAAGATGAAACAGCAATATTTTGGCTACTTGGAATTTTCAGGTTATGGATGCCATTTTTCCCCATTTATTTCTGCTTTGTCATCTCTTTCCATACTGGAAATACTTGGTAAAAGACAAAGAACTGTAAGGAAAACTTTTTTTGTTGTTTCTAAATAAGAAATCTTTTTTTTATTTTTTTTCTTTTTCCCCACAGAAGGAATAACTGAGAAAAAGTGGGGGGGACAGAGAAAGGAGAAGGGAAAGAATAAAGGAGAGAAGGAATGGGAAAAATACTAAAGTCCTAAATGGTGTTCAGAAAGTTGACGTGTTTTCTACTTTTTTAAAAATAGTTTATGGGTACTAACAGAGAGTTATTTCCAATACTGTCACTGCAATTAAAAAATTTGCTACCTTTAACTGTTAGCTAAAACCCCCAGCCCCTTGGCTGAGATGCAGGTGTTCAAGTGATGCCATTTTATCTGCATGGGGTTAAGAGCATGCACAGACCCAAATAAAATGGGTTTTGAGAGACCCCTGCATTGCAACCCCCTAGCATGTTTTCTTTTACTGCATCAGTACTGTGGGAATAACTTATTAACACACATAAACAGAATTGCAAAGCAATCATTGAGTCGTGTCCTCAGTCACAAGGTTTCTTTCAAAATGTCATTCAAAGTGCAATAAGTGTATGGGGAAAGGGGTCATTTCAGTGGAAAGTAGAAAATTTAGCAGTCACAGTCACTGTAGTAAACAATTTTTGTCCTATTAATTTCTCTGTCAATAGAAAAACGTCAACCAGCTTTAGTTTAATGGTAGCAGAATGACTTTCTCAGACATTAAAATTCCTTCTTCTATGCAGCATTGAAAATGCTTTTTGTTATTTGTATGGGCTCATATTTTTAGTCCATTATTATTCACAATATTTTCATTAAAGTTGTTACTGGAAGGTTGGTCTGCTTGGGGGGCTGGCCTCCTTTTTAATAGTGTTTACTTTCTATTATCAATGTATCTGTGCCCCCACCTAACTAATGCTAGCAACACAGTAAAAATCTTTTTTTCCAAAGAGCTTCCGCTCCAAACCAGAAGAAAAAGCGGAAAAAGGGGTACTTAGCCCTGATTAAAGAACAACTCGCTACTTTCATAGATTTAAGTGAGCTCCTGCATAAAGCCTTTTGATATCTGCACTAACAGAGCGGGACATGACGCACACCTCCCACTCGTGAGCCTGGATGTGCAAACCCCGTGGCTTGGTTTGACGTGCAACACACCCAAGCGGGACCCCCAGAAAACTGAGGGGCAGGGCAGGAGGATTTCTTCTTCTGTCCACAGCTCAGAGTGATCCAGTCCAGGAAAATGCCTTTCGGAAAACATGAAAGCCCCAAAAAACCGCTTGCACCTATGGAAACTCCTAACGGCTCTGACTGCCACGGGTGGGGGCACATACCAGTTAGGGAGGAGAGGTTTCATTGCCTGCCCTCCCTTCTCCCGAGTTCACCGTCCGTTAATTCTTCTTCCCTTCCCCATTTGAAAAACTTCTGCTGTAAAAAGGCTGTGAAGCGAAGACCTGAAGTCTCCTCTCTGGGTTTATACTGCAGCTCTGTTGAGACTTGGTCCAGGTCTGCCCACTAGAGCACTGCCTGGCTTCTCCGATGTAAAGGTTTCATCTAGAGAGTTCTAGCCAGTCAGGAGAATTTGGGTGCCTTACTTTATCTCTGAATTTCCGGGTAATTTTCTGAATCCTTTGGTGTTGTGCCAATCTGTGCTTCTTTTGCATTTATATCTCTATCCAAAGGACACAGAGAGCATTAGACTTTTCAGATCTTAATTAATGAAAATACCTTTATTGTGCATAATCGAGCTGCTGGGTAAAATTAAATAAATGGACCCTATCTGGAGACAGAGCAGAGATCAAGAGATCAAGAAACCAGATTAGACTAGAAAAACTGATCCATCAATTATCAGTTACTAAAATTAACTTTGTCAAATGTCAATATTAAGCATTCCCCCCTTGAGAATTGGTGCTAGTGAAACAGATTTATAAGATTAATCATCTTTGAACACTTTTTTGTTGTTATTGCTGGATAAATTTCCAGTTCATTCTTCTATACATTAGTGGAAGCTTAATTCCAGCAGATTGTTCAGTAAATCAACTGCTGTTTATTACTTTCCCTTCCTTTTCCGAGCTGCTGTTGGTTTCCAGTCAATGAGGAATATTAGTTTAAAAAACTAAAAACCTTCATCAAATAATTGTGGCTAAGAGGACACCAGAACTTTGCAGGAGTATATCAAAGTGCATCCATTCATTGGCTCATACTCTTGACTCTTACCATAGAGATCTATATTTATGCATGTTCCCTGTTTGTTTACTTAAAAATCTATAAAGTATATCCATATCTGTCAGTCTAACAAATGCTTTAGCCAATATACCAAAGGAAAATTTGACCAGTAGGCATTTAATGGTGAGTAAGTATTGAAATACACAGCAAGGAATGCATTAACCATTTCTTTTTAATATTGACAACAGTTTTAAGCAACATACAGTTTCACAACTGAAAGGAAAGAATTGGTATCTTCCTTTATAATCACACACTATTCACAAAGAAATGCAGAATCTGGAAACTGAAGACACCAATGGTTACCTCTGCAAGTGACTGTATCATTTTGAGGTCTTCCACATTAACAGATGCCCCAAATCAAGTACTAGCACGTACACCAACATGCAGAAAGAGCAATATTTTATCTCCCAAGATGACTATAATTGCAACTCCATGCATCTGAACACAGAGTCACTTCAGTTGAGCATTCAGTACTGGAGATATTGAATTAGTACCCAAGAAACCTCATATTCTTGTGAATTCCAGTAAGACAGGTTATGCCAGAAGAACCAGGTAAAGAAAATTCCAAATACCAGTTATCTTCTGAGGGGTATTAGTCAAAATCTTTCCCACTCTTGGACTGATGCCTGGTTGGAGTCACACTTCGATGAAATAGGCTATGGTAAGCACTACTCTGGCTCAGGAAAATAGGTAGGATCTTATAATGTAGTGGCAAAAATATGCTAAGTTTTAAAGAACGCTCAGCACAACGCAAGCAAATCAGTAATAAAGATAACCCACCAATGGTGGATTGCAACCAGATCTAAAAGCAATAAACCATGTCTGTTCTACACACAGTAAAATGAAGGAACAACTGTAGTACAGAGTCAACTACAGTTAGTTAATCAGATAATTAACCAATTGTTTAATTGTTAGCTAATTGGATAACAGCAGCAGAGAAAATGCAGCTGCCTGGTTTTCAGCCTAGGCTTGAACCACAACAGGAGTCTCTGGGCTGTTATTCTACTAAGGAAGAGGATGATACTACCTGTTCATTTATATTTTTAGCAAGTTAATCTGAAAAAAAACTAGAACAGATATGCCTGTATGTGGTACAGTCAGGCTCTTTTTTTGCTCTCTACACCCGAAGTGGAGTTTAGCCAATTAAAACACCAACTCCCACAATTTAAAGCATAGGAAAATCCTAAATGAAGGGGGATTTTTAAGAGCTGGAAAACAGTAATATATAAAATAGTGTTCAATATCATGAATATATCTCAGGCCTTTCTAAAATGCAGTACAGCAGAATACTCCATGATGTTATGCCAAATGTAAATATGGTTATGGATTTGCAAGCAATTATTCTGACAGCAAAATGGTTCTATCAAAGCCACCCACTCTCTCACCAACACTATTATTCGATTTAGCTACTTTAGTTAGCCGGGCATTTTTCAGAACAAATAAATAGTTCTTGGCCCAAGGATCTTGTCAAATAATTTTACCGATGATGCAATGAGTGACAGCAAGTTGCAGTGGTAGAGAAAGAGAGGACAGAGTTTGGACCTTAAAAGTATGCCTGTGATTATCCAGTGTGAGCTTACAAACTGAGAGTTGTGCAATATGGATACTCTTTTTGTCTTTTATGAGAGAAGACAGAATTCTGAACAGTGGTTTATCTATGCCTTTGCTACTGAGATTTTCATAGCCGTTTCAGTAAAAATCTGATAGTTAGCATATACAATATAAAGAAACACCGTATGACTGCCAAATTTTCAAAGTATATTCCAAAAAACTACCAGGAAGGAAACTACAGAAACATTGCTGAGTGTATAACAGTCAAATGAAAGCCCATAAATAACTACTAAGAAAAAAAAAACCCCTAATTTTTTAGAAGACATAAGAATTAAGGAGTTATTTCTTTTTCCAAAGTAATACCTGTATGCCATCGTTTTGGCTACTTTCCTTTACATGTCATCCTGTTAATGTAATGACTTTCTGTTCAAGATAATGCACAGTATCCACATAGTTCTGAAACATGTAGAGCTTGGGGGAAGCCTACATGGAGAAATCAATGCTCACTAGGTAAGGATATGAAATGATACCAAAGTAGCTACTCCGCACCAATTGTTAATGCAGACAGTGGCCTTTGCTACATCTCGCTTTACGTACCTAAGGGAATTAAATTAGAATCATGGTTGTCTTAATTTCCCCATGTGGTGAATGGGTAGAAAGAAGCATATCCAGAAGGAGAGACAGATGTTAAATGGACTGTACTGTGCTGTTGAGATGGTTTTATCTCTCTGCTGCTTTTATAGGGAGAAACTAAACTGAACCGACTTCAAAGAAACACACGTTTCTTAAAAAGGGAATAAATGACCTTTTTTTCCACCAGGAAGAGTCAATTCTGCCAAGAGGACAGGATGCATCTCACCTACCTATAGATATTTAGAAGTTGGATTTGGTACAAGCCTTGTGGTACTGAGGACAATACTTTTTCATCATACTTTTTCCTGTTATTTAATTCCAGTGGTACTGGTGCCTGAGATCACAGCTTATATTGTCCACACATAATTTCTAAAGAATCGTCTGAATTTTGGCTTTCCTGGTGGCCTCTGCCATGCATGAGCACACAGGCTCCTGATAATAGTTAAACTGTATCTGTTTTCTAGTGTTAATTTGCACACTTCCCTTACGTGCTTTCAAGTTCCCTCAGCCTTAGAATGGGCTTTATCTCATTTAACCTAATCATCTAACAGTTAGACATGCAATCAAAGCTAGTCATGGAAGTGCCCTCTGTACTTGATGAGAGGAGCAGGCAGAACAAATCCTGGAATCACACAATATTTTAGGCAGAGACAAATCCTAGAATCACACAATATTTTAGGCAGAGGGCATCTCTGTAGTTCATCTAGTCCAACCCCCTGAATGATGGAGAATCAATTTTGACACTAGATAAGGTTCCTGAGACTATTTTCCAGATGGATTATGACGGTTTCCAAGGGTGGAGATTCCATAAATCCCTCCAACCTCTATAGCCATTCTTACTGTGATTCTTTTTTCCCCTATATCCAAAAACCTCACTTATTTTTTTCATGTCATTTGCCCCTGTCTTTTAGCATGGAGACTTGCTTTTGCTCCAAGGAACTCTGTGAAATATCAGCACTCACATCTTGCTTTAGCAAAGTCAAGGTGATTTGCCAGTGAGCTGTGAAGATTTTCTTTTTCTCTCCTTCACTTGGGCTAACATGACTATTGTGGTTTGTCATGAGTGTCTAGATTATGGTTAGATGTGGAAATACAGTAATAGATGCTTTCACGCAAAGATGGAAGGTTGTGACACCAGTGTCAAACCAACTATTTCAGCATTCCCCAGTGATGCATCAAAATGTCAAAATAGTGACAGAAGTTGAAAAGCCTCTCTAACAGGGGAGGACCCTGAACACACCTTCCAAAGAAGGAAAAAGGCAAGGCAGTTTCAGTCGTATTCTGAAACAGAGAGTGTCCTCTTAATGATACAGCACTGGTTCGGGTAATGTCTAGTTTAGAAGGGCAATCAACTGGGCATGTCGCCATGTGTAAACTGCACATTTCTTTGTGGACAAATAATCAGCGGATGCAAAATGTCTGAGATAATTAACAATTATAGAATTTAAGCAAAATGGAAGAGGGTTATGGAAGTACCAAATATTCTGGCAGAACAGAATAGAATTAAGTATCTGACAGAATGAAGTAGAATTAAGAATCAAGAGCACTTGCTAATTTTTTAGCCTTCTTCTGGGGATCTAAAGTACCTGTAATTTTGCTGTACTTTGTTTATACTGCGGTAGCACAGTTATGGCCCAATGTGCCAGACAAAAAGCACATAATAATAATTAATCCTTGCACTACAGAATTTGCAATACAATTAGCTACAATGAGCGAAGAATGGAAGACTTGCTTTGGGAATATGTAATCTTACTTGGGACTAAAACAAGATTTACCCCCAGTTACACTTACAGTCATTAAGACACAGAGAATCAAATAATCTGCTCAAGTTTGCAGAACAACAGATGCAGCAATTCCAGGAACTGATCATATATTTCTCAGTCTTGCAATGTACTTCAAACTGACCGTCATTTCCTATTTCTTCTTTTAATAACTACGTGCTTAGTGCGGTGCAAGAAACTGGATTGCTCTTCTGCTGAATATTCAGATGGAAAAAGGAGGCTCGATGTCCTAAGATTCCTGCTCCCTGAGGAGATGTTTCCTACCCGGACTGCTGAGGTACCACTACGCATAGCCAAAGAAACCAGGATGGCAGGAAGTGAATTCAGTTTTTTAAGTGCTCACCCATGGCTGAAACTGCTTCAAGTGTGTTTTGGGACTTTAAATCCCAAGGTCTTTGTTTAAGCCCATATTAGCTATCAGTTTAGATGAGGGTCTGAATAATACCTCTTAGCTTTACTAGGTTTGCTTCAGATGAATCATCCTGAAGTCTGTATAGAAGTCAGAGACTTATTTAAGTAGAAATGAAGTCAGTGTTCTTTATTGTTGAAATCCAAGTAATTCTTTATCTTGTTTAGCTTAACATTGCCTGGCAGAAACAAAAACCTGTGAAAAGCTGCAAAGGTAATAACTCCATTAATTAAGCCATTTTGAATTTACTTAATATGTTGTTTTTTAAAGAATTTCTTAATACTATTTTCCAATATATTAAGGTGTCAGTTATGTTAGGTACAGCAATTTGTTCCATCAAACTTACATCATCATTTACTTACTACTGTTGAACACTGAAAGAGTTATATTATTCTAATAATACTGCAGTTCACTGCTGACCAAAGTAATTTCTAGCAAAAAATTAAAACCTCCTATTTCAACAGAACTCTCACATCTTCATTCTCCTCTTTAACTAAGAAAAAAACCCTCGTCACAGCCATGCTGTTAACAGGATGATTACTAGACCAATTCATCACTGTAATCCACTTATGCCAAGCAAGCTCCTTAGGCCTACAGTTTTTCTGGTGGCCTTTCTGAAAAACTAAAACACCCCAGTAAGGTGAACAACGGAATGTCTCAAAATAGTCTCGTCAAAGGTAACGTAAATTCCTATTACGTTCAGTAGAGGAAGGATGTTTTGGCAAGTACCAAGACTAATCTGACACCTCTTAAATATCAGAGAGGTACCTGTGTGTACCTGTTTCCTACAATTACTTTTGTTAAACATGGAACAGAGTTTTCAATGCTAGAGCACTTAAAATTCAATAACCTCTATTTTTTGAGATGTGACATTGCCCAGTTCTCTGTTAAGAGTTTTCATATCTAAAATGCAAGTGTTGTTGGATGATGCTATTTGCATTAGATGATATTTGACTTATCCAGCCACACAGGAGAGGAATCAAACACTTTCTTTTTATTGTAAGAGCAAGGCTCTTTTGGACACATCAGGGGATGATTCACTGTGCAACCATCTTCCATCACCGAAAATATCAAAGGTCTATTTTAAAAAGAGGCCAAAGTGCTTTGTCTATTTCACAGCCAAAAACTACTGTGAGATTAATTTTCTTCTATAAAGGTATAAAGTTCAAGTTGCTAAAATTAGCAATTGTTTCACCTGAGCCTCTTCTCTATGGTCCTATTCAAAGCAGTATTGTTTAGTGTTTCACTGCCTGCTGCTTAAAATGTAACATTCCCCATTTAATGTGTCAAAAAGCTATAGCTAATTATTCTCATAGCAAGGATAATCGTACCAATTATGATTCTTTAAAAAGAATGGTGGAAACAAAGAAGTAGAGATAAGATTTAACAATGACAAGACAAATTGGGGAGGCAGGGAAGTCTTAAATGTTGAAAACCTGCAATGCCTTCTTTTTTACAGGAAAGAATAAAATTACAGCTTTATGAAAGAGACAAGTTATCACCATTCAATCTGTGGAATTATGGTTTATTATGGTAAGGCTCCCATTGGTTTGGAATGAAGCTCATAGCTGTCCCTCCAGCCTCAAAATCTAGGGTTGTAGGATATGACATAGAGCAAGATCTAATGTTTGTACCGTATCTACCTTGGACTGATAGTTGGTGGAATTTTAGGTGCATAGTCCTGAAGGTACTGGTCCACCTTTTCCAAGACAAGCTCCTCACTTCTCAGGATGGTCTATAAAGAGAGGCAGATGGCCATAGGATTATGCCTTCTTCCTATGTCAGGTATCTATATCCAATGATTGCCTCAGGAACACAAGTATTGCTAAAGGACAGTTCAAACCATCTAGGTTTGATCTCTGTTTCTCTTTATTAGTGTACAGAGTGTAAAGGCTTTTCCATCCAACTGGGATACAGGCTGCATACCCCTCTTTTAAGGAAAAGTACCAAAAAGAGCAGATCTGAAGCTCGGAGAGGAAGAAAACAGTGGAAACAATGAGACCTATATCCCCAGCAAAGGTAAGTAACCAAAAAGTGGGAGATACAGGTTGTCAGCCTAGAAGCTGAAGAACTCTTCTTTCCCACATCAAAAAGCCCACAATAGGATGTGGGACACTGTCAGGGAGGAGCACTCTGTGATCCTGCTGAAAATGACTCTTTATACTGGTAGAAAACCAAGGATCAAGGAGACAGTGAGGAATTTTGCTCCTTCTGCCTCCCTGCCAGACCAAACAGAGAATCTACTGGCTTTTCAACTCAGTCAGCGGTCTGCTCCTGCAGCTATTACCTCAGGAGCAGATAGCAGGCCTGGAATTAATGACTTCCATCACTTACTTGTGGGTATTGTTAATCACTTTAAATGGCTTTGCGACACATTTGGATTTGTCTGAAAGTAGTCACAACTTTGGACAGAAAATCACAAAGCCCTTGGTTCTGATCCAGATCACACAGACAGTTTGAACATACCTACTGTCACTTAAAAAATGAAGAATAGCATTGCACAATTGTCCTCTTGTACCTGACAAATTCAAAGCCACAGATTGAGTTCAAAGAAGTGTTGCCCTGTTCTGCAAGTGCTGATAATAAAGACACCATGAAAGTTCTTGGCACAAAGGAAAACAAGTCAATATACGCATCAGGACACTAGGACAGATAATATTTAGCTCTATTATAACCAGGTATTCAAGCACTCTTACAGAAATTGAATCTGCCTGCTGCCATTTCTGCCATGCTTGCTTTAAGCTGTTCTCTTATCCAGTTCCCCGACTGTTTATCAAACAGAAGACATCGTCTGGATGCTAAGGAGACATTTCACCATCAGGCTGAAGTGTGGCCCTCTCTGAGAGGTGTCACAGTAAAAGGTGCTGAGAGATGGGAAGAGTATAAAATCTTTTCAACTCTCCTCCTCCCCTATTCCAAAATACTTTTCTGAAAGGTATCCTCTCTTGCTACCAGGCAACTTTTATATTAAGACAAATTTATACCAAGGCTAGAGAAAGAAGTGGATGGGATGAAAAGAAAACCTGTAAGTGTAAAGGCTGCCGAGACATTTAGAAAAACCTTGAAGAGGCTGTTAGAAAGTTGGATTTTTGCTTAGCGGGATTTAAGTGAAACATGATTATGTGGGGCCACATTACCTTTAGAAAAACGGTGATTTTTCCCATAGCACAGTGGAATGAACACCTACTTAGCAACTGCTTGGGGCTGTTAATTACTGTGGGGATTATTCCACCTTCCCACCTCCCATCACTGGTATTGTTTTGTTCCCAAAAGGCTGGGAAACTCAAGAGACAGTCAATAGGGCTTGGACTCCTTAACCAAAATACAGCTGCCTATTGCATGACTTAGACATACAGGTCTTGGAGCACCAACCAGGTTGTTCTCTGTTACGCAGAAAGGTGTGTAGCTGGGAGTCATATTTTACATTGAGAAAATCAATGCTGTAACATTGAGTTCTGGATATTCAAAGGTATTGAAAAATACCTTAGTTTCCAGGATCCTTCCTTACATTTATTGCATCCTGTTTCACAAATCTTTGTCCATTTTTTTCCATTATGAATTCCATTTTTCTAATGGATTTCCATTCCATTCTATAGATGCAAAATACTACCATTGAGGCTAGTCAACATCGTCTGTGAAATATCAGTTTGCCTTGAATTTCCTTAAGATGACTCTGTAAGGCAGAAGGGAACTCACAGCCATGATGCAAGTTTTGAGGACCTATGGCTGAGTCTCATCTCATCCCATACAAACTATGTGAAAGTTTTTTGTTTTGTCTGTGCCAATTGTCCATATTCTTTCTTTAGGAAATGGAAAGGGATAACTACTTCCAGAGGACAAATGATCCTGCTCATCATGAACACGTATTTTAGATTAAGACACATATTCTGGAATACCTCTCTGCCTCTCCATGAATTACAAAAGGAGCTTAGACCAAACGTTTCCCTACTGGATAGCTAAATATAAGCTCCTGTTGCAGCTAAATATAACAAGAATGCTGTGAGACTAAGCCTAAAAGCCCTTTCTGTACTACAGCTGGTAAACAGGCCACCTGACAGCAAGGTTACACACAGGTTACAGACGCTTCCTCTTAACATTTTTTTAAAAGCACTGTTCTCTGTATCCTCTATAATACAGCTCAAACTATCGCAAGCCATCGTGCACATGAACGGTCCAGACAGCTGGACAGTTTTGAATGGTTCAGTCGCTGTTGAGTCTATACCTGAATTTTACTAAAAGCTCTTTGCAGGATTCAGGAGTTATCGCCTCACCCAGTTCCAATGACAACAAACCTTATGTTCTGCCAGTAACAAACCTATTTTGACTATTCTAATAGCTTCGCTGAATTACCTTAGGCTTGCTTTTGCATACTGTCATTTTGCAGCCTGGTCTAACATCCAAGGAGGAATTAGGAAACTGGTGGGTGAAGCATCTAATGATGCCATGGTCAGGACATGGTTCTGCAGGGTGAACAGCCCAAACGGCCTCATGACAGCATTCAGAGGTTCTCCTCAAGGACTTGAGCTTTTAAACTACAGCGAAAGCAGAGCCTTTACTTTTACTATAGCAGAACAAGAGGCAAAATAATTTGGTTTCCTTTCAGTTCCCTAAATGAGAAGCAGCACTCCATTCCCAGTGCTCCTTTACAAATGGCAAAACATGAGGAACTGCCAAGGTGTGAGATGAGAGTTTCAGGTTGTTACTAATCTGGTTGACATGCAAAGTGCTGAGGTAGATATTGAAAACCCTGTTGCACATCCCAGCCCCCTGAGACATTCGGTCTCCCAGGAATCATTATTTCTTCTGTACAAACTATTGTTTCATAAAGAATATCGTGTTTCAGCAGAAAAGTCAAATGTGTCCTCTCATAACTCCATGTGGCTGTTAGCTTACTGCTGAGTTAATACTTTGCCACATAAATAAAACCATACAAAAAAGAGAGAGCAGACTTGCAAAGAAACATGGTGAAAAATATAATTCATTGGCGCTCAGGGCTGAAAAGCTAGCGAGTTTCTTTCCTTTCCTTTTTTCTTCCCTTTACCCTTACAAGTTGATGTGTATCCAAACAGCTTGAAAAGTACTTTGAAATCCAACTTTAGTCAGCCACGATGAAGACATAAGAGGAGCTGATTTTTCCTTTGTGATGCTTTGTTTTGTTCTCTCTCTTACTCAGTGTTCACTTCAGCAGTGGCTGCAGGAGAGGAGCCAAGTATTTTTTCTTGGAACTTTTTTCTTTTTTGGTGCAGTTAAAGATATATTTCGTGAGTTACACTGAGCAATAGTCACTACCTATTGTTACTAACCCAAGCTCAACTAGTGAGCTGAGACAGGGCTTGAACCAAACTGCAAGCCTTCTCAAACCAGGGGTACCATAACATTTTGCCTAAGGGCTCTTTCCTCAGGTGAGAAAATGTTGCTTTTAGTGGAAAGATGTCAAATAACTTTTATTACAGAAAATAATAAGTAATACTATATTCATCTATTTTTATTTTTGATGAAAACTGCACTGAAAAAAATCAATTTGACAATCGTTCTAAGGTACCATTTGTATGAGCTTTTTCATCAAATTGGGGACCAGTCATTGCACTCAAGGGCAAGGCTGCCACTCAGAGGGACCTAGACAGGTTGGAGAACAGGGCCAACAAGAACTTCATGAAATTCAACAGGGGAAAAAATGAAAAATTCTGCACCTTATATGAGTTATCACTGAACAGCTGGGGTGCAGCTCTGCTGAAAAGGACTTGGAGGTCCTGGTGGGCAAATAGCTGACTATGAGTCAACAGTATGCCCTGGCAGCAAAGAGCAACAGTGTTCTGGATTGTTGATGCAGGAGCAGAGCCAGGAGTTGGAGAGAAGTGATTATTCCTCTGTAACCAACAGTCATTAGCCCACAGCTACAATACTGCATCCAGTATTGGGACACCCAAAAAAGAAAGGTATTGGTAAACTGGCATGAATTCAGTGATGGCCCATAACAAATGAGGTGGGGGGGGAAGCAGGAACTGGAGTAATTGCCCTTCACAAGGTGCTGGGGGAGCTGGGCTCCTTTGTCCTGGAGAAGACACAGCTTCAGGAGGACACAACAGTATCCTGCCCATGCCTACAAGGAGGTCATCAAGAAGATGAAGCCAGGTTCTTAAAAGTGGAGCATGGTGGGAGGACCAGAGATCATGGGTGTAAGACAAAGAGAGGTTCAGAGCAAATATACAGGAAAAAGAGGACAGTCAGGCACTGGAACGGGTTGTCTCTGGAGCTTTTCAAGAGCTGGCTGGCAAAGTCCTGAGCCACCTGGTCAAATCTCATAGATGGCCCCGATATGAAGGAGTAGGGTTGAAACAGAGACCTCCTGACATTCCTCCCATCCTATGTCCTAGGATCTTATGAAGTCTCTGCCAATTTTCTATTCCCATGTCCATTGTCAGCATATTTGAAAATGCCACCCATTAGCTTGCCATTCTGCTAGTGATAGGGTCAGTTTTGAAAAAAAAAATCCAGAAGAGCACAATGTGTAATGGTTTTAAACTAAAAAAGGGTAGCTTCAGACTAGATACAAGGAAGAAATTTTTTATAATGAGGGTGGTGAAACACTGGCACAGGTTGCCCAGAGAGGTGGTCGATGCCCCATTCCTGGAAACATTCAAGGTCAGGTTGGACGGGGCTCTGAGCAACCTGATCGAGTTGAAGATGTCCCTGCTCGTTGCAGGGGAGTTGGACTAGATGGCCTTTAAAGGTCCCTTCCAACCCCAACTGTTCTATGATTCTATGAATTACCAATATTTTTTAATACCGAGTTAGTAGAGTAGACCTATGCAGACAACCACGAGTTTCCTCAAAATTAGTTATTAAAACCCTAGCTCAGCAAAGCACTTAAACTCACACTTAAATTTAAGCATATCTTTATTTCCTATTCATTACAGTCTCTCTACTAAATTTAGAAATTTATGTCTTTTTTATTCTGATCTCTCTAATGCACTCACACATTTGTATCTTTTTAAATAGATTGTAAACACTTACTTAAAGCTGGACAAATGCCTAACATCTTTCCTGTGCTGAGATATTTTGTAATATTAAAATGTGATTATCATTAATCCAATTTGTGGATTAGGTGTTATTTCATTTTATTTTTACAGCTATATGCAGTATTACCAACCATTAGTATGTAAGTAAGAAATGATGAAATTATATCGCTGCTGCATAAAATGTAATGGTACCAAAATTACGAGTTTTAAATCTGAACAATTTTTAAAAGTAAAAGGATCCAGTGCAATGACATTCCTTTGGCAGGGTGTGTGCCGTGACATGGAGTACGGTGGGTGCACTCTGCAGTGCTCGTGCATTGTGCGTGGCCGTGGGAGCTCCCTGCTGACTGAGGACATCCACCACTGCTGCACCTCATCGTTTTGGTTCACAGCTGACTCCGTGTGAGTATATTCTAGCACATATTGCAGTTTCCATCCTGCCCTTTCAGCCTGGTTGCTGCTGGAGGAAACCCAGATATGCAGCTGCTTTGGAGGAAACCCCGCTGTCTGACATGGCCTTGGGGCCAGCAGAGCGTCGGACAACAGAAAGGCAAAATCAGCTGAAAACCAGTTGAATTATCTTCAGTCTGCATAACAAAAGAAATGCTGCTGAGGACAGAAGACTCTCCAAAGCATTGGCTAGAGCTGTTATCTCAATCACAGCTGAGAAGAAATAATTCTCAAGGTCAAACAGAAGCTGAAGTGCTCCTGGCCTCATCTTGGGAGTCCACCAGATAAATCATTGGTTTTAAAGTGTCAGTAGCCATAAATGACTTGCTCCTTCTTTATTGATTCTTCATGTTCTGACATGACCGTGGTGACTCCTCATTTGAGGTCTCCAAACATGAGCGCAGTAAGCTATAGCTGTGGCTGACCATAAAAGCTACATAGAACATCCCTGTGATCCAGTGCATGGTTCTCTCTCATCATGGTAAAATAACACCATAAGGCAAAACAGTCCCTGGGAGCTGGACAAGGAACAAGATGAACATCATTGCTTTTGCAAGAATGCCTTGTATACTGGCAAGGATAAGAAAAGTTAGATAAAATAAGAGAAATTAATATCAATGTCTTCTCAGAAGTGTCAGTTGGCAAACGACAAATGAATCCAGCAATGCTGCATAAATTTGCAATATCTTATAATGTTTCCTTAGAATAATCTAAAATCAAAACCCCCTTAAAATTAAGGAAAACAGAATGATGTAACTTATTCTTGAAATACTTAAAAAATTATATCCAGTATCAATACACATGCAGCTGACAAGAAAAAGGTTTTCAGAATATTGGTTAAATGCAACGCTGAACAGCGTGTGCTAATATTAATCACTATTTTCACCATTATTCTCTTAATGTTCTAGGAGAGATCAAGAGAAAGACTAGCAAGAATTTTTAACTTACATTGATATGCAAATTAATTTTCCGTGTAACATCATGCATTTTCATGTGGCAAACTTCATCCTTTATGCTTTTTCCATCAAATAAAGAAACAATACTATGTGCCTGAGGTATCCAATCAAAATTTGTGACCCATTTCAAGCTTTATGAATCAAGTATGCACAGTGAAACCATTAACTGCATATTGTATGAAGGGTGACTCCACTGTGTTTTATGGTGGGATTTGGGTCTTTTTTATTGCCTTTTAAATTATTTTCCTAATAATTCTTAATTACTTTTACAATTTACTCTTTGACCATCACTAATCACTGAGCCGACTTTTTCATAGAACTATTCACTGCAATTTCAAGATCACATTCCTCAATGGCAAAGACTAATTTTAACATAGTATATGGAAAAGTTAAAACTGTTTTTTCATGTACATCATTAACATTTACTCTTATACAGTTTTATTTCCCCGTTCATTAACCTGCCGATCATCACATGTTGTACATCACGTGTATCATATTGCTAAAATGTACTGAGTTGAAGGTGCTAGAGGTCAAGGCAAGGCTTTAGTTTAGTTGTTAGGCTGTGTCTCAGCATTCAGATCTTAGATATCCCATAGATCTCTGTGAAGCACTTTCCTGTGTGATTTTCCTTAACAGAAGCTACAGTATCAGAACTTCAGTGCCTCTGGAACTGAACCTTTAATTCTTTGTATCTATGTTCTCCATATATAAAATCTAATATTATTCCACGCTAGAGATAACAGTTTTCTCCTGAAGAACAGAGGCTATAAAGAACAATTCATTCATGCTTTTTAGATACCTCAGGTAGGTTTCAAGTTGCCTAATTTTAAAAGTCTACAAAGTAATTGTCTATACCTGAACTAGGTGGGGGGGTGGTTGACTCTCAGAGACCAGGGAGAGAAATGGGCACTTAAAGAATCTGATTCATCTCATCCTGAGATAGACATCCATAATAGGTCACAGGAAACATAATTTAAGCGCCTGTTCTCTCTATGACTATAAAAGTTCAGATGCATACTGGACCATACAGTTCAGACGTAGACATCCACACAGCTGGATAGCTACACGTACTGAGATGAGCTTGACATCCTGAGTTTACAATGATGACTGTTGTTTCAGCCTCTACATAGATGCCCACTGCAAAGTTTATGCAATATATATGTCCTTGGGCTATAATATAATCAATATTTTAATATAACTACATTTTTCACAGTTAGAAAGGATATTTCCCAAAGCTATATGAGCATGATTTTGATTTAAATTAAGATCTGGAGTCTGTTGTGAATTGTAGAAACTCTGAGAGAAAAGTACCATGATCGCATATAGCATCATGACCCAAAGGACGGGCAGAAATTTGTTTGCTAAATTCTGAATAAAATAGCACAAGTACAATGAGATTACGCTATAACTGCATTTTCCCCAAACTATATGATTACTTCTGAATTCAATATAATTAGTTAAAAGTAGCTCAAAGCACCAAGAGGAAACAGAGTAATACAGAGGTAAGAAGTGATAAGGAGTATATCAGTGTGGTAACACAGGTTAGGCCAGTGAAATCTCCTTGTTCCGTAACCAAGGTAATGGGTAGAAAAATACAGTTTCAGATTCTTTGAGTATTTAAAATTTCAGAAGGAAACAGGAAATGTTATATGTACAAAAAGAAAGGGTGATAGAAGCCTGCTTGACCGTCATGAAGGATGCTAGCACGCATTCGCCATAATTTTTGATACAGCTAATCTAACAGTGAAAACGTCTACCTTTATTTCACATACATATTCAGACACATTGTAGAAGTCAAACTTTTATGGCAGAAGTGTGCTAAACTCTGTTGAGCATCAAGAAGGCATTTCCAAGGAGGGTTCAAGGAGTCTTCTAAATATTGTGAAAAAAAGTGGTTTCATAATAGTTCAGTAAATTGGCTTCACTAGGCCTGAAGGTGAGAATGACACAATCTCTTCTTGGGATCAGTCTCTGTACTAGCAGGGTGAGAAAGACAGCTTTGAGGTGTCCTACTTGTTCTTAGGAGTGAGACTGTTCTAGCATGACAAATTACAGTATTCTGAGAGAAAACAGAAAAAAAATCATTTCATTCAAAATATAAATATATTAACAAAACAGACCTAAATCATGGGAGGATCAATTCAGAAATGCATCAATCTTTAGCAGACAAGCAAAGGTAGGGTTCAGATTCAATGCATGAAGAGAATTGTTAGGGCTGAGAAAAGCACACAATCCTGTTAACAGTGGCCTATAATGAATAAAATGGGAAACAATGATGAATCATTTCCCAAAAGATAACTTTATACTACCTAAAAATGTTGGAAATGTTAAAGTCTAGAAGAAAGTTATTGCATTATTACTTGTTTGGAACCAAACATTGTCTTCTCCCCATGTCTCAAGGTCTACTTATGGTAGTGTCCCGTTAACCTTCAGGCCATGGGAGAGTTTTCTGAGAGTCGCCCACAGCAAATGCTTTCAGCCAGCCTCATCTGCAAACCCCTAGCCTGCAGTTCCAAGGTTGTTCTGGAGGCAGTTTAATCCAATTCAATAGAATTAGCCTTTAAAATCACAGCTATTTTCCAGACTGCCTTCAACAGGTCCCCCATTGCCTCTTTCCCTTTTCCTAATCATGCACATTGATGGCTGAAAGTACCAATTTTTCTCTAGAAAATTTTGGTTTAATAGCTTGCTGTGAAAATATCCCTCTCCCGCAATTTACTCTAGAAAGCCATGTTCCCAAGCTTTCCATCCTGCAGATTTCTAGACTTACAGTTCCCCATGGATTGAAGGAGAGACAGAAGCTTGAATGGTACAGGATCTACAGTTGCACCGCAGAACTCAAGGTCCAGGCTTCCTGCTCCGCTTTTCAGGATCTTGTCAGCCCTTGGGAGTACTAACCTGGTGGGGTTTTCTGACTCCTCGCCCCTTTTCTCAGTGAGTCTTAAAAAACCATGTGCAGCTGCTGAATGGAAAGCAGGAAGAGAGAGAAACTGATAAATAACTGTAATTATGTGGATCAGTTCCCCCACAGAAAACCGGTCCAGCAGTTTAGGGAAGCAAGGAAGACGCCTTTACAGCTATTTATATTTAAAAGTAATAACCTATACACAGGTATAAAACTCTTCTGTGGGATTTTAATGTTTGTGGCAGATTTCAACTCACTGCCTCTGAGACTGAGATGCTCTGTCATCACCCCCCAGGCACAGATAAGAGAAGCGCTGGCAGTGGACAACCGTCCACTTGCAGAGGTATCTCCAAGAGCTAGGGCTCCTGGTGGCCACACAGTCCTGGTCTCTCTCTGATTAGCCTTCCTGCTTTTGCTCGTTTGGGGTAGTAAAGTGCCCAGCTATGAATGAACTGAAACTCATTTCACGTATACTGTTGAAAAGCCAACCGAGAGGACGAGCTTGAGGTCACCACCAGCTTGGATGCATCAGCCTCTCTCACTCCCTGAGCCACGTAGCTACTCCAGAGCTCCTGCTGCCTTTGGAAAGATGGGGTTTGCAGTGGAAGGAATCGAGCGTGTTATATGATTTCCAGCTAAAAGGAGTCGTCCGTGATGGTAAGACCTTCATCTTTCTGGCCCGTGCCTCAGCAATCAAATTGCTTGAGGATTTCAGAGGGGAAAAAAAGGAAGGAAACGGAGACGGGGAAAGAAGAGGAAGCAGATGTAACCACAGTGAGTGCCTTGACTTTAATCAACTCTCAGCCCTGTTGGTGTGGTTCACGGGGAAAAGGCTGTGTCAACTTGTGGAAGCTAAATAATGTGGAGTGTCATCTGTTATATAACTCCAGTTGCAAAGGGAAAAAGTTTCTTTTTTGCCTCCAATTTTATTCTTTGATGTTGCCTTCAGCAATTTTTTGAAATTCAATGTTATTACTCTTCAGTTAATGACTTCTGAAAAAATAAATATAAACTTTCATAACTTGAGTGATGATTTTTTAATAGGTGTCTACATTCTAAGCTTGCAACAAGTTATTTTAAAACATATTTTTTTTTGGCCAACTTTTAACTTATACTCACTCTTGAAACAGTTCTCTCGCAATATCTTGATTAAGAAATATGAACAACTGCCTTTAAAGTGTTGGTTTCACAAAGATAAAAGGAAAGACTCCCAGCTTACATAAGCTGTCACATCCTGTGGGCTGATAACATTTTAGATTAGTTGAGTCTCTAATATTAACATTTTCTCTAGACATTCCCAATTTTCCTAGTGAGTTCCACTGTTTTGATTTTTACTTATACAAACAGAGAAGCCCTAAGGGGCCTAAATTGAGACGCCATAAGCAGTCTGATTTTCCAATGGAAAGCAGACAGTCCTCCATCTTCTGAAAACTAGACATCTTTAAGATGTTTGTTTATTTGGACATGCATAAAATCCAAGTATGCAAAATTCTATTTTTTAATAAGGTTAAAAAAATCTCCCTTTTTCTATATGTACTGCCAAGGACTTGTAAAGACTGCCAGTGTAATATCACTTCTAAAATAAATTTAATTATTTCATGTTTTTCTTGCATACCTATGATGAGAGTTTGAGCAATAAATGAGAACTTACCTTTTAATATTTTTCTTTATTTTTAAAGCATAATGAAAATCATAAGGGAGAGCAGAAGAGAGAAGGAATATACGAAGAGGTATCCACCTGTTATATATATATATATATATATAACAAATATCCCCTCCAGTCATATTCATACAAGATAACGAGGTGACCCCACTGCCACTTTCCTTCGAAGTTGAAAGGGAGGTTACATTTTTGCACACTTAAAATAAATGTCTGCCTTCTGTAAAAAAAAAAAAAAAAAAAAAGGTGTTGCTCAAGGGAAGCTATCAGCACTTGAGAGAACCATAATCCCCACCATCTGCTACCACAGAGACAGAGCAACTATTCACAGCTTTTGTTGCAGTCCTCAGGCTGCAATTGTACTGCAACTGAGGGTGGTCACAGTAGACCTGAGCAATTTTATATCTTTACTGCTTATTCCCCTGCCTACCGCCGCCTCTCTTCCTCCCCGCTCTGCCCATTTTTTTACTGTAATAGGCAAAATGAGGGCAGGGAAGGGATTGTATCTCTCTGATCTGTAGGCCACCTGCTGCCACCAACAGAAACATGAAATATGCATTGTATTTTGGGCCTGTAGGAGATGTCCCCTAGGCTGAGATTCATTTCATTTAATTATAGTCATCTAAAAAGTATCCAGTCCAAGCTAACTATCTAGGCTCCTCCTATAGACAGTAAAGAAGAGGCAGTTCCAAAAGCGATTCATCCTATCCTACAATCGGTATTAATCCTAAAACAAGTGCTGCGTAAAATGAATTGTCCTGTCTGCTACAAAAGGAGATCAGTCTCCAATTTAGAGCAGATACCCAGGATGGGCTTTGCCTGAGCAAATGCAGACACCTCCAAGGCAGACGTCTTTATCTGAGCTGACTGTTTGGATTTCTTTAATAGCCAATGGAAAGAACAGGAACTTTTGATTCCTCTCTTCCTAACACAGATGCAGAAAGACTGAAATATTATAAGTATTCCTCTCCACTAATGACAATGACTAGCCTGGATGTAGACCTTTTTTTATAGATTTATACAGTCGGAAGAAGTGACTTGTGTTTCTAATTTCCAGATGGCTAAAATGAAGTGAGAAAAATCTGGACTTTACTGACTGGCCCATGCAAGTAGAAATCATGCTTTGTGAGCAATGCCACTAGTTTCAAAATATTAGTCCCCCTTGTCCAGACAGCCAGTGACCAACATTACCACTTCCAGTTTCTGGACTGTGCAACTTCTCATGTGCTCTCCAGAGTAGCATGCAGTGAGCTGAAGACTGAAGACCACTCCTTCCTCTACCACACCAATGTAAAGACACAACGATTCATTCAAAGTTTCTGAGTTATTGAAAGAGAACAGAGGAGAGTTTAATGCTAGGTGCAAAATGTGTGTATGTTACTTGAACTGTCTGGACATGTCCATATGGCAGAATGTTCAAATGTCCATGGGACTTAATTTTCATAGGCTGGTTGGCTTATGGTAAATATACTATATGAGCTACCCATTTGTAAGGAAGCTTATTCACCACAGTGTGCATTTAAATAAGTACTAGTTCATGATAACCTTTAAAACACAAGCATCTTTACTTCATTGGCATTTAAGTATTGGATTGAGCTTTATCTCAATGAGCTCATTAGAGAGAGTTGAATGTATGGGAGGATAGTTCTTCAGCCTTATTTCATTGCAAGTTTTATAGTTAATTACTAGGACAAAACACTAAATAAGAACACAAACAGTATTACAAGTTAAAATGGAAGGTTCTGTGGCAGATATAGCTTTATAAAAAAGCATAAGTTAAATGCTAAGAACTCATTCATAATAAAAAGCAATTTCCCAAGTATTATGTGCTATCTCCATTATGGTTAAACATCATAAATTAGCAGTGCACATTCCAATTCCAACGTCTTGTGTTCTTCAGTATTCTTAAAAATCAGTCGAATCAAAAGTCCGCTAGCACTTCAATGGAAGTAATAGAAGACGATTTAATTGACAGAAATGTGTTTTAGATAGTACTTCTTATCTTCAGGCAACACATTTTATTACCTAAAACTTCATTACTGTGCAGAAAAAAAGGAGAAAGAGAAACATATGTTTACTTGTAGTGAATCATACATTTAAAATGATAACAGAATTGATTTCTTCCTGCATTTTTTATCTTTACTGTATACATCATGACCTATATGCTGAAATGTGAAAACCTGGATATTTCTGGTACGCTTTTATATTTTCCAGGAAAAGAACAACAATGTTCTCAGAAGAATGATATTTTTGCATTGTTATAATGTGCATTGTTTTCCTAAGATCAAATCTAAAAGGAAACTGGCCCCCATATCATCTGTGGCAGTACTTCCGTCAGATCTCGTAGTTATATTTGCTGAACAAAGACAGTTCGGAGTTTCAGTGGGAATCCCCAGCGCAACAGTAAGGAAGTAGCAATGTTGGTTTTCACGTGTAAGTACTGTGTGTGAAGTTGACTTTAAAAGTAACAAGGTGACACCATCGATTTTGATCCTGTATAACCAGTGGGGAACAAAATAAAGAATCTGAACCCACTGTCAACGATTACCTGCAGGTTTTTGTCTTCTGCTTCAGAGGGAACAAAATGATGCCCAGTTTCTGGTGCTCCTGGACCGTCAGTTATGAAACAGCCTCTAGCACTCCACATCAGTGCAAAGGAGTACAGTTTGATAGGGACACAGGATTAGATGGCATGCTAATGATTAGAAAGAATGAAAATAAACAGCTCCACAATCTAATAGCAGCCCTTTTCACATTAGGTGTTACAATCTAGTAGTTCTCCTGGAAAAACATCTAGCATTTTCCACAATCAGAAGGGGTCGAGTCTAAAATGAATAGTCTGCTTCCTAAAACTATGAGACAGTTAGAATCTATTTTGGGGCTATGAACTGAAGCTTGAATAAACAGGCTTAGATGTCTAATTTAGGGATGTAATCAACAGTCTTAATCCCATCAAAACCAACAGAAGGCATGTCCTTCTTACCAGACCCTTTATGGATCTGGATCTAAGTTCTTACAGTCTTGGTACAGGAGGACCACTGACAGTCACTAAGTTGTTAGTTGACTTTGACTCAGAATTGTAATTGTATTACAGTTATTAACACAATGTATTACAAATTTTAATACATAGTAATTGAATTACAGATGATTTATTAGTGGGTAGGGGGAAGAAATCATCACACATAATTTTAGAGGTGCACAGAAAACAGAGAAGTGACCTAGATTGCTTGGTTGGTCAGGTAGAAGCAAACAATCTGGACAACAAAACACAGATCTATGACAAAGAGTATAAAGCTTCTACATAACTGTTGAATCCTATAGTGGGAAGCAATAATTCTGGGAGCACAACAGACTGTCATCTGTGTGGAAGCCTTGGTTGTGTTATTGAGTTAAATATTAGTACAATCCATGAATTGATAGAAGGAAATACAGAATAAATATATAGGGGTAACATTTCTTCTGTTGGGACAGTTGTGAACTCCACTAGAATACAATGAGGATTTCTAGAACCCATATAGAAAAAACAAACAGACAAACAAACAAACAATCACAACAAAAAAAGCAAAAAACAAACAAACAAAAACTTAAAAGTTTTTGAAGGTTTAAAGAAAGACTAATGGCATAATGAAAAGATTGAAAAATAATGAGAAATCGAATTCCTATATTTACACTGTATTTATTCCTGTACTGCTTCTGAGCTAGCTGATTCCAGAAGCAGTCTGAAAACTGCTATGCTCCTGAGACACAATTATATGCATTATTAAACATGTTGGCAATTTGGGTTGAACTCAGGTTGCTTACAAGCACTGTCTGTTTCTGTGTGATTGCAGGACAATCCATCTGACTGACATCGACCATGGGACGCTGCCACGGCCGCTCAAACACAACACCGTGAGAGGCACATGAAAGCAGGGAGCACACTCCACATTTTCCCTTTGAGTTTGCCTCCACATTCAGTTTTTCTGTGGCTCGAATGCACTCTTATTAATAAACACTAAGAACTATTTATCCATTTGATCTAAAGCTCTGTCTCAAGGACCTCTCAAAACACAGTATGTCTAAAGGAAATGGGCTTAATGGCCCCTCAAAGTGCTTGTTTCCATTGGCATAGACGACTAATGAAGGTTGGACACTCAACCTGCATATTTAGGAGAAATGAATCCTACCGAGGGTGAACAGTGCAATTTTATTTTGCTTCAGGTCAGTATTCTGTTCTTTCCTTTCCTATATTTTTAATTTGTATTATTCATTCCTTGTCACTTTTTCTTGAATTAAAAGGCATTTAAGTGAAAATAAAAAGATGTCAACATGACTTTTTGTTTAGGATCTGAACTACTTTTCATATTGTTTTTTTTTAATTTCTCCTAACATGTTTATGCAAATGTCTGGAAACAATCTTCCCATAGCTAATCCACGTTAGTAGTCCATTCTTACCCTCAATGTCTTGATTTCATCCTCTTTGAAGAGATATACTATTTGTAGAGTATTATTACTGGGATGAAAGAATAACATGGGTTGATGGATAAACAAATAAGTTACAATAAAATGCTAGCCTTGCAAAGCACTGTACAAACATCAATTAATTCTCTTTACAGCAAGCAGCCTTATGCAGCTGTTAAATTCCCATTCTGCAGATGGAAGCGCTAAGGCAAAAAGTGGCAAAGTAATTTACACTGTGCTGGGACATTGATTCAGCCAGAGTTTTGAAGCTTGACTCTTTCTTTAGAGCGCTTTCCCAAAAGCACCAGAAGGCTCTGTAAGCCCTGGAATGAGTTTTTGTTACAACAGAAACTAGATTCATGACTTCTTTTTTTCTCTCCTGTGAAGAAAACTCCAACTGAGACAGAATAGAAATATGCCAGTTTATAAATAAAATTTTCCCTGTTCCTTCTGTCCCTGCGGAAGAAGTGCTTTGTTCCAGGGTCTCTAGCAGCTGAGCTGCAGCAGATCCCAGCCTGTCCCTTCTGGGTCCCCAAGAAGTCTTTTCTCCCATATCTTCACCTTCACTACTAAGGTCTCCTTGATGGTGTGCACCTTCTTTCTCCCATGCTCAGACAGCCCCTGTGTCTTCCCCCTGTCTTAATAAGCCTTCATCCCCATTCCTGAAACCCTTATTTTCCTGGAAGAGCCCAACTTTCCCCCTCAAGCCTCCTATCTGCAGCCAGAACAAAGCCAAGAGGCAGCTTTCCTCTTCGCTGCTCCGCTGCAGCCTTTTAAAAGAAGAGCCCATCTGATGCGCAACGGGCTGCAAGCGGACGTATCACCCGGACACCATCCATCACACATGGCCAGAGTAACTCCCTTAATTCTGCTAGTCCAGTCCACCTTGGGAGACTGAGATAAGGGAGGTTGTTCCTCAAAAAGCCTGTAAGCTCTTCTTTGGTATAAGCTGTGTATGTTTTACTGTTGCTCATAAAAGTAGCCTTACATAGGCTTTTACACTGGATTTGGTTTCCCTGTGTGCAGCTTTTAACTGATGGAATCATTCATGGTGACTGTTTTAATTTACTGAATTAGAACAAATCATCCCTTTCTTTCCAGAAATAAATACTTGGTCTTCCCAAAGCACAGTTGCTTTTTAATTGTGCTAATGTATCTGGTGGTGTTAAAAGTTGCTGCATGGCTGCTTCCCTTTCTTGCTCTTCTGTATTTTTCCAATTAAAACATGAACTGGATTTCCTTCTCAGTGGCATTACAGCCTCCTGAGGACAGAGGGAGAGGCAGCATGAGCCCAGGATGTAATAGCGGCCGAACACTGAAGGGACAAGCAAGGCTGGAGCTCCCAAAACATGACCCTCAAACTGAGCATTCAATAAGAATTTGGTTTTAGCACACCAGCATAATATGTAAATGATTATTTACTTTTATAGAAGAAAACATTTGAAAGCTTTTTTATTTAAGTCTAAGAATGAATCTTCCTTGCTTGTACCTTTTTGTCACCATGCTGTCAAAATGAGTCAGTCAAATACTTGATTTTCTTACCGATTGCTGTTCAAGCTCTCTATGTTAGGCTTGAGCCTGATACTGTGCCATCCTGTGCAGCAAGCACTCCACTTCCAGGCTCAGGGACCTGGGAAGCAGCTCAGCACGGAGCAGGATTGGAGCCCAGTCTTTCTGAACCAATTTCCTTCCTGTTTCACACCTGATATGTGACCAACTCAAACTGACATTCAGCTACTAGTAAAACAAAAAGTGAAGAAACACTTTAGAATGAAGGTGTTTCAAATTGAAGCTGAGATTCTGGGTAGAGAAAAGCTTTGGTCTCTTTATAGTATATGCATATATATATTCATATATCTAGTACATGTATATATTCTCAAAACATTTGATTTTAAGAGTAAACCACTTATATGATTATTATTTGTAAGAGAGTTGAGAGGTTTTCTGTAATTATGCTACGCTCATCTTATACATCTGTTCACTACATATCTATGTGTCTGTGTAGCTAATCATTTAGAAGTTCATCACATGAAATATATAAACAAGGCAATTCCATCACATTTGCAGCCAATCAGAGAGGTTGGCAATGCATATCTGATTATTTCCTGAAGTCAATATTTCTGTTAAAAGGCATTTTATTGCTTTGTTTTCTTTCCTTGTATTTTGATACTAAAACTCCCCATTTATACAGGCATAAAGATTTTGAAATAAATCTCTGAAAATGGCCAATGACACTGCTAAACTTTAAAAAACCACATTTTTTTGACTAAAGTAAATTATCTTGGAAACTCAGAACTTTTCCAGAGGCAACTTGGCTGACCGGGGCCAAGTGCACAGTATGTTTAGTGGCTGGGATTCACCAGGCTCACCCTCATCCAGTTAACAGAGAATTTGGAGAGTGAACTGAGATAGGTTTAGTAGGTCCCTCTCGTTTAGAAAATTGTCTGGTTTGGACATCCTAACACAGTGTGTAATCTCCTTTATGTCCTGATATGAACTCCTACAGCTTCTTATGGGAAAGTCTGCAGATGAAACGAAACTGGGAGGAGTGGCTGATGCCTGAGAGGGTCATGCTGCCACCCAGAGGGACCTCAACAGGCTGGAGAAATGGGCCAACAGGAACATCATGGAGTCCAACAAGGAGAGGTGCAAAGTCCTGCACCTGGGGAGGAAGAGCCCCAGGCACCAGCACGTGCTGGGGGCCACCCGGCTGGAAAGCAGCTTGGCAGAAAAGGACCTGGGGGTCCTGGTGGACACCGAGTTGGAGAGGAGCCAGCAACTGTATCCTTGAAGTAAAGAAGACTAAGGGTGTCCTGGGCTGCGTTAGATAAAGTATTGCCAGCAGGTCCCCTCTACTCAGCACTGGCTGAGGACACACCTGGAGTACTGTGTCCAGTTCTGGGCTCTCCAGTACAAGACAGACAGGGACATACTGGAGAGAGTCCAATGAAGGAAGGGCCATGAAGATGATGAAGGGACTAGAGCACCTCACACATGAGGAAGGGCTGAGAGAACTGGGACTGTTCAGCCTGGAGAAGAGAAGGCTCAGGGGGACCCTATCAATGGATGTAAGTACCTGAAGGGAGGGTGCCAAGAGGAGAAGAGAGCCAGGCTCTTTTCAGTGGTGCCCACCGACAGGACCAGAGGCAATGGGCACACACTGAAACACTGCAGGTTCCCTCTGAACATCGGGAAACACTTTGTCACCGCCGGGGTGACCGAGCACTGGCACAGGTTCCCTAGAGGGGTTGTGGAGTCTCCGTCCCTGGAGATATTCAAAAGTTGGCTGGACACAGTCCTGAGCAACCAGCTCGAGGTGGCCCTGCTTGAGCAGGGGGGTTGGACCAGGTGACCTCCAGAGGTGGATCCTTTCCAACCTCAACCATTCCATGTTTCTGTGATTCTTTAGATGTTAATCAAGATTCACTGAAGTCCTCAGAAAAATAACTCTCCTATGAACTTTGCAACTGAACTTTGATCCTGAGTTCACCTAATGTAAACTGTAAGTATTAAATGGAAGTATCCATATGTCAGAAATTTTTTCATTACACATACCTCTTGTTTTCAAAGTCGGGGCATGTTCTTCATTAGAGAGTTATTCAGATTTCATAGGGCCCAAATCAGAGTTTGGAAAAGCCTTTCTCTACACGAACCTTACAGGAAGCCCAAAACTGCTGAACTCTCAAATTTGATCCCTCAGTTGTAGTCCTTAGATTAAACTGAATAAATCAGACACACTTTTTTCCATTAGTCTCCTCCAGAATAAATAGTTCAAGTTTTTGTTTTTGTTTGCTTTTATTGCAAAGCCCATGCACTTTCCATCGTTACAAGCTGAGTTCTTCAACTTTTGCCCTAATAAAAAATATTATTTAAAGTAACATATTATGCACAAATGAGGATTGGGCCCTACATACAAAGGCATAAATTTTCAGGCAGATGAATGTATTTGTGCACAGCTTACTCTCCATGTGCTTGTTGTATCTGAGATCTCAGGGGCAGTACCTAATGTTTCCCCTTCAGACTTGTCATAAATAAATGAACTGGGGAGAATATAGTGAAATGATTTGTGCAGTTGTTGAATTACTGCAACTGATGAAAAATACATAGCCATAGAACTCTGACAAATATCTTCAGCTCACAGCTAACAAGGTCATAAAGCCTGAACTAAGCTGCAAAATTATGGCTATTTACCTCTTATTGAAATAATTTGCCCAACATTCTTAAAGGAAAACAGCCTGTCTTTGGAGTCAGAATGTCACGACAGCTCAGGACAGGAAGGCAAGCTCTTAAAACGGGTTTGAAGTGGTTTGAGACAACATTGTCCCTGCTAGAAAAATACCACTCAGCAGGTGGTAGTTACTGCATGTCTAAGCGAAGTGCAGGAATTGATGATGGCTTAAAAGCTACTGGGTTACGTTAACGCTGAGCGAACAGCGAATGTGCAGGAGCACGTTTCGGCTGATGGGTGGTAACTCAGAGGCAATAACTTCTCGGGCTGTTCCTATTTGATCTGCAGGAGCGTGTCTATACTTTCAGCAAGAGGGATGCTAAAAGTTTGGTCATAAGTCCATGTTGTTGGATGCCGATCACATTACTGTCTTTTCTGTCCCATTCGCAGGCACAGATTTAAGGATAAAGAACACACAGGAGGATGTCCTATTTAAAATAGGGCGTTATGTAGAAAAAGGCAGCACAGCCTAAATTATCTGAATTGCTACTGCATCCAAGACCCTGTGATCTTAAACAGATCATGTCCTCTATGTCTATTAATTCCATTGCAAATTCGCCTGATTGTGTGACTGTCTAACATATTCAGTGTCGTGGCTCTAAATTCTGTTAATTACAATTCTGCCAGATGGGTGACAGAAAAGGGAACAAACTCCAAATTTCTGTAAAAAGTTAAAAGAAAAGAAATGCCATTCTGTTTTTCATGTAGCAAATGTTAAACCAGATCCTGATCTATGTAAACTGACCAGCTCTATTGCTGGAGTTTGATTCATACCAGCTGAAGATATGACCCAGTGTTAAAGGAACAGATGATTCATGCAGTTTTTACATTAAACATAAAAATGATGTTCTCTAACATAGTTTAATAGGTACTTATTGAGTGCCAAGTTTCCATTGGTGCCTTATAAGTATACTGACTAATAATAATTAACAGATCTTCTTGGAAAGCAGTAATTTTCATATATTTCCCCTGTAAGATTTTTAACTGTTAATGCAAGTTAAATTAACTATTGCTGTGGATGGATCTATAATCCTTAGATTTTGCCTTTTTTTGCTCCTCGGCACAGCAAAGATATGACCATAAGAGACTCTAGTTTCCATCACAGGGGTAGCAAGGACCCCCAGGGAATTTCCCAGGGCTGACTGCAGCAGGGACTTTCTCAGGTAAAGCAGCCTATGGTTGTTGCTAAGCGAGTTGAAAAATGTGTTGACACTTTAGCCCACAGTATTTTTTGCTGGGATTTTTTTGTTCACCTCTTTTGTGTTCTGCGATCATGGAAATCCACGTGATTTCTCTTCAAAGGTGACACACCATTGCAGAGTGTGTAAGGACCTAGAAGCACAGAGGGGTTTTTTGCAGTGTTGAGATCCCCAGGCTGGTACTCATTGAGTCTGAGCAGCCTGGCAAAGAAATGCCATGTCAGCTGGGGAGTGAAATCTTCAGACTGCTATTTGCACTGCACTGACCATGGGGATAAAGCCCTCTGGACCACAGCAGGATCCTCTTATAACCAGGTAAGGGCGCTGGGCACCACCCTCGCTAAGTCCTGCAGCATTGGAGAGCACCATCCTCCTCCCAGGACTCCCCCTTCTCACCTAGAGTACTTCCTGCCAATGCGAGCACTAAAGGAAAGTTTGTGTTCTTTTATATGAGAAAAAGCAGTAAAAATGCAGCCCAGGGTCTGAATAATACTGACTCACACCGAGAGAACCCAGCCAAGCTCTGCTGATACTGATGTTTCACTTTCCCCAAACTAATGAACTAATTCACTCCTTCTGAAGGAAAAAAAAAAAGCCCAAAACATTGGTGGGTTTTTATTTTTATTCTTTTTTTATGCCTGCTAGTGGGAAGTCCTGACAGGCCAGGCTTTCCCTGAAACAATGCAAATGAACGCCTTAACACCATACAGTTATTGGTGCCTTTATCCTCGTGGGCTGCAAATGCAGCAGAACTGTGCATATTTAGTGTCTGCGAGGGGCCTTAGATAATGATCTTTCTCTGATGCAGTATTATTGCTGTTTCTGGCAGACTCTAGAAGTGCAGGCTAATTGCACAATGTCAGATGGTAGGTGTGTTATTGGTTAAAACTCTAAGAGGCACATCAGCAGAGTTTTTACGATATAATAGTCACTGATTAGCCAGCCATGTAATATGCCAGGAAAAGTTTCACTGCTCACTCTTTGCTTTAAGTTCAGGAGGTCTGAATGCAAACTAGGAATAAAATGAAGACTTGCATTTCTTATTATGGGAGTGAAGGATTAAGAAATTGCACCTTGAAGAGTCTGGCCCCTTCATTTTACTGATCTCTGTGCCACATTTTACCCACTTTAACACCTGTTCCTTGGAAAAATACAGTTTGCCCTTTGGCTTTTGCCAGGCCGGTGATACCAAGGAATCCTAAATATCATCAGAATCACCAGCAATTTAACCTACCAAATGAGATCAGGGCTTGTTCCTGCAAGATGCAACAAATTGACTTGTGTAGAGCATGGAAGGATGTGGCCCCTGGTTTTTAAAAGCCCTATAGCAAAACAATATCAGTGCAGATTGCCGTGGTAGCATTTAAATGATAAGAAAAATTCTTAGATCCCAACTTACCCACTTCAATTGAATCTCGAGATTCTTCTCTCCAGGAACCAAGAGACTGATACTCCAAAAACCCCAAGAAGTCATTTCTCTGTTAATGCTGAATACATGAGGGAGGTGCTTAGATACTAGATGGCAGTATAAAACCTTAATAAAATTCATTTTAATAATGACATCTTAAATAATCACACAGTACATTATCGATATACTCACTCAGTTAGCAGAGAAATGAATTTCATTTCACTGCCATCCTGCATATTCAAGGTATTGAAGGTTTCTTTTAGAACAGAGATACAAACTTTTCGGATAATATTCAGATATTAATGAAACCTTCAGATAGAGTCTATCTTCTCCCTAAATTTAGTCATTTCCATCAATGCAGTAAAGATAAAGAAAAATAGAATGTTATTTTATATCAATATTCAACAAGGATCTTCACTAGAATCAGGAAAACTTTGTTACTGGTAAAACTAAACTCCTGAAATATAAAACATTTGAACTATTACCTTCTCAAAAGTGCTCTCTACTGCAAATGTAAAGAAATTATTTCTCTTTTCCCTTATTTTTCCCTGCATTGCTACCATGAATGAAAGCAGTACAGAGAAAAACTTGCCCCAGTAAATCTGCTGCTGAAATACAGTTTGTTGATAATTAGTAGTCTTATATGCTGTTTCTCATTGAGGCCAATCCATTTTTATTTCACTGATTTGGGAAATGCATTACAAGACTGGTTTGTAGAAACCTAAAACTGAGAAATGTATTGAATTCAACAGAAGTTGGTTAAGTTAGGTAATAGAATAGAGTATCCTGTTAAAGAGATTTATAGTCTGCCCTTTATTTTTCATCCTGGGGATGTTAGCATTCTCCATTTACGTTTGTAAGTCTTTTTCATGGCAATATCCATAGTTCATAGACTAATTCTTAAAGCATTGTTACGTTTATCTAATCCAACCTCCTACATAACACAGGTCAGGGCATTTCATTAAGTGTTTCTTGCACCTAGAAAAATACTTTTACAGCAGCTATCATAGCAATGGTAAACTGCCAACACCTTTCTATCAATTTATGCTCTGTTACAGTGAACTCTCATTGCCCCAGCCCAAAGTGCTACACGCTGCCATTTACTCTCAACAGTTTTTGGTTGCACTTTCACTCTCCCAGACTGCTGGTTCTTTAGATTTATCAACTAAATCCACGTAAAAGGGCAGAAATAGAACCTGCATGATGCTAAGTTCAGATTAATATAGAGTAAGCAGTAGTAAGACAGGGTATATCAAGTAAGAAATATAAGACAAGCAAGCAGCAGCTGAAGGGCTCTTGAGCATTTTGCTGGGAAAGGTCCTCTAACCTTTGTGCACTGTACATTTCAATTGGATGTCAAAGCCATCTGGATCCATAGCTCAACTGAACATAAAACAAAACCTACTTGAAAATTACATGAAACTACATACTATTTATTGTTAACATTGTGGGGCTTTTTCTGGTTTTTTGTTGGGTGGGGGGTTTTTTCCCAATGAAACAAGACTCTTCAAATCATCTATATTCCACAAGTAACGGCAATTGCATTTCTGACTCTCTAGTTTTTGATTTTTTTTTTCGTAAGGCTTTGCTTTCCAAACGAGCATGAGCAAACTCATATCTGCTACGAAAGTTTGCTGACACGGTAACATCACACAGCCTTTTGCAGACACACCTGCTGTTGCTCCGTGGCAGATGAGAAAGGTCTCATCTAAGAGCTGCTTAGCTTTGTTAGCACACCAGGTCTGTGGCATCAAGAGAGCACATCAAATCAGCATGGCAGCACCTTCAAACTGAGACTTGCAAACATGTGGTCACCCGCAGCACACACGGAGGAGCACGTGTCTGTCTGCAAACACCTGTACGAACACCTGCACAAACCTGCGTGCAATTTAGCATGGCAAACCTGGCCCACGCAGACTTCACATAGCCATCAAGCTTCTGTTTCTGCTGTAGGTGGCCTACCAAAAGGACCACAGAGGTATGGTAGGGACTGAGGGGAGCAAGTGTCCCAAATGACCTCCAAAATAGCTTTCTGTGATCTCCATTTACCATATTAGACACGATCGTTTTGTTGTTCTTTTACACTTTTCCATGTTTTCCAACTCCACCAGTTGTCTTTCATCTCTAAATCCAGGAAATAAACCTCATACAGGGTGGACAGTTTTTCCATTACACAGCCTACAGCTCATCACATAGCGGGTCCCTTATCACAACATCCAGATGTTATTGCCACACAAATAATCAATGACAAAATTTGTTTCATTTCCAAAGATTGTTGTGCTGGATGACTCCAAATTCTGTCTCTCTTCCCAGATAGGTGGCCAGTGTAATATCTGAGCATCTCAAAAACATCCAAGGAAGAAATTTATTCTATTTTTCTACAAATGAAAAAGGGTCTTAAAAAGTAGTGAGTGAATTTCCAAGTTCTTAGATCTGGAAATATCACCTAAATCCAAATAAACTATTTTAATTATTCTCAAATGCAGTAGTTCTCAATAACATCATTAGTGGGACTGTTGTACTGAAGGAAAGTAGATGATTTCAAAATACCTAGGGTAGTCCCTGGGGAACATTCTCCATCTTATTAGCTGTTAGTGGTCAGGTGCAAAACGCCTTGAACCAAACTGAAATTGTCCATTTGTGTCAGTAAGTTTGGACTTTAGTGCATGATGTGCTGGATTTTGCTTTGAAATGTTTTACAGATACCAAGCCAATACTGGTATCATCTTTATTTCCCTCCATCTGTACCTAAACCCATAATCACCCAACTGATCTGCATCACGGAAATGTCCACATTTTCACCGGTGTGCATACCTCCATTGAGTTTATTCTCTTATTTTACACCCATTGTAAGATGTGGAAAGAAATAATTGCATTTACTTTTTTCAGTTACATGCCATTAAACTTGCCACGTCAATGAATTCTGTTTTAGTTTGTTCAGGAAAAGGTAATTAACATAAAGCCCAAATGTTAAATGCACAACCAAGGCATATTTTTAATTGGTTTTAGTCTCTTTTAGAAAAATAAAGGAACCAAGTATTTTCCTCTAGTTCCTCGTCTAACCAGATTTCAGAATCCCAACACAAATTACAGTCTATTTGTATGCAACTGTGTCTTTCCTTTCTGAGCCAGTTGGTCCTGACCCTGTCGTCTGTGTGAGGATGAGTTGGACACCCTTCATGCAGTGTCTGGTTTTCAGCCTCCCGTGAGGAACAGAAAAGTTTCAAACACCTTGTTTTCCAACACTTCCTACCGACAGGTAGTTTTTCGTTACAGTGGCAGGAGTAAGTGATACCCTAACAGAAGTTGTCTATTTGCAGAGTAGGCAACAAAACTTGTGCTTCAAACACCAGTGCTATAGTGAGAGTTCTGGCTGCATGACTTTCTGTAAGTGCAAGTTTAATCTAATACTCAAGGCACTACAAAATCCCAGGGCTAGGAATGGAAGCAAGGGAGAGTCAAATGAGATAGGGCAGGATTTTAACAACAAAGCTAATTAACAATCAGAATGACTTCATATGAAAAGTGCTGGCTTTCCCTCCCTTTGAAGGCTTTAAAATCAAAAATCACTATCTTTCTGAAAGATCTTCTCCAGCTAAGCCAGAAGTCATTGATTAGGCTTAACACAGGAATTACTGTGTATAATTTTGAGTTATGCAGGAGGTCAGAGGAGCCAATGAGTTTTTCAGGCCATAAAGTGTAATTTCAGTACGATGGTGCCAAAAGCTTGATGCAACACACTAAACCCAGATGTCTTAGAGCAGTGGATGTGATATGGGAGTAAAATCTAATCTCAGCAAAAATAAATGATTTAACGTTGCTCTGGCTTTTAAATACAAGATCCCTAAGCCATGGGACCTAGTGATTGGCTCTGCTCCCAACTACCTCTGCCAGTGAGGAAACCTTGAGCCTTGAACCCGACCACTCTGTCACGCACGGCTGACCGGGACGATGCCTCTTCTGTACTTTCAGCATGGTTTCTGCAGTGCTCGTCTGTTAAATTTTGTTTTCCAGTGCAGTTAGGTACTACAAAGAGAGCCTCATGCAGCATTCAGTCACAAGCTGCTAATAGCTGCTGATTCTTCCTTCCGCAGAAACATACATTAAAGGGGAGAAGATATTATCAGGCTCGTGCTGAGATTTAGAAGTCCTCTGTGTGGGTGCGGGAAGAGAGAAATGAAAGGAAGAATAAGAGGGGTGATAAAGAACTAACATAATCTTTTCAAAATTAGGGCTATTGAAAGGAAAAAGTTTCCTGGATCAGTCTTGGAAAGGCAAAGTGTCCATCTGAACTTTTGTCCTTTTTTTTCACCACTGAAAAAATTCTCCTGATGGGAGATACCTTATGATATTATTTGTTTGAATCTAGACCTTGTCCCTAGCTATCTGGAAATTTATATTTGTTGCAGATTGCCTGCTTTATGTTTTTTATAAAGAGCATTTTTTTTCAAAAGGCTTGACTCCCCCTGATGTCCCTGGGACATTTAGCATTTGAATATAATGCGAGCAAAATTGGACCAATGCTGAGAAGAATCTCTCTCCCATATGCCATAATGAAACCCTCCCCTTGTGTTTATGTGCTTTTTAAAGCATGTTAAATTATTATGATGGGGCAGACACTTTTAATATATAAATCTCTAGAAAATGACAGAACATTTCAGAAGCCTCCTGAGTGGGTAGAAATCCTGAACCAACTGTTATTTCATATTTAATCCCATTCCCTTTCTCCCCAGAAGTAGGCAATCCTGATTAGGCTCCACTTTTTAATAAAACAAAAAATGCAAATAACAAATGCACGTACAGTAGTGTGCTCCATATAAAATTTACATTAGAGCTTTTCTGAGAAAAGCTTTAATGCTATGTTTGAAGTCATTTTATTTTTACAGAGTGCTGCTCGTTAAAAGTTGTAAATCCATTTCTGTGTTGCAGAGGATGTGTCTAGCCCTCAGTTAAATGGAAACACATAATCCTCCTCATTCATTTGCTTTTCTTCAACTCATGGTGCGCTCTCTGGGCTCAGTCCTGGAAGGTGCTAGGTATTCCCTGGATACCTGTCAAGAAGACTGAACCACAATGAGACCTTCCTCCTTTTCTAGGCGGTATTTCGCTTTCCTGAACGAAAGCCATTCCTTCTCTCCTGCTGCCCACTTTGTATATTCCTGAAAAAAGGAATAGGGAAATGGGGCAGACCTGTGTTTCCACCTCTATGCGCCCACCGAGCAGCAGAGCCGAAGCAGTGGGAGAAGCTGCGTGTTGTCCACATGGTACATTTGCCCCAGGTAAGGAGAAGACCACAAGGCAGACTGAGACTTTGAGGATCTCAGTCTCTTCCTTAGCTTCTTCTCTTCCAGCCACAGGGCCAGTGGGGGTGCCTAAAATGAGCCTGAAGTCTAGTATTTCAAAGACATTTTAGCAGCTAGCTTTGGTGCCTAGCTACTTCAAAAACCAAAAACTGTGCCTGAAAATTTGTAGCAACTGGAACGTGCCATTATTTGTGAATTTCTACTGCAAAAATAGAGAACTAATTGAAACAGAGCTAAATCACAAGGGGAAGGTGACTCATTATTTGTCAAGCCACCGGAGATGCCGAAGGCCTCCTGCAGTCACGTATTTCAGCCTCGTAGAGTTTTTGCTTTTTCTGAACGTTGCCAGGCTTTGGGAACAGTGCCGAGGTTTGGGGAAGGAAAACACACCGCACCATTATCCACAGCTGGAGCCACGACCCTTAAAGGAATCTTCTCTCTGCTTCTGAAAGGATCAGCTTCTCTCCAAGTTGTATTTTGTCTGAAGTAGAGACAGGGTAACGTGGCTTTTACCTGAGACTTTTAGGTTAATGTGACAAATGCCAGGAGTCTAATTAGGCTCTTCTGTGGATTCCAAAAAAACAAAACTCCTTTAAAAGATGCCCTTCTTGCAAGCAACTTTGTTTTCCTCCTTCAGGTCTTTTTTTAAATGTAAATTAATTCAAGGTTATCACTTCCCTTCAGCATCCCCCACTTCACTGGAATTACTCTTAATTTACTTTGATGAAACGTACAATATTAGTCTTAATTAGAAGCCTTGGGGACAGACCCGTGAAGGCTCATGACACAGACACCTTGCACTTTTGCTGGAGCTTCTCCCCTTTGTAATTTGGGATGCAGGAATTTGTCTTTCAGCAAACGATAGCCCTGATATTTTCCAGCTTTATTGATCAGTCAAGTAGGCAATGACTTCACAAAGATTTCCTGATAGACTCTGACTTACACTTAACTAGCTCCTTAAATCAGCACTTGTTGTCAGAGGGAGGAAAAGCAGTCCCAGTTAATTGGCTCCTATGACCAACCTATCTTACACACGCATTGCCTTGCAAGAAGTAAAAATTAACAATTAACTAAAAGTTCAACAGAACTCGCCACTGAGTGACGTAAAGAAAGAAACTGGCCCCAGAATCTTCTTTTTTCTCTCTCTTTGGGTATATTGCATGAAGAGAGGGAGGACGGGTCTGCTTGACAGGCTGCCTTTGCTGTTGTTCAGCGCAGGCATGTGACTTCCTACTTGGCAACGGCTACAAAGCTTTTGGTTTCTTTCCAGAAAGCCAAGTAGAAAACTGTTTTGCATTCAATTTGATGGAGTGAAACATCACAGTTTTCCATTATATTTGGAGAACACAAAACCAAATATGGGGGTTTTTTTGCTTTATTCTATATACATGTATATATATGTACATATACCTATTCATGTCTATATGTCTATCAATTTCAAAAGATGTGGAAAGAGGCAAAGTTTGTATGTGAGTGGCACAAATGTTACTTGTACAACTGAACGATCTGCTATTTTTTGAGAAAATTAAAACCCCGCCGTTGTTCATCCCACCATTGATCTTCAGCGAGCTAAAAAATGCAATAAGCTGCCCTCCCCGAGTCCAGCAAACCAAAGACTGTTTAAATGGATCCTTCGACACCTCTCCCTCTATAGCAAACGCTCACACAGCCATGAATATCAAACTCCAGATGTTCGAGATCTTGGCAGTCGTGCCCTGCCCCTGAACCTTTGCCATCAGCTGTAGCAAATGGCTGTTACTGAGAGCGGTTGTTGACCTAAATGTTTTCTGACAGCAGCTTCACCCTGCCCCTATGATTGGCATTTCCCAGAAAGCTGATGTGTCTGATGGACTGTATCAGTTTCGGCACTTCATGTTTCAGATTCAGTAGCTGGTAAAATGAGTTCAGTCCTCACTGTGAATAATTCGGTAAATGCTGCATCACCTTTAGCATGCTCTGCATTTAATTTATTAGGAGAAGAGATACATTTCGTATGCACAGATTGATTGTTATTTTACTAGGTGATGTGTTTCAATCAGCAGGTGATATATGTCATTTACTATATTACACTGTTTCAGATGTTGCTATATGGTTCAAAGGAAGATGTATTCAATTTAGCAACATTCTCCAATGCACTTCGACATGCTTTTCATTCAGTAACATATCCAGTTTTTCCTTCTATTGTGTACGCTTGTCAGGTGGGTTTTTTTTATTTTGGGTTGTCGGGGGGGGGTCTTAAATGTGTGATTTATGGTTGTTTCTCTTCACTTAGACTGTACTTGAACCTTTTATCCCAATCTCACTCTTATTTATATATCAGAAATGATTACTTATTTATATATCAGAAATGCTTATGCGTGTAAACTATGACCACACAGAAACCTCTATGTACAAAGCAAAATTTGGATATTCATAGAGACATAGACTAAGCATTACAAAATGCTTATAACAGTGGGACTCTGATTGTAGGTGGGATCTTAGGACATTGCTCAAATACCACTGGATTCATAACCTGCTTCACATGCTCACTGCTTTTCTTGGGATTTATGACTTTCTAATTTTCTTTATGTTAATGTAAGTAGCAAAACAAGTTTCGTGGACTCAAGTAACCCCATACATGCTTACAAAGAGCTCACAGTCCTGAGATGGACATTTAGGAAATGTCTTGATTTCCATTTGTGTTGGATCAAGGTTTTCTGAATTTCCAAGCTGACAACAGTTCTACCACTCACAAACAAATGCTGTTGGGGAAAAAAAAAAAAACCATATTTTTTTTTCTCCTTGTAAAAAATGGGCTGTGTTCCTCAAAATATATTGGTATGCGGTTGGTAGTAGGCAATGGATAAATATTTTCTCTGAAGAAAGATGAAGCATCAGATTAAGCTGCAGCTTCACATAACATGTGCAGATAGAAGTTCAAATGAAATTCAGGCAACTTCAGTTCTGCCCTTTGTCATTTTGGAGTGCATGCTCTGAGATAGAGACATTTTACTTGAATCATGAGGTTTATCACCTAACTATGCTCCAGCACTTTAACTTTACAAAACACTTCACAGACAATATTTAGTCCTCAAAAGAACTTCCTTAAAAACTATGAACGTCAGTATTCCACACAGTCGTTAAAGACCTCATGACATTCTCAAGAGAAGCAAAGATTTAGTCCAGAAATAAGAATAAAGCCCTGTCTCACCTTTGTGTGCTTCAATTCTGCACTCCAATCCTTCACATAACTGCTGCAATTCAGAATATTCTCTAATGTTTTTGCTGTGAATGATTTTGCTAGCGCATTCAGGGCACTTAAACTACGTTTCTCCTCTGAACTGCTCTCTGGAGAAGGCTTTCTCACCCCAGTAAGTATAAAGAGAGCCAAAGTATACAAATCTCCTAACTTAGGTACCTACACTGTAAATACCCTCTGAGGGACTGTTGCTACAGAATGTAGCATTAAGACATGTAGCAATACCTAGAAGAATTACTAAAGTGTTGTCACAGGCAGGCAGCTACGTATCATTTTTCTGTCACTGAGCACCTTTACAGCATTACAAATATTCTAAGTGCTCAAACTATCTGCAAAGTAAATCCACTTTAAACCAAGCCAGGCAAAGTACAAACAGTAAAATGTTTGGCTTGTTTTTTCCTTCTCTTATTTTCCCCACACAGAAAACAATCATTTGAGAGGTTGTAAAATGTTGGAACAATAAGAGCAATTTTATAAAATGTTTTAACAGTTTGAAAAATGTTCTGCTTGGAGGATGAGCAGTATATGTGTGTATATATACATATATATACACATATATATACGTATATATACGTATATACATGGGGCTGGTTTGTTTTTTTCTTTTTCACACCACTTTTCTGACTCACAAAATGCTTTAGTTCATTGAATTTATTAAAAAAAACTGTGTGTTGGTGTTTCTGATCCAGTGATTGGCTGAACTTATCTCTTGAGAACTGTGGGAGAGAAGAAATTCTTATGCTTTGCTTTTGCAATGCCATCTCTGGAGGTAGATGCAGAATATTGATATCAAGGGACCCACCTAAAGCTTATTGAAATCAATAGGAAGACTGACCGCAGTGATAATGATATGTGCTACTAGCCACAGTTTTGGAAAATTCTTAAGCAACAGCTTTATACTGCAATGGGATTTGAGTAAATGCTTAAGCGCTTTGCTGCACTGAGATTACATTCTGGAACTGGGGCTTATATACTTGCATTTATCAAACACGGTGTGTATGTATGCTTGCAGGTGTGTGTACATGTGCCCAAATGAGCAATACATGTAAAGCTGCTATGCTTTTATTACCCAGAACAGATATTCAAAAATTCATCAGTCAGATAAGATAAGAGAGAACTGCAAAAACTCACTGGTTTCTCCAGCTGCATCCTCCCCTCTTTCTCAGGGAAACAGTTCTGTTGTTACATTTGCCAGGCTGTCACTGGCTATTTCTCTAGCGGGGAGAGCCTGAGACCAGCCATCAATATATCACATCTAAGTTATGTTGTGCTGAACACTCACATACAATTTTTCAAGCTATATAGTTCTATGTTCTCCGTAAGATCCTTTAGATGAGAGTAAGATCTGTAGCAGATTTACATCACGAGAGGAACTGAATTACAAGAATCAAATTCTTTTGATGTCTGGCTTGCTAGTTTTAAAGTTTGCTTGTGTTTCCTTCAGGCCCCTAAGTTTCAGGGAGATATGAACTGATTTGCTCCCATGTTATCCAAATGGGATATCCAAAAATCTCCCCATCCATAAGAATCAATTTGTGCTCAGAAGTTTTTGCCATGCCATAACAGCATGTAAGCCATAATGTAAGGACTTGAAATATAAGGGAGAAATCATGCCAGTAAGCATAAGGACTTTAAATACAAGGGAGAAATCATGCCAGCAGGTTTTGGCGTTGAAAGAGTTCTGGTAAATGTTGAATGACAAAAGGCTGCCTATGCCTGTGGGTCTGAGAGGACCGCACATGTTAGTCTCAAGCAAAACTAGAACAAAAAGCTCGAGAAGCTGGGTCCAAAGATTGCTTTAGATCTTTTCATGTGAGTTTGTTATGTGGTTTTGGAACTGCAAAGCCCTCGACAGTGATAATAGGGATAAAAATGTTATGTTACTATGGAGAGTGTTTTGAGGTAACGTTACTTCTGAGTTTATTTTGTGCTGCAGTTGTGTACTGTATTCGTAGTGGGGGGGCTTTGAGGCTGCTCTGTGCTAAATTGCTGCAGTACAAAAGTTTTCTGTCTCACTTCACTTCGTCCTGATCCTTCAAAAAATGCTACTTCAATAACAAGTTGAAGATAACTTGCTGAAGAGTCCTGTGTCTGTTTCTCAATCATTTTGCACTAAACAGCTTTTTGTTTGTGGTTCAAAATAAGCAAATCTTCACTTGCTGGAACATAATTGTTTCCAGTGGCTGTGGCACCACATTAATCCTGAATTATTTTTCTGAAATATTAGCTGTGCAAGAAACTACACTTAAACAAAGTAGTATTTGCCTGGAAAATATGTGAAACTGTAAGAAGATAGAAGTTTATTTTAGAGATGGATAGGAATGATAGACAGACCCAAATAGTTATCTACGCATGTCCAGATGGTACGCTGTAGTGAGCCGAGCTTAGAAATGTATGAGAAAAACTTGTGATTTCTAATCTTGGGTCTGACACCACTTCCCTTTGTGGCCTAAGGCAAACCACTTAACTTCTCCATGCCTCAGTTCACCATTTGCCTCTAACTTGGAGTCTATAACAGCAGCTGTTTTCACTTTCTTTGGTAATTAGGCAAGCAATCTCTTGCTTGAGGCCTGGCATTAAAAGCTACCCCCCCTGCTTAAAGAATAGAGGAGATTTTTGACATCGGTCACACTCATTTTTCCTGGTTTCTAATACATTTTTAAAGGTTTCTTTTGACATAACTTGCACATGATAATGCAATCAAGATATTTAGGTTCCTGTGGATGTAATAGTTGAGCGGCACACACTTACCAGTGGGTTACATCTGCCACTCCTCCAGCCCCAAGTGGATTGAGGACACACAGGTGAGGATTTCAGGTACATCATCATGATCTTGCTATCTACGATGCTAGCGATTGGACACTGTGGTTCTATCTATATAACTGAATAAAACAGGCCAGGGACCATTTTCTGCTGCTAAGACCTAGCATATGCCTCACACTCATCCAATACATGTTTTCCACCCTGCAAATAGAGTGATTATATCCAAACTGTCTATGGGCATTGGTCCCTTTCATATACTGTCCCTTCTACTACTGGGAGAGAGAGAGGGTTAATTAGCACAGGGCAAAGTCACATGAGGGAGAAATCTGTAGGTTGCATGAGGACTGCAGGCCATTCTCAAGCCATAGATGTGTTTTATTTGCCTGGATGGATATGGACATGTCCCAGGGAAGTATCCTGACTGCTAGGTGAGGAATAAGTTTAAGAAATAAAGCCTTTTAAATGTTATAGCACATTCTCTATAGATAACTGAGATACAGTTCTGATAAAAGTAATAGTCCCTAAGAGAGTACTCTTTAGCAGGGAATCTCAAAATATACAGGTAATAAAATATCATCATCTCCATTTTACAAATGGGAAACCATAACCAAAAGAGAAGAAATAATTTATCCAAAGTCATCCAGCACACTGATAAGTGGGACAGAACTCAGACTCGAGGCTCCCGAAACCTGTTGGGTGTTCTGTGCTGTAGGAAACAGGGCTTCCCAAAACCAAACTGTGGTTAGATTTTATTTAGACACTTATATTGAGTAGTAAACTCTGCAGCATTTTTACAAATTTAACTCTGATTAAAATAGTTTTAGAATGAACTAGCAAGTCCCAGGATGATTAGTGACTGGTCTCAGTTACTCAGGAAACTTTTCCCAGACCTAAGTTTCCTCAGATGTTCACACTGCTCCTCTAATTAGGAAGTATATGTCTTCTTTTTGAGATATGAGAGCAGTGCCTCATATCTCAGCAGTGCCTTATTCAATGGCATTACATACCTAATAAATGTTCGAGTAGCATTTATTTTCATGGCCATGTCAACTTACAACCTTGTCATCAACTAGTATATCCATCAAAATCCTTCTTCCCCCAGATCATTTCCGACTGAACACTGCATTTATGGAAGAATTTTTGTTATTGGTCCCCAGATGCATGCACTTGCCCTCTGTACTATTGAATCTCATCCCATTTCTATTACTCTAGGTCTCAGACTCATCCAGTTGCTCCTTGCAGATGCTCTGAACCTCTCTATATCATCAGCGAGCTTTATTAATGTACTCTCACTTTCTATGCCAGGACTGCTAGTGAAAGTGTTAAGTAGTATTGCTCCCAAGGCTCCTCTATCAGCTTTCCTTCAGGCTGAAAATGCCCAGTCTCAGCAGTACCTGTTGCAGTCCTTTGGCTAACTGGTCTGTGGGCAATTCCCCAGTTCTCTGTCCTCTTCACAGTTCAACATCTTCCTGGTTTATACTTCAGCTTTAAGTTTTATACAGTTTTGCCAAGGTTCATGTTCCTTTGCTGAGGAAATCAGTGTGGTTTGGTGTTTTTAATAAATGAAAAACAATCAGATTACTCCAGCAAGATCTACCTTTGGCATCCCAAACTGTGTTTTACTCTGTATCCATTTGTCTGAATATTTTTAATTTTTCTTTCCCTTTGAGATTTGTTTCAAAGCTTTTATACTGTTCAGGTAGGACTAACAAGTCTGTAGTGAGTTGGATCATTTTCCTTTCTACTTTCTGAAAATAATCCCTACAGCTTCAACTACCTATGCCTTAGAGATTTAGTGCTACTGGCTCTGCATCTTCTTGTTGTTTTGTAATTCAGGCACATCAGGTCACCCTGAATTCTCTTAAACCCTCCAAGTTTTTTTTCTTAATAATTTCCATTTCCATACCTTGGTGTGTATTAGTCATCCTGCCTTTGCGACTGTGTTCTGCACTGCTGTTCTTATCAGCCACTTCAGTACCAGTAAATAAAGCAGGACCTTGGCACAAGTTCAAAGACTAACAAATAACTGTCCATGCCATGTAATTGTAGGGATACAATTGACCATTTTTGACCCATGCAAACTAGTACTGACAGACAATGCCCGTGCCCAGCTCAGGGACAGATCCAAGTAAAAAATCTGGATGTGACCATCCTGCTTTGGGAGGTGTAGCGAGTTTAATCATATCAATACTAGCACTCGGTCCACCCACACACAAGATTTTAGGTCCATTTTACTCATTAGCATAGCTGTATCCATTGAAACCAAGGCACAGTATTCATTTAGGTGAGTTCGTTATCTTTCCTCTCTCCACCACTAATTTTTACTTTGCAGTGAAAAAACATGAAGGCAGAGGTACTCGGTAACTCACTAAGTTCGGTACAAGCCTCAAAACAGGGGGAAATGAAACAGGACTAGAAACACAGAGAGTGGATTTCTCTATGCCTTTATAGATTTCTTTGTTTGTCAAGCCTCTGGCTTGTAAGCACCTCCCTGCTTGAGTCTTTTTTTTTATTCTCTCCATGTTGTGATTTTATCTGTTTTCTTTTCTCTTTTGGACAATAGGTTATTTAACTTCTCCCTACCCTTTTCCCTCCCCATGCTGTTGTCTCTGTTGTCTTTTTATAGCTTTGTTTGGCTGATTTGGGTTTGCATGATTTCCCACTCTAATAACCTCTTCCTGCAATGGTGACAGGGAAGGTGCCATGGAGGGGAGAAAACTCGTTCTTCTTTGTCGTTGTCTCCCGTGTGATCTGACAGGCCGGGAGAGGAACACAAAAGTGGGAGGGATGGAAATGGGAGGCACCGGAGCTGCCAGAATCCCCCCCCCCCCCCTTTTAACATCTCTGCCAGGTTTTCTAGAAATGACAGGTTCTTCCACCCTTTTCTTTGAGCCATTCAAGGAGAGAGGGTGGGACTGAGTGGCACTAGCATGAAAGGGTGGCCAGAGAGAGAAAATAGTTGTAAGTTTGATGTGATGATTTGGGTTTGCAAAGGCTTCACCTTGGGTGAGTTTCTTTTCACGGGATCCAAACTAGCTGTGGTTTGGCTGTAGGTGCCATTTAATTCAGAATGGCTTGTTCTAGGGGAGTGGGGCGAGAGGAGGGCTCATATGGCTGCTCTGGTTTATGGTCTATTTAATCTCAGCAAGGGGGCAAAGACTCCAAGGAAGGACAAAAAGGAATGAAAATAAGACTAATGTTCGGTCTTCTGTGGCTAAGAAGATTCGGAGCTATTATAACATCAAATAACACAGCCAAGCCCTGTCACTGTTTTCTCTCTTTATTTTGTGCCAAGCACAGGGAAGCTAGAGACCAGCGGCCTGTTCAGCTACTTTATAGCAGCTTTGTTTCACCTTCACACTGAAAAAAAAAAAAAGCAAAGCATTGATTTCCTCCATTTTAATGCATATCTTTGCTGATTTACTGTTTCAGAGCTCCTCTCCCTCCATCCACCAGTTCATATGTCACTTGCATTAATATACCAGTTTCTTACCCCACTGTTAAAACTTTTCCCACCACCCTCATGGTGCTGCTCTTAAGATGTTTTAGCCATAGTTTTTCATTACATTTTTTTCCTTCTAAGATTCCAAAAAATATTCTGGCTCAGGAGAGCTGCCCACTTGCCAAACTGGCTACCATGCTCTGTTTTCCAGGGGACTGACATATACATTACTCCCAGTTAGAAGGTTTGTTTTCAAAATTACATTAAAACCCAGTATTCCTATCAAGAAGCAACTTACATCACCTTTAGGATAAAAAAAAATGGCCCATGTGGGGTCAAGATTGCTTCAGATGAAGACTTTATGCTAGATTTAGAACACCAAAAGCGTCTTTTTTTCTATGTTACCATCTCACATCTGTTCCCACAGCTCAGCTCTGACGGACAATCTCATTTTCACTACGTTCCTCTCTTCTTTTGTTTTTGTTTTATAGCAGGTAATTGTTCAGGATTCCGGTTTATTACAGCACAAACCAAGCAGTCGTCAGTAAGTCTGTCAGGACTGGTTCTGGTTGGGCTCCTGAGAATCACTTCTGCCTCTCTCCATCCTTGCTCCTCTCTGATACTTAGTGGCTCTTCGCAGCCACATTTCTAATTTATTTTCAGGGGCTCTCTCAGCAGGTTCCTCCTTCATAACTTGGATTTGGCTCATTTCCTGGCACTGTCCTTCAGGGTGTGGAGAGGGAGCGCTGATGGCTCAAGTAGTTCATGGGAGTAAGGAGAAATAGCCCCCCCGAAACCTCAGAGTACCAGCCTGCCTGCCAGCTGCACCCCATAGACATCGAAGCTGGCAGTAATACAGGTTCAGTGTGCCCTTTTATCGGTGGTTTTGCATGCATCTAAAAGACCTGCTCTGCCTTCTGCTGCAGGTGGAAAGAAACCAGGGAAAACTACCATTTTTTTGCAAAGCAACCTTTTGCTGCTGTGTTTAAAGGCTGAGTTTGTAAGAACAAATTATGGATCTCTTTGAGATCTCAAAGACTTAATTAGAAAAGTCTAAATATAACGTTATTATTTCCCAGACGTTTCAATAAGTATATTTGGGTGGCTCACTCCACTTTTGAATCCATAATTCCCTAATGCTTTGAAGTCCTTTCTGTGAAAATGCAGGCCAACCCAATTATAGACATTCCTGTAATACATTGTTTGTTAAATAGAGCTCCAATTCTGCCTGTGACTTACTTTGACGTTAGACCCCTCGATAATACAACCTCACGTTAGTGGGAATAGCAAGTCAGTATTTACGTGTCGCTTGCCATCCCATAATAAGCCTTGCACAACCCCAAGATGCCCTTCCCTACATTGGATAGCGAGTTGACTGGTGATGGATGTCATCTCCAGCCCATGGGGGTGATTGATGTTCTCTGGGGACAGCCGTTCTCTGAACGGAGTACTGGGGTTCCCCCACCTGCCCTGGTGCCTCCAGAGTCCTTCGTGGTTTTGGGGATGAGCCTTCAATCACATAACCGAGCAATCCATGGCTCAACATATCATTTTGTCTTTTACACTTCTCTGTAATCATGAATCATGTCAGGTTATCATAATTTGGAGCCTGTGATCCGGTACCTCTAAGTACTACATCATCAGCTACAGAAAATTCTTATTTAAATGAGAAAGATGCAGATATATTTTGTAATTCCCATGCCATCTTACACTGATAGCCCTGAAGATTTTCTGCAACGTCTCATCCTCTGCTGCAGTCCCTGCAAATTTATTCCACATTATTTCTGAGACTGGATAATTGTTTCTTATATTTACATTATTACAAATTCTAGGTTTCTTCAATCTGTACACTCTCTGAATCAAACCTAGGCTAAACAAGTTTTTAAACCAATATTGCCTTTTTGTTCCTGTAACTACAACAGACTTGATCAGTTCCAGTTAAAGATAAACTTCACATCACGTAATCCTTTACTCAAAATTAGTTTCATGCTATGCGTTCTCAATTATACTTGTCTTTCCTCTATGTATTTACATTTTCCATTCATTTTTTTTGCAAGCGATCTAGTTTAGTTTATAATTTATAAGCATCCCATTATTTTTTAATGAAAAAAAAAAAAGTCATTCTTTGCTTCAGCATTTTTCACACAACCCCCGTGCAGAACTCCTCCATGTTGCTGTCTGCTCTGTCCCCTGGAAGGAGGCCTGGTGTGCACGAGAACTTGTCTATTTTTCTGACGGTCTAAGCTGGCCCGCTGAAAGGTACTACCTGTCCCTGCAAACCTTGTCACTCTCTGCTTTCCTGAGCAGTGAGTCGTGAGATGTTCTTTTTTGTTCCTGCTACTCTGGGCTGAAAACTCTTGCAAAATGGTTGTGTTTATTTCTAAATGCTGGATGTTGTCTAGGTCTGTACATGTTCCCACATCTCAAGCACCTTTTTTTTTTGCTTTGACATTTTCTTGCTGTTTATTCTACAGCATCTCTTCCAAATTCCTCACTTGGCTGTGACCTCCTGCTTCCCAGCTTCCTCTCCTGCTGGTCAGTCTGTCGAGAGTAGCTGCAACTTGTTTTCCTTTTAACATTTTCATTCTGCCTTGAGTATTTCTGCAGCTTGGCACATCCCGATAGCACTTTCCCTAAGTCTAAATCTACATCTTCCAGCAGTCCTTCCTCGCAGCCCTGCAACTTTGATGCTGGTCACCATCTGATCTCTGTTAATGCACGCTGACAAAGTACTATAGGTACACATCTGACTCATTCATTAAAGATCAGTCAACAAAAACTTCAAAAGGACTCTTCTTCTATTTTCAGTTTCCAGTGAAATCTCTTTCCAAAGTTTCATTTTTCTTGGGAAGGCAGTATTCCCCAAATTCATGAAGCTTACCCATTTGCTCTGGCTTAATTATGTACTACTGAAGTCAGCAAGGGTAGGGAGAGGTGCTGTAAGCTCTGGGTCAGTGCTGTGGATTTAGTTTGGTATGAACTAAATATCTCTGACAGCAAAGTCTTAGCAACTGACACTGTTAAAAAAAAGGATTGTTGCAAGTTCTTTCAAAGCTCATTTGAAAGTAATCAGATATTATGGCATTTTGGGAAAGCAGACCCCTCTGTATTCCTGCTTCCCAAAGCTGGGACAGAGAAAACTGCAATATTTGACCAGGTTCTAACTGGAAAAGCTCTATCTTTTTAGGTTAACTTCTTTGAAAGCAGTGCAGCTGGAATACCTGAAAAACAGGCAAAAATTAAAAGAAAATAAAGAAATTAAATAAAATGAAATAATGAAATGAAATAAAATAGCAAATATAAAATATAAACCAAAAGAAGTCAAAGCTTCATTTCCCAAATTGTAAGTTAGAAACAGTCATTTAAAAAAAAAAAAAAAAAAGAGAGAGGAAAAAAACCCAGACTGCAGTTCTCATACAGACTCTTGATTCTAACTGTTGTGCTGTTAAAAATACCTTGTATGACTCATGGTAAAACTGTGAGATGTGTTGATACCTACTTTAAGGCCAGAACTGGGATCTGTGCTTTGCTTAAATATGAAGCCAATTAAACATGGGAAGTACCAATTAGTTAAATAACTGTGATAAGTAATTTCTACATTTGAATATTTATTTAGAGAAAGATTCCCAGTATATAAGGTCTCATTCTTTGAAGGTAATGCTGTGTGAAGTAATCAAACACAAAGTGCAGAACTGCCTGCTTCAGCCATGTTATATTATGAACTGTACTGAGTATCAGTTAGGACTCTGGAAAATTTTGACATCGATTCAGGCTGGCTGACTTTCTTGTACCCAAATCGTTAATTCTTGGGTCCAGCTTAGATCTGAACTCTCCTCAAGGATCTAAAAAAGCTGCAAGAAATAGCTTTCCATGCTATTTCCATGCTTTCATTTTCTAATTCCAAAGAAGATGCTGTTGTGAAATGAAAATACAAAGAAATAGCACAGGTAAGCAATTTTTGGAGGGTTTTAGGTTTGTTTAGTAATTTTCATGCTTTTTCTTTTTACAATGCTATCTAAGCAGAAGAGTAACTCTTTGAAATACAAAGCATCATTTTGGTTATATTAAGAGACGTATAAAAGGTATTTAAAACATCATTTTAAATACAGAGTGTGATGCTAACAAAATAAAGCGTTCTTTTATTGATTGAAAAATCCGTATTTGTGATTAAAGTTAAAGGTAGTTTTTTTAAACAATTACACTTTTCTAAAAAAAATTAATATGGGCTAAATTGTTTAATTAACTTTGAGACACCTTTCTGGAAAAAACCCAAAACAACTGACCACATTAAAATTAAATTTCTGTGTGATTACTTCAAACATGTCCTTATTAGTTGCTACCTAGATGATCATGGTCATTCATGCATTCATGTTTAGTTCCCAGTTATTCACAGTTTGTTAATTGGTGTGATATAGGATGAATATTGATGGTACAGTCTGGATGATCTCCATACCAAAGGAGCAGGCATATTTACTGTCCATGAACACAGCAAAAAACAAAGTTCCCAACAGATCTGACTTTGAAATTTGGCAAATACCCTCTCTGTGTGCTGTATGTTGGCTCAGTATGCAGATAACCTTACAACAAGCGTGATGGAAAATACAATGCAATACAGTAAGAACCAATAAATAAAATTTAAAACAAAACAAAACAAAACAAAAAACCAAAACCCCACCAGAACAAAGTAAAATGGCTAAGTTTAGTTGTTTAACTTGTATAAACTTCTGGAGAAGCTCTGGACCCAGTAAGTGTTAATGATAGGTATAACAGTGGTGTGACTTGGTGTTTCTAATAGAGGAGGGCCAACATGTGGTGTTGGCTATCCAGATTTACATCTAGACTGAAACGTTAGTGTTTTCTGTGTGTCAGAGTTTTCCCTGAGTGTTAACATCCCATTTTGAGCTCCTCTGTGCATTTGTGTTAAATCTGCCATGGCCATGAGCCAAAGTTATTCAGAGGGGAGGTGAAACATCCTTGAGAACCAGTGAAAAAAACGACCTTCTCCTTCACTCGTTTCAAAGCATTTTTGTTTGTTTGTTTTTGCCATGGGTAGAGCACACTTGACCAGAGGGATGTGTTAGTGAGTAACATAGCAACTCAAGCTGGAGAAGGTGGAGGCGGTAAGAGTCTAATCTACGAGAACGTCATCTCTAAGGAGCTGGGCGAGAACTTCAAACATCTGAAGGGAAACCTGAGAGATTATCTCCGAGCAAACACCTTAGTGAAATGGTCCAGACAGACACTTAAAATAGGGATGCAACAGGAGAATATGCAAGAAGTAAAAGCAAGAGCTGAACACGATGGAGGATTTCAACAAGATACATTACATCTAAAGGAGAACAAGACATAGCATGACACAAAGCCTCGTATCCAATCTGCAGGAAAGGATTCCCTCCTAACCAGAAACAAAGCAGAGTTTCCAAAGGAATAAGTACATACCCTACCATGGAAAGTAGCCAGCAAAATATGGGCTCACCATGATTGTGTCCCATCTCTTCTTTACCCTGACCACAACATTCAGCGTGTAAAATAAACCAATCTATATAAGCATGTGGAGTTCTTAATGGATTTTATTTTCTTTTGAAATGGCTCAACTTATCATTGAAATGTAAAGAAATACAGCTACTCTGTAAATGTTCAGAAAGCCAATGTATGAAAAGAAAAAGCATTAACATTTAACTTCACCTTTGATCAGACAGTATAACATAAAAAAAATGTTATTGAAATAGTGACATTTCCAATTTTCAGGCAATATAATTTTGCACATAAGATGGAGAATAGCCTTGGCCCGAATTCTTTTCACTAAAAAATTACAATTTTAGTACAGTCCAGCTAGTCTATAAATTCAGCTCAGCTTGTCTGACTTAATTCCAAAAAAATTTAAAGAAATTACATAAAATAATAAATTCTTTTTTACTTGTTTAAAATGCTATGGTTTTTTTTTATAAGATATGTTAATTCAAAACTTTACTTTTTCCTCAATCTGAAACAAAACACATTTTAGGTTACAGAAAATACTGTGTTCTAAATGAAGTGGGTTTTTTCACCTGTTAATTTGCTGCTTTTTTTGCTTTTTTTGCCTTCTTTTTTTTCCACTCAGTGGCAATGGCTGGTGACCTGGGGAAAAACACAGTTAAATTTCCAGTTCTTTATACTGTTATAAGCCATGCAAGGCAATAGAAGATCATTTCTTCTAGGTAGTTCTATATGACACAGAGAGAGAGAGATGCTCTGGCTATATCTATAACAGTAAAGTGAATAGGGCAGTACACAAGACACCAGCACTCACATTTCAAATATTCCCATTAAATTCTCAGCACAGTCTCTGGCATGATTTTGACCTGGTCCAAATCACCTTCTCCCAATCAATGCCCAGGCTTGGTACAGGCCGTAGCTTAGGCAGGAATAATTTTTAACAGGCAGTTTGCACATATCCCTCCAGTTGTCAATAGAAAGAATAAGTTCAGCTAAATGCACCAGAATTGTCCCTGGAGAATTTAATTTTCTAGTAAAGACATAGCCTCCAAGATTACGTTTAAGATCAGCTTTAGTCTTCATATAGAAGCCAGGTATGCAAGCCTGGCTCCAGGGTCAGCTGAATGCTGCCTTCCACAGCAGACAGGATCCCATCAGCAACTCAGAAGCATTTAATGAAGAAGAATATATTACAAATGTTAAACGGTTAGTGGCATAAGCACGCAGAGCACATTTGCTCTTGCATGCAGTCACTGAGTGGAAGTATCCCATCTCAAATGAGCTGCATTAAGAAGTCTTTGCAAACCCTTCCATGTTGTAAGTAAGCCAGGGAAACCAGTCTTCATGATGTTTTCCTGAGGTAATGCTGAGGGGGGGAGAAAAATCAAGACATGAAGGAGGCAACAAGCCTAGGACAAGCTTCCTTAAAAGCAAGGAACAAATCTATACCTCGTCATAGCAGCTTTAATGATGTTAAAGGAGGGACTTACTCCACCAGCAAATTTGTAGTTGAATCCTGCACTGACTGTAGTGAGTAATGAGTTGTCCACTGATTTCAAAAGGGGTTGGGGTGCACCCTTAGTCTCCTTCGGTATTTTTCTTTTTCAACCTTCCCTTCTCACCATGCCCTTTTGCATCTGCCTCCACCCACTATGTGTTCAAGCATCGGAGCAGGCTGTAACCCCCTTCTCTCTCTCCCATGTTTCCCTTGTCACGTTCACCAACAGAAGGAAAATAGAGCACAACATACTTATTGGTGAAAGACTGAGAGCTTAGCTGCAGAGTCCACAGAGCCTCCTTTATAACAGCGTGTTTCTTTGGGGCTTTCTGACAGAGGCGGATTTCTTTTCAGCCTTGCAGATCTCTGAAAAGACAAGTAGACTTGCCAAATGTATAGGCACACACACTTAGGCTTACATATCTCAAAGCTATCAAACATGTCACATTTTATTTCTTTCACCTGCTTACGGACTGTGAACACCTGTGACTTATTGGCAGCACATACTGGTTGAGATGGGGAAAGTTTCGGATACAGGAATTAGCTTTGTACTCCTCCAGCTTCATGAAACCATTTTGGATTCTCTCTCGAACATTTAGTATCTGTTTGAAGCAATTCTGTATGTTTAAAATAATAATTCTTTAAACCCAAAACAAAACAAAAACAAAGCCAAAACAATCATTCTTTGGAATTCTACAAAAGCCTACATATAGGAAAGCAAAGAAAACCTAACGAAACCCAAAAGCATGTAATCATTTATTTTTCTTACTACACAATAGCTTCATCGTAGCAAGTGGAATCAGCAGTCTGCAAACTGAGCAACAGATGCTCTTAGGTAGTAAGAGTTACTAAGCAGAAAGAGCTTTAGTAGCAGTTGCTAGGTAGTGCAGGAACCTTTTCTGGTAGCAGATGCTACCAGGTATTCGGGATATTTGTGCTTCTCTGATCATCTGTTGCGCGGGCTTCACTCTTTCCACTGACTCAGAGCTGAAAGCATTTGGAGTTTAGTGTATTTCTGTTAGTTTTAGGTGAAGTTAATGGGTTTCGGAAGGGCAGCGATCAGTAGAAAAGCCACCTTAACTGAGGACCATGCAGGAGCAGAGTTTTCATGCACACATTTTGAAAGAGTTTTTGGAAGCTTTGTCAATAAAACATGCATCAATATTGTGATCATATCCCTCTTTTTTTCCTACAGACGAATACAAAACTTATCCAGAGTTTTGAATGCTTGCTACTAAAAATACAGACTGAGTTTTTAAAAGTTAATGGAGACCCAATTTCTTTTGTCAGATTTTTTTCCTTCCCGGTAGATTTTAACATCTAACTTGGCAGAATGCGCTAAACTAGATTGACAAAGCTGGTGACTGGTGTGTGATGATTCTGCTATCCAAAGGCAGAGTGGCCACAGCTTTTGGCAGCTGTCGGAGGTATCAACTCCCGATTCTTCTTATAGGGTTTCACACCCGTATCTCCAGCAGAGTGTAACCTACTCAGTAACTCTGATGTACTGGGCATGTATCTGCTGAAGCTGTTTCATTTTGTCTATAAAATTTAAACATTTAATGGAATAAAACCTGGAACCCTTGTCCTGGTTCAGTGTCCTCATCAACAAACTAGTATCTTATTTTTCATTGTTTAAGGAGCTATTTAAAGTGTTGCATACAACACAAAATGGCTCCAATCAATGTGGACAGCTGAGATAGCACCTCCAAAGAAATACAGATCTGGTGCTTCAGGCAATACTCTGAGTGGCAGGAAATGTGTGAAAAATTTTAATCTGAATATTGTTTTTCCTCCTCCTGGATATTTAGTCCAATGACAGACAGATCTATTCATTAGACAAAAAGAAGGCTGACCAGCCCTTCCTAGGACTGATTTGTGAACCCAGTTCAAACTCCTACATCCCAGCTAAACCCCCGTGGCAAATTCAGCATGAATTTGGAAGAAAGGTTTATAACAATCAGCTGCATTTTTCACCCAGTGGTATTTATCAGCTCTTCTTTCAGGATGACAGTGCAAGGATCCTAAGACACAGTATTTTTTTGCAGAAATGCAAGTGAGTGTTTTGAGATGTGATTTGATTTTTGGCTCAGATCCATACATTGGTGATCATTAGCAAAACAGGTTAGAAGGTATGTAATCGCTTAAATAAGTGGCAGAGGGCTAGAAATCTTGGCTTGTAAATGTAATTACAGAGCCTGTCAATAGCCATTGATTTCCTTAGACGGATCACTTGAAAGCATTCAGAAAGCTGGGAATAAAATGGAGGAATGCTACAGAGCTCTGAAAGGAACAAATAACTTTTTTCTATCTCTTCTTCCAAGGCATGTACTTACACAGTGGAGCATCTTACACCTCAGCAGTATCTTTTGTATCTTCAGGAGAAAATGTTCAGCATTCCTCTTTTCTCCTCTACATGCTGGTTTTAGTGCATTTCATTGGACCTTGACTTTAAAAAGCCTGACTAAATACTCTAACATGAAATGACTACTAATCTCCAACATTTCTGTTCTCATACTCCATCTGCCCTCTCTTGAGTGACTATTTTTCTCCATAATATTTAATGTTTCTTCATATTATCGGCTTTTAAGTTATCCTATTTTGAACCAAACTGTCCTATTGTTTACTCTGCTCTGGTGAGATCCCACCAAGAGTACTGTGTCCAGCTCTGGAGTCTTCAGTTCTGTCAGAGCAGGTCCAGAGGAAGGACACAAAAATGATCAGAGGGCTGGAGAGACAGCTGGGGACAGGCTGAGAGAATTGGGGTTGTTCAGCCTGGAGAAGAGAAGGCTCCAGGGAGACCTTATTGCAGCCTTCCAGTACTTAAACGGGGCTTATAAGAAAGATGGGGATAGAATTTTTAGCAGGGTCTGTAGAGATAGGACAAAGGATAATGGTTTTAAACTAAAAGAAGGTAGATTCGGAGTAGATATAAGGAAGAAATTTTTTATGATGAGGGTGGTGAAACCCTGGCACAGGTTGCCCAGAGAGGTGGTCGATGCCCCATTCCTGGAAGCATTCAAGGTCAGGTTGGACGGGGCTCTGAGCAACCTGATCAAGTTGAAGATGTCCCTGCTCATGGCAGGGGGTATGGATTAAAGGTCCCTTCCAACCCCAACTGTTCTATGATTCCATGATTCTAAACATTTACTCTTGCAAAATTGCTCTGCCTCCTTGCTCTTTCTTTCCCTGAGCCCAGTGTCTGACCTTGTTGATAGGAGGGAAATATTAAAGACCTAGTCCAGAAGTCTTTCTGCAGTTTGTTGGAATTTGCAGCAGGATGTATTAAATGGCGCTGAAAATATTAAACAAAGGTGAACTGTAGTTGGGGAGAAAAGAAAGAAATGTAAACTCACTGTGGAAGTCACCTGTCAGGTAACAAAAACGTGAATATCTGTGACTCCTATTCAAACAGTAGCCTGGAAAAAAATTATTATAATTAGTGCCAGTAGATAACAAGCTCTTTTCTGTGCAAGAAGTGATAGAGATCCAGCCAAATATTTAACAGCAGGAAACCAAAAATGGGTATCATAGGCAATTGCCACTATGTATATCACATTGCTCTTCCATCTTCTTATTTTTGAATGTTTTCTTCATTTTTTTAACAATTGCCACTGTAAACCTTTCCCGTGTTCTTATTTATAGGCAAGAATATAAATTCTATTTGATTCACTTGGTGCTATTGAAATATAACATGGCTGAATTTCAGCTGGAAACAACCAGGGGATAATTACCTTCCTGTTGAAGCTTTTTTCTGGAGGGCAGGATGAAAGTGTAGACGGTTGTATTGGGTTTGTGTGGCAACGTTTTGGTAGTGGGGGGGGCTACAGGGGTGGCTTCTGTTAGAAGCTGCTAGAAGCTTCCCCCATGTCTGATAGAGCCAAGGCCAGCTGGGCCCGCTGCTGGCAAAAGCTGAGCCCATCAGTGACAGTGGTAGCACCTCTGGGAGAACAGATTTAAGAAGGGGAAAAAGTTACTGCACAACAGCAACTGCAGCTGGAGAGACGAGTGAGAACATGTAAGAGCACCAGCCCTGCAGACCCCCAGGTCAGTGCAGAACGAGGGGATGAGGTGCTCCAGGTACCGGAGCAGAGATTCCCCTGCAGCCCGTGGAGAAGACCACGGTGAGGCAGGCTGTCCCCCTGCAGCCCAGGGAGGTCCACGGTGGAGCAGATCTCCACCTGCAGCCTGGGGAGAGAGGACCCCACGCCGGAGCAGGGGGATGCCCGAAGGAGGCTGTGACCCTGTGGGAAGCCCACGCTGGAGCCGGTTTGCTGGCAGGACTTGTGACCCCACAGGGGACCCACGCTGGAGCAGGCTGTGCCTGAAGGACTGCAGCCCGGGGAAGGGAGGCACGCTGGAGAAGTTCGTGGAGGACTGTCTCCCATGGGAGGGACCCCACGGTGGACCATGGGAAGAGTGAGGAGTGCTGCCCCTGAGGAGGAAGGAGCGGCAGAGACAACATGGGATGAACTGACCCCAACCCCCATTCCTCGTCCCCCTGCACTGCTGGAGGGGAGGAGGTAGAGAATTCTGGAGTGAAGTTAAGTATGGGAAGAAGGGAGGGTTGGGGGGAAGGTATTTTAAGATTTGGTTTTATTTCTCATTATCCTACTCTGGTTTGATTGGCAATAAATTAAATTAATTTTTCCGAGTCTGTTTTGCCTGTGACGGTAATTGCTGAGCGATCTCTCCCTGTCCTTATCTTGACCCATGATCCTTTTGTTATCTTTTCTCTCCCATGTCCAGTTGAGGAGGGGAGTGATAGAGTGGCTTTGGTGGGCACCTGACCTCCAGCCAAGGTCAACCCACCACAACGGTACAGCAGAGTCTTCCAGTGCTCCACTGCTGCTCTTCCCAGTGGAAGAATTAAGGTAGACTTAGGGCTGCAATAATTTCTGCTAGGTGAAGGCTTAGGGAGAGTTAATAATCTACTTATACAGCTCAGCCATTGTACCTCACCCAGTCCCACCCCTTCCTGAGGAGTAATGGCCAATGCACCTACAATCAAGAATTTAAAACCTACCTAATCCTGAAAAATCAGTGGAATTCCTTTCTCAGATAATTCAGTGATGGGTTCTGGGTTTAGAGACCTCTAAGGTTATAGTCTCCTGTGTTTATCATGTAACTCATGTCCCTCTGCTTTGAAGGAATTTCTGCTAGCAGGTCAGGGCTAGCGGAAGAAAAGGAGAGCAAACACTGAAATTTCAGCCTCTGCCATCAAACAGCTCCCAACACAGGATTTTTGTTCTTCAGATTTACAGAGAAAACATGAAGTTGCCTAGACTCCCTTACTAATCTGGGGCAAAATGGAGATTACCACCATATGTTGGCTGGTGAGCTAAAGTTTCTTAAAACAATCTACAGAAGATCTTGACAGAACAAGTGCTGCAGAGCTGGCTATAAACCAAATAACCGTATGTGGTCAAAAGGAGCGTATGGTCATTCTTTTCTTTCAATAACATCTGCAAAATAAAGAATACACTGGGGTTTGTGGCTAGGAAATAGCCTAGGAAATATCAAGACCTTGCTTGCATAAATCAGAATGAATACTTCCAGGATTTTAGATGGCCTGAAAGTCTGGCCCTTTGTGGGCAAGCTCTTTGGAACAGAAATCTTGTCTTCTTTAAGTTTCGTGAAGTCCCTGTATCCTATGTAGCAGAAAACAGGTGTGTGGAAAGCAATAGAAAACAGCAATCTGCTGAACATGCCACCCAGATTTGAGAACAAGACAGACAGCTAGGGAAAAAAAAGTGATAAAAATAAAAGTTAAGTCACTTTAAAAATCCCTTAAAATCTCTCCAGGGTATTGCAAATCCCTGTAGGCATGGAGACTCCATGGCTGTAGATTTTTTCCGTAGAATTCTGCAGACTTTGCAAACACCTTAGGATGTTGCGGGGAGCGGATGCTTTCTTGCTGTCATCACTGGAGTATAGCTAGCCAATTATGTTTTGGTTTCTCAGCACCTTTATCATTTTCCATTCACTTTAACATTTTCCCTTAATTTTTATTAAGCTAATCGTAGTCTGGCAGTTGCCAGCCTGATGGACTTGGAGAAGCAATTGTTAAGTAAAACAAGCTTGTCCCTTGAGAGACTCTTTCACAGTCAGATAACCATTCTACTAATAACAATGATATGGGGAGGGGAGGAAAACAATAATTCAGGCAATAGAATATAGTGTTCATTGTGTTAATTTACTCCAAAACATTTATGCAGTGTTACTTGGCACTAAGAAATGAAATTCAGCTGGTCCCGTTCATGTAAGGAATACGGTAACATCATGAGAAGTGTTCAGGGTTTCATTTACAACAGGCAGGGAAACAGGGCAAAGTTTTAATCCTTTATCATGTGAAACCTAAATTCAAAACCTTGCATGCCAAAGTGAAAATCAAGCAGACCTATTTGTCTATTTACTCACTATACAAACTACTGGCAAATGTTATTTGTTAAGGCTAGCTGTTTTCATTCAAGAGAGGCTCAGGGCTAGAAAAAGGTACGAGGAGGAAGATAAGGCAATTTAAAATTGAGGTGATTTGACAAGGAGGTGTGGAAACACTTCAGTGTTAGTGGTTTGCCCCCTGACTGTTAAGTATTTTGTGTATCTCTTATCTGACCCTCACTGGGGGAGATTCTGCTCTGTAAGTAACCACCAGCATCCAAGTTCCCTGGACAATTTCTGGATAACTCAGATTTTCTTCTAGGACTGTCTCAGAGGGCATAGGGAAGTGAGAATATACTGTTGTTTTAAATTTATTTGAAGCATCCACATTTCTCTCCTGTATAGGTGCTGACATGCCATGTAAAGGCTCAACAGGACAAGGGTGTAAGCCATCCCTTGGAGTAAAGAGAGTCTCCTCAAAGCAGAAGGTTTCCCCAAGGAGGGTTGCACCCGATACACAGGCTAAATGTGAGAGTTACAGGAGGGTCCCCTGGAGCGAAGAAATGTCACGGAAAGATGAGTCTACTCAGTCGGTGGGAGGGAATAGGTTTATTCCAGGGCTGACCTCACCTCCTTTCTCTTCTGATGCTCCAGGTAGTGGGACCTTCCAGAATTTCAGGCTTCAAAGTGGAGTTCTGTTTGTATGGGGAGCCAGGGCATGGTGGAGGTGGTGAACATCTACATCTCGCTCTGACATGGTGCTGGATCCCATTCTACACTGCTACACTAGTATTTTCTGCGTGGGGCTACCTCGAAAGAGCATCCATGGCTGCTAGCCCTGCCCCATAGTCCTACAGCTTTGCAGGCAGATGCACACTGCTGGATGAATGAGGGAGAGATATTCCATCCAAATTCTAGGCAGGCTTTGAAAAGGAAAAAAAAAAACAAAAAACAAAAAACAAAAACCAGGTGTCTTTTCTCCATCTCTCTGTTACCCTCTATCTGTTTCCAAACAGGAACTGAGCAGAATCCTAATTCCATTGAAATCGGCAGGAATCAGTTGTGCTCCCATTGACTGCAGTAGGAATAACTCCTTTGCACATAATACAAATAATAATTTTTTTTTTCCTATTCTCCTCAGAATTTGGAGACAAGGAATGAAAAAATGAAAATGTGGGATAATTCAGGAAAAAAGAGGAAACTACCTACTTAACCAAATAAAACAAATTTTTTACTAAAAAACACCCAACAAATAAGCCTGTCTGGACCTACATCTGATCAGTGTCTCCCTAGTAAGGAGAGGATGGGAGAAGAGAAACACATGTAGCTGCATGAGGCTGCTGAGCTTCTTGAAAGTGATGTTGATTTTAAAATGGAGATCACTTACAGGCTGCTTGTAGTTAAATACTGACCGTAGCCATACCAAGCGTGTGTCCAAGCAAACCCACGCTTACTTCAAACTGCTTTACTCATATGCCAGACCCGATAGCGTACAATTCAGAGTAGACAATATCAACTTGGCCGTGGTGTTGGGTATGTGCATGGACATTTGGTTTGCTCTCAGCTCTGTAACAGCACAGCTCCACTGTACCTTAGAGGACTAATCAAAAGCTGCTCCTTGCCCCACGGAATCCCATCAAAGGGGAAAAACATGAGGTTGAGCATGGGGATCTGCACGCTGTTGGACAGACAGGCACTTGATGAAGATCTCCATGGTGGTACTTATTGGGTTGCATGGTGAGAGGTGCCGTACACGCCATGAGGCACAGTCTTAGCCCCAAAGTAGCTGCCAGACTTTAAAAAAGTTCAGCAACCCCTGGTTAGGAAAATGGCAATGCAGGAAGCAAAGGCACAGAAACTATGTAATGTGGAAAAAAGGGTTTCTTAAATCTGTTTCTCCACCAAAACTTTGATGAAATCTTAAAAATGTTGAAAAAAATGTAAGTATGAGCAAATCTCAGTTCTTATTTTCTTTATAAATGATGCTGTATTGCACATATAGTGCTACTGTGAGAACGTGTGTGCATGTGTGTGGACTCATATATAATTGACATTCATAGAATTAAGCAATGATTTCTCAGACAGTTTCAGTCATATTTACCCACTGAAAGTCCTCCATTTAAAAAAAAAAAATCTTTCCTAGAACCCAAAGGAAAGAATGTTGAGGTGTTTGATCTCTTTAATGCCATTTCAATTCTTGAACGGGTTTTGGGGGGTTTTGGGGCTGGGTTTATTTTCGTGGGTTTGGTTTTTTATTTTTGTTTTTTAGTAGAGCATTGCCACTGAAGTTATTTTCAGAACATCATATGGATTTTTCATTGAAACATCTGTGTTAACTTTTATCATCCTTGCTCTGCTTTGTAATTTTGGAAACAGATATAAAGAATGAGCAACCCAGAGCACAGTAATATAGTGGGAAGCATCCTTCATAAGTCAATTGAGGAATTTAATAATCTCTTTAGAAATAAGCTCTGCAGCTATGAGAAAAATGTGTGGGTTAAAGGCCTTCCAATTAAGAAAGGTTTCTCTGTGGATTTATAGGCTGGTGGTTAGCTCTTCCTGTTCGTGTTTCCATGGCAACTGTCAGGTAGATTTTCTGCTACTTGCTAGGAAGTTGGAAATGTTGAGTCTGGTTGAGCCTTTCAATTCACTGAAGCTTAAATGAAATTCTTTGCAAGGAACTGGCATTTAGCCTGGGTCATTTATTCATATCTAGAAGAGAAATCAATTATAGTAATCAAATGTGCAAATTTTTTTTTTATCGGAATTATTTTGGGTACACAATTTTTTTGTTATTATTGTGCCACAATCTATTTTTAATGCTAGGGTAGGAAAGGTTTGAAACGCTGCAGCTGGCCTCTTTGCTACCGATGGCTTATGGCTTTAATTACAGCCCAAGACACACAGAGGCACGTCTCTCTCTGGTCTGCTTTTACAAGCTATAATCACTCCCAGTGATATTCATGATACCAGCTCGAATCCTGTAGACTCATTAGAGTTGAGACACCTGTATTGCGAGAAACACAGCTTACCACCTTTTCTCCTTTCAATTTTCTTGTCTTGTTGATTTGTTTGAATTAGGCTTGAGGAAAGTAAATAATTTGTATGCTGTTATTCAAACTTTCTGAGTACATTGGGTTTTAATTCCACATCAGCATCTCTGTGTGTTTGCACACTTCTTTGTGCTCCTTATATTTTCCATCCCACACTGACTGGTGCTTGACAGCTCCATGCAAGCTTCATTCTTTTAATTCTCTAACATCAGATACGTAGGCGTGCATGGTGTGTACCTATACTTTCAGCCTTTCTGTAATGCACAATCTGTACCACCCAACGAGCTGTGTCCTGCAGGCTTTATGTGAATAATACCATGTAGACTTTATTGACTTTTCTTGCAAGAATAAAGCCAGCATGGCTTGGCCCAAAGACCACAGATTATCTAAATAGAGGCAGGATGGTCTTCTGGGTAGAGCAGTAGTTAAGAGCTTGGAAAACCTGGGGGCTTGCTTCCCCGCTCTGTGCCTGGCTTCCAGGGAAAAGGGAGATTCATTTAGTGGTAGATCCTAAACTCCATTGAAGTCATCTCATACCAGAGTTAATGGAGCTGTGACAATTTATGCTAGCTAAGAATCTGCTCCATTACCTGAGCCTCACTCCAGCTGTATAATAGAAATAATAGCAGTGCCCTACCTCAGAGAGGTGTCGTGAGGATAAATAGTTAGTCGGGAAAGTGTTAGGATACTATGATAATGAAGACTAGAAAAATAACTGCAATAGACAGAAATCAGCACAACTGATCTGACATTTACTTGTATTCTTTCAGTCCTTCTGCCACAGAGAGACAGTAATAGCTTGACAAAGAAAAAGTGATGCCCAACCCCCAGTTCTCCTGTTGCTTTTCTTTGCTTGCCTTGCTTTCTTGCCTTCGTTCTTTCTTTCTTAGGATTTCAACTAACTTTCCTTAAAAGCTTTTAAGAAGGAGCTAAAAAGTATTTCATTTCATTTTCACCCTCACTTTGTCCCAGCATATTTAATTTTCTTCTCTTTTGCACTATTCTGCTTATCTTCATTTCCATGGATTAAGTCCAAAAGCTGCACACACAGAAATCCAAACAGCTTTAGTTAACTTTAGACACAAAATTAGTTCCTCTGGCATTGATAAAGCAGACAGAATCAAGTTGCAGTGCTGTAAATTTTAGCAGTCACTTCCAGGCCACCTCAGAGAAAGAGAACTGATTTGGGTCCAAGGAGACATGATGTCTTGTGCTAGAATATCCTATTCAAGATATTAAATGTATGTTTAGACTGCAGATTTTGTACATACAGCTCAAATGGCTGTTAAAAATTGTGTAGGAGGGGCAACATGACTGTCCAGTTTTCATCACTGACTTTTTGTCCCAGGCAGATTTGGCACCCCAGGCTAATCATCTAGGTCTTACTTTGTTACATTATGTAGTGTAAAGTGCCTTGAAGAATAACTCTCCCTAAGTTTTCAGTATGGATATCTTCTTCCCTTTTGGGTCTACCAAAGAGCTGGCCTGAGCCTTTCTATGTGTTTCCAGAGAAGGTTACATTACTCTGAGCACCAGTGCGAATTTACAAGTTGGTGTCGTCAGAACACACCAAGGAGCTGAGTGACCAGATGGACTTAGAGATGCTTATGTGGGAGAAGGTGCCTCTATGACATCTACTGCACAGGGAAACGACTTGGTTGCTGAATGAGTGTCTGTTTCTTACAGCCAGAAGGATGTTTTGATAAACCACTCTGACCTTCTGCACTGCTTCGGGTGCATACTTCACCAGGACATGGAGCTGAGCCTAGTCGATAAATCAGATTTTAAACCATCTCAGTCCTCAAGAGATTAAACTGTTTTGCACCACAGGCAGATAAGAGAAACCCAAGGTACTGCCAGTGCCACCAGCACATACTGACAGTTCTGCTTTGAGGTCTGTATTGACTGCCCTTGTTCTCTGGTTTATGACATTAGTTTTAACCAGCAAAGGGAGGAGCAGCTGTGCCAGTTTAGAGGACTGCCTCCATGACAATACAGCTCTACAGGGCCTCCAAGGCTTTGACCCTACTCCTTTCCTGCAGCAAACACCTAGAATAGGCAGGACTGATCTTTCACCATCGCTGTAGAAGATGGTGGTGGGACCATGATTTTGGAAACATTTGAAAATATCCTCTTGTGGTGCTACGCAAACAGAAGACAGGGTCCCTCTTTGATGGCGTGGGAAATTTCAATACATTACGGATTACAAGTCCAAGAGGCTGAAGGCTTGGGTTAGAACTTGGGTTTCCTCTGTATGTCTCTTCCGTGGCTACTCAAACGTTGGGTTCAGGCACACACAATAAAAGAAGCCAAGTGCCTACTTAACCTCAGTCTAGCACAGCACATGGGTGAGAAGAGGCTGGGGAATAACTCTACACTGCTCGCTACATGGTGCCGCTGACCCAGTACCGATGAGTTGGCAAGCTAAGGGTGGTATCGCTGTGCTGGAAACTTCAGTCTGCCTTGCTGCGGTGCAACTAAGCAAGGAAATGGGGGAAATTGAGACTGAGAAGCATAATGCGTGTACTGGTTATCTTTATGCACCAACCTTTGCTGACAGCTGTGTGTAAAGTAGGGTTTTTTTAATCATCTCTATGAATACATGCTGGATATCTGATTCTAAAGCAGTACTGTGTATAAGCTGCAAGTGTCAAAATGGCAAAGGGCTGGAAAGCACCTATGCTTGTTACACAAAACCTGAACCAGTACATTCCTTCACTGCTGTATATAACCACATCTGTTTTAAATGTAAAGGCTGCTGTTACAGGTGACCTTATATACTTTCGAGCATTAGAGTATGTTAGCGAGTGTGTTTTGGAAAGGTTAAAAAAGATGTCGTTTCTTTTCTCAGAAGCTATTAGTTGGATACAAGCAGGGTGTTTCAGCCACATGGTGTTATTGTAGGAAATACAAGGATCACTTCAGATTCAGTAATGGCTTGTTCTTCCTGGCACTAAAGAATTGTGGCATCTAATTAATGACCATACTTCTCCATCACAGTCCCAATACAGAGTCACATTTCCATTTATGCAGGCGCTCACAGGATTATCCATATACAATTACTCTGTGGTTGTTCTCAACAGTTCTGCTGCAAGGTGAGAAACAGTTTTACCAAGTCACTCTCCTTCTCAGCAAAGCAGCAGAATGAAAAAATGAAAACGAGCTTTTCTTTAGGTGCAATGCCTGGACTTCTTCGTTGGTGAATGAGGAGTGCTAGCAAAAGACAGGACCTATTTGACTGGTGAGGTGAGAGCATCCCTGCCAAATGGCTTGCCAAACTGCTGGTGAGGGCCTTAAACTTGGTATGGGAGGGGATGGTGATAACAACTTTAATTTGGGCTGATAGGGAAATGGGATACAAACCCTGTCTAAAGGGGTCGCCTTGAGTACCTGTACACAGATTAAGGCAGACAGGGAAACAGGCAGGAGGAATCAGGCTGTAGGTGTGGATACAAGCACTGCTGGAGTAACTGGGACATGGTAGGACTGGAGACCTCCCTGGGTCCCTTCCACCCTCAATGAGTCTGTCTTCTGTGACCTGAATGGGGTTGCTCAGTATTTGCATTCCTGTAGAAGGCATTGATCCATGCCTCGTTTCTTGATTCAGCTCATAGTCTTTCCTTTTAAAATTCTTCTTTCCTAATTAATCAACATTGTCTCTTTCCAGAACAAAAATTTTTACTAAAATTTCCTTTCAATTCTGCTCCTACTTACAGTGGTATAAACCTGGAATAACTTCAGGGAGACCAATGCAGTGATCCAAATTTACGTTGCTGTCATTGCTGTGTGGTTGGAAAGCTTTACAGCATGAAGACTTTTAAAGATGGTTGTGGGGATAGATGAAGTTTTGGATACACTCTCTATTCTCTGTATGGATGTACCCACCTTTCCAACCCAGAGAACAGCTCTTGAGTTTTTGAACCTCATTTAAATGCTCTAGAGTATTGACACGGAAGGGTTACTTTTTTTCTTGTTTCTGCATATGGGATCACCCTGCTCCCTTTCCAGTTCTCCTACTTCACATCAGCAGAAACAGGCCAATGTCATATAATCCCCCATCTGAGGGAGAACAAAAAAGTACAGATCATCCAAGTCACCACAGATGACTGTTCCTTATCTTACACCCTTTCAAACATTAGCAAGTGCACACTTCATCAGGAAGACCTTTACGTTGCATAATTTAAATCTGAGACACAAATTTATCTGAAAATGTTTCAGCCACTACTGATTGTTCTTATTATTTTTTAAAAAAAAAAAAAGAGCTAGTCTTAATTGTTGCTATGGTAACTAACACATCTGCTAGGATATGTTGCAGTGGGAAAAGAGTGTGAATTCTGTGAACATTTTCTGTTGTCTTTCCATGGAAAGACTTAGAGCAGGGCTCCTTAGTGGCAACTTTACAAACTCAACTAGAAGGCACTGTGAAATTGAAAGGCAAGCAGTGTGAAATGAAGGAAAGAAGCACTCCGGTTTAAATAAACAAGCAGAAAGAGCATGATTGGCCAGTAGAACTCATTGCCTTGTTAGAAACAAAGGATTTTTTTGTAGAGTTTAAAACACTATCGGGCACTTTATATAGATGGCAACATACTCACTTGGTAAGAATTCAAATACCTATATTTTCAACAGACTCAACAGAATTACCCTTTATGGGTCAGGCCAGCTCATTAATATGGAAGGAAGGAAGGGAGCAAAGGAAGGAGGTCAAGTTCTTTAGAGCTCCCATCATCTGAACGTGGCCTTACACAGGTTGGGTGAGGAATGCTTGTTTGGATGTTTGCCTATTCTACATTCTACAACATAAAAATAAACAGAATATTTCCTAACCTTTATCCCTCATTGTCAGTAAGGTGACTTGCACCTTCTCTTTCTCACCCTTCCTGCTACCCATATTTTTGTGTTTCATTCTGAAAGAATTTGATGCACTGCTCCTCTATTTATAGCTCAAACAATTCAACCACAAGGAGGGTGGTTTCATTGAAAGATAAACAAACTTCTAACAAAACCCCACTGCTTCATAAATGACCAACTCTGCTGACACTGCAGGCTGCAGGGGACTTCAACTACCCTGGGAAGTTCGCCATTTACTGTACTACAGAGTAAGAGCCCCTGTTGTTTCCTGGGCCAGGAAACAGCTGGTGGGTTTTTTCTGGTTTTCCTTTTTCTTTTTTTTCCTTACCAAAAAAAAAAAAAATCTATATTGTATTGTAAAAGGATTAAAATTTAAGATTTTGTTGCTGTTTTAATGTTATGTGTAAAACACCATAACTTCCATTGCATTCTTTGTCTGACACACTTATTGATTTCAAATTGTTTTGGGGGAGATTGTTAGCGTCTTTTCTTCTTTTAAAATGTACTTCTGATTCTAATGATTTATTCCCTCATGTTCAGGACTTTCGACCTTTAGCACTGGGATTTCTTGTCTTGATCTTGTTCTCGTGGATGCCTCTCTATCCCTGAATTAAAGCAAGTTTCCATTCCATTGGCACTTTTATTCCGTACAAAAGAGGTGGTAAGACATACGATTTTGCGCTCCATCTCCTTTCAAACACAGTGGGCTTCTGGGTGACAAATAAAATTGTTTGTCTAATATTTCAAAGGTAAAATACACTTTTGTCAAACACCACAGTTGCATTTTGTTTAGAGTCTTCTTTTATGGAAATGGCCGAATATCGATGAAATGTAGCCTCTGTGTCCCTTTGAGAAACCAAGGAGGAAAGGAGAAGACTAAATACATACGCAACATTTCTAAGCATCAAATCTTTTCCTCACTCCCAGACTGGTTTCCCTTCCTTTTTTTAGACCCACACAAATTAACTGCATTTGTTTTAGCCAAAGATATGATTGATTCCCCCAGCAAAAAACTTTTTACACCAGCTTCCTCCACTTGATGTTCCTTTATTGTAGGGATGACTCAAGTTGCTGTATTGTCAGGTAAAGAACGTCCTTCCTTCATTCTCTGACAAAAGTTACAAAAAAGAAAAGAAAAGAAAAGAAAAGAAAAGAAAAGAAAAGAAAAGAAAAGAAAAGAAAAGAAAAGAAAAGAAAAGAAAAGAAAAGAATGAAGGATTATATAGCAAGTTTGGGCAAGCAAAGATCAGCCATTTTTAGGGTGGAGAATTAAACCTGTTAGTGAGCTTGGTTAGATCAGCAACATAAACTGCCTCCTCCTTCCAGGCTAAATTGTCATGGCTATTCCTCTGGTCCTGGGAGCAACTTGTGGCCCTCATCCCAGTGTCACACAGCCACATTCACCAAGATTTCAAACCTTCCCACATCCAGAACCTTCTTAGTCTGGGTGTCATCTGGGGAAAGTGTGGCAGGTCTGTGGCCTTACAAGTAATTATTTATTTCTTTGTGAGGGGTTCTGGGTGTTTTCTTTCAGTTCTGAATGCCTGAAATAATAGTGAAAAAAACATGTAACAGTGCATGGGAGAGGTGTTTCTGTAAAATGACCCAAGGGGTATGCGCTGTATGCCTTGAATATGGCATGAGAGCCATAAGGAAGGTACAAGCCTGCTGAAGTAATACAGAAAGACTGTGCAGGGAGAGGAAGCAAAATAAGGCGTGATTTCATCCATATTTCCTACAGGACATGATCTCTGGAAAGACTTATTATCTGAATTATATCCTGGTGTCAGGAGGGGACTAATATCCTGGGAAGGAGGTAGCTGGTTCCCTCCAAAAGGGAAACTCAGACATGAATGAATGGATGCAGAATCACTGGGGGACAAAGACCAGAAAGCAATGTGGGCATAACTTCACTCTACCGACCTTGGCATCTTTTTTTGTTGAATTGTTGAACATTTTTTCAGGAAAAAAAGTTATTTGCAAGAACAAAGGTGAAGAGGAGGCCTGGGCTGAACACAGTATTTTAGTGGATTTTTGGTGTACTGCTTGTTAATGAAGACACATCTCAAAAAAAAAAAAAAAAAAAAGTGTGATTTTTGCACCTTTGACTGTGTGGGAGAACTGCTGAAATCCATCTCTGGACCTAGACATACCACAGTTGACTCCATTTAGCAGAATTCTTTAAAAAAAGGAAGGGAACTGTTAAAAGTACTCTTACTTGATTTTTATTTCTTTTCATTTTTTTTTACCAACTCTCAAGTGTGTGTGTTTTGTTAAAAATAGTTAGTACAAATTAGATTTTTTAAATTAAAAAACTGGTATTTAATTCAAAAGGGAATAATTTTAGCATATTTTCCTTGTTATGAGAATAAAAACACAGCAATGACAAAAAAGCCCAGTTCTTTAAAATCAGCTGGATAAAACTGTCATTTACACTTACTTAAATTTTTGGCCAAGTCATCAATTCTCCTAGTGTACATCTTTTCCTGAAGTTGACTCCAAATTATGTCAGCTAGTTTGTTCTGCATGCCTTTTAAACTATGCATTTGTTTCAAAAAGCCAAAATGACAGGACAGACTGAAAGGGGGGAATTGTCTTCAAATTACTGGGTTTCATATTCAACATCCCACTGTGTGCATGACAGAACCACAGAAACCAGCAATGTCGAAGATATTAGATCATCCAATCTTTCTTTCTTAAAATGCAGAATCCTATTTGCTTTGATATCAAATCAAAAGAAATCAAAATGGAACTGTATGTAAAAAATTGAGGCAAATGGTCCTGGCCTTAGAATACAAGTTACTTTACTATTTTATATTTCATGTCTCTAAGGGAGGATTTTCTGAAAATACAAATGGGAGTCGGGTGCCTGAGTCGATGGAAATCGGACACCTGACTCCCATTTGTGCCTTTGAAAATCTTCCTTTTATAAATCATTGTGGAATTCCTATACTATGGTAGAATGTAGAAAGGGAGAGAGGACTTAGAAGTAATGCTTGAAGTTCTCCAAGGACTATAAGGATACCCTTTCTACTTTCTTGCCTTTGAAACCAATATTCTTGGTTAAGTCACTGTATTTAAATATAGCTGTTCTTTTACAAAGAATTGTGGTTTGCAATTTATGATAACCAGCTTTTCTGCTGCTGGTCATTCAAAATTCTGCTGTATGATCTTTTAAAAAACCTGCACTATTGTTTGCACCCTTCTTTTACTAACAGTCTGAAGTAGTGAATCTCTGAAAAACACAGGGAGATGAAAGTGTTCTGTACCTCATTGGGCCGCTGATTGCTGTAATTATTGTAACACTTTTAAGTTACTTTTTTTTGCTTTCATTTTTTTTCTGTTTTGAGGCTGTCTGACCAGCTATTAGGCTATCCTAACAAGAATGTACAGAAAATCAATGACCTGAAAAGCTCAACGCACTGTAATATGACTTAACTTGGAAATATTGTGCAATGTGGTATTACTCAGGGTCTAATCCTACCTCAGTTTTTTCCATGTTGTAACAATCTTCTTAATGCTTTATAAACCTGATACAGTGTAACTCTTCCTTCAAAGTAAAATCATTTCTGCACGGTATAAGATAACAAGAAGACATGTGCTGATTGCCCATCACTAGTTTCTTCATCACATGGAAACCCAAGAGAAATGCCATTACCTCTCAGTTGTGAGAATATTTTGAAGGATTGTTTGTATTCTCCCCCAGGATAAAGTTTTCAAGGTCTTAAAACCAGACTGGAATTCATTCAGAAGAACAGCAGTTGTTCAGGGAAATGAAAGATATTATGATGGAATAGGACATTCAGTCTGAGGCAGATGAAACATTTTTTAATTCATTAATAACTGAAGAGTACATAAAATAAGACTTGGTAGATATACCGCTTTTTATATGACCAGGCTTAGACTACTTGCACATTACAGTTCTTTAAGAGTTATTCAATGAAATATGACTTGGTTACTAAGATATTCTTAATAGATCCTGGAATACTAGAAAAATTCCTGAAGACTGAAAAAAATACTAATGTGATAATATTAGAAAGGATGTGTGGAATCATCTGGTAAGCTTCAGGGTTGTCAGAGTGACATGAAGTTATGGAAAATACGTAAAAAAAGAAATAGGAATTAAGTTGATGGAAATTCAAAGAATGATATCAGCCAGTACTAATTAATGCAAAAAATATCTTTTACAAATTTGAATGTCATCTTCGATGAGATTATGAGTTTTGTAGGGATAATTTAGAGATAAAACATATTACTTTGGGTATGCAAATTAGGTATTACAATGCTTAATATGACCTCACATGGAGATTTGCAACACCTGCCTAATACAACACTTGGGATGGGCTTAGGCAGTGTGTAAATACTTGGTCCAAGAGAGCGGTGTAAGTGTGCTGTCACAGGCTGCAGCAGACGTGACCTCTAAGTCAGTCTAACAGTTTTCTGTTGTCTGAAGAGTCAGTACTACTGACTTTCTCTCCCTTCTCTTCTCCTCCTCTTTCCTGCCTTCTGCTGCTTCAAGCCACTCCCTTCTGTTGCCCTTTGGTGAGCTAATTCGACTTGTAAACTCTACTTGAATTTATTTCGCTCTTTGCTGGGTTAGTTTTCTTCTGCCTTACGGGTGGTGGAATTGACTCATCAAGAACTCAGACAAATGTCAGAGCCTGTATATGCAGAACAGCTGGAGCACGTGGCCAGGAGCCAGCTAGGGGAGGTGGAAAGAGGAGAAAAATCAGGGTGCCTTCTTTTGGCAAGAGAGAGCTGCTGAGTGAGCCCTGGCCATCCGTTTGGAGCACAAAGTTCATCTGGTGCATAAACTGAAGCATGTCCAAAGACCTCAGCTGAAGTAGAGGCGGTGCATCGACTGAAATGTCTCCAAAGCAGCACCTCGGTTTGAGCACAGGGGTTCTCCATCATGACTGAGAGAAAGAGAAGAGGGGTCTAAAATCTACACTACATTTTAGAAAATAAAAAAATGTCCCAGGGGAGAGAAAGGAAGGAAGGTGCTGATTTGTGATCCCACAGTTTTGAATAACAGGCTGAGTAGCATTTTGCACTCAGGTGCCTAAACTCTGATAGAGTCCATAATGGGTATTCAAATGAGCATATAAATACCCATACACTTATTCTTTTGAAAAGTACCAAGTAACACTGTAATCAAAGGATAGCTTCACAGAAAATCAGTTAAACAGCAAAGATTGAACTGGACTTCAGAAAAAATACTTACAGGGAGCATTTCACTCTGTGAAAGTATTTCTAGTAGTATTCTGCAGGAATCTATATTAAGGCTGAGAAAATCCAGTGTTTCCATAGTGATGTAGAAGTAAACATGATACAGCTGCCAAAAAGTGGGTAATTATTGGCAGAATGATAGATAACAGTAGTGACAAGGAAATCCTGCAGAACAATCTGACAAGCAGGGTCCGTTCAAAGAAAAACGCCTACAGATATTTGCATCTGTATAGCTAGTTGCACACATAAAAGTGAAGAACATAAAGAACTGGGGGTTGCATCCTGGTAAACCACTAACCCTAAAATTATATAGCATTGTAGTGTAACAGGAACTCAACATATATATAAAGTCCTAGTGAGTTTTTGGGCCAAAGACAATTGTAAGTCTTTAAGGAGAAGCAAAATATTGATACTAACTGTTTATGTGGCATTAATAGCCAGATAATGTTGTTTGGTCTTGTTGGCTTTATTATTTTTATTTTTTTTTTTAAGAAAAAATTTGATAACAACTGGACAGGGTACAGGCAAAGCTACAAAAATTATTTAAATGCTAGGGAAAAAAAAAACGGCTTTCATTTTCCTATTTAAAGAGCTTAGAGTGTTTCTTTTGTCTGTCCACACATGTACGCATCCTGTAAGAGTTTGCTTGCCCCAAGAAAAATGTTGTGACTGCAGGACACAACGCGTCGAACCCTAGGAAATCTGCTCTCACCAAGAAAATATTACTTTGTTTCCAATTGAAGGTGATGTCTTCCAGAGGTGAGAGAGCTTTTTTTCGTAGGACAGCTTCCCAGGTTAATTTGTGCACGGCTGTCCTATCTCAATTGACTCCATGCTCTTCCCTTGGAGCAACTCCACATGCACAGACATGGCTTGGAGGAAGGTTGAGGGGTGACTTGATAAGTACCTCCAGGAGCAGAAAATCAGAGGTTTTAAATGGCTTTTTAATCTAGCAGAGAGAGCTGTAACAAAGCAATGCCAGAAGAAGCCAAATTCAAACTGGAAAGCAAGTACCTGCTGTAAAAAGTGAAAGGGATTAATCACTGGAACAGATTACCAATGGAAGTGTTGGTTCCTCTGTCTCTTGATGTCTTTGTGTCAAGCACAGATGTCTTCGTGGTAGTCAAAGAACTGCAGTTTGGTTCAGTTCAGGCAAAATTAAATGGCTTCTGATGTACAGAGAGTCAGAGTGCATGAGCGGAGGGTTTTAGCTGCCTCCACCTGCATGGCTGTCTGAGCAAAAGAACAACATTAAGGAATTATTACATGGGTAATTTTTTTTTTTTTTACAATCAATTATACCAGAGCTGATTAAACATGAATGTAAAATCCAGGTTTTTTAACTTGAAGGTCCACTCAGTGAGATTAGTTTTCTCCAGTGAAGCTAATGAAGATAGGTGTTTCTCAGCATTTTAAAGGACTAAATGAGTTTTTCTGCTCTTTATGATGCATGTGGTACGTAAGTAAATGCCAGCTTCAATCATTTTTCTAATATAAACAAAATATTAGCACCTGCTCTCATAAAATCAGTAACAAAGCTAATATTTGCATCCTCTGAGATTATAATCCAATTTAAGAAGAGAGAGAATGATTTAAAGAAAATCCAGATGTGTGGCTAGTCACTTAATTCATACGAGAATTTCCTAAAACTTTTTTGCAAACGGGGTGAATGAGTAGTAAATAATAAATTAGAGAACAGCAAATAGATATCGGTTCAAACATTTATGCTTGATACTTTCAGGATTCATAAGCATTTTTGCAAAACATCTGGCTCACTGAATACTCAAATAACATGACCCTTCTAGAAGCAGTGTGTTGATTAACTCTGTTTATTTATGAAAATGTTCTTGACTAAGTTTTTTCTTTTTTTTTTTTAATTCAAGCAGCTCTAATGGCAAGAATGTAAAGCAAGATCCTAATTAAAACATGATGGTAAGATCAAATGGTTTTAATTACATAAGGGTAATATTCCATGTGTAATGGAAGTGATTTACAATGTGGTTAGTTTGATCTAGATGTCTCTCAACTTGAACCTTGTGACTTTTTCCTCTAAAAAATTACCCAAATCCAGGTGAAATTCTGTAGGATTTGAGAGTCTTGACATTCTCTGAAAAATGTTAGTTCAAGTCCTTTAAGGTTGCAGTAGTGCATGTGAGTGCCTCTGTGTGCTCAGTGAAGTGATTAAATGTGATTTTCAGAAAAAAATTCTTTAGGGTTAGTCAATTAAGTGTCCCTTTTTCATGTCTAGTAAAGCAACAGTTTTTGTGAAAACACCTTTTGCTGCTTCAATTAAGATCTGATATTCAAAAACGCAGAAAATCATTACCTATACAGACATTTCCAAGAACTCATGGAGAGGTTTTGGGGTGGTTGGTTTTTTTTTTTTTATACTTGCCTGAGCCATTTTAAAAAGATGGATAATTTGATCCTGAAACTTTTTAATTATAATGTGTAATTGAAACACTTACATTTCAATTAAAACAAAACAGCCTAAAACCATAGGGTGTTAGAAGCTTATAAGCAGGGTATAATTTATTGCCATTTTGATGATCTGTAAGACTTCAACTTAAATCAATTATAAATAACTCATTTGAAAATGGATACAAGTGAAATTAACTAAATTGATACCAGTTTCTTTTTGTGATCTGAAAATATATGCATAAATAGCAAGAAAATGTTAATCGACCTTAACCTTTTCTGTGATAAGTCTCTTCAGTAATGTAGTAATACTTGGCACTTATATAGTATAGTACCTCTTATCTAAAGATCTCAAAGAGCTTTACAAAAATTAATTAAATCTCACAGCACTTCTTTGACGTAGTCATATGAAGTATTAAATAGGTGATTAAACAGAAAATGAGAGGCTAGAGCCAACATTTTCAAAACAGGGTGCCTAATGTCAGGAATAAGACCCAAAATCTGCTTGTTGTGGTACCTTATTTTCATTAAAACCACACTTCCCATTGGTCCTGGGGCTCTAATGACTCATAAGCACAGAGCTTTTGACTCACAAGGTCTTTGATGCAAGAATTTGATTACTTTGGCCTTTATAATGCCAAGCAAATCACAGGTCAGACAGTGCAGATTCCTGCTTGGTGGAAAGAAAGAGACGTTCTCCCCTTTTTGGCACCTCCTGAATCTGCTAGCCCTCGACACAGAGAATTTACCTTAAATGCATGGCACAGCTTTGAAACGTATCACCATCCAAGACACTGGGATGAACTGTCTCCTGGAGGTGCCTCTCCCCACCGACAGTAGGGACAACCAAGAAACTAGCTAACAGAGATGTCTAATTTTAAGACAGCCAATATCATGGAAGATGAATTTCACCTTAATTAGGGGAAATTCTACTTCTGTGGACCTGAATAGCACAGTAATGCTATAATTCCAGTATTAAGAGAGCACAACGAATAGGTAATACTAACAGATATCTTTTAAATAGAGCACTTTCAACCACATATTTCTTTGTCACTTTGAAACTAAAGACATAAAGGCAGAATAAACTTTACAATTATTACCCTATATTCTTGTTAACATATGTTGCAATCTGGATAACCATAAAAACTTCCTGCCTGAACAAGGTTTATACTCACAAGGCTTGGAAATGCAAGGTGTGGTCAAGCATGGTGTAACTACGTATTTGTGAGGATGAATGTGATGGTGCGTGCATATATTGCACCTTACTTCCAAGATTTCTTGCCTGCAGAAGCAGTTCAGTGTCAATTCAAATAGAGGTACCTATACAGGATGGGCGGTTTCTCTTGCATGTAAATCATCCATGATGAATTTAAGGAGGAAGACTTATTCTCATCAACAACCAAGCATTGCCCCTTGGAATTAATTATGATTATAAGCAGGGGTGACAATTTGTGTTAGCACAGAGCTCAGAATTCCACCAAAAATCTCCTAGAAGAGACCAGACACCCATCAGTATTCCCACAACCAAAAGGAGAAAGGCAGTAATTTCTTTTCAGCACCTCAGTCCCCAGTTCCCAGGTGTCTGTTCAGGTGGTGTAAGAAAATTTTTGAATTTTGGGTTCTGAGTGCCCTGTGTTGGGTATCTCTAAAACTGACAACATAGAACCTTAGAGGGGGAAGAAAAAAAAAAAAAAAAACAGACAGAAAAAAAAAAAAAGACAGAAGTTTTTAAAGATGTATGGATATCTTATTTTCACAGGCATCACTATCTATAGATTCACGGTGTTACAGTCCATGGAAGATCTCAAGTTTATAGACTTTTATCTCCTATATCTCCACTACTTGTGTCTCTTGTTGTTTTGGTTTTTTTTTTTTTCCTCTCTACTTTAATCTTGAACACAAGCCACCCAGGCTAAAGTAAAAGCAGACAATTCATATTTGGAAACTACCAACCAAAAATATAATCTGTTGACATTCAGTTTACAGGACTGGGCTGCCTTTATTTGTGTCACATAGTGCATCAGCAAAAAACCACAATCAGTAAGAACATGACCCAGCTTCACTTGGAGCAATGGAGCTATCTTAGTTTATTTTGGTTGGTGGGGCTCTAGAACTACTGTGTGATTCGTTGTATCCAATAAAAAATGAAACTATCAAATTTTAAAAAGTTTCATGTGTTTGTGGGTGAAGATCAGTGAAGTGAAAATCTTTTCAAAGAATCAAATGTGTTTCTGTGCATTTTATTAAAATAACAAAAGACAAGTTCAGAAAACACATCTCGTGTTCCTGTCACTGTGAAATCCTTGAACTGAAGTATTCATGGCAGAATAGAACCAGCTGGAGCTATTGAGCATAATTCTGGTGGTAGCTTACATTTTTATAGCTCCAGGGGCCAGTAGCGTACAATGCATATTTGGCACCACAAAAGACAATATTAAGTTTTGATGCCAATCTTTGGGTTTTTTTAAAACTAATGTATTTCTGCTCAGCACGCAGGGAGCAGATGCTTTTTCTAGGTGTCTCCAGGTACATAGGCGTGATGAATACATTCCACATTATTCAATTACACAGCTGACATATTTTCTAAAATGGCATGTTGAGTATTTCCTTATGAGCTTGGAGCCTGACTCTGAAAGAGCTGGGGAAAAAAAAAAAAAAATGCAGAGCCAAATCAGGTATAGTCTTCTTTCCTTAGATTAATTTGCCTTTTCTTGCAAGTAGTAGAGTTTGGCTGGATCAGCAAATTGTGGAATTAAACCACTGCATTATCTATCAGTCCTAGTTGAAGAGTGCTTTTAAAGTTAGCCAGCTCCTCAAACAGATTAAAGCAACCTTATACACCATGAAAGCACACGCTAAGTGCACCCAAAAGATCATTCTCAATTGAACTTTGCATTCTTTTTGAAAAAAAGATCTTACACAATACCATCAGCAGTACAGATGCCAATTAATGATAGGGAAGACAGCTGCTGGTTCAGTTATTTTTAAAGGTTTATTTACCAGCATGACCACTGAGAAAGTCAAAACCCTAGGTGTAGATTATGTTTTCAGCCAGATTTTGCATTGCCCATCCTGTTATTTTACAAATAATTCCTATATCATTATCTGTGCTGAAACAACAGAAGATACATGTCTGAGTATTTAAAATTCAGAAAATGCTGCAGATTGAAGTTGAACCTTGCCCTCCTGCAAATGAGCGCTGTGATTCCAGGATAAACTCTCTTCCAGAGGCTGCTGGCAAACTTCACAAAGTCTCCTTGTTCAGCACCCGTCCGCAGCAGCAGCCGCCTTCGCTCAGCGAGGGGCTCTATTTCGGGTCGACTCCGCGGACCCGCGCTGCTCATCTATTTGTCCTACGTGTGTGGGCCTGATTAGCATAGCAGCCGAGCGGCTGGCAAACCACATCTGTTACCTAATGATACTGCCTGCTGACACATTCATATATCTTTCGGGGAGTCTTTTCTACCTCTGCTCACAGCTGCTTCCAGTTCCTTTCTGGTCCCATTCAACTTGAGTTTTGCGTAGCTGTGCGGGTCTCACTATGGCTTGGATCCTAATTCTCATTTCACTGCCTCGCTGTGGGCATTGTACTTGCTGGAGATTTACTTTGCCTGAGCTAACTGCCTCCAGTTTTCAATGGGAAGGAGCTAATTGTAAGGGATTTTTAGCACAAATCAGATAAGGAACTTTTTTCTTCCTCCTGCCCAGCAAAGCAGTTTGCTGCTCATATGGGACCAATGCTTAGCTGACAGAAATAACCCTATTGACATCAGTGCAGCTCAGCAGACTTATATCAGCTAAGGAACTGGCTTTCCAGGGTATGCTGAAGGCCTATCTTCTCACACAGGCTTTTGCTTCTCCGATTGTCAGAAAGACACTGGACTTAACCTTCACTGTTGACTTGACCTTTAAAGCCTAGTCCCAAGTGTTGCTCTTCCCCACCTGAAATGAAGAGTCTGCTCGAGCTCCTTCAGCCTGAGAAGGGTTGGCAGGACACGTCCCTTGGCACCTGAGCTCTGGCACGCACCCCACGCCGGGGATAACCGAGGCAGCTGCAGAGCTCATCTATGTCCAAAGGCATCCAGGGAGGGGGATTTGGCTTGAAAAACAGTATAAAAGGTTAGATTATTTTTTTTTTCCCCTCTTCTTGTGCCATTAAGAGTTTGTGGCAGCTTGTTTTATTTGCAGGACTAGATGTGTCTCTTAAGGAATTGTAAGGACACTTGCAGCTCTGGGGAAGACTGCAAATACGAACATCCATTTCTGATTGTTCGATCGTAATTGTCCAGCTCTGAAGGGATTTTGTGATAACAAATATTTTCACTTAGTAAATCAAGCTGGACACACAAAACTGAGATACGCTTCACAGTAACCAACAACACTAATCATTTTTAAATAGCTTGCCTGGTGCCATTTTTTAAATCTACTTTATATATCATAATTGATGACCTCATATCTTATAACTTGTTTAATGTGTCCGTTTTGATTGTTCTAGTGCTCAGACATTGAGTGATGCTTGAAACCAAATGACTAGGAGCCTTATTCGGTGCACTAGTTGCTAGGCTGTCCTTGCAGTAATAGAAAGAGAACAGTAAACTGCATCATTGAAAACAGCCCCTTAAGGTTTTAGGTGATCCTGTCAAATAATCCCACTCATAAATCTATTAAACTCCACCTTCGAACCAGTTAAGTTTCTTATTCCACCTCTTGTTTATATACTGAGCCAGGCTGCTCTAATAGTTACAACTTGCATCTCTTTCCAGCTTAAATGTACCAGTTCTTATATTATGTTCACATATAGTTTGTAATGTCCAATATTGCCAAGTAATAGCAACAAGCATCTTTTGACCTGCATCATGAAGTTCATAATTAAAGATAAGAGATGCAAATCACATTCTGCAGCAAGGTGGCCTTGCTATGTGCCTTTAGAGCATGCAAGGAATTCTCTAACTGTTTAGGCAGCAACATGGATGAAGAGAGTCCAAATTCATACCAATTGCAGAAAGAAATTTGCTAAAGTGTATGGCACTAAACACAATTACAGGATGCAAGAAGGTTTTGTGTAATTTCTGTCTCTAAATAGTGTGGTCTGACTATTTCCCATATCGCCAGCTCAAACATCAGCAAAGAAGTATGAACAGGTTCCTAAATTCTAGCGAAGACTTACACCTACAGCCCCTGGTTGGGCTTTCTGAAGCATGCCTAAACTGTAGTCAGGTAAAATTTCCTGCTGATCGATGAAATGCTAAAGTTTAAACAGTACCATTTAGCTGCAACCACCTGTTTCAATTAATTCTTTTACATGCTTCATGCCTTGAAAGTTTTCTTCTTTAAGTCACTCTGTCAAAGACCACAGATGTTTTATTTTTGCTGAAGCCCTATTATGCTTTCAGTAATAACAAGAGCTGAATTAAATAAACCTACAAAACACAGCATACATGGGCATCCATCATCACACAGAAAACAATCCTAAAGGACTTGGCAAGACAACAACCAGCCTTGTGCTGTACTTGCTGGATATCATATTCAGTTACAAGCTTAGGGAAAGAAATACAGTCTTGTAAGTGGGGCACTAGACAGGGAACTGAACTGCTGGTTATAATCCTTGCTCTCCCGCTGGCCTGGCAGGCAGTATTTTACCTTGCGAATTTATGCTGAGATCTCTCTTTGCTTAATGTGTGGGGCACCACCTTTGGCAAGAGCCTTTCAGTATAATACCGATATGGAGAGTAATCTAACACCAAAAAGTCATACGCGGTTTTTCACGTTCGTGATAAAACTAGAGGCACTATGTCGAGCACTGTCTGTCTGGCAACACACAGCATAAAAGATGATACCTAGCTGCAGTGCAATGAAGGATGGTCTCAAATATTTTCAAAAACCTCAGTTAGCATTTATTTCTCATCTATGGCTGTCATATGATGTGAAGTTTTCCTGCTCCTGCCACCTAACCACCATTGTCCCTGCACTGTGGGTTCAGCCACAGGTAACCTGTGCTTCTCTAGGAGGACTTACAGTTCCTTGAATCCTTCTCTCCACAATACAGACCCTTACATTTCTAAGCAAGCACAGAGAAAGGCATTTTTGTAACTTTATAAGTGAAAACTAACAAGATAGTTTATCTTGCTTTGCATGGTTTTGCAGGAAGACCACAGTTGTACACTGAAGACGTGGTTCTGTGTTTACATTATCTACAGGATGCCTTTGGATCACCCTTTGAGTTTTTCTAAGAGGTTCTCAAATTACACCTAGAAAATGGTACCTCCAGCTCACCCAAACCTGATATCCTCCATAGACAACCTATAGGCCATTTACCCAGGAGGGTTTTTCCACGGAGCATCCTCAATCTATCGGTACACACCTTACAAGGCTGCAAAGTATCATCTGTGCCACTGTGGCCTTCTGTCATAACATCTGCACCACCACAACCACCTGACCTCTCCCAGAATTTCAGCTGGTATCAGTTGTACATCCTGCCTTCACCGTTACAACAATTTATCTTCAGAACGCCTATCCTTTTGCTCCAGTAGGAAGAAGCTGGAAAGAAGTCTCCTGCATCTCCCCTTACATAAGCAGCATGTAGGAAATCGTAATTCCCCCAACATCACCTAAAACCAGTACCTGTGGGAGAAGACCTTTGTCTGGTTTTGCCTGCTTGAGTATATGTGACTGCTAACACTGAGGAGGTAGTAAGGAGCTGCAGGCTGACCACCATGGCCAACTTGTTGCAGAGGGGATAAGGAGAAGGACTGAAGCAAGAGGTATGAAGAAAGAGGATTTCAGAGTCTAGGGCCAGCCATGAGCAAGTTCTTGTGTTCTGAGATGTCGAAGGAGAGTTTGCATCACTGCACTGATGCCTGTGCAGATGGCGTCGTGCAGGGCTTTCACCTCCAGCAGGTGACCTTGGCTCCCTGCTGTTCTGGGGTGCCCTGGTCCATCCTGGACTTGCCAACAGAGAGTCAGAACAGTGAGTTTGATGTATTATGGTGTCTGGAAGGGAAGGTAATAAAAAACAGGAAATCAGTTTTCAATTTCAAGTAAAACAGTGGTTTTCTTTAGTTTAATCAAATTCAGAGTAGTTCCATTGGTTGTAAAAAATTTTATAATACTGCATTCAAACTCCTGTAGAAAATCAAAAAATAGCTCTGTGACATTCAGAGAGAAAAGTGTCTGCAGAACAGTTTTTCAAAATGGTTCTGACTGGGATAGATTTTCCCCATCCACGATGAAAAGATATATATGGGAGATCTTAGTTAAGACTTCGATGCGTGTGTGTGTGTGTGTGTGTATGCTTGTTTGGATTTTTCTTTGTGCTGAGTTTTTTGTGGGATACTTCAAAACAAATATTTTGTGATTGAATGTCTTAATTCCAATAGTCCTTTTTTAAAAAACAAAAATACCTACCTGTGAGTAACAAAATGATAGCTTTGCTGAATTTGGGGAATGTATATGTTAAGTATTACAAATTAATTTTTGGTCAGTACTTCAAATTGCCCTTTTTGTTGTGGAAAAAAAAGAAGAAAAAACAAACAACAAACACAAAGCCTGTCAAAACTTCTGTATCTCTTTCCACCATGTTGGCCACTATGCAAACACATGGCTCTTATGGCAGGCCTTGGAGAGAAAGACCTTTGTTAAGATGGTTGCTTGCTCTATGGGCAGAGTTGGAGGCTTAAGTGAAAGTACTGAAAAAAATTGAGAATTATTTCAAAATATGGACAAGATGTTATTTAAAACATGTAAAATGTTCTTTTGCAAAAATGACAGGGATGAATCAAGTGTAACAAACCTTGAGACACTGATATTCTCCAACCAAATTTTTCAATTTAAGACCTTTGTGTGCAGAAAACATTTCCTGGAACTGCTCCTTGACAGACCAAGGCTTTCATTATTCTTCTTGTCATCCTGTATCAAGGTGCTGGAATTATACTGTATATGTATTTCTCCATTTTTAATTCAGCATGAGAATTTTTCAGAATTCTTGGCCAAGCTCAGCTTAAGTTCAAATATAAGAAAGCTTTAGTGTTGATTTTGCTAGAAACAGATAGACCAATGCCTCTTAACATCTTGCTCCAAATGGGCAATCACAGGATAAATCACCAAGTCTGAAAGCCTTTTGGCTTTAGCTTGAAACTGGATTGAAGCCGAGCATTAGATCTACGTGAGCATTATTAACCTTTCCCTCTGCTGCTAAAATCTGGGGGCTGTGAGAGAAGATTTCAGCTTTGTTTGAAATTGAAAGCTCTAGAAAAGCACTTTGCACGTGCCAAAAAATACTTCCTTTAAAATATGCTCGGACCCCACTGAAGTAATGAGATTTGCCTGGAAAACATTAATGGCACATCCCAAGATTTAGCTCTTTGTATTGAAAGTAAGCTGAAGATGCTGGTTTAATGGCTCCTAATATGACTGCAGAAGTTACCAAGTAAAGAAGATCAAGGAAATAAACCTTTTTTTCCTTTTTTTTTTTTTCTCCCCCATTTCAGGGAAATAGGTCATGCAGCTCAAGGAGGAAATATCACAATGCTATAGGGACCACCACTGATATCACGAGACCAATTAGTACAACTTTCTTTTCAACAAAATTATACACATCTGTGAAGTTCAAGGCATGCAAAAAACCTGTAAATCAGATTACTTCTTGGAATACTTAAATGTAGATTTCAGTTACTTTAAACACCGGTCTTTATTTATTACTTTTACACTTATTTTTCCACACAATTCTTTCTGGCTTCATCCAACCATAACAGCAGCTGTCCTTGTAGAAATAGGTATATAGGACTTAATACAGGGAGAAACCAACAGGTATCCGAGGAAATAATTCTAACTGTCTTTTGATGTGCGTGTTTCTATCTACATTGCAATCCGGAGGTGGGTGACTATCCTGTGTAGATATACCCAAATTAACATCGTTCTAGCTGTGTCTCCATGGTAGCGAGGACTTCCTGCGAGATGTACAATCCTGCCAGACGTGGGGTGTGTACGCTGGAAAAGCTGTGCCCCCTGAGTTCCACAGCTGTCAGATTAAAGCTCACTTGGAGATGTCCATGTAAGATGCCATCACGCAAGAGGTTTGGGTGTATTTTTTTCTTGTTGAACATTATTGAAAGAGGGCTAGGTCACTTTTGAGATGATGATTCAAATCCTTAGAGCCTGAAAAGGGAATGAAATCTGAGGTGCTTACCTATGTGGGGCAAAAAACACAAGAGCTTTTATCAGTTCAGACTTTTAAACATGGTCTCTGTGGAGACACAGACACATATCTGTATTCCTGATTAAGATACCTAATTTCTAAAGGCATCATTCCAGTGTTCAGTGTTTTCCTGTAGATTGGTCTGCTCAATGTTAAGCATTACTCTTCTAAGTTCTTTACCTCATTAGATTCATTGCATGGCAAGCCTATGTATCTAACTCTAAATTTGGGGTTTACTTTGCAAACGTGTTGCACAAAACACAGATGATGCAGCGCTTAGAAACACAGGCACCGAGATTTTATTCCACCTAGCCCTCAGACCCTAAAGTGTCCCCATGGTGCTCATCCTCAAAAACACATAGATGTATTTCATTGTATTCCATGGGATGTCTCTCCTCTATTTTGAACTTGGAAAGCATTAATTCATATCCTGGCCTCTAACCAGCTGCAACCTGACTAGAAAGAATGAGATTAGCTCTCGGAAAACTTTCCAAGCTGAGGATAATATAGATATTTCATGTGTCACTCTCTTATCCTTATCACAGACATCTATATAAATGAGTTTCTGGCATTCCCCTACTTATCTGTTACACAGCATTACAGATTTGTAAGATTACACTTTCTGTGGGCTCTGAGATTCCCTCTTGAATCCAGACATTCAGCATTGTTTTCATCGCACTTGGACTTTGTTCCACTTTTAGTAGCAGCATGAAGTCAGTCACATTTAAATCAGATGAAAACCTGAATTTTTTATATTAATTAAAGTTCAATAGATTCCTTATAAAGAATAGATGAAAGGAGCAGCAGTGACATGGGAGTCATGTAGGCCGGATTTTCTGCAGATTATCTAAAGCTGGTATGAACTTCCTCCCTGGCTTTCTCGAATGTTTCCTGATTTTTTTTAAGAGATTGACAAATAAGGTTTTGCATAATAGCACAGGAGCAATTTCCTCATCATTTCCACAATGTAAAGAGGAGACAGGGATAAAAAAAAATAAAATACAGGACTGTCTCTTCAAAGTGTTGTTTCTTGAAATGCTGTTAAATGCACAGGAGCCGAATTAATCTCCAATATAATTCTCCCAGTCACACTGGGTTACATCAGTGATGAATTTGGCTTTGGTGTGATTAGGTGTACCATCCTGGAAAAAGCACTAGTACAGTCTCTTAAAACTGTCCATTTTGGAAACTGATCATAATTGTTATTTACAAAGGAAAAAACCCACATTACATTAAGACCCTCACTTCTGATATAACGAGCTATATTATCATCGAATCATAGAATCATAGAATAGTTTGAGTTGGAAGGGACCTTTAAAGTCATCTAGTCCAACCCCCCTGCAACGAGCAGGGACATCTTCAACTCGATCAGGTTGCTCAGAGCCCCGTCCAACCTGACCTTGAATGTTTCCAGGGATGGGGCATCGACCACCTCTCTGGGCAACCTGTGCCAGGGTTTCACCACCCTCATCATAAAAAATGTCTTCCTTCTATCTAGTCTGAATCTACCCTCTTTTAGTTTAAAACCATTACCCCTTGTCCTATCATAACAGGCCAGGCTACAAAGTTTGTCCCCACCTTTCCTGTAGGTCCCCTTTAGATACTGGAAATGCTGCTAGAAGGTCTCCCCGGAGCCTTCTCTTCTCCAGGCTGAACGACCGCAAGTCTCTCAGCCTTTTCTTATAGCAGAGGGGCTCCAGCCCTCTGATCGTCTTCCTGGCCCTCCTCTTGACCTGCTCCAACAGGTTCATGCCTTTCCTGTACTAAGGACCCCAGAGTTGGACGCAGTACTGCAGGGGGGGTCTCACCAGACCTGAGCACTTTGTCCACTGATGTCATCACTCCATCACAGAAGGCCACTAGGTTGGTCAGGCAGGACTTGCCCCTGGTGAAGCCGTGCTGGCTGTCTCCAATCACCTCCCTGTCCTCCATGTGCCTTAGCAGAGCTTCTAGGAGGATCTGTTCCATGGAGTAATCATCTCCAGCATGAACCAGATCTGGTTTACATGTCAACAAGCCTGATGCACAGGGTGGAGAACCTCACTCCTTTTATTTGTACTAATCAATATGGTAACAGTCGCAATTGTGCTTAAGCCTGAGTGCATTACACTGACAGTTGCCAACAAAGCAAGCTGTAATTGTACAGATTTAGGAATCCCATCCATTAACATGAATTTAGCAGGGGGAAATACAAGCATGATATGTGAAACACAACCCCCAGACAATGAGGGGGAAATGTACTTAGTTTTCAATATAGTTCCTTCGAAAAGTGGCATAGATATAACAAGGCTAGTAGTTGTTCAATGAGTGTTATGTTAAAAGAAAATATGGAAAGAGAACTAGTAGGCACATGGAGATATAATTTATCCACAACTGAAACAGATAATTTATATTGGCACAGCAAAAACTACCTTAGCCCCCACAATGCATCCTACTATCTCCAAGACCCCTGATAAGACTGTTGAAACCTTATGCCCTCAGATTTCTGAAATTGGACCCTATGCTACTAAATATACAGGCCAGCAATAAGTGCTTTTTAATCCATCATGGTCCTTCAAGCGAGTGGAACTATCAATGAAGGTTAGTATCGCTGCAATTAAACCTACCTGCTCACCACTCCTAAATACATCTTATACAGGATGGTTAGCATGGTTGCACGGGCGAAACCTCACCTCTCCAAAACAAGCAAGGAGAGATGTGACTAGCATCCTGGGAACCGGATTAGGAGTATTAAACAACACAGACACTGAAGTTTTGGCAAACAAATTAAGCTTGGCAACAAGTGATTTGTATAAACTAGAATATCCATTAAGATCTTCTTTGCTGGCACTAGGAACTAGTCAATGGCTCTTAGCTGGTATATTGCCTAAATGGGAAAGAATTAATGAAAAGCACCACCAACTAATTGTAGATGCACTTGGCATCACTCAGAACAGTGTTTTTCTAGCTCTTAGCTGTACCCAAGCTCAGTTATGTGTGCAATCCACTATAGAGGCAATTACAAGGTGATGAGGGCACCTTGCCCACTGAGATTCGAAAGGTAATTTGGGAAAATGCAACTCAATTTGGAAAAGATTTCCAACATTGGTGATATCTAGTCAACTTCACTTATGACTCTACCAGCAATAAAGCCACAACTTTTGTTTTAACAATATGCAATGCTTCAGTATCCACCATATACCCAATCATTGCACTGGGATTAAATCACCATGGAACTGTAGTCTATCCATTAGAACATAGAGTACAGGCCCAACAAAATGGGAACAAATGGCAAACTGTCAATGGTGATGGATGTGTTATGTGGAAACAACAAGGATTTATTTGTGAAAGTAATACCATTAAGGCCCAAGACGTTTGTCTTGACACTGAACAAAACGTTTGTCAGTTTGAAATACACCCCAATGAAACCCTTGAAACTGTACTTGTATATGTTGGAAATGGATGTGCTTGCATGAGAACCCTTTGTGACTTTATATTTATAGACAACACCACTGTAGATATACGCAGTCACTCAAATATCTGTATTTGTAATTTTACTAAAATTATGGGATGCAACTTGAACTATTCGGCTCCTGTCACAACCCACCAATTGCTACAATCTAGCTACATATTGTATCAACATTTATTGCCTGCTGCCATTGGAATGAATCTCATATTGGTAAGAAAACTGTTGCAACATGATGGCCTGTGTCAATTGCTAAAACAAGTTCAACATAATGGACAAAGGACCCAAATTACCGTCCATCATGATACAGATGAGATACACCACATCCAAGAAAGAGTGAAGAAAGATGGAGAACATCACTGGTGGGAAACTGTCCTTGGATGGTCACCAACAGCAACTGAAGCTTTGAATTCGATGTTATACCCAATTGTAGTCTTGTTACCCTTTGTAGTTTTGTGTTTCTTGTTAACCTTTGTTTATATATCAAATTATGGTGCTTAGCTTAATATATAGCAGCTATGAGTGAACATGTCAATGTTAAAGAATCAGCAAATCTGACATATTAACTTACTTACCAGCCTATCGAAAAGGTGATGTCTTTACCACCCTATATTTATGGCACAGAGGCAAGAGGTGACCATACCAAGTGAAGTGGACTGACTGCAGTCACAGGGTGGAGAGTGTGACGGACGCACTCCTCCTGTTCGAACTCACTGAACGTCGGTCCAGGCAGATGCTCAGCAAGTAGTGAGAACACAGCACAAAACTCCCAAAAATCAGTTTGGCTGGAGACTGGGCTGATAAACAGCTAAAACTGCATTAACACAGGAGAAAATCTGACTACAAAACAACCACTTTGTGCTATAAATACCTGCAGCCATCAGGGTCCCTTGAGCTCTCCCTCCATAGCACCTGAGTGCGCAGCAGTGATCTTCCCTTGGGTCAGGACGCCTCTCAAGGTTACCCCTTGAGGATGAGAGATCCCTTACCTGACACCAGACGCCAAAGAGCTAGTGATGTTTTTTGCATGCATGTAACTTTTAAGGTACGTATAGTAAGCTTAAGCAATAATCTTTGTATCCCATACTAACTTTAAGTGTAGTAAATAGTACAGTATTGACTGCCAGTGTGTCTGTACTAATTAAATATTTTACATACCTAAATTTTCTGATTAAAACTCAATAAACTAACTAATAAATCAGAACTGTTTGAGTTATCTCTGACTCTCTCCTGTGACACCTATTGACCAGTACCAAGCTCTAGCAGTGGGGTGAAAGAAGTGGACACATGACCATTTTTGCCAGCACCATCCAAACTACTCTTACCACAAGTATTGCAGGTCCATTTACTGCTTCTTGCTACACATTGAAGAACTTGTTGCTAAAATATTCTGTCGCACTTGTCCTCAGTTTCCTTAAGTCTTCAGAAGAGACTGTTAGTTATACATCCAGAAACAAGGCAAAGAAAAAGTGGGTGTTTACAAGACAGTAGTTTAAAAATGGAAAAATGTACAAGTGTTTTAATTTAGTTTAGAAAATAGGTAAATTAACAAATAGGTAAACAGGTGTATTAGTGACAGCAGCCCGTATTTTAATAAATCCTTTTTTAAGCAAACCACTCACTGTTATTGCTTGAGAAGATTCTGCTTGTACATCTCACTACTTTTTTTTAAGGAATATTTGTAAAAATATATGTAAAATAGTGATTCCATATTTTTCACAGACAGATCAATCAATGCTATTGTTAGTTAACATTGCAGGGGGGTTGTATAGTTGTTTGTTGGGGTTTTTTTTCCTTAGTACAAAGTCTCTAAGGTATCAGTGTAAGGCTTGGCTTGACCTCATTTTGGATGACAGTCTTGAAAAGGGGCAATCCAAGACAACCATGCCCTAGAAACCTTTGACTCCGAGTTCACTTGCAGCCAGGGAGACTGCAGGAGTGCCTCATACAAGATATGCACCAGGGAAATTCCTCCTGGCTTTCTCCCTTGAGAAAGGTGAAAGGTGGCATTTAGGATGTAAGTCTGTTCCCAGCAGGAGAAAAGATGTGCATCACTAGGTATCACATACAGTATTTCTGACACATATAAGAAAACACGTCCGTTTTCTAGGAGGAGGACCATTGCTCCCCTGGCTAACAGAGGCTGTGAATAGTGAACTTGCTCTCTCCTCAGCTAGCCCCTCAGAGGACAGCAACTCAGCATTTATGGCCTCGGGTCACCTAGACGCCTCCGAAGGCTCCTTTCACAGCAAGGACAGTTTCCTCAAGTACCCAGGATGACTCTGAAGCTAGCAACCATGGAGACCCAAGTTTGGGCTATCAAGGCACTGAACCACTCCAGGCAGCTTAAAGGGCAGCTCCTCACAGGTCCATCAAGTCAAGCCAGGGACCACTGGTGTACCTGCATGAGACAGGAGAAGAAGCTTCTCCTACCACAGCCTCTACAGTCGTGTAGAGACTCGACTCTATTGCTTTAGTCTGTACAGCTACCAGATATACATCCCAACATAACGATTTTTAGCTTATTAAAAACCAATCTGGACTGTTAGCCAAGCAGTCAGTAAGGCAGGGATGATTCTAAGTAGATTAACCGCTTTCTCCATCTCTGCCAAAGCCACTTGCGCTCTGACATTTTACAAATAGCAAGGCTGGACTGAAGCTGCTGCTATAGTAATTCTTAACTGGTATTCCTGCAAAGGAACCAGTGAGATAACATCCATTAGACAGTGGTTTGAAAATTTAATATCACCTTTCCACTAAAGCTGTTCCTGAAAGAGTCAAGCAGCAAGGTCCAACTGCTCTAGTATAATGATGACCATGAAGAGAAATTCTATGAGAGATGCTATGCTCTATTAACCCTCCCTTGTTCCCAAATAGATCCTCCAAAATTGTCTTTTAGTTCAAAGCTCTGTTTTGAGAAGGCAACTTCTTGTTTCAGACAGACTTGAACATCTAAAATGCTTAATCTAGACTAGGCTGTGGTAAAGGCTGAGGCTGGCCTAGGAATTTTTCACCCTCTCCATGCCAGAAACCTGACCATTTCAGCCCAAAATAATACAGACAGCTTTGTACTGTTTCTGAAGTATGTTTCTACATGGGACAAGAAAGCATGGATTAAAGGGATCCTTAATCCATTTCGTCTTGCTGCGGTACCCTGACAGTGCAATATGAGGGTGTGCTGAGAAGAAAGAGATCTCTGGAAGGCTGGAAGGTGACCTTCGGCAGCAGCAAATCTCCAGAACATGCTGGTCTGATCTAGATCTGTATGTAATCCACCTTGTCTGGGATTTGTCTCGGGCATAAGGGAAGGGTACGTACACCCTTGGTCCTGGTGTATGGGCATCTCCACACTTTTATAATGGAAGAGTTGGGCCTCCCACTAATTTAGGAGGATACACAGATCCACAGGGGCACAGGACAACTGTCCAGACTTGTAGGAAATGTTGGGAATTCATAGCAGATCCAAGCAGTAACTCTCTCAATTACATGATCTTCAAAATTGCGTGAAAGGATACATTACGGTGCACCGTAAGTCAGGTGTGCCCTACACACCTCTCTCATTTTTGTGTCAGGGCAATCAAGACATTGCTATGTGCAGCTGAAGGGCTGTATAACATGGACAATTGGGAATTTACTTACTCTGCCTCCGGGAGGAAGGCCCAGATCCTCAAGAAGCGTTCGGCATCTCCCTTCTAATTTAAGTTCTTCCAAAGATGGAGGTCCAGGCACTCCCAGAACTCATTCTACAACAGAAAAATGCAAATGAGCCTTCAGCTAAGGGAAAACACCAGCTTTCCATATTGTTATCCACTAAAATTGTATTTACAGATATTGTGAATAAGCAGGAATATAACACATTTCCGAACAATTTGATAAGAACTTAGATAATGTTCCTTTTCCATCCATAAAGAAGATTACTGGCTTAGAATTTTTTTAAGAAGCCAAAGCTATAGATATGCTAGTGAGCCATGCAAAAAGAAAGTCTACTGACTATTTTATTAGGCTTGGGGGGGGGAGGGGGGGGTTAGTTTTACTTACCACTGTTTATAATAGATATCCTAAGGTTGAAGCAACATCTTTTATTGTCACTCATTGAAAGCTGTCTAGAGGATTCTAAATGATAGGTAATGAAAAACGAAAGTTGCTGGGAGGTATCTAGCAGGTACTGCAGGAGTCAGGTCAGGCCTTAATGTCTTCATCTTGGTCCAGAGGAAAAGAGTAAATAGAATACTAATGAAAGTTGCAGATGGTACTAAAATCAGTAAAGGTTATCAACCCCAGTGAAATAATGCAAAAGGACGTGAATAGGTTAGGAATGTGGGCTTAAAGTAAAACTATGTTTAGCCTGGAAAATTGCAAGCTAATCCCACTAGAGAAAAAATAATTAATGTTGAGTAGCAAAGGGAGGAAGGTCCAAAGAACCTGAAATGCAGGGTTATTGAAAATGATCTGGGGTGAAAGAAAACTTAAAGTTAGAGATAAATCTGCAGTGTGAAGTAGAAAGAAAAAATATTGTTGAGCTAAAGACTTAGGCAAAATTCACGAGTCATAAACCAAGATGAAATATTGTAGCTTTGTGCGGGGCAATATCTGGCAGAATGTCTCTAAATGAAAGCATCCCAGTACCAGAGGGCAAAGTACAAGGAGTGAAGACATTTTTTTTCTTCCCTTCAGGGATAATTGTTTTCTAAGGACACAATAAAGATTCTTGAATAAGTCATGTAAAAGTGAGCTTGAATAAGTGATGTGAAAGTGGGCATGTCCCTCCAGAAGTAAATATTTTCCTCTTCTACTAATACTTTCATTGTAGTTGGCCAAAGAGAATGAGATTAATTTAAAGAGATCAAAATCAAGATCTAGTAGCCAGTGTAGCAGGCACACTTAGAGAAGACATAGGTTTTAGCACTTCAGGCATTTGAAGGAAGGAGTAGGCAATTTTAGAGCTGTGCAATAATAAACTTTGGTAAAATTGGAAAGTAAACTAGATAGCACAGCAGAGCTTCCATGCTTTGTAACTTGTGCTACTTCCTACTGACTTAAGTTTTCTCATCGGATAAACTTGATTTCTAGGAAAGCATGTGTCAAACTCATACAAACTCCTGAAGGGGCTTGCTTCAGTGTTTTCATGTAAGATAGGGATTATTATTTTTTTTTTATCAGGTCACATTAGTCTAATTAATATGACAGATCACTAGATATTACTGAAGATCAGCCCTAGTACTTAGTTATTTACTGCTTCATCTAGACAGCTTTGGAAATAAAACAGTAGTAGTGTTCCAAGGAAATGTGCTCTGTGTTCAGAGAGCTGCCCTTTTTCCTGTCCCTGACTTTGTCTCTGTAGGGAGGTTATTTAATATCTTTTGGAGTTTCCTTACATACTGATAACATGGAGGTAGTAGTACACATTTTCAAAAACTGCTGACAATGTATGGAATGTTCTGTATAAGAGACAGATTTAATATAATGAAATATTTTATATATATACACTGATATTACATTCTAATAAACTATATTATTTTGTTCCATTAAACTACTGACATTTGTTTCCAAAAGCTCTTAATTCTGAATTGATAGATTTTTTAATTAAATATTTTATAGTTCAGAAGACTTTCCTGAGTAAATAGCAATTTTCAGATCGATCAAAATTTAAGCCTAATTTATGTGTTGAGGTTTTTTTTCCCCTCTGACAAATGCAGTTTCTATCATTCCAGTGAGAAGTTCCTATTTTATGTACAATACTTAAGAATGATTAATGAGTTTCATTGTTAAGGCCAAAACTTTAATAAAATCTATCCTAAGTGCTGTAATAACTAATAACTAGTTCCATTTAATTATCTGAAGTCAATTGATTTGAAACAAATATAGTTAAAAAAAGTCACTTGCTGCTTCATTATTTATGCTAAGTGCAACATACAAATTCCTAATTTTGCAAAGGCAACATAAATGATTTGCTATAGAGCAGTAGTGCAGTTATACCTGGAAATGTCTGTGCTTAAGGTCATTGCTTTTTCTACATCACGGCAAATGACCATTTAACATCGTATAAAAGAGATTTCGGACAATACAGGCGTGAGGCAGAGCGATTGCTGTTTCTCACACTTGTCCTCAGGAATATCTGGTTCTTTTCCTGCCTCATTAGACAACAAAGGGATCTGGGAAGGGAGTTAGGCTGAAATCTTGTGAGGATTCAAAAGAAAGGTTGTTCAGACAGGCAGTAGGGTTTGGGCACCTATTTTGACCCCCGTGTATCTCTCGAGCTCTGGGCAGGAGACCATCCCAACACCATTGGAAGAGAATTCTTCCAATGTTCTGGCCTGGGGAACGCGCCTGCAGCGCACGATACGACGGCAAAGCAGAGATGCACTGCAGCCTGTAAAGTGACAGCTAGGGTGCACTGATACATAAGTGCCTGGCAACTGCTCTAATTTATTGCAGTAGCTGTTATGGCTCTCTGTGAAGCCTAAAATAATCTATGAGTGTTTCACATTTTAATAGTATTCATGTTGAGGGCCTCTGTGTGACTGCAGCTATATGATAACATATGCCCCAATCGGATCTGCCCTTTGTGTGCAAGATGACACAATTTGTGCATAGTTCGCCATGAGGGACACAGAGATTACCCATTTCCAGTGCAGGCAACGCCAGGTCTTCCAGCCTCTCGTATACACCAGAGAGACAAATATTTTCCTTTTTAAGAGCATTTACACTCTCAGAGCTCAACAGATGGGACCTTCTTGCCCTCCAAGTCAAAGCTCTGCTGTCAGAAGAGACACACAGAGGAGTAAGTAAGTAGCAGGCACAGAAACTAGTTAAGAGTTTAATGGGATTTGGCTGATTATTACATTTTCTTTCATTATTATTAACTCATATTTTCAGTAACACCAAGGACGTCAAGCAAGGGACACCATTAGAAGTCTGTACAGTTCCTAGCAAAGAAAAACACTGTCCAAGAACATCACTGTTTATAGAAGCTGAGCACATCAGAAAGTTAGGAAAAACGACAGTTAAGATCACTAGCAATATTCATTCCCTTCTCGGAAGCTCATGTTGCCCAGTGCTATATAATCACATGTTCTTTATTACACAATTTCTCTTTACCTACCCAGCCTGTTTCCAACAGCCCATCTCCAGTCTCCATGTCCCTCTGACTGCCTGCTCCCACCTTACTTCCAGGCAAGAAGTCCCACATAACCAGCCTGTTCTCCTCTCCAGCAGCATCTCCGTTTTAGTTCTCTTTGTCCAGGCATTTTCAGTCTCCTTTCTTTCTCTGTCCTCCTGAATACATGTCCAGATTTGCTCTCCAAACATACTGCCTCCAGGCCACTCCTGCTTCCCTTGTCTTTAGTTTCAGAGCATTTCTACCAACAGCTCGAGTGCTCAGCGCTTACTGTAATGGCCATATCTACACTAATAAGTGAAGTGAGCTACAGCCTCAAGAGCAAGTGGCACTTCACAAATCCATATGCCTAAGCCTTCCTCCCTGAACTTTCTCCCCCAAAACTCGGATGGTGTCATCCTGTCATTCCAGCCATGCTGCACCATCCCCTAAACCATGCGGGATATAACTTGTCCATCTTTACTAGCTTCTCCAGAAATGCCCTCCTTTGTATAATTTTCTTTATGGATGTATTTTTTTACTGTCCCTGATATAAATGCCACCCTTATGGACAAATTTCAAGTGCCCGCTTGAATCCTGGCAGAAACACAATAGTTGCAGACCTCCTGAAAGAAAAGACTGCTGCCATCTTAAGATGCATTTCCCCCAGCCTGGCTCTCAGCAAAGACTGGGTTGATTTGGCTGAAGTTTTCCAACAATCAAAGCCAGACCCCTAGCAGAGAAAATTTAATCCCAAAATGTAGTGTGATAAAAAGCCATAAGAGGGTTATATAAAAGGAAACATCGTGAAACTTTGACAAGCACTGCTCCTAGCCCTGCTAATAATACCTTTTTGACTGGCCTGATATTCCTTGATCCTCTTGTAAAGATTGCAAAAGGTAAAGAAGATTTTACAGGCAGCCTCAATAACTACCAAATCAGGTCTTTGTCTGTATATTTGCATACTTCTCACCTGTTCAGCTTTAAGCTCGAAGGCAAAAAAGGTGTCGGTTCAGGAGCTGCCAACCCGCACTTTCTGAATTCATCTTGGATCCTTCCCAGACCTACGCAAGAAGGTGCAAACACAGAAGTCAAATGTCAGGGTCAGTGTTGCATATACAGATGCCTTTTTGCGGAGGAGCCCACAGAGCACACTCCTATGGTACATGTCAGGATTTACTGAGCACATTTAGGGAAGCTGCCAAAGTGTTTGGAGTGCTTTGGCAGCAGAAGAAACAGCTGGTCCCATCAAAGTGATCACATTCTTGGGCATTAATTTAGAGTCTGAGAGGATGGAGTGATGCTTGCCAGGGGATAAGCTGCATAATCCTAAAGGGTTAGTGACTCAGAAATTACAGGCTAGTAAAGGTGTGGTTAACGCAGTTGCAACTGCTTTGTTAACTGGTCGCTTGAACCTTGGAGAAAAGTGCATTTAGGCAACACGTAGCCTCCCAACTGACAAGTTCTTTCAATGGCAGGAGCTATAGATGGACTAGCGTTGTAAGGCATCGGACTGAGCATTGGGAGCCATTTTATGGAGTCTCAGTAAATAACTATAAGTCAGTGTTAGTGCAAGAATGAATCATCTACCAGTGTGTATTGTGAAAATACACCTGAATGTGTTTGAAGGTTTTCTTCTGGGGAGCACGTGCTAGAGGTATGTGGAGAAATGTATCAGAAAAAAATAAAATATGTGTTTGTGATGACCTCCATTAAAATATATAAGGTTTATTGCTGTCTGATTTATTGTGGCATTTCCTAAACATAAGAGAAGTAGCTCCTATAAAGTTTTCATGTTGACCTTCTCATAATGGCCTAGTAGATGTCTTTTTTATTTTTTTACTTATTCAGTCTATAGCAATGAGAAACGTCCAAATACTTCCTGAGCCAATTAATGAGTCCCTTTCTGCTCTGAGCTATTAAGAAGAACATTTCAGAGGAGTTAGTTATGAACACCTGAACTTGATGCTGGTAAGGAGAATTCGTCATCTTCCCTCCTTCTCCTATTTACACCAGCATGGAAAACATCCCCTTTCACCTCAGACCCAAGGCTGCTATTGCAACATTACAAAACTGCTGAGTAATTTTCTTTCTCTGCTTAACGATTTCTAGTTTTGGCATCTGGAAGTTTCCATCGAATCATCAGTTAACATCCCATGAAATGCAACCAAACATCAAAGCAAACCTCAAAACACATTACGAATACAGTTGGCACTCTTATCTTCCACATTATTTTTTCCTGTGAAGAGAGGGAACTTATACACATCTCTGTCTCTTTCTTGTCTTGGGGCTTTACTTTCACCCCCAAACTATTCTTAAGACACAAGCATTTGGAAGGCTAACACACAAGGATGGATTAATTTATCAAAGCATCAAAGCACTAAATTCCGTAGAGATTTTTTTTTTTAAGTTAGCCCCCTTTGCTTATAAGACAAAAGGATGTACCAAGGGGACAGCAACATAGGTATGAAAAATGAATTCAACCACAGGCAAGGCAACAGAGAAGGACTAAGATGTGTAACTGTCATTTATTATATCACATAAGCTACAGACTTTTTTCTTCCTCACTAAGAAATTTTGGTAAGCAAAACTACACACTATAAAATGATGATCTTTTAATGGAAACTGTAACAAGCCATTTTTTTCAGCTGGAAAAAAAAAGAAAATTGTGATTGTTATCCACAAGGCAATCAGAAGTTTACAACCTTACTTTTCACTTTACCAAACCATTTTTATTGGCTGGATTTTGCTGGGGGAAGGGGAAGACTCATGGTGGGGGGGGTTTTCAGCGTAGGGAAATTAACGTATATAGGTCACCACATCAGATGTAGAAATCCTCCAACAACACACTACTTCTGAAATAATGCACTGGATTCAAAGACTACACAGAACTGTACACAAAGTACTCCATTAACAGCAGGTGCTGTACAAAAAAGCTCTCTTTACAAGAGCTTTTAATTACTGTATATCTTTGTTTAGAAGCCACCTTCAACTACCTTTTCCTTGCAAGCTGCAGGGGAAAGCAATTAAATGTATGAGAAAGCCACCTTCAATTTAAAGCTGCAGGAGGAATTAATTAGCGCAACGGAAATCTTAGCTTGTACACAACGAAATACGGTACATGAAGTCACTAGAGGCTGGGTATTACTTTGGCATAATTAATACATGTCGTAAATCTTAAGATATGTGACTACTGAAAGTTGAAAGTCATAGCTGGCTGGATGGCCCATGTTTATACCCAAGTCCCCCTATAACAGCGGAGTTGGCTGTTTACACAAAATTACATTTATATCTCTTGGCTGTATAATTCACACCTTCTCTAAATTCCCTTCACATAGGCAAAGGGTCTGAATATAGCTGAGTGAGCCCCTTTGCTTCTAAGGGGCAGGAAGGCACAGGGATATATTTATTTGAAGTAAGGTTATTTAGATAGATCTGGCTACAAAGAAAGACTATATAAGAGGAGGAAAGGGATCTTTCTGGTCTCGGCTCATATTTGCCAAGCTTACAAGTCTTGGTTTTAATACTGGGACTGATCTCGTACTAGGCTAAAATCTCTTCTTCAACCTTTTTCCCATCACAGTATAGCAGAGTCTGTTTAGACATAGTGCAAAAAGGCATTTTGAAGGTTGGTGTGCTGTTGGTTTTTTTTTTAAAAAGGAATGGAAATTTACAAAATGGTTTCAGTGGTTTTAGGAGCTAATCCTTGATGGTCAATGACATGAAAACTTGTGGAAAAAAAAACCCAAAACAGTCAATACAAACTCCACTGAAGCTAAAGGCAAAAATGTTCCTGACTAAAACAAGACCAGAAAATGCTTCACTTGATCGTATTTTGTAAGGCATACAAAGGTTAATTAGATACTTTCCATTGCATTATATAGTAGGAAACCTCCATTAATTACTGCTTCTTTAATTTAACTGATTCATTAAAAACTGACTATAGAACAACAAAAAAAGTATTAGCTTTCCCATAGTACCTAACTTGCTTCTACAGTCCAAAGCATATGACCTTTAATCAAAATCAGATTTTAACAGAGACCTTGAATGGTTAATAGTAACATGCAGCACCACTAAAACCCTAAAATGAATGAAGCTTCCACTGACTTCAATCAGACTCTGCTCTTCTAAACCCTTCAATGTTTGTTCTTGTGCTTTCTAGTGTCCTGCATTACAGGAGAAGAGGTTGATATTAACAGCTTGCTTTACCACTATTTTTATTTCAAGTTAATAGCACAACTAAGGTGTTTCTGCAAATGTTTGATTTTATGAGCTCTTGTGCATTTTCTCAACCAGTTAGTCAAATTGCCTTCTTGACTGTATCTCCTTGCTAAATCCAGCTTTTTTAGTTTTTGTTATTTAGTACACTACTGTATTCCATCAAAGGCAAAGTTCAATTATTTGTCTTTTGAAGGTCTGAGTGCCTTGCTTAAAATGCCAAGTGCATTAAAAACAGGCCACCCTTGACTTTTGTGAGGATATATAGAAGGATAATAAGTTAGTTGGATTTAACAGTATTTTGAAATTGAGCGTGTGTGTATGTGTGCATGTGTGTGTATGCGTGCATGAAGATACCAAAATAAGGATTAAATGCTGTCATATTATCAAGAACACTTTTTTTTTTTTTTTACCATTTACCATTTTTTCTTCTTAACAAGGAGCAAAAGGAAGAAAAGTCTTGCAGTTAAAACAAAGGACACAGAGTCAGGAGACACTGAACTTGGAAGAAAACATATACTGAAATATTTTACTAGCATAAAAATGAGGCTTTAAAGCCTCACAAGTGTAAATGAGAGAAAATTCTAGCAGAAAAATGTTGCATTTTTGCTGTGACTACTTGGGGGATTGATTGTTGCACCACTTCTGAATTAGGCTCGCTGTCCTTATGTATTGGTATTTCCATTTTGAAGACAACTCTGTATGCTGCCCTTTCCCTCTATACTGAGACTGAACCTATAGGGGATGGCAAAAATTCTTGTAGGCAGAATGAATCTGCTAAGAGATCTTGGTGAACTTTGCAAAGAGATGGTTCTCGGCCATGCTCATTTAAACCTCGCATCTGGAATGGTGGGAGATTTCTACCATCTGTAGAAATGGCTTCAGGTGGTCACCTGTGAAAAGGCTCTGGAGGCTTTAAAAGAGAAGAAACACAACTTAAAAGTTGACTGTGGTACCAATTTAACATGGCTGGCTGTTCATGAACAGGAGCTGTAGGGCAGACGCTACACTTTGAACCCTGTTGTGCAACTCCTTGTGGTAGGATTCACCCTAGCAGCTCTACGTCGACGAGTAAAGGCTGCAGAAGGGATGCAGGCATAGTAGCAATTAGTTTCTGCAGAGTTTTTAAAAATCTATTTAGAAGCCAATTGTCTATGGCAGGCATGTTCAACATGCATGTGTATTCCTGTGTAAATGGCAAACTTCGAGTAAAACAGAGATTAATTTAATTAAGTTTAAACATTTCAGCTTTTTATTTTATGGTTACACACATAAGTAGAGCAATAACTGAATACAAATGCTGCATATTTACTGTGGCATGATCCAAGCAATTGCTACTAAAGTATTAAGGAAAAGCATCATTTCACTCTTTTAATTTTATTTTATAATTAGGTGGGAACATATTTTGGTGAATACATTTTTAGTTAGAAGTTATAGATTGTGCTTCTCTTTGTTTTGGAAGGATGATTTTAGCCCTGTTAGCAACAATTAAAATAGCTATAAAAAGGCATTTATAGCTTTTGTACTTGTTTTTCTTGTTCGTTTTCATCAAATATTTCACACTCATATGATGTATGCAGTCTGCTAAAAGTCACTAGCACAGACTTTCAAAAATGCTTTTAAACATCTGGTTAAAAACATAGCTTTTTATGCACTGTGATTGGTAATTCGTCCTTTTTACATGAGTGTTGTGCCGGTTGTTCATTATGCCTCTGACTTCTGTTACTTTTTATTCTCAAAAATGATTTGAAAAAGTTTAGAAGGAAAACTTAAAAGCAGAGCAAAAACAATACTGGCAACTTTTTTGAGTGCCAGAGTTTTAACTGCTTACTGTTGAAACGCTTTCCTGACTTTCCATTCAAACAAATATTTTTGTACACAGTGTTACAGGAAGGGCTGAATGCATGCCTGCAAAGTGCAACATGGCAAACGTCTGTGTATATTCTACATATACCATACTGTTAAAATCAATCTGTTCAGGTCAGTTTCCATTCTGAGCAGAGCTGAGAAATACAACCACCAGTTTCTGTCACGTGCTGCATCTTATCAATTAAAAATAAATTAAATTTCATGCAAAGAACACAACTTAAAAATCCCAGAAAACAACAACAGAACCTTTCCACTAATGATTTTCAGTCATCAGAAGTGGAGAGAGATTCAGACAGCAGACAGCATGGTCCCAGCATGCTTTTTGCCTTTTTTTTTGTTTGCACAGTAGCTGTCAGTTGCAGCCCTGCAGGTAGTAGAACCCAGTGGGAAGAGGGGCGGGACAGAGCGATGCTGCCTGAACTGACAGCAAATTTAAATTACTGAGCTTTCTTTTTCTTTTTTTTTTCTTTCTTTCTTTGCGTGCTTTTTTTTTTTTTTGGTATTTTTCTACTCTGCGACAAACTGAAAAGATTCTAGCACACGCTAATTTAACAACCCTGCTTCGTCGTCTTCTTTTTTTTTTTCCCCCTTCTGCTTCCAGGATAATTAAAAGAGAAACCTGTAAAGGCAACATTCCTTCAAGCAAGTTGGTGCTGCAACGTGCTGGTAAGATGAATTTTTTTTTCTTTTTTTTTCCCTTCCCCATCTTTTCTTTTCCTTTTTTGGAGCTGAAAGCTTTGTATATCTAACGCAGTCATAAGTGTGGTTCCCCTGCTGTGGAGGGTTAGGATGTAATGAAAAGGTGTAACTGCTTGATATGTGACCTTCTCCTATTACTTAAAATGGATAATAACAGCTTTCGTGTCTGTCCTCATGATGCTTTTCTCTCTGTGAATTGACTATTTGCTCAACAGAAGCGGTGCTGTGATTGTCGCACTATGACAATGAGGACTTGATTGTTTTTTGGTTACTGTTCCATGCTCCTATCAGAAAAGATACTTGAGTTGGGGGCTTTGTGTGTGTTATTTTTTTTCTCTGAACGTTGCCTGAAGCACTGATACGATGGGGGTGGAGATGGGGGTGGAGGAGATGGTCCTGGGTATCATTCTGCCTGTTCAGCTGTTTACTAGGTAGAGAAGTGCAACAGTGAAACTTTTTAAAAAAATAGATAAATATTTTTCAGCTTGCATCGAGTGGGGTCAGTATATCCAGGATTTATTGTTGTCCAGTGCTGGGTAAAGTTCTTGCTGTCCCTTGCATTGTTCTTCTGGAGAAGGGGGGAAGGGATGTTCCACTTCATACCTTGTCATACCATTGTAGTAGCTAATTGCAAGAAGCTGACAAACTTTGAGATGAAATACCAAGCGTTGCTTTTTGTAAAGAATGAGTTTGATGGTGTGGATAGTTTCCTGTGAATACAAGGCTGCCAGATACAATCAGATCTGTATTATACGTGTTGCAGTTCCTGCCTTGCAAGTCCCCTGATTTCCAAGGTCTGCTTTCCAGTCTTTTTGTGACACTAATGCATTATTTAATTTATTTTTTTTAAATGAGATGTGTTTTGCTTTTGCTTTGTGTTTACCCTTATAAAACTTACAAGGTGACGGTTTTTTTCTCAGGCTTTCTGGATGTAATTCTGCCAAGTATTAAATGCTACAACACCTCCTGAAACCAACAGGAAGGCTAAGCTTGTCCTGTATTTAAGAGGAAATTGCTGAGCACTAGCAGAACTGGATCTTATGATTACTGAACTAGCTCTCCTTTCCTAACTGCAATTAGTTGTTGTTGCACATAAGACCGGATCATGTAGCCTTTTACTGAAGTATTTAGAATAAACACTACTCTCATGGTTAGTTGTTCACAGGTTTGTGTCCATGCTGAGGAAAACTTTTTGAACAGAGGATGGGATATTTTAGGGAACTCTAATGGAGTTAGAAAGGCAGTGTGATTCAGTGCTCTAACTCCTTGAAAGCTGTTTTTCTTAATATTTAAAAAAAAAAAAAAAAGGTGTCTTGAAATTTATCTTCTGCAGATTGATACATCAGACGTTCCAGACTCGGAAGGTCTGTTTTGCCAAATGCATAGTGTGATCACAGGAGCAAAGTTGTGCAACGAGAGGGGAGATGAGGAGCAGTCAGGGATTAAACATGGACTCCCTTTCATGTCCCTGGAGAGGACAGGACGTGCCAATGCCATATGGAAAATCACATTCTTTCACAGTGCCTTCGTTAGGGCACAGGGTTAAGGGCGCTGCACTTGCAGAAGTTCATCACTCCCTACTTCAGCCTCAATTTTAAGCGCTGCGGTACTTTTCCAAAGGTTTACTTCACTTGTGCAGAAAATACCGGTGTCTTGTGAAATAAGGTTGTTGTAGCTCCCACATCTCGGTTTTGCCCTGACAACTTGCCTCCCCCCCACGCCAACACCAAGGTCTGCAAGGCCCAGAAAATTAGGCTTTGTCCCTTGTAATCCTAAACTCCCATCCATTTATAACCAGAGAAGAAAAGGATTGAATTCAGGGTTCTTGTTATGGAAATAAGTTTTTATTCACTCAGTATCAACTGACAGTTAGAAGCGTATCTGATGTAATATGAATAAACTGTAGGCTGTTGACAGTAAATTATGCAGCTATAGTCTCACATTCTCCGAGAAACAGTGCTTTTACAATGCTCAAGTGGCCTAATGGGGTGAAACAACTACCAATACTCTCATTTGAGTTTCCTAATCACCCAAACCATGAGAAATCCATGGTGGTTGATTCCCACTGCCCATGGTGGGCATCTCAGCAATGGGCAAGGCTGCATGGAGTAGAGCCTGAATGCAGCCAGGGGTATTCAGTCATAGAGGTGATGTCAGAGTTACTGTTATGAGGCAACATGAAAACATAGTACAGTCAAGTTTAGATACTGAGTTTGGTGACAAGAATTTGTTCATAAAGTCATAAAGTAGAAAAAGCCAGATATCTGTACCTTTAAAAAAAAAAAAAAAACACCACCCTAACCCAGTCTACCAGTCTACTTTCTCTTTGAATTTAGTGTTTAAATATATATATTTTTAATTAATCTGTGCACTTTAAACTGCTGCTGGCTTCTAGCAATATTGTCTTCTACCCAGTCCTTGGAAATTTCTAGTTGAATGGAACTGCTTTCTTTCTAACAAAAAAAAGCAAGCCAGAAAACTTGCTGTAATTTCCTGTCAGTAACACAGAAATAAGAAAACACTAGGCTAATAAAAATGATAATCTGAGTTTACAACTGTTAACAAGATTCCTGAATAGAAATGGTGCTATTATGCACAAAGAACTTCTATCATCAGTAGAGGAATGTAGTATAAAATTATGAGTTTTATTATTAGGGCCCTGTCATCCAATCAGAAATCAACCCATAATCTTACTTGTGAAATGCCATAAGTTTTGGCATCTTCCCTCCCCTCCTATTAATAAAATATTAAAGAAATTTTATAATTAGAAACTTTGATAACATAGCTATGAATTTTCCTTACAGGAAAAAGCTGGCATAATTCTGTATTTATTCCACATCTCCAACTCTCCATATAAAGTCACTCCAAGTCTGAGTTGCATGCAGCAGGTAGAATTGGGTAAATCGCAGACTTGCCATGGGCAATAACGATGGGATTTCATCACCTTCTTTCTCCTGAGAGAGGCCGGATTCTCAGACTTTGTTCAGGACTCTGAAGAAGTGCTTAAGAACATGCCATAGCACCTCTTTCCCTGAAGGGGATTATTTATTAATATTGGTCAGTTAGTGACGTATCAGAGTCATGACAAAATGCTTAGATTTTTAACCTCTGAGGGTTGCTTTTTTTCATCCTAGTAATAAAGGACTTTTAGATTTCTCTTCTAACTGTGAATGATTTATGGCATTATAAGGGTCTTGCTGGGTTTCCATTTGATTTAACGAATTAGCTACAGTCTTCTTCCAGCAAGAACCACTCTTGAAGCTCTGCATCACCCAATGAAGCAAGACCGCTGTACCTGGCTCAGAGTGACCCCGGGTCTCTGGTCCTCCCCCACTAGCTGATGGAGAACATATTGAGCCAACACTTGCCAAGACACACTCCTTCCACAAGCCTGGCAGCCAGTCCCATGTCCTTCACCTCCTGGTGATGTGTGCATGGTTTGCTGGAGACTCCTTGGGACTCCTAACCCCATGTAGGGTATAGGAAACCCTAAAAATAATCTAATACCTCCTAATTACTTTCATGACTCCCAAGGCAATAGAGCACACTGTATTTATCAGGTCACTAGATATGAATTAAGAATATAAATAAATATTTCATACTGTTAAGGTAAACAGTAAAATATTAGTAAGAATGAAACAAAACAAAAAGAAAAGTAGAGCCCCAGAGACCTCAGTTCTAGACTATAATTATCACTCAAAGTCTTCTTTGGTTGCTTTGCATGTCCCGTGGCCTGTGGAGGCAGATAATTCAGCTCCCATCCTAAGGCTGGTGTGGTCCAAGAGCTCTTGGAGCCACATCTTTCCTACTCCCATCGTTACAGACACTTAATGTCATCTTCCTTGGGGATGGTAACAAAGGGGGAGCAACCCAAAAGCTCTGCATATATATTTTTTTAACTTGCTTTCTCAAACAAGAACCTCCAACTGCCTGTATATTGCCCATATAAGTGTTTGCTGTCTGTTCATGGCATTTGGGCACAGAGGTAGGATTCATCTCATCCAAATTTAGATACCTATACTGTAGACATCTACATCTGAACTAACCACCTGAGGGTCCCATTACAGTCAGAGGAAACAAGCAGGTACTTTCAGGGAGTGATTTATCTGACCTATTTTAAACATCTGTTTTCTTTGAATCCCACTGAAGGACATCACATTCAAGACAGATCATTTAACTGCCTCTCCTACCCAAATTTTCTTAATTAACTGTGCTGTTGCATTGCTTAATTTAGACATCTTTTCCTCATCTGCTTGGCTTGTCTTGTAACTACATCACAAAGACAGAGGGCTTAAAACTCTGTAAATTGCATAACTTGAAAAACAGTTGTAGTACTATTGACTTACCAAACCTCGTATACCTAGCAGTGGGCTTAAAACAAGGCTAATCGTAGTGAAATTGGGCCTGGATTGCATAGACAAGGTAATGTCACTCACATATATGATTAGTCCTCAAGGGCTGCTGGGGTGATGCTGTCACAAGTGCATTGCAGGCAGTGTGTTTAATGTACAGTTAATCTTGTTCCACGTGGTTACTTTTACTGGGCTGAACTGATCTCGTGAAAGGAGGTGTTGCGATTGGCTTATTTGTTCTACTTTGCAGACCAGTGGCATTTAAAAGTTACGCCACAATGCTTTAAAAAAATCTGAAAGTCAGGAAACTCCATCGGTATGACGAAGTCTACCTAATTTAGGCCCCAGCATTTTAATGAGCTGATGATCCTGATGTAAGTTCCCTTACCCGGAGGAAGCTATATGCATTTGATAGCTTCCATACAGACAAGTTGGCTTCCTAAATTTGTACAGCTAAGGCTACATTTTCAGTGCTAATAGTATCTGCTGCAGAGAGATCCCTGGCTCCCAAATATTGCAGTGTTCCTCACCTCTACGTCTCACCTCGCCACCTGTGGAGGGGCCAGTTGTGTCCTCTTGGCCCTGTGCTTTGCCCCAGGCATTTGCTTTTGTGGCCGAGTACGTGGCATGAAGGGTGGGGGGGGATGCTGGTGGGCTCACAGCCCACTTGAACAGAAAGTTGAAAGGAGCAGAGGGAGCCAGCGTCAGAGCAGCCTTGTTCGTAAGGGCTAGAGGAGGTGGTGTCTAAGGATGATCATCATGAGCATCACAGTCAGGTTTATCTTCAAGGAAAATCTGATTAATTTCAAAAGTAAATGTGTCAGCACATAAATATATATTAATATAAATACACAGTCTGGCTGTTAGAGAAATAAGACCACACTAGATAGCTAAGACATTCAGCAATATGGACACGCTGGACCTCAGACAAACATGGTCTCCCTTAGGATTCATTTCTCTCTTCACTTAGCTACCTTTCAGCCTCCTAAAGATTAAGTGTAGGCTTGGTTTAAGTTAGAGAAACTGGATTCTACATTCATTTAAATATAAAATCGTTGATCATCAGGTATGACAGAGGTACCTCTATTCTGAACCTGAGTTCTGCAGTGTTTTGCAGAAATAGTCTTTATTCAGACAAGGACAGCGGCCGGATTTTGAAGCATGCAGAAAATGTGATAATACACAATTGAACTGCTCACATAATAAAAGAGCTCTGAACACAAGATCTGATCTTTTATACATTTGCTATTTTCAGTGATTAATGTATAAGCACTGTACAAGCCACTGATACAGTAAGCAATCCAGAAGCCCTGTTGCCTGTGTTTTGGATAACAAGAGACAGAAGTATAGATTAATAGTGGCTCTTAATCAATCTGATGCAGTCAATGTTTTCCATAGGCACTCCATTAATAAGCAGCTCTACTAACGTCTTTCTTTTGCTGTATCCTAAGTCGCTGACAATTATGAAGGACATATGCATACTAAACGAAGCTTTTGTGCTTGACTGAAGAGCAATAGCAGCCTACCCCGTGTGGCGCGGCGAGAGAGACCACATTCACAGGACATTAAAGGCTGGGTAGTCTTGCTGAACAGGTTTACACATTTAAGCCTTGATCCTGCAAGGACTTACACACATGCTTAACCTTACACACTGCGAGTGAAATCCCGGGCCTCTCAAAATCAATGACAAAAGTCCACTGACTTCAAAGGGCCACTCCATGAATAGACTTTTTGGCTTCAGTGCAGCCACACAGAGTGTAGAAGCGTGTGAGCTGATCTCCCCCCAACCTTGCTTGCTTGCGTGAAGTCTTAAGAGATTGAGGGAGCTGCTAAGTGTAACTTTCAAAACACTTCTGTCTCACAACAAATCATAAGCATTCAAAGATGTTTTCCTGTTTGATCTGTGTTCTTTAGGGGTTTTGCACAAACCCTGTGGTAAAACCTGCAGGAGTGGTTTCTGCTGGAGAAGTCTGTGAGCAATCCATAATGCAATCCTTTCCCTGGCTAGTATTGCACTCTGAGCAGGTTGTTTTCTTTTCTTTCCAGAAGATCTGGTCCCTGGAGTGAGGTGATTATACTAGAATCACATCTTTCTTTTTTAAAGAAAGAAAAAAATCTATCGCTCACATGATTTTGTAGGAAATCTGGGAAATATCTACTGAAATGACTTACAGGTCAGAAAAACAGTAATATATGAATTTGTGCAGGATCTAACTGCTGCTTTTCATCCCCTTGCTGCTGGTAACCGAGAGATACCCTGTTGCCAAATCTAGCAGCTGCCTTGGGACCCGTTGGAGACCAGAAACCCAATGCTGGCTCTGCCTCCGTGTGTAACACGGTCCCCTGGCGGTGGGACCCCTGGGACCCCCTGTGGAGTCCTGAAGGAAGATTTGCTGGTTTGGTGAAGAGCTGTGGAAGAGGGAAAGCCGTGTTGGTCCCGTTTTCAGCACAGATCCTTTCCCAAAGGAGGTCAAGTCAATGATCCTTCCCCCAGCACGGACCCTCAGGCTCTACCTGCGAGGCGACGCGCACCCGACCCTCAGGCTGGCTGGGATGCTGAAGCCGGGGGGTCTTTGGCAGCCCTGAGTAACACCAAGGTGTCTCAGTTCCAGCAGCAGAGCTCATGCTGGGAAATGCAGCTCTCCCAGGCTTGAGTGAAACCGCTCACGACCGGTGTGCGGGTACACCATTGCAAGTTGCACATGCTAGGAACCAGGGAAGTTTTGGGTCTCGTCTCCCTAAGCTGGCAAAAAAGATTTGTGAGGACAATTATCCCAGCGTAAGTGTACTGTAACAGGGAGTAAGGGTTTGGAAAAGAGATTTGTAAAGTTTTGCATCCCAGTTATACTTTAGGATAAGCCTATGTTAGCATTTGTGTAAGCCAAATTATCACTTCTCACCTAAATTGGTGGCAGTCATTTGAAAAGAAGAGCAGGCTGGGTGAGCCCAGTGAAGCTTTTTTTCCTATTTCAGCATTTTCCTCTGACACATTTCGTTGCTCCAGCAGTGAAAAAATCCCCAGACTTTACTCTTTTTTTTTTTTTGGCTTTTACTGTAAAGGTATTTTAATTTTATCTTCATCGTGCTGCTGTACTAATGGGCTTTACATATTCCCAGCAAAGTCCTGTGTGAAATTCTTAACCATAGAGATTACAGAAATTTACTGCTTCACTGGCATGGTCAAGTTGCCACAAAATTGCATTTGTTAACGTAGCTGTGAAAACACATGGCACCTGCCACCTCTTAGCATAAGGATTTTAAATATGGCTGAGAAGAATTTAAGAATGCCTATAAGATGGGGCTTGGCCATGTCAGTTTAGCTTTAGGAAGGAAACTGTGCTATAAAATCCTCACCCATAATTGGACACAAGTGACAGCTTTACTTAACTAGTGTTCACAAATGAACGAGCAATGAAAATGTTCTGCCTTTCTCACCCCAGAAGAATGACCATGGCAGATGTTAACACTGTTGAGAACAGCTTTATTGTAACTACAGGTGAGACAAATGGGAGATTTATTAGTCTGGGCATTGAGGGAAGGGGAGGGAGGGTAAAAGTCGTAGCCAGTGCTGTTCCAAAGAAATGCAATGTATGTTATTAAACGCATTGCATGGCGCACACAGTGCTCTTAAAATGGGGGCTATTCTGTGTCCATAAATTCATAAGCATGTCTGCTTTCTCATTTGCTTTTTAAGTACAGAATCACAAATCGTACTTGATTCTGCTTTTTGTTTCCTCATGCCCTATGCTGTACCCATTTAAGTAGATGGCAAATCTCTAACTTCATTGATAATATGATGCAATCAATGACTCAAAGTCTGGGAACTCAGCGACCTGCGAAAGAGTAAACAAGAGACAACGTTGTTTCTCTGATGAAAGTCCTGAGACGAGGCTTGATCCAATGTCTGCTGGATCTTTTCTGTTCATTTTAATGAGCTTACAATTGGTCCTTAACATAATGTGCATTCAATAGAAATCAGCACTGGTTGTTCAGGCGCTGATCCAGTAAAGCCCTTAATTATGTGCTTAAGATTATGGTATGGGAATAGTCCCATAGAAGCCACTGCAACCACAGAAATGCTTTAAGTTCAGCAAGTAAGTAAATGTTTTGTTGCAGGAGGATCATCGTATTTTTTTCAGTCAATCCCCTCTGCCAAGCAAACTAACGAGTACAGTTTCTGGAAATCCAATGCCTTGAGATGCCATAAATGTGGCGATATTCAGATTTGTACCCAAATTTTATAGCTGCTTTATACTTCTTTATTCCCAGATATAGCAAAACACTTTACTGCAATTGTGATATGAATAGGAATACTTGCAGCTTGAAATTCAAACCACCCTCCCCTTTTAGATTCAGGGTATACTCGCATGTGGTGCTGCTGCCTGTTTGTCAGTCCCATTTCTAAGTAGAATAACATTTTTAAATTTTTAAAAAGTAAACCTGTCTGCAGTATAAGCAGGAAAATATTCTTCTCTGTAGTTAAAGTAAATTCTGTCGGTTTGCCTCACACTCTTTAACCAGGTGCTTTCTTAGAAGAGCTGCTTAAAGGCAGTTTGAGCTTTTCTGCCATGTGGAGCACATATTGTTTAACTGCTTCGCTTCAGCTCATCCCGTTTAACCAGAGGGTACTGTATTTTATATTATCTTGCTTTCATGAAACCTGTGATATTCACCAGGTTTTTCAGGTAATGCTGTTTACAGCAAACACTGCCTATGGTGTTTCCAAAAGTTTCCTGCTGTCAAAAGCATGAGGGCCAAATTGAAAATATTGGTTTGGGAGAATGTAATCTTTTCAGTACAGACTTTGGTCAGCGTGACTGTGTTCAGTGTAAGTGCCCAATAGTAATGATGTCCAGGCGTAGGGCCAAATGCTAAAACTGCCCCCAGAGTGAATATACTCATACTCTGCAAGAGAAGCAGTAAAGTATGCTCGTATTCTGGCCAGCAACATCCAAAAGCACAGCTCCCCATGAGGATAATTCTTGCCAGGAGTATGAATAAGCTGCATTGAGGCTATGCATTACGGCAACTGCTGCATCAGGGACCGCTACGTAACTCATAAATAAGCGGTCTCTGCTGCCCCCCAATACCTGTATCCAGCTTCGGAAGGTACTCACGTAGGTCCAAGTGTGGAAGGCTTGCATAGTGGCCTCAGTGGACTTTGAGAAGCGCCAAAAGAGAGGTGGCTACTTTCCATCTCCTGCTCCTTCGACAGGCCATAATTTTTCTGGCAAGCACAAATACACAGCGCCTAGAAGAATTTGGCTTCTGTTCTTCAGCTCATATTCATCATTTGGGTTGCTCCAGTGAAGTTATGAAGCCAGGAGCTCCTGTTATGGTAGGATAAAGACTCCACCACAGCTGAAATCTTTATTAATAAATGAGTTATGAATAAACCCAGAAAATATAAACACACTTTACTAAAGCCACCAACCATCTTGTTTTGGGCACACGAGTGTATTTATACCCACATCAGAACAACATTAAAATGTAAGGTTCTTACATTAGTGCTCAGTTCAGTTTTGTTTTCCTGAGAATCATTTAAGTTCCACTCATATAGCCAAAGCCTGCCAGACCTTCTGCTGTTAAAAATCAGAGCGACCTCTTGAAGTCTGCTGAGCATCTGCCCCAGAATGGCAAATGATAGTCTCCAGAGCCTGACTAATCTTTAAGGACTATAGAAGTTACCGATCCAACATGTACAACTTTTTGCATAACACAGACAAAATAATTTTAGCCAGGAATTCCTGTGCTAGGGATAACCATATTTTGTAAGATTGTAGTATAGGTTGACTGTATTCTTGCAGCAAAGCATCCTGTCTTGTTTTAGAGGTTTCAAACTTGCTTATATGGATGCAGTAGTTCAAAGTGTTGTGCAGACAGGTAGTAGTCAATATAATAAATATGATCCTTAGACCTCTATATTGTTCTATACTGTATCTCTGTATCAGAAATTCTCCCAGTTCTAACTGCTGACATGCAAAGATCTAGATGCTGCTTCTTTGCAGCAGAATTGCAAATTATGAGTTCAAATAAGCAATAAAGTGATTTTCTGGAAGGCAATACTCTGTCCACGTACTCCTTTTCTTCAGAGACAATTTTCTTGCCTTTCAGGACATTCATAACCTACTGCACAGATATCACCTTTTGGAAAAACATGGAAGTATCATCAGTTGATGTGTTTATCTAAACAAAAAGCTGTATGATTTAGAGCAAGGATAATAAACCCCTTCTGTATTTGAAGACAAGCTGACCGCCTTAAAACAGAAAAACATTGTCATGGTTTAATTTTCTTTCCCTCCTTCTCTTTCAACAGTAAAATAATATATTTTTGTGCTGCAGATGCTTATCTTTGGTTGAATACAAGAGTGAACATACAGAAGCAGTTCTTTTTTCTGTTATTTCCAATCAACTTAATACCTCAAACTATTAAAAAGCTCAGGCAAGTCTTTCTCATGAGGTGTGATCCACAAATTTGTATGAGTTAGTCTTCAAAGAATTTACTAGAACAAAAATGGTAATCCATGAGCCCTACTAGTGGTTTATCTTATATAAATTTATATCTCTGCATAAGTGCCACAAAATAGATTAGGAAAAACCAAATGACATTGAAGCAGGACAGGAAACACTTCAAAAGGAACTACTTTTCACGTGTTGCAAAAGTAGCCTGGGGATCTTCTTAACTCAAAACATCCTCCATGCCTCCAAGTTTCTCTGTGCAGCTTTATTCATTGCCTTAAAGTGAGTTTTCCTGGGATGGAAAACTTTTTTTCTCGGGACTAACAAGTGAAACAGAAGGTAATAAAACTGGTTTTGATAGTGCTGGTGATAGTGGTCCCTGTTACTGCATTATCCATACCTTACTTGTGGGCATGCCTTTAGATTATGATGTCAGTAAGATGGAATAAAACAGTCAAGGACCACCCTGTATCCCCAAGGCACGTTAGCATGGCACAGTTTATATCTGTCTGCATACATTTCCTGCAACCCCAGACAGACTGGAAGCATCCAGCATTGCTGTTGGTACCTACTGTCCCTCAACACAAGCTTGAATGTTTTGAAGGAGAGTGTTAGTTGGTACAACCCAAAGCTCTGCAGGGGAGCACACTATCAGCTAAACGTCTATGAATGACCAGGCAATAGTGCTTAAGCCACAACCCTGGCCTTGATTTTTTTTATTAGTATAGACATAACTAATAGAAATGCAGAACAAAAGGAGTCTCCTCTCCAGAGTACTCACCCACTTTGATTTGAACTTCAGATGGGTGCAGTTTCATACCTTGCCAACCCTGTTATAGGGGACCTGAAAAGAGCAGATGGGAATAATTGCCAGCATGTGACTGTACAGATTAAGTAGGATGTTTTCAAATGCAAAAGTATATCCCTGACTGGTGTAATAAAAATTCAGTGTAGATATATCTACAGGACATCCCTGAACCACAAAGTTTTGGAAGATAGGAAAGTATTATAAGCTTGCGTTACTCTTACAGCCTGCTCTAGGCACCCACTCTTGACCACTGGTGGAGACAGGACAGTGGGCTGAATAGACATCTGATCTAACCTGGTGCAACCCTGGTACAGCATCCTCCTGTTACCTGAAGGGGTGTGGGCAGAGGCAAGGAAATTTCTGCCTTCATTAGAGGAAAGAAGGTTGGCTGTTGGTAGTGAGCTAATGAGACCTGATGAGGGCTGCTGGAGTGGAGCTGGCTTTCGGACCAAGCCCATCTGTATCCATCCAAATAAACACACCAGGTACTCATCCATATGCCCTTGTCCAGGAGCAAATTGGATTCTGAACAGGAATCCAAAGATATAAAAGCATAAATATACTGATGCCGTCCCTTTGGAAAAGTCAGCTGCATACATCTAACAGAGCAGGAGGGGGGGAGGGAGTGGGAGTTGTGTTATTCTACTCACTTGAAATGTCAGTTTAGATAGTTTTTCTAATTGAGTCTTGATATTTTACTGCTTCCTATATTTCCCAAAATGATTATTAACAAATAAACAGATCTTTCTTAGTTGTCTCTGAAATAATAATGGCAAAGGCTTCATTGCATATGCAGGAGCTCCAATTTAGGTGAAAATTATTTCTGGCAATGCAGCAGGTGGCATCATGCAGACACATCTACTAATAATGCTACTTCTTTTGGTGCTTATTGTGCAAGCACCTATGGCAGGACATGTTCCAGTCCTGGTTTTATTAAATGAACATTACAGACCACCAATAAGTGTTATGTCAGTGGAAAATGAAAATACACAATATGCATATAATATGATGATGTGAAAATGCACATAGAGGACCACATCATTGTGTTTTCCTTCTGCAGGTTTTGGCAGGCTTCCTACGTAGCTGGCAAGTTTAGAATTAGCAGGGTCAGAAGAGATGTCCCCAAATTTAATATAATTTGGATTTACCAATACCAGACTCCTCTGAGGAAAAATAAGTCTTCTTTCCACAGGATAGACAAGTCTTCCCAGAATATTTCCCCAGACAGATTCTCTTCTGCACATCCCTTTGCCAGCTGAAACCTTTTGATCTCAACATCCTTAGTGCCAAATTCTTTAATGGTGTAAATGAGTGAAACTCCACCTAAGGCAGTGGAGCAGATCCCATTTACACCTGCAGAGAACTTGGCTTTGATTTTGTAGCCAAGGAGAGATTAAAACCATTGGTTCTAGTAGATTTGTTAGCCCGTAAAAATGCTCTTCATCTCCTGTTGCAGATAGCTCTGTTATCCAGTCCAAATGTGAGAAGGAAAAGCAGCAGAAAATGCTCCTGAGGGGGTGAATCCTGGACAGGGAGGGTGATGCACTGGAGGACTTAACAGGATTTTGTGATCTCTATCATATGATCAAGTATACATTATCATCATTTTGATTCCAATCTCTTCATTTGCTCTCTGTGCAGCTTTTTTCCAGATCTCCTAATATGAATCACTTTTTCCAGATTGCTCTTTGAAGAAGGCATCCACTGATACATCAGAGATTAAATGAGTCACTCATGATGGATTGTGCTTCATGGTTTTATATACCACAGAAAATTATGCATTTTACACTACCTTGTAAAATAACCATTTATCTAAGTAAACATATTGACTCCTTTTGGGTTCATATGAAATGTATCCTGGGTTGTGAATCTTAATTTAGCAAGCTCTTGACAGGCAGGAAAAAAGACAGCTAACAATGATGGAGAAGAATCAGTTACTTAAATGTCAATAGAGGGAGTTTAAAAAATGAGCTCAAAGTAACAGATCAATTTGTTCTCCAGTGTCCGGTCAGAGATACAGACCTGGCACCTTCTACCACCTTTTCCCTTCTCAGAAAAAAAAAAAGCTTTAGAGTTTGTGGCAAATGGTGGAGTTATATGCTGCTATGGCGTCAATTCAAACATGACAACAGCACATCCTAGAGAAAGAAATGGGGCCAAGTGGTTAGAACAAAGAGAAATGGTTGAATACATTTTCCAGAGATTCTACCTCTTATCTTTCCACACTTACTGTAGGTGTCAAAGCAAGATACCTCTTTTCCAAGCATCTTAGTTTGCACACCTGTAATACGGGAATTATACTTCTGCGTCAGATCCTCCCTGGGGTCATCCATGTGGGTCACCGTAATGTTTAGACATCTGACGCTGGTAAAATTGGATCAGCATAAATGCACCCAATCCCTCTTCCGAGTTGAAAGTGTCAGAAGGCATGAGTATTGTGCAAGAATGCAGTTCGAGAATGGGGGTGTAATGGCCTCAACCCAGGCCCATTGGAAAGCCCTGCATTTGTCTGTGCAAGGAGCAGAAGTACAGGTTAGCAGTAACGGAGTCTCGCTCAGCTTTCAAAAAATAACAGGTTAGATTTTCTTGTAGCTGACCATTTCTACTTGTTACCCCAGATTGCACTTAATTGGTGTACCTGCCTGATTTTTGTCCTCTTCACATCCTTCTCCTGCTAAGTATTTACACCCCTCTCACTCCTGATGGGGTCTAAGGTACTGAGGGCAGCATTGACTCCAGCAAGCTTTGGATCAGACCTGTAATCACTTCAAGCCTCTGACGAGCTGGCTCTAAGTATTTAGGATGAATCATCTCAGAGACAAAGGAGAATATCAGAGCAAAGTATTATCTTATGTATTTCTGCTTCCCTAAAGGTTTACTCTTCAAAACAACCCATTGTCCTATATGTAGTGTAAAATAATTCACCGTGGAGCAAAACATTGTATCATGATACAGATCTGGGCAGTGATTGAAATAATAACAGACTGTTTAATTGCTAAATTACAGTGGTGATATTATGAAATAACATATTATATCCGCATTTATAATAAATTAATCCATCATGATTAAAGGTCTCTCAATGAATACCAAATGAATTAATACATGATTGGCCTTTATAAGTATAAGCCTTTAAAATTATGCAGTATTCTGCAAGCAGTTAACAGCCCACAGAATAAAGTTGCAATGAGAAAATGTGTCACAGAAAAACTTTTCTACATTTCATGCAGAACACCTTTTCTTTCAGAACATTTTTGCATTGAATTCATTAGCAATTATGACAGATAGCTTTTTAACAGGAGAAAATATGTCCATAATCACACAATGTTTGGGGGAGAGGGGAAAATTACCACAATATGACTAATTTTATGAAAGACATCTGTCATTTTCTACTGTTGTAATACAAGCAGTTTAGTAAGTAAATTTAATTAACCAGATTTCTCATTTTAAAAGGGGGGAAAAAAGGCTTTTACAGCGTGCCAGGAGCATATCCCTTGAATATAGTTTGTTTAATGTGCCCAATTAGACTGAATCATCAAATTTTCTGAACCTTAAATATCTCAAATTAATTTGTTTCCACATTGTTTTTCTATATACCATTTTGCAGCCTTTTGTACTCTGTAGTAGATGTTGTTTATTGTTGATATTACTGTTTTAGAGTCTCTGCTTAAAACTGAGGTTTTTTGGTGCTCGGTGTTGTACATAAAGAAAGAAGTCTCCACCAAAAAGTTTCCCATTGAAAAAGAGAGACATGCAAAGAGTAAGAAGTGAGGAAGGCAGGGAGAGCAGGTTTATCTGCCCCAGGTCATAAATAATTCAGCGAAACACCCAAGTCTTGGTCTAGTGTTGTATCAAATACTACACCACACTATACTTTTGGTTTATAAAAGGATACGGTTGTAAGTCAATAGTAAGCTCCTGCTCCTCTGTTATTCATAATAGTTTCAGACCTGGTAGGCTGGTCTTTTTTTTAATGAGGATAATATGGTTCATTTTCAGAAAATACTGACTGTCCCTACTTCATGGACCTTACAGCATAAATAAGGATGTTCTATAAAGGCCTTTTATTAGTAATATGCAGAAGCTTGTGCTATAAAACAGTTCCCTCAAAAAACTGCCAGTATTTATGCAGTCTTTTTCCAATGAAAGGAAACCAGAAAAACAAAAAAACATACAAAAAATTATTTTATTGATGTCAGTGTAAATCTGGGGTAGTTCCACTGACTGTATTTTAATCTAGCTAAGATCAAAATCTGACTAGAAATCTTAATTCAACCTCGATTAAAACAAATACTTAAAGAATACTAAAATAGTTGATTGTAACTTAATATAGCACATTTTCCACTTGCTTAAACTATTCTTAAGGTTACTTAAGCTAGTAGAATCTACTCACTTCCTAAACAAAACCTCTTGGTGAATCTCTGTTGTTAGTGAATTCTGAATTCTGCTCCTAAATACAAGCACCATCCAAAATTTAATATCTGCTGCTTTTGTACACAGGGGAAGACTTCCTCCCTATTCAGAAAATAAAGCAATCACTGCAAAAAATACCCATGCCCATTGTCTAGGAGTGTGTTGAACTGTACAAAATTTCACCAAAGAATAAAAGTTCTTCTTTTTGTTGTTTTGTTTTGTTTTGTTTTCAATTTGTTTTCACTTAGAAACATTTACATAGGTTATGTATGGAGACCACAGCATTAATTGTGCCAAGTTTTTATTACCCTAACCTTAGATTCAGGAAGTCTAATTGTAAATAATATGTGTCTGGTATTTGGAGAGCATCATTCACTTAACAGTGTGAATAGTTACTAAATGTGGGGAATAAGTCAGTCCAGAAGATAATAGGTTGCTTACTGGGGTGGAATAATCATGAGAGAAGTGGATGGGGAAAAGTAAAGGACTTTGGTTGTTCTCATGTACATGTGTGCACTGTAAATCTGCTAAAATATCTGCAAGCTTAAACACTGCACCTAGTCCTTTAGACCAGGGGTTCCCTCCATGCCGTTTCAAGAGGACACATTTTGATAACTCCAGTAAATTCCCCCTGTCTGCTGCACAGGGTCTTTAGATGAGTTGCAGGTGGAGAAGGGTCAGAAAGTTGGCAAAAAAGTACCAGGCTAAGGGTTGATATGTGGATCTAAGCATCTTTTTTGTCACAGACTCACTGTATCTCCTTTGTCAAGACTCTCAGGGCTAAATTCAGGCAGTATGAAGTGCCCACATCTGGTCAGGGGAGAGAGTTGCCTGCTTCTGAGGAACAACAGTTGTGTGCAATTCCAAGGAACAACAAATTTGGTGTCCTACGATGGGGTTACAGCATTGGTGGATAAGGCAAGAGCAACAGATGTCACCTACCTGGACTTGTGCGAAGCATTTGACACTGTCCCACCCAACATCCTTGTGTCTAAATTGGAGAGACATGGATTTGATGGATGGACCACTTGGTGGATAAGGAATTGGCTGGATGGTCACACTCAAGGAGTTGCAGTCAATGGCTCGATGTCTGAGTGGAGACCAGTGACAAGCGACGTTCCTCAGGGGTCGGTATTGGGACCGGCGCTATTTAACATCTTTGTTGGTGACATGGACAGTGGGATTGAGTGCACCCTCAGCAAGTTTGACCTGGGGGTGTTGGTTGACAAGAAGCTCAACATGAGCCAGCAATGTGTGCTCACAGCCCAGAAAGCCAACTGTATCCTGGGCTGCATCAGAAGCAGCGTGGCCAGCAGGTCGAGGGAGGGGATTCTGCCCCTCTGCTCCCCTCAGGTGAGCCCCCCCTGCAGTACTGCGTCCAGCTCTGGGGCCCCCAACATAAGAGGGACATGGACCTGTTGGAGCAGGTCCAGAGGAGGGACATGAAGATGATCAGAGGGCTGGAGCACCTCTCCTATGAGGACAGGCTGAGAGAGTTGGGGTTGTTCAGTCTGGAGAAGAGAAGGCTCCGGGGAGACCTTATAGCAGCCTGCCAGTACCTAAAGGGGTCCTGTAAGAAAGCTGGAGAGTGATGTGTTACATGGGCAGGTAGTGATAGGACAAGGGGTAATGGCTTTAAACTGAAAGAGGGGAGATTTCGATCAGATATAAGGAAGAAGTTCTTCACTGTGAGGGTGGTGAAACATCGGCACAGGTTGCCCAGAGAGGCTGTGGCTGCCCCATCCCTGGCAGTGTTCAAGGCCAGGTTGGATGGGGCTTTGAGCAACCTGGTCTGGTGGAAGGTGTCCCTGCCCATGGCAGGGGGGTTGGGACTGGATGGTCTTTGAGTGTCCTTTCCAACTGAAACCAGTCTGTGATTCTATAGTTCTATGAACTGATAATTTAGTAAGGCATCATGTAGGGGGCTGCTGAGAGCAGCCAGGAGAAAATATTAGATGCAAAGCCCTGTTTACAATCCAGACCATTTGAATATGGCTTTTAGATTCTCTTTGTTTTAATTCCCCATCTGTAAAATAGCACTTTCTAAATGTCCAGGACAGATAAATGCAATGGAGCTTAGTATTAGAGGACATATGATTATCTGTATTCATATCCGTGCTATAGAGATAGAAGAAATACATGGTTCATCATGTGATGTGCGCAGACATGAAACAAGCGCACCCCTGGGGGGTCAGCAGCAGAAAAGGTGTTAGAAGCTCGAGGGAATTTTATCTGAGCAAAGGCAATAGGATCAAGCTCTGAGACAGAACAGCTTTTAAGTGAGCACAGACAATCCTGCAATTAATGGAGACATATCTGCTCAGTATTACAGTACAGCCGACCTGCATCCTTGGCTTATTAATTTCTCCCACTAGTACAAGTAGGTTGACGTCTTCTAAATTAAAAACAGTTCCGCCTTAGGAAGAATTGCCAAAGAATTTGTACATTAGAAGTCTCAGGAGATGCAACTCTTGCATGCCGCCTTCGCTGGGGAAGAGTACAAGCTTATCCTTCAGGAAGTGTCATCTGCCAGTTATGACAGCTACACATTTGTATTCATTTATGAATTCACCATTTACAACTGTGGCTATTTAACACAACAATTCCCTGGAAAATCTTTGGACTCCGTGTTTGCATAATAAGAAAAAACTTCCAAGAGCAGCTCTTCTCCTTCCTCCTTTTCTGCTATTACTCTTTTGTACCCAACTCATTTTACAGAAAAATAATTTAGTACAGCATTTGACAGGATTGTTCTGGCCTCTGTGCACGTCGGAAGCTTGTGAATCTCTTGCAATCTTGCTATAGGGGACAACATTTCTAACAAGGTGTATTCAGGAGAGTTTTGTTATTCTGTAGAGTGAAAGTGTAGTCTGTCACCTGGGCAGATACAGCTGTTAACTGGAGCAGGGCTCCGGGTACTGAAGCTCTGTTTCTGATTCAGCTAGAGATGTCCTGAGTGACCCTAAAAAAATCACTTAATCTAGCTGGTTCTTCATCTTTGTATAATATCCAAATACAGCTAAGATTTCTTCTTCTCCCAGGCACGCTGTGGGAAAGCAAGCTGTTCATAATTATGGGGTGTTTAGGTAGATCAGTGACCACTCCACTGGGTATTTGCTCTATAATGTGCATTGCTTCCTGAAGTTGAGCCATAGCATATACGAGACCACCTTGGCTGTCAGATCTACCTCTTCTGGGTGCATTCCCTTTGACAGCTGAGGTGGTGATGGCCATCTCTGATGTTAGCTCATTGACTTCTTTAGACCAAGAGACCGAGAATGAAAGGAAAGGCTACCTAGCTCTCCCAAGATAAAAGGGAGACAACTAAGTATAAAACTTACCTGTGACGCAGAAGCAAAAAACAAAATCTTATCTTATTAATTCTGCAGTATTTCAGTTGATTTCAACAACTGTATTTAAATACCTGTACACAGATCAAAAGTTGATCCAAAGAGGATATTTCCATAAGTCTGATTATTATTATTTTTTCTTCCTGGCTTCTCTGTTCATTAGTGGTGGTGAGGGGTTGATGAAGGGGGAGAGGGTGTTGGTTTGGAGGGGAGTAGGGATTATTGTAGCAGAATATTGGCCTCTGAGAAGTACAGGGAAGCAAATGAAAAAGAGCTGTTAGTGGACTTGTGCCTCAGAGAAGGTGAAGTAACATGCTGCTTAGCTCATATGTAATAATGGGAGATTTATGAGGAGAGCAGGTTATAAGAATAGACCACATTAATCTTCTGTTTCAAACTCTTCTCATTAATCTCCCAGTAATAAACTGCAATGGTCAAAAAAATAGAATTTTCCTTTAGGTCGGTTTTGCCATGATTTTACAAGGTCCTTAAAGAGCTTCCCAGAAAAACGATTCTTTGCGTCTGTTTCTTGCAACTTCCCATGCTATCTTATACAGGATGCAGAAAATTCCTAGGCAAGCTATAGGTTTGCAATAACACACCTCATCAGCTTAACTTCTTTTCACTTCTACCTGGAAGTCAATTTCCATTCATCATGGCTCCCACCTTCCTTTCTTCTTTCCCTTCTCCATAGCTAATGAGATATGACAGAGCTGTAACTTGTGATTGTTACCCGCTGATTAGCCTGAACCTGAATGCAGTGGGTAGGTGAATTTGCATTTGTAACATTGAAATAAAGCCAGATACCTGAATAAGCATGAACAAACAAACAAAAAACACTGACAAGATTTTTCCTTTAATAATCCATATGAAAGGAAGTTCAGCAAAAAGCTTTCATCCATCCTGAACTCTGCCTGTTACATGTAAGAATTGCAGAAGTCCTGCATGCTGCTGAAACCATCCAGATAACTTGGCAGTATCTCGGTAAAATAGATTGGGCTACTCACTAGCCATTGAATTTTATTCTACGTCTGAATTTCTTGGCTTTGGTGTACTGCAAATGTTCAGTAGGTCTGTTTTTTATGATTTTCAGCTATCTTTAAAAATATCTTTCGAAGAGTGGAGGCTCTGACCAGATAGGGATCACAGACTCCATGGAGTCATTTTTCTTCACAGAGTAGTAGAAGTAGCACTGTCACAACAGCAAAATTGTATTCTATCCAGGGAGTAAATATATTGATCCCTTACTTAGCAGAACTAGCAAACAATGCACATTACACCTATTCTCTGCAGCTTGCACTGACTTCCAATTTGCTTTTGGATGTTGGACTTGATGTATAAAGCCACAGGTTTTGTGCCTGTGACTGTTCTTCTTCGTTCCTTCCTATGTCCTGACACTAGAGATCAGTTGGGATCTATCTGATAACAGTCCCCATTAACTCACAGGAACCCAAGCTTCTGCCATACAAAGTACTTCTCCTGCTGCCCCAATAATTTTAACCCACTTAGTGCCTGGTACAGAGAGTATTTACTCAGATGATTGCCTGGGGAATGAATATAGGCTGAGGAGTTTATTATTTAACATATTTCAGTTTGTTTTGCAATTGTCATTCTTGTCAGTCCTATGCCTATGACCAGAGGTTTGTACCATGGTAGATTTTGTTTTGTTTACCAATATAAAATGAATATGACAGGGCTTTAGGTCTTCAGATGAACTTGAACTCAGTTTAGCAGTGACCACATACAGTCTAGACACATGATTCCTCAGTTGCTGTGGTGGAAAGATTGAAGTCCTCAACCTAAAACCAGCATCTGTGAAAGCTGCTCTGTCTGGTGGTCTGAGCAAGGAGCTCCCAGATGTGAACTCAAGAGACAACCCTCATTTAAATAGTCTTTGCCCAGTCACTTTGGGGAACCTTGCAGCTCTTCTGATAATATTGCTTCTGCTCTTTGGGGAAATGTAGAGCTTCAGATGTTCCCCGCTCTTAGCGGCGCATCTCCCCAGTACACATATTTTTAAATGCAGTTGAGTGGATCAGCAAATGAGTGTTTGACTAACCAACACACACCTGATGTCTCACTAGTTTTGCTCTGCCTTTGACAGTTTTGTTCACTCTACCCGTGGTTTCCCTTACAAACATATATGCCTATGGCATGGGATTGCTAATATGTGTCTTCCTTGGATTTAACATATGTGGACAGAAATCCTACTTGAGTACAAGGTGTGGATTACTGGTAATAGCAGCACCCTCGTGGCACCCACCCGGCTCTACCCACTTGTCTGTATCTGACTAGTTCACGTCCACTGAAGCATGTGCAGACTTCAGCCCCTTAGCTTCAAAGTAGCTTTTGAAATCAACATTTCGGAGGCAATCTGCTTAATATATAGCTTTTTCCTAGATGCACCCAGCTTGTGTTTTCGTGGCTTCTCCATAGGTTACGCTAAAGCCAGCGTGCATGTGCCTGTACGGTCTGTACCCACTCACACCAGCTGCTGTGTGAACCTACCTTCAGCCTGTGAGACAGCTGGAAATTTCTCAGCAATGTGATTTTGCGTTAGGAGATACTGCATTGCCAAAGCAGTCTTTTTTTAAGGCAGTATATTGATTTTGACAGAAACCTTAGTGTAAATATCTCATTTGGGTAAAAGGTAGTCACCTCAAAATAAAAACGTGGCTGGCTGCAATGGTACTCATTTAGGTTGTGGGAAATAGCATTCCAGCGCAGGGAATGAGTTCATGTCCCCTTCAGCGTAAAAAGCTTGGACTGGTCATGGTTTCATCCTAAGGTAACTGATTTAATCCCCCACATTTTTTGAAATGGGCAAGCTGTTTCCTAGCTAGCTACTCCACTGATTGCAAATGTTTGTGTCAACTCAAAAAAAACACCTAAAAAACTTGACTACTGAGCGCAATCTCTCGAGAAAAAGTTTGTATTTTTGTCTTGCAGACAGAGATAACCTTTATCTTGGTCTTCTTAGAAAACAAGACTTATATGATAACAGTGCTTGTCCTGCAGGCCACCATAACTAATAACTTGTGAGTCCATGAGCAGACTTCAGCCCAGTTTGCCAGCCACTCTATGTTTTGCAGCAGCAAGTAGTTCTGCACGCACAAAAGCCAGGACTAGCCACAAAGTCTCTTGCCTGCCAAGATTTCATGGGGAGGAGTCGCCTGTGTATTAGCTGGGACGAGCCTGGGACACAACGCGGCTGCAAACCTGCGGGATGTTTGGCTTCATTAATTCTGCGGCTCGCGCAGCAGTTTGTGGGGTGGGAGGGGGACGCGGATTGGCGAGCAGGGATTAAATATTTTGTATTCGGAGAACCCTCGAAATGGCATGTAGAGCAAATCCTCCGCTCTGCAGAGCTTCCCGGGAAATGACTGTCCCAATCTTTATCGCGGCTTATCTCTGGGGCAGTGTCCTTTTAACGCGCGCCCGCCGCTGCCCCATCAGACCACCGAGCCGCTGCATTATCGCGGCCGTAAGCCCTCTCCTCCTCACTCTGCAAAAGCAGATAAATAAGAAGCAGGTGTGTTGTATCTGGCATGTTAACTGAGTGAGCGCTCCCCAAATCTGCTTCTTCAGCTCTCCCTTTTATCTTGTCTTTAACACGAAGCAGCCACCGCTGATAACAAGCAGATTAAAACCACTATCAGATTAACATTTTTATGTAATAAATGGTCAAGAACCTCACATTAAAAGAGTATCTTTCCTGGCATTAAGCATCCTTCACTCACCCAGGAAGCCTTTATCAGCTTGAACCTGCTCTGCTCGTTGCATAATAAATCTCCGAACCCTGATTTCATCGTAAGGAAATTCTTCATGAGGACAGCAGGGAGCTAAATGGATGACTGTGTTTGAAAGGAAAATCAAGCAAAAAGATTAAAGCGCTGGTCTTCTTTAGTTTAAAACTAACTCTCTCTGCTAAATCTTTTAGCTAGGGGATTGCTTAGTTTGGATGTGCCATAGTGTGACACAGTTTTTTGCTTTCTCCAGGACAGCTCAAATTTAGCTTAGCTCAGATTTACTCCAGATAGACTATTTTTCAATAAAACGTCTCTTGTTTTCTTCACAAGCAAAGCTCTGACCTACTTGCCCTTTCCAAAATGCTAATATTACTATTAGCACTTTCGTTTTGTATGCTCATGTTACTCATTTTATCTCTGACAGTTTCTGGAATCTTTTGTTTAATAACAAAGTACTTCTCAGGCCGAACACTGGACTTCTAAAAAAGTGGAAAATCTGAAAAAACTACTTTGATAAACATGGCTATGGTAAATGTTCCACAGAAAATCCTGTGGAAAATGAGCAAAGGTCATTCTGAACCTTGTCAAATGGAAACACACTTGCAATTTAGCTTGGGTAGCAGTAGTCTTACAAGTAAAATGTACTCAGAACATTAATCCATTTTTTTCAGGGTAAACCCTGAAAAAACATCATGGCAGTTGCCACTAACTTGCATTATTCTGGTAGTAAGGGGAGCAAGACTGGAGGTGAAAAGAAGCATAAGAAAAAGACTCCAGTTAATCTATAAGAACGAGGGCAAGAAGCAGTGTTCAAGGACTGATGTTTGCACCGCTACTGCTGCACTTCTCATAGACCAATAAAGCTTCTGAAGCTCTGACATCTTTAGATGAGCACAAAAGCCACTCAATGAAAAGTAAAAAAAAAAAAAATAATAATTAAAAAAAAAATCTTTCTGGTAAAATATCTTTCTGGTAGACTGAATAAATGCAAAATTGTCTTGCACGGAAACACTGCTTTTTTGCATAGTGTATCCATGTTAAAATATGATGAATTAATGAGGTTTTTCAACAACAACTGTCCCAGAAACAGTTTTATATTCATTCAGTGCTCTGTTGCTCTTCAAGATCTTCCTTGAAGATAATGTTCAGTCTACTTTAGCTGTACTTTAAAATAGGCTGGCTGGCACAGTCCCAAGTTGCTTGACTAGTGTTGCCTGATAGATTTCATTTTCAATCCTGAGATTATTTTTTTAAAAACATATAGTGCCTGAAGGAATCTGAATTGTGTTATCTCTTCAGGATGTTGGACAGCCTCTATCCTTTATTACAGAGCTGTACAATACTCAGACTCAATCATTAATAACTTTCCTATACAGTGTTCTTAAAACTATGTGTAAACTCTAGTATATTGTCATTTAATAAAACCTTTTTTTCAAACTCAGATGTTCACAGCCATCTTTGGGAGAAGAATGAATCTTCACGTGTGAAGATGCCTCTTTTTGGTTCAAAACTACTCCAGTAATCCCTGGAGGAAGCACTATTTTCAGTCACATCCTAGATGTAACCTGTGTCAGTGCCCTAACCTTTACAGTACAAAATAATCAGAATTTTTTTTGTTGTTTTAAAAAGGCCACCTTTGAGATACATACTCATATTAGCAAATTGTCCAAATGTACATCAATATAAAATGTATAGGAAACCAAACAAAAAGTTGCTTTGCTGTTTCTAACAAAATACAGGCTGCTTTCAGTTAGTGACAAGTAAATCCTACAGCAGTGCTCCTAGGGTTGGACTCTTCAGCCCATATTCACACTGGTTAAAATATGTCTGGAGCTAACACGTGCATCTCATATCAACTGAAATGTTGCCCTTGATTTCAGTGGAATAACATCATTTTGGAGGAGTAAGAAATTATCAAGTAATAATTGATAACACTTGCTAGAAACTCATTTTTAGTAAAGCAATGACATCAGACCCACTTGACAGTATTTTAACCCCTAGCATTTCGGAAGAAAAGGGTAAGGAGCCAAGCTTTTGTTTGCAGAGCACCTTTCATCTGTCCGGATCCTAAAGTATTGTGCAAACGTAACTGATTGCACGAACAATGAACGATTCACTGTAGCCAATAGCAAAGTTCAGCAACAGCTGAGGCTGCACAAAGCAGCCACATACAGAAAATCCAAACAAAAGGGCATGAGGCAATAATGATTCTACAGAGGAGGCTCTTTTATTTTTAGCGTGAAAGGATATTGGGGAAGGAATAGAAAGGTTAGGCATGGAGATTCCAGCAAATAGGTGCGTGAGAAGCTACATGACCAGGCAGAAAGCAATGATTGGGCAGGAACACCAAACAATAGAAGTGCTCTCAGCACCAGATGCCAATTTCCAATAAATTCAAGCATCGCATAGGGTTTTAGCCACATGACTCCTATTGACTTTAATAGGAGTCATGCAGCTAGAAAACCCTCATTGCTTGGAAAGTTGCTTATTAAAAAGTGAATAAGAAAAATTAATTCAAGACAGACGGGCTATTCTGCAAGATCTGGCTTGGAAATGCTATGAGTTATGCCAGCAGAGAATTTGGCCTGATAGTTGCAGTATTACCCCGGACACCTTTTTCCACTTGATATTGTACATATGCCTTCCCCAGCATTAGTTCCTGGATAAAGAGGAATGTGAGCTCAGTTGACGCTTTGGTCGACTGCCAAATAGAACTTAATAGAGTTAATAGACACTAATCCTGATTTAGAATTTTTCCGGGATTGCTCCATAAATTACTGTGGCCACTGTATGTTTAAATACTGGTTTTAAAGAGGAAAAGTGTACATGAAAGTGTAGTACAGACAGCTGAGTGCACCCAGGCTTATGCTGTCCCCCGTAAATTGCATTTCTGAAATCTGTTTAAGATGTCGTTATGCAAAGAGATGTTCTGTATTTTTTGAGCTGTTGTAACAGCAGCTGTCAGTGACCAACAAGTGTTGCCCCATAAAAAGATTCTCTGCAAACAAATTTGCAGCTTTTTTTAATCTCCATTTGCACTCCCACCTTCCTTACCAAGCCAGACAAGAGGAAAATGGTGAGGTTTGAGCACAGGGTCAGTAAAATGTTTTCAACTGGAAAATTAAGTGACAAGAAGCATAAACAACAATTAAAGGGAGAGCAAGACTTTAAAGATGCAATGAAGAATATATGGATTTCCATCAGGCCATTCTCAAAGTGCCTAGTATGTAAGATCCTCATGAGGAAAATGAGCTAAGTTCATTCTTGAACATATGATTGTCATATGTGAAACCATCATTTCCAAAGTTTGTTGTTGATAAGCTGAGAAGAGGAAAATACCCAGACTCAGATATCTTTTGTTTTATGAGCTGGACTCTTTTGGAGTAAGAAAAATTCCCAAGTTTAGCACATGAGCTCATTTTACCAGCAAGCAATTCTGCACAGATACAGTAGCCCAATGCAACCTCAGCTGTTTAACATGCAGATCTCTTACCTGAACTACTGCCTAATCATTTTCTTGAGGAAGGTATTATACATCAGGTGCAAAACTATGATTGCAAAAAGCAGCTGCTATACTGAGTATTCCCATACTAATAGGCCCATGTCATGGCAGCCAGAGCAGTCTTTTACAGTATGAACCTTCTGCAAAATGTTACTCTGTATAAACACAGATCCAGCACCATATAGGAATACTGAAGTCTAACATCTCTAGCTCAGCAGAGGTATCAAGTCTATCCCTTATTCAACTTGCACACATCCTGAAACAGAACAGGTTTCTGTATTTAAACAAAAAGTTTTTAAGTTTTGCTCTGCTTTAATGTATTCACCTCCTTACTTCCTTGGAAATAACAGGTAAAGGTCAAAGTATATTTTGCACCTTAGAAGCTCCAGCTCTTAAATCAACTTCCAATTACAAGAGGTTAGGAAAAGATTAGAGTGTTTCAGGAAGGGGTAACTTTCTCCATCAAGTTTCAGTTTCTTTAATGTTTTTATGAAGCTTCTAGGGCTACACTGGATAAAGACATGACTTGAGAGTGAAAACAGTAGGACAATTCCTATGATTCCTTTCCTTGGTCATACCATAATCCCAATTAAGTCAGCAAAGGGGCAAAAGAATAAAAGGACATATACAAGAGAGCATGTAATACTGTCCCATATTTATAGACAAAGCTGATATTAAAAATCTGAGACAGGGACCTTCAAAAGAAAGCCATGTGAAGTACATAGAAATGAGCCTTACTGATATTATCATATCCAAGAAATGGATGATGCATGCATCTACCAGGATGTACTGACATTTACCAGCATAAGCAGTATAGGATGAAGGAAGTCTGTGAGATAACAATGAGTCCTGAAAAAAATGTCTTCACTCACCCATGGCACATCCATAGCTCTCTATTCCCATGGTTTTTTGGTTAGCACATTCCCTACTGTTAATGTTGATCGGGAAAACTCTCTTCCCCACTTTGCCCAGGGTTTTAGGTGGCTAACTAGCTTCTCAACATGGAAATGCTAAGCATGACAACTACCTCCTTTCAAATACCATCGCAAATCTTGCTAGTGTGCGAACAGCCTTTCTCATCTGGACTTCTGGCCAGCTTGAGGACAGAAATAATGACCAGTGGCAACTCTGTCCAGACATCAGCTATTCTCACCACTCACTCTCATGAAGATAGGAATTTGGAGGCCACTACAGAAGAAGGTTTTAAGCTGCTTTTTTCTGGTTTCTAACCTTGCAAGTCAAGGCAGGAGCCCCACTACATTAACATTGCTTGCTCCTTTGTAGTGACACAGCAGAGGTAATCAAGAGAGAGAGGGAGGAGGCAAGAGGGAGAAGGTGAGGTCAGAGGATTTTCTCAAACTTTGCCATACTGGTTTCTCTTGGGATGGTTGCAATAGTTCAGCCCCATACAATGCACCTTGTCACTTATGGTACAAATACAAAAATTTGCTACATTTTGTCATTAAATACAGGCTGAAGAAAGTCCCTCAGTTAGGTGAGTGAATGTGGTGTGTATAAGTGCTTGTTTTTCAATTTGCAGTTGTGATGAGAAGCTTGAAATGTTTTGATTCCTCATTTAAGATGGTCTTCCCAAGAGATTTCAAGGTCCTCAGCATAAAGATAACTGTGTGCTTTAAAAAAAATAGTGAGAGAAGCAAATATCCTAATATGCCATCACTTGGCAGTTGAATGCAGCAGAATACTTTGCTGCCCTCAGACATCTTTCTTTGTGTCAGTAAAAATATAACCCTTAAAAAGCAAAAAAAAAGGAAGAAGGAAATCAAACCATGTAAACAAAATGCTGATACCCCAGGGACAATAGACAAAGTATGTCTGAAGTCCAGAAATATGTTAATTGCAAATCAAAAAAGAAAGCACAATCCAGTGAAGCAGTGATCCTCTGCAGGTTTCAGCTGACACCTGCATTTAGCTTCCTTGTTTTTTTTCCACCTTAATGAACATATGGAGACTGCTCTATAAAGGGAGCAACATGTCATACTCTCTGTACGTAGTTTTGCACAGTTGCTGAAATGAAACAGAAGAAGCGGCTGTATAAACACCTTTCATTAATCATGCAAATACTGCTATGACACTTAAGTTAGCAGTTTGATTATTAAAAGCCCATGTTCCTGGATTTCATGTTCATGCAAATGTTATGCTATTCCAACAAAACAGGAAAATAATGTGTCAAAAGGAAATTAATCAGTCACCAGTGGCTGGCTTGTTTTTCCATTTCCTTTTTCCTTTTTTCTGCATTATTTCAAGGAGAAATACCTTTAAAAACTAAAGGCAGAATCTCTACATATGTGCTAAAATCAAACAATGGAATAGAAATAAGGGTGTCCAGGCCTCCTATACACAACAGTATGGAGAATCTGAGGCATTCTGTGAGGCTGAGATGCCCCAGAGCTCTGGACCTTGAAGCTCATCTTGGTATTTCCAGGACTCCAGAAAAGCTGAAAGCTACCACTTGGTGTCATAATAAATAAAAGAATAGGGAAAATTCAGGGCTTTCCAGCTCAGGATGTGACAAGTTTGTGAGTTCTGTCTTGTCCAGGTCAGATAAACTCTCTGAACCTCTTTCATTCTTGACTACCTTCCTTCTTCATATCCCTTATCCCATTCAGTCCTTACGCTGTTTGGGGGGGCATTTCTCAGTTGCCAGACTTCTGGCATTTCCCGGGAAGTGCAGAACCTTTTAAAACCTTGAGGTGCTCTAGATTCCCTGTTCCCAAAGCAGCCCACATGCCCAAACCGTGCTGAAGCTGAAGATGCCGAGAGCCATAATGTCTTTTCTTTGAATGCAGTTGATGCGCTGAGGCTTCCCAGAGCCACAGCAGATCTGGGCTTCTATCAGATAATCTGGCAGAAGGCCAAGCTCATTTCTGATAGAAACCTGCATTAGTAAAATTTCAAGGAAAAAAAAAAAAGAAAAAGAAAAAAAAAAAAGCAGATATTTTCTCAGAGCACCATATTTAAGAAGAATTGGCATTTTTCCACAGAACCCTGCTTTGCCAGAAAATTCACAGCTGCAACAAACTATTTGAAAAAACGGATGAGACCAAAATGTCAGAACACAATTAACAGTCTAGCAGTCAAAAGAGAAATCTCTATTTAATGGTATAGCAAAAAAAATAGTCACAGAAACTTGCAGATTCTTTTTTTATATAAAATTATTAGTTTATATTAAATTATCTCTATTGAAAATGAGATATTTAATAGACAGATTGCAGAATATGCCTGAAAAATAATTTTAAAATTTCTTATTACAGTTGTGTCTGTTTGTGTTCCTGAGGAAAATTCCAGACTGGATAAACTCAGAGTGCTTAATATTACTGCAGTCATCTCTAAATTGTTCTTGGTTTTTCTGCACCTATGGTTTTTGCTCATTTTTCATGTATTTAAAACAAAAATATCGCAGTCTGCTGTTAAGAGAGTTGATGGCAATAGTTCAAAACTGGAGTACTGCTTCTTGAGGTTTCTTTAAAGAAAATGGAGTCTGCAGTGTGGCAATAACAGGAAAAGGAAATATCCCATTCTACCAAAGCTGTGTAGTTAGCAAGGAATTGTACCTTTTCTTGCTGAACAATTGTCAAAAGACAAAAGTCCTGTTCTAGATTAGCACCTTGAAGCAGTTTTAATGTACATGTCGCTGTAACAGCTAATCGTGTGCAGCAGTATGGAGTTTGTCTTAGAAGCCAAGATGTGTTGTGTCCATAAGTCTGACTGCTGGTGGGTGAATCTATACCTGCTGCAAGTTAGCAGCTGAGGAATATTTCCTGTAGTCTACTAGAAAAGCTGAGCATCTTACTACACGACAAAGAATCTGCTCACTTATGCTTGGGCAAGATCTCTGATATCATTTGTTTATGCAAAAGACTAATGCACATAGTATTTCACAGACAATATATGTGCTCTCCCTTGTTCCTAAAGCTCAGGTTTGGTTTTGTTTTTTTTTAAATATATATGTATTTGATATCATACCCAAATGAGCCCACCATTAGAGAATGCAACTTCACAATATTATCTGGATTACTAGACACACTGGGGACTGAGGAAGTAAGTGAAGAACTTACACAGCACAATGGTATACCAGTCCTTCTGGGGCATCCTGGAGATGACAACCTGGCAAGCCTCATAAATGATAGTATTTAAGTATCATTGCTCCAATATATTGAGTCCGAGACAAAGATTTTGAAGGCAAGGTACAGCAAGTATGTGTCACTCGTCTTCCTCAGTGCCAATGTGATCCACAGAAGATAAAGAGTTTGTCCTTGTCCCCAGTTACAGCTTTTGCTTTTCAGTTCAAGCTGTAATTGTATTTTTATGTTTAGCTCTGCTGGTTTAAGCATTTTTTGGCAACTAAGTTAGCACACGAGGGCCTTTTTGCTACCTGTGTTTTGTGAACCCAACAGCAGTCAAGCAACTTTGACTTTCAGAAATGGTTTTCATTCTAACTCCTGGTCAAATAATGTGTAGACTGAAGTGCTTAGCACATCAAGAAATCAAACCTTAGGTGTTTCAATAACGGATTTTTTGAGGCTGTTCACCTAAATGTACAGAAGATCACACACAGAATCTTAGGGAGAGCCAGGCACATCACATTCAAAGCTAAGACTGACAACACAAGACTATCCTTCCTTACCTTAGGGCCTGAAAGGTATTTTGGCCATACTCTATGTAATTAAGTCTGAAAGTTCAGACTTCTAAGACAAGGTAAGGTGATTTACTTCCTATGACTTGTACCAATAGTCTATATTCCCATTAACAAGACCAGCACATATACATTTGAGATAATATATACCTAAACTCAGTGCTTTAAAGCACTGCCTCCTATCCACCTATATGATTTGTCTTCAATTCACAGGGAAAAGATAAATACTATGAGACAGTTGGAAGTCATTTTATAAATTCAAACAGAGCCAGTACTGATTTATGCCACCTAGACTGCTTGCAGTAAAATAGGAAAAAATGGCTGTGACATTCAGAAGACGCTGCTTGGCTCTCTATCTTTCCTTGTTAATACAATTAACTCCCACACAATCCCTGGTAACACTCCCATTAACCCTATCCAAACAAGATGAATAATATAAGCTTATCCTGCCCATCCTCTGTCTCTAGCAAAACCCTGAGATATACCAGCACCCATTTAAAATCAACCCTAAAGCCATCCATTCCTAATGATTCGAAGCTGACAGATTTATTCATATACTTCACCATACACACTTAGCCCCGGAGGGCCTTGGAACATTTTCTTCCTAGATCCTCAGGGAATTTATGCAAATGCTAAGTTCTCTGCTTAAGAGAGTTTCAGGAGTGGAATAACAAGGATGGTGTAGCTCAGGACTGAGGAACCATGATGCAGGGGAAGATTGCATTACACCTGCCAATATTAAAACTGAGTCTTGTCAGTATAATGAGCACCCACTTTTATGACAGTAAATTTGCATTGGAGAGCTTTTGGGGTTAGGTTATGTCAGTCCTTTTCAGACTCACTGCTGAAGGAAGGATAGCATGCCCTCTTGTTGACACTGGAGCTGGGCACTCTGAAAAATAGTTTATTCACTATAACATTCCACCTTGATTTTTTTCTAAAAGCCTAAATATGTCATACTGATGTTTTGCAGGTGTTCTATTCCAAACTTACTTGATTAAAATCAGGATTTTGTGAAGGATTAAAGGGAACCAAGCTGCATTTACTGATGTGGGTAGTAAATTTGTACTCCAGTTCAGTACAGAATTCCCTGATTCTTTCTTCTTCCTAAGAGAACCTTCCTCACTTTTGAATTGGATGTTCCTCTAAAGGCAGTGCTTTGAGAAGCTATTCCCAAGAAAAATTGTGGTTGGAAATTGTAACTCAAGAATGTGCAGGGCATCCATAATGATGGAGAGCCAAGAAGAAGGATGAAAAACTTCTAATGCACTTGGCGGTTTAATTTTGGAAAGAACTTTTCTAAAATAACCCCTGGATGTCAAGCAAGACAGAATAAGGCCAACCAATTGGCAGTATCAGTTGCAATCTAGAGAAAAACGTGGTAAAATCTTGCAATTAGAAAAAGATCTGCAAAATGCAATAGTCAGGAAGTAGTGAGGAAGAAAGGAAAGACTGTGCATAGAAAAATGGAGGGTATAGAAGTCATGGCAGAGAAGATAATGTAGAAGACTCCTGAAAGATTTACTGGAAGGTCTTGTGAATGTTTGAAGCCAGCCCTCACATTATTTTTACAGTTGGAACAAATACATCAGTTATCACAGATAAAGCAGAATCGAGACAGTCAGAAAGTTTTCTGATATCTGTCAAGGAGGACATAAGGTGTAAGTATTTCAAGACATACTACATACAGCTTTAAAGAAAAGGCAGGAATTAAAGCCTCAGCTAAACCAGGAAATGTTAAATACAAATGGGCTTTCCCTTTTATATTTATCTTTTAGATCATGAACGACAGAATGTCATAAAACCAAGCAAAGGTTGTATTTAAATGTCTGAATGTCTGAACTTACTAGGAAACACAGGCATCCACAGCAGGATTCATCTCACCCAAATTTATAGAACCACAGTGTAGAGATCTCCATTCCAGCTCGTCACACTAGGTTCCCCTTTATAGTCAATAAAGGAAATCAGGCATTTTTAGGGTATGATCCGTTTCAGGTATCTACTGCGGGATGATATTGTTTCCATGAAACACCTATTTCTTTCTTTGACTAAACCGAGATTCTAGACTGCTGGTTCACACTAGATGCCTGTGTAGTAGATTTCTACATTTGTTTGAATGAATCTCATGCATTTTGCCCTAGAAAGCTGTGCTGTTCAAACCAAATGGAGTTTCTGCTTTCGAGGTTTTTGAGTCTAGCGGTTAGTAGCCTCTGTCTCTATTATGTCTTCATGGCTGTTTATGTAGGCCCAGTGGTTTCATACCTCATTTCTGTCATGAGGAAGGAGAGAGATAATTGCTATAAAAACGCTGATCTTTTTAAACTACTTCCGTGGATCTTTGCCAAAGAGCAATCCATTTGAATTCATTCGAGAGCTAGACTGAATTCCTACTCTTCCAGGAGAGCCAAGGGGGTGCAACACTACAAGTTGCTTGAGGATTCAAGGAAATGGAGCTTCTTCAGATGGATTATGCTGAGCAGAGCAAGGTCTGACTGCAGCAGTAGGACCAGTGATCTGGTTGCATGATGTCACTTCACTGCTCACGCTGAGTCCTCTGCTTGAAAGGAGTAAAGGTTGGACAAGGGGGAAAACGTGACACTGCTCTTCATGCAGATGATGTGTAGCTTTTTGAACCAAACTCACTTTACTCCTTGGAAAGAAGTAACATGGAAAAGGTAGATTGGGCTTAATTGCCTAAAATTCGCTATGGTAAAGCAGAGGTGTTGGCATCTGCTTTCCCAAGACTGTTGAATTCTTCCTATTTAAACGTATTTGTGTTAACCTTGCAGAAAACCAAGATGAACTTTTAAAAGTTAATTATGTATCACTCTGGACTAAAATAACAAAAGCCTTTTAGAATGGGAGGAAAAGGGAATCTCTTGGAAAAGCAAAATAGCTATCACTAAAATGAATCCATCCCCAAGATATACCATCTACATATATAAATATGAGAGTGTTTTATGGATTTGGCTAATTGTTTTAATGAACATAAGTGTTATAAGAGTTTTCTAAAAGGGGATGTCTCGAAGCTGCCAACATATTGATATGCTGTCGGCTCATTCAAGTGTGTTATTAACTGGCAAGAGTGCAGCCTTACTCAATGGTATTGATTCATGTAGAACTAAAATGGTGGAAGAAATGGATTTCTCAGGTGGATCACTTTCCTCAAGGTACCTTGAAATCCCCAGATGAATATGAAGAGATTCATCCTCTTGTGTCTTTCATCAACAACTTTGAAAAATAAGAAATTTTTGTCTTTTGCCTATGAAATATGTAGCTCTCTTTCTGTCACTATAAGTACAAGTTGCCAACTAGCACAGCTCTTTTCAGAGGAGTATCTGAAATCTTGATTACAAATTTGAGGTTACCATGATGTCATAAAACTCACTCTTCCCACATATTCATAAATTAGGAATTTTATAATAAATGATAATCAGAAAATTTCTTATTCATCCGTTTATTCCTTCTAAGTAGCTGACATACAGAACTCAAGAGAAGGTAAATTTCTAAAATACACAGAATTTAAAAGAAAAGGGAAGTATAAGCCAAGAAGAAAAGAAGATGATCCAGAGTATATATTTTATATGGATTTTTTTTTTTAATAAAATGCTCCACAAATTACTCTTTACTTCAGCTGACATTCATTGCTATCTTAGTAGTAATGTGTTATGCTAGAGAGGTTGTAAAAATTGGGCTCCCCAATAAACTTTTAGATTCATCTACTCCTTGAACAGTTTGCCCATTAAATAGTCTTTATAGGGGGGTTCATTTTGTGCAGACTCAGTGAGGTTCATTTTTATTGTTGTGAATCAAAATTCAATGAAATGTACCACGTCTTCCCCTTATTAAGAAGGGAGATCAAAGGTAGCAGTGTAAAGTGGCCCATCCTCAAATCCCCTCTGCAGTAGAGGCTCAATTTATCACTTCCATGAATATCTCGCATCTCTGGCAGATGAGGAAATGAGTACTACCATAGCAAGTCACCTAATCAGACATGTGTGCTTAATATCTTTATGCCCCTGCATTTCTTTACCATCCTTCCCTCAGACTGGCTAGGGGGCTAAGATAATAAGCAAAAATCAGGTCCCACCTCCAAAATGAAACTCGCCACGCTTGGTCTTCAGTTCCAGTTCCCCTGGAACCAAAAATGTATGAAAAAATTCAAAATATGCAAAATGTTTTTATTAAATGGGCTTTTTAGACAGGTTCACTTGTTTGATTTTGTTTCCAGACCCCTCTAATTGAATAGAAAATTTTGAAATTAAAAAGAAAAATAAAAATCAAAAACAGGGACTTGTCCCCAGATACTTTCCTGTTTGTCCAAAATCTCTCTCCACTGCTGCCTCTATTCAAAATAAACACCTTTCCTTGAAGCACAAAAACCATGTATTATTAAATAGAATGTATCTGTGATTTTGAGCTCTAATTCATGTTAAAATTGGAGCTAATGTTTAACTTTGAGTTCAACAAGTTTTATTGCATGGAAGCTAATCGCATACAAAATGCTTTTCTTCACCATCACTCTGATTCTACAAAGATTTACATTTTTGCTTCACCTTAACCACAAGAATTGTCCTACTGAATCAATGGAATTGGACTTATGCTTAAATTTACATGAATATATGTGAATTTTGGGTCTTAAAAAGTAGAAGGATTATAGCAATAATCACAGGCATTTATTACCATGTCTTTATGACAAGAAGTTGAAATGGACATGAAATTTTGGTAGATTTTTTTTCTTTTAAATGCTATTGTCTTTTTCTTGTCCTTAGAACTTAGCTCAGCTTTTTTCCTGTTGCACTCACTCAGGGCAGCTATCGTATCATAGCCAGGAAACATAATTGAATGAAGAATTGATTTTTATTGCCTGTAATAAAAAGCAGTTCTTATTACTTTTACAAATTACTCATAATTACAATTGTCTAGAGAATGCCTTATCACCCTGAGTGGAGCCGAAATAGGCTGGATGCACAATAGTACTTCTATGTCTGTGATTTAAAACTTGTGTTCTCATTAATGGCAATGTAAATTAGCACTATGGCAAATTTAGTTCGTATCATTTTACTGGACAGATTTTAATACTGCTGGAGAAGAATCTTAAGCAGACATGCAATTTATTTCTGAGTGGCATCATTCCTGCTGGAGCATGTGCACTGAGTCTAAGAGGTTTCTTTAATTATTAAAGAAGTAGAGTTGTGCAAGTTACACTTCATGAAACGTTTTGGTTATGTCTTTTAGAGCCCAAGTGCTAGAAATTCTGGAGCTTTGTAAGCAGGTATCAGATTTGTTACATTGCAGACATGAAATCTAGTTTCAGCATTAAGGTTGCACTGATTAGGTTCAGCAAATATATATTGAATGGCCTTTCCTAAAGACTTGTCTTTAAATTTCACAGAAAGGCAGCAGTAAGTTTGCACCTGCCACAACTGAATTCTTTTTTTTTCTTGTTTATCATGTAGTAAAGCTAATAGAGAATATATCTGGTATTTTTCTGCCTTTTTTTTTTTTAAGTAGAACAAGTAACTCTGGGTCACTTTCATATATTTGATCTGTTACAAGACAGAGAAGGAAAAGCTAGAATTAATCACAACCTCTCTCACCTCCCTAAGGAAAAATGAGGTGTTAAAAATGCCCTGGGCACTCAGTCTTCATTAACTTCTATCGCAGAGTTTTGTGCCTTGTTTAAATGTGTCATTCTGATAAATCAAGGTATTGATATCAGTTGATTACAAAGAAAATGTCTTTCAAGAAGAATGAGAACCAGTTTGGGGATAAGATGTTGATATTTCTTCTTATGACTTGTTTTATGAAACACCTGGCCTTCCATTTTTAAAAAGTGTGAACATAAATGAGGGTTAATTTTCTGATAAGTGTTTTAATACTAAATTAGATTTTCTAATTTTGTTCATGTTATACTTATATTTTATGTGTTTTAACTCACTCATTTAAAACTTACTACCTTTAAGGCAAATATTTATGTTAGACAGTACTGTGCAAACTTGGATTCATGATTATTTTTTACCAATCAACAAGTCCTATTAATTCACTAAAACCTGCCTAAGGATATAATCAGCAATTTAAAGAACAGTTCATACATTAAGCTTGCATACCAGATATCTAGACATATCCTAACCACACCATGCAACACAAACAGGCAGTTTATATAGGCATGTGCTGGGCTTCTGCAGTTATTCAATACCACAATTAAGTTATCAAACTCTTTAGTGATGTATATGGTATTTCTAATGCTCTGTGCCTCAGGCATTCTTATGAATAAGAACCTTTCATTTCCTCTGTTTGCCAGTATAAGCCCCAGTTTAAAGCATCAAAAATATTTAAAAAAAAAAAAAAAAAAAAAAAAAACCCACACCAAAACAAAACACAACAAACCCAAATCAAACCTTCCTAAGGCTTCGCTCAGGACATCCTACTCGAAATTTCAGTGAAGAAATGCATACTTAGACCTACATAATAAAATCTTGAAATGTCATTCTACACTCAACAGGAGAATTTTAATAATTGCTAATATTAAAGGAAACAAAGTGAACTATGACCTTGGAAAAGAGCTCTTCTAGTCCACTTAGCTTTGGGAACCTCAGAGCAGAGAAACTGCTCCTTTCCTGGACTCAGCAGACTGCTGTGGACTGTGCAAGTTCTTCTAAGTTTTCCCATGGCAGCCTCTTGCTCTGCATCCCTGATGCATGGACCATCAGAGGAGACACCCCTTTCCTGTTCCCCATGAACACATGCCACCAGGCTCGCAAGTAATATCAATCATGTATATGCCATCATACGCATTTAGGTTTCTGTTTGCACTGAAGTGCAGACTCCCCAGTTGCTTTTGCTTTCCAGCTTGACCCTACAGTGGCTCAGGTAGGCAAGTTGGGAGGAAAAGTTCTTCATGGTGAGGTCATTACGCTCACGTTCTCTTTTTACATGTCCTGTTAGATGTAACAGCATTGTCATGACTTCTCTTGCCCTGTCAGTCCCCCCATCCCAAGACTATTCACTTTAGCAGACCTCTACGAAAGCACTGTAATTGTGAAGGAACTCTCCACCCGTTGTTATTGCTACAGCAGGTCACAGGGAAGGACCGAGGCTGGCCCTTAGATGGAACCATGGCGTGGGTTTCTGTCTGAGAAGACCTATGGAAAAACGCTTTGGAAAACTAAACACTACTTTGAGAAGCCAGGCTGAGGTTTATATCAATGGAGCAGTGTTCAGTTTAAAAAGAAAAGGTAAAAAAAGATTTTCCCTTAGAGAAAGGACTGAGCCAACTAGGTCCGTGAGATGCACTTTTCCTTTTTAAGATTATTTTCACAGGATACTTGGATGGCAGATCACCAGGGAATGCTTAAGTGTTCACGGGCTCTTGTCAGCAGGGCAGAGCTGAGTGTCCAACAGAAGTCCCAGGGCCACCTCGGCAAGGGGTCCTCAACACACCTCAGGCTCAGCCCACTTCCAAACTCAGACCCGGTGTCATCGTCCAAGACATGACCTTCCCAGATCTCTCCAGGCACAGCCAGACCCCTTCCACAGCCCAAGAGCTGGCCTCTGGTGAGTACATTTCTGGTGGAGGGGACACGGAGTGGGGGCACGTGAGTGGGGGGCACATGAATCCTGCCAAGGGACCAGATGATGGATGTGGCGCTCTGGGCATGACAACTGCAATAACAGCATGTTAAAGTTTCCTTTTATCTTAAAACTGCCCACCATCACTTCAGGAACTGATGTCCTCCTCAACTTGCTCTGGGCTTCTAACTACATGAAACCAGAAACTTCCTTTAGTTAGACAGCAGAGGCATGGAAACATAGCCAGATGGAAGTTCTCCATGTAAGCAGTTGTGTCATGACCAGAAAAGTTATTGCCCAACTTTGCCAGCCCCACACACCTCAGTGCTTGCAAATGGAAAAAGTCTGGTCATTTCTGATCTGAGCAGAAGACCCCAGCATGCAGTGTCCTCCTGTCTCTCCCTCTCCCAACACCAAATCTATGTCTGAACTGGGCCACCTGGTTCCGTCTGCAAGAGCTCCTTAGAGGTGGAAACCTAGCTCCCAAAAGACTGTGAAGTCAATTAACCGTAGAGTTAATCATTACCTAGTGATACATAGCAGCAGTAGCCCTTTCTCACCTCTTTATCTAGACTCCACTCATGTACCTCACCCAGCACATCAAATTCCATCTTCTGCTGGTATTCCCAGGCCTGATAGTGAATGATAGCAGGAAACCCATCCCATTTCAGATCACAATCCTGCATTTTTCCTGTCCCTGTACATATCATCTCCATGGCAGGATCCAGATTAGTTCTGAAGTCTGGGGCTACTTCTGCATAACCCCCGCACTGGGCAATGGTTTTACTAAGCAACTGATCAGTGAGATGGTAACAACACAGCATTGCCGGGTGGAGGGGAGCACAGTTTCACCCATCTCTCTCAGATTCTTCCTGAAATAGTGTATTCATACACAAAAACAGATCAGCTCCATTGCTCCCTGCTCCATCCCCAATAGCATAACCTATAGATTACCAAAATGCAAAAGGATCTTGGCCATTTCTACTAGACTCTCAGACATTTGCTTGTAGTTTTCTGATGTCCTGTTCTTTGTATGATCTCCAAGGTAACACAGTCAGGTTTGGGCTCCAGATGCAAAGTTATAAAATCTGACCTGTGGGTAGATGTCTCAGTAGTCCCTGTCTGGATGTTGATGTGGTGTATTATCTTCTGTCTTCCTTATCATGCAAAGGAATTACATGATTGTTTTTTTGCTTTTTCTCACAGATATATATAAAGGAGGGACATTGATCCAGGACGTTTTCACCATGCAAGTTCCAAGCAACTTCAGCCCGTTCAAGTGGACCAAGAGCAGATGATATGGCAGAGAAACTGCAAGACAACTAGAGGACTGAAGTGAGAGCCTGCATCCAGAAGGATATGAGGATCAACCTAAAGTCAACTGACAACGGCCTCGGTCCACTAGAAGTTCTTGGCCTATGGATGTAGGACCAAAAAAAAGCCAGAAAAGCAACTTTTAAGTGCTGGACAGTGCCAGAGCTACTACCAGCACTCATTGTGGTAGGGGACAAAACCCCATGACCCTGCAGGAATTTTGTCCGCTGAAACTTTTTTCAAGATTTTGGGCTATACCTTCCATCACTAGAAAAGATGGAGTAGTCTGGCTCCTCTTCCAATGACTGTGATGGATTGGGACTGCATGTATGTTCTCTGAAACAGGTCATGTGACTGTTATTTTTCCCTCAATGATGTAATATCACTGCAAGCATAATCATTCCTTGTTCTTAATTTTTTTTTTATATTAGGCCAATTGACCAACATTTACTGTTTATGAAAAAATAAATGTGTTTCAGCTGTTGAAGTTGTCTGCAGTGCCTTAACTATGTTTTTCTGGGCCCTACTGAATTTTCATTCCTTTTGGACCTCTTTGCTAACTAGAAAACAGATTAGAAGCTGACCTACTTCAGTGTACAAGAGGAATTACAGTTGTTAACAATCTATTCAAGACATATACACATATATCTTTACATATTTTTACATCCTATGTATTTTTCTGCATTTATGTTTTGAGGAAAGCATTTAATCACTGCAAAACTTGAGTAATAAAAGAAGAAATGGTTTGGGGAATTTCAGGTTTTTGTCCTCTGTAAGTGGTACTCAGTCTTCCACAGATGAGCTTTCATCTTCTTTCTCTTTGCTTCTGCTCCAGTCCTTCATTTTTTTCCCTTAACATGACTGACTTCCCCTTGGGTGTTTTCCTGGCTCCTATTACTTCCTTCTCAGAGGACTGCTCCCTCCACAGCATCACCTCTGACTGTGCTGGCTAATTGATCCATGCTCTGGTTCACTCATAGTTAACCTGCAATGTGGCAAATTTAGCTGGTTGAGACCTGAAGTCTACAGTTTTTCAGGTTTTATGTAATGTAGGGTAGGCAGCACTATACTACCCCACAGTTTTTTACTTCCACCAGTGATGGCAGTGTCCTGCACACACTGCAACTCCATGGAATTCAAGGGAAGGAGAAATCTCCGTCTTGTTTCTTAATTTCTTTCTTTAAAAATGGATATCATAGTATAGGCTGATACATTATTGCTTGCTGACATGAAAAGACAGTCTTGTAAAAATTGTCATCTCCTTTCCCTCTTTACAAAATTTCTTCTCCTCCCCACCCTAGCCAGCAAGGTAAGAGTGATACTGTGCTTCCTTTTAAATGTAAATTATTTATTCTTGGACAATAGCCAAGTAAGGTGTTGCAAGTAGGCATCATTTTTAAAAATAGTCTGACCCAGATGACAGCAGAAATCAAAATTCAATCATAAGAATTATTCTGTCAAATCATTCATATTGTTTATTTCCTTCATCCTCACTGACCTCTTGAAGAAAAAGTCCTTCATAAAAAGGCTTACCTAATACCTATCCAATTATTTCTTAAATAGTGTTCTAAAATGTATTTCATGATCAGTTGTGGTTAGCGTTTTAATTAAACTTTTGCAGTGTATCTGCATGAAAATATAGCCAGTGAGACACACATACTTGTTCTATGGGAGTTGATTGACAGAAGGGAACAGATTGACTTGGCATGTTAGTAAGATTCATTAATCTTCTTCAAGTACATACTGGGAAAACATGGAGTTCTGTCAACAAGCTGTTACCAAAACAGAGTTTCTCTTTGAATAGTTGGAAAACTAACAGTACAAGTGGAAGTGGTAAGCAAAGAAAGAGTGAGATGCTCTTGCATGATGAAGCATTGTAGTCTCAGGGGTTTGTCATGGTGTGTAATGTACTTTAATATTTAGAACAGGGTGATGCTTGTTAGAAAATAATCCATTATCACTTAGCTCTGAAGTTTTGTGCTCTGAGTGCAAACCTGGAACCTAGCCATTGAAATCATGCTATGAGTCTTGAGCTATAGATTATTTTATTCATTTTATACTGGACAACCACGAGCTTTCTTAAACAGTATATATAATGTGCTTTCATACCTATCTAATGTGACAAAAGTATGGAAACATAGATACCTTAGATGAAATACAACGGAAGGGTTTAAAGGAAGCTGAAAGGACATCTTGCTGGAGAATCAAATGAATTAGAAGTGCAAGAACTTACAATTTCACTTAGTACTTCTGATCAGCATCTCAGTAGACAGACTTTTAACATCTTTCATATGTGACTTGTATTAGACAATTTTTCATGTTTCTTATACTGAACACTTTGCAGGAAAGGCTGAATTTTTTTTTTTTCTGGATTCTTAAATTAGTTAATAGCTAATATTTTAATCACAGGCTACATCTGACAATTCTCTACAATCTACTCTTATAGTTTTTATTGCATTTACTAGCAATGAATATATCATCTGAAGAAATGTCCTTTTAACACAGAATGTGGAAAGTCATTCCAGCTGAGGTATATTGAGGGGAGAGGTATAATGACGTATTTTGGGGGAGATATGAACATATGCACAATTATATTTATGACATGCCCCTGAAATCTATCTAAACCAATGTATAGAACCTTACTTTGCAAGGAACTATGAATGTCCTTTTCACTCCCAGTAAACTCAACAGGATGTTTAGTACGTGACAGAATTCCCTCAAGACAGAAAAAATGTTCAAAAGCCCAGACAGGAGTGGCCATAAGGAGGAAATGAGGCTAAAGTTATTTCCAAAAATCTCCTTCCCACATTATAAATTAAATTTATGTACATCACAGGCCCAAGAGCTAAGATGATCTGAAAAGGTGATTACAAGGAGTCTGTACACCTGATTACTTTTTCTCAAATTTTTTTCATTACATTTCCCTGAAAGTATGAGGGGGACTGAACTTACAGAATTCCTTGCTATCTCAAACATACGGCTTCGTTCTCTGACATTTTTCCATTTGTAAAATGAAGAACATTTTTTACTGATGCTGTAAATAGTACAGGCAAATTAGATGCTATCAAAAACCCCATGAAACATTCAAAGCAGCATCAGCATCTGCTTTGCATACAATACATTGTAAAAAGAAGTTTCCTCTGCTTTCTTACAGGAAAGATTTTTATGTACATTCATTGTATTTGCAGAGCTTTCTTTTCCAATGCAGTGTCAATTGAATGGTTATACACTATAAATCTTAGCAGGCATACAAACACACACAGAAATAATACAGACTGCGATACACTTAAGCATGGGATATGTATATTGGAGCAAAATTGGACATCGTTAATAGAGGTTTCCTGGTAACAGAACCACTGTAATATGAATTTTTATTCACATTTGGTTTAGCAGGCATGCTTGGGGTGTCATGCTCAGTTCTGAAATGTAAAGCTGACAGCAAGCACAATAACACAGCATGTTTCCAAGGGAGAACTCTGTTGTGTCTTCCTTGGTCCTCTTTTAACATAGCTGTCTGCAGTTCTTTACGTTTTCAAATTTAGGCTCATGAATACATGTCCCCCCAAGAGGGTTAAGTGTCATTGGTATGAATTTTAGAAATCAGGAGAAAAACAAAGACATTTTCAGTGATGTTCATCAACATTGGCTGCCTCCTTTTGGGATGTTCAATGGGTTATTAGATCCTGCACTTTCAAAGACCATCAAAGGTCTTCAGCCATCTGGAATCAGCAGGCCTGTGTAGGTACTCATTACTTTTGAAAATTAAGTCCATGGTTTCAGCTGAGCGTCCAAACAGCAAAACTCATATGTATTTGCAAAGCGTTCTTCAGGCTTCTTGCCAGTGAGAAATGGATAATACCAACGGAGCTCCTAAGTAAATTTGATTAGAACTTTCTGGACAATGTTTGGCAAAATTCAAAGTCCTAAATCTTTGCAGCGATGTACCCATTAAGTTTTCCTTAAGTGGGTTTTACAGATTTGCAATACTTAGGGGGAGAAAAGAGAAAGCAAGCAACAAGGACTAAAGGCTTTCCATTTACAGACAATGGAAGAGCAAAGTACAGTTCACAGCTGCTCAAAGTGTCTTTAGGTTTATGGCACCTTAGTAGACAGATAGCAACTGGTCCCTGTTTTTTATAACAGATTGGGAAGAGGAAAAGTCAGGTTTCAATCCCCATTCTGCCTAATTTGGAAGGGGTTTCTTCTGCATCTCACACCAATGGCTAATCCTCTGTGCTACACAACATGAAAATCAGAGAAGTTGTTAAGAAACTGGCCTTTGCCATCCAGGCAGCTTAACCAAAGTTAGACAGCGAAACTGTATTTTATATATCTTCTCTGTCTCATGCTAACATCCAGCCATAAGTCCACTATTGAGCTGTCTGGGTTTTGCCCTGCCACCTCTCACTCATTTTTATGCTGCATGTTGGATCCTTCCCTTCCTGCCTTCCCCTTTCTCCTACGTGCTCCTTTAACTCAGATTTCTTCCTTTGATTTGTCAATTGTAGTGTCTAGACCTCTCCACCATAAAGCAGAGAGCTTTGAATTCATCGCGTGGCATTGATCCAACACCTCCAAACCACATATCATACCGATAAGGCTCCTTTGAAACACAAGATCAAGAGTTAGGCATTGGTGTATTTCCACAGATCTGAGATTTAGAAACTTGCAAACTCTCCCTGAGGCCCCCTCATACGCACCAAAGTAACAAAGGATTTCAGTGGTTTTGAGACAAACAGCTTCAGTCAAGTTCAGCAAAGCCTAAGCTGGAGTACAAAAGATGGAGAGATGGAAAAACAATATCTGGAAATTTCTGTATTCATAATCCAGTGATATTTCAGGAATTGGCAAAGGTCTGTGCTTGTGGAATTAGAACCTTTATTTGAACATGTTTAAGAGACAATTTCACTTGGACTTTAGTTCAGCTTTTGCCACTTGTTTCTTGAGAAATTTCTGTCCAAGGTTTCAGACCAGTACTCTGTCTTTATCCTTCATTCACCTCTCTGATCTTCTGTACACCCTGGGAAGCATAGATGGGAGCAAAGGAATCAATTCAAATGTTTATGTTAAAACCTTAACCCACATACACACTGAATGAGGTGGGAAAGAAGAACAACCAGTACATCTAATGGGGTACCACGACAAAAGCCACACAAACCCAAGGGTGAAGGCCATCAGAGAATGAAGCTCTTAAATGATGACTATTTCATACTAACACCGTTTCAGAACCTGAGATAAATGGGGTTAAGACAGCAAAAGAGATGCATTATTTTGGCGACACTCCAAGAAAAGTAACTGTGAAGCTTTAGGCACAAGTATTGTAGTTCAAAACCTTCAGGACAGAGGTTGACGTTGATACCAATCAGTGAAAGAAATATTAAAACCAATTAAAAATACTATTCATATCTAGGGCACCTGGTGCTGTTAATCCAGCCAAAATAGTTTCAGAAGCACGAAAGCTGCTTATGCAAAAACAGTTATCTGAGAAACTGTTGAGTTCTTATACCATTTTCATAGATTGACAGTAGAGGCTGTTATGTTAATTCAGAAAGTGCACAGTAATGCTTTAGTTATTACCAAATAATTTCTGTATTGCTAATTACATGGGGCATTTTGAATAAATTATTCATACACAGTTTAACCTTTTCAAAACAAATGTTCTTAATCTGTTTTTTATCTGTTGTCGGCAGCCCCTGTTTTGTTCAAGTGCATGCTCCCAGAGTTAATAATACTGATGCTAGTAACTGACATGGGCTATTTTGGGGGAAGGATGCTTCAAATATCCTTTCTTCTCTATGTATGGGCGCCTGGCTATGCTAAATTGTAGCACAGACTATGAGTAAGTAGATTCAGCAATAAAACTGACTGTAAATTAATCGAATGTTGTCTTTGTCACAATGATGGATCATGTACAGTCAAAGATCTGACACGTTATGGGGTAGAAGGGACTATTTCTCCACCTTACTTGCTCTATTTTTCAAAATTTGTATGGCAATTTGCCTAGAAAATCTCTAAGCTGTTGGTTGGTAGACTTGGCAAGTCTGTTTTCACTTGACATTTGAATTGTAGTTGGGCTATTATGAAAAGCTGCCTAACTGTCTAGGTGCTGAGCACTTTTGCAATGCAGTATAAATTATTTTATGGGATTACCAATGATTTATATGTGTTTTTCTTAGTCTTCTGAGTTTTGCTAAGATTAGAGATTCAGTTATTATTTATTTCCACATCTCTGCAAAGATAAAAAGTGAATTATTCATTTGTGTGTCATAGACTCATATGGTTGGGAGGGATCTCAGAGGCTATCTCATCTATCCCCCTGCCCTAAGAGGCATCAACAGCAGATGTGTTAGTCCTGACAGATGCTTGTTTAAGGTCTTCTCGTAGATTTCCAGTGATCACAACTTCCCAGACAGTCTGCTCGATGTTTCCCTATCCACACTGTTCAAAAGGGGGGTTGTTTGGTTTTGGGTTTTTTTTCCTATTGTCTTTGCTTTGATTGAAACCCATTATTTCTGATCCTTTCTGGCACCGGCCTGAGGAATAGATTGCTACCCTTCACACTGCAGTGGTCATTTCTGTATCTGAAGACTGCTACCATTCCCACATCAGGTTATTAATTTCTTTCACTGATTTCTCATAGACCATATTTCCTTATTCTTCTGAACATTCTCTAGCCTGACCCAAGCCCTGTGAGCAAAATGTGGACAGTGGGAGGGATTTCCTCTTCACTGGAACTTCATTCCAGTTTCTGTGAAGTAGATGTCTGCAGCTGAGCAAGTCACCATAGGCTCCTTTTATACTCACCAGAGAGCTCATCACCTCCTTAAAATCAGCAGTGTTCAGGGCACAAATGGTTTCATTACAAAGTGGATGCTTGCTTTCAGCCAAATGAATTGCATCCTAAGCTCCAACGTCTGTAATGGGGAAGACTCATCTGTGTACAGTAGGTGTATAGACAGCACATCTTGTAGACGCCAGAATAAGGTGATACAGATTCTGGAACAGTGATTCCAGAGATAATTGCTTTTAGTTGTGTGCTGCTCCCATGTAGCCATCTAATACCCATAGAGATAGCGTAGGGGTATCTCATCTGGTCTCCACCTTCTTCTTCAGAAAGGGATGAGTCTCCTACAGCTCTTCTGTGTCATCCGTCTGTCCCATACAGAGATCTCAGGTATCCCAGGGTGTCTAAATGGCACTACTTGCCTATGTTTAGGCAATTGAATCCATCTGTGTCTTGTAGGTTATACTCTTATTTATATTTCCCAGTATAGCACTGGCCCATTTTGAGACACTAAATCCAGTTCCTTTTCCATAGAAAAGCTACATGACCAGCTGTTCTTCATGCTATACATATATGTACGTGACATTAATTATTCCTGCTGAGGTGTTGTATATTGTATGTGTCTTATGTCAACCTAAGTGTATGTGGAAGTCTAAATAAATGTACTTCTGTTACATCTGCCTTTGAATGTGTGTACACTTCAGTACATCTTTTCTGAACACTGTGTAAATTTATTCTCTAGAACTCTAGACCTTGCTCCAGTGTCTGTGCTTTACAGTTTGGTGGCACAAAACACTTCTACAAAAAAGTGGTGGATTGCAAAACGTCCATGGGGATCAGGGCACCTAGGGTCTCATCCAAGCTCATTCACTGATTTCAGTCTTAGACAAATCTCTTTCTTTGTTTCACTTTTTATCTCTATCTTGTCTGATCTCTGGGACAAAGAACGTCTCTGCATTTCAGTCGCAGCTGGGACTTCTAAGTGCTATTAGAAACTAATTAATAATAATATATTATGCTTATAATAAACCTAACATTTACAGAGAGAAAAGCTACTCATTTTTATTTCTGAGCGTGCTAGATATAAGGCCAACTATATCCTACACCAGGAATATTTTTATACCAGAGGGAGAATTTCTGGCCCATTGAAGGAAAAGTAAGTTTTACAGCCACAATTTTGACTGCAATCTATTATTAAACCCAAAAAGAGCAAGGTGTGATGGCAGAGTGCAATGTAACAGGTTTTTTATGAGATAACTGTAGAATTAGACACGGAGGGAACCCTTCTTAGATTTTAGAGGATTTTCTTAAGAATTGTTCCTCTGGCTCGTTTGCCATTACAGTATCCATTTCTCATAAATTTACAGTTCATGTTGTGTCATTGCTTATGTCTACCTATGCTAGATCTAACAGCTAGGAAGCATTTTCTGATATTCAGTTTACAGTTTCCTTTATTCATAAAAATGCACCTTTAGAGCTTCATTTTAAAGACTTATCCGTTTCATAGAAACTAATGCACTTTTCATTTTCTAGTATTTGGTATTAAATGCAGATAGCAATCTTTGCATTTTTTTGTGAAAAAGGTTATTATTTTTCTTTTTATCACATAGATGTCTGTAAGTAACATGTAAAATTATCTCTACTCTTCTCTTGTAGAATTGTAGGCACATAGTGTTTGACTGCAAAGCTCTGTAATTTTCATGTGTTTTTTTTTTTTTTAATACCCTGCATTTAAGGTTTCACATCTGCAGATCTGAAGAGGAGGACGTAAAATAAAAAGCACACAATGTTCTCAGCAAAACAAAAGTGGAGTGGGTGGCTTTAGATAAAACGATTGCCTTGTACCTCTGACACCGATTATTTTGTTTGGTGGTGCATAAGGCTCTAAAGGAGAGAGTCCATTTGGGAGAGACATCCACACTCTCAAATTGCCCAGTACAATGGGATCCAGGTTAGTCTTTGGCTGAAGAAAGAATTCAGATAAATTCAGACAGAAATGAATGTTCATTGTTAAGCAAAGAATACTGCATTCCTGAATGGATGTTAAACGATGTGTCAGGCAGCTCTAAAGCATACCCTTTAAAATGAAAAGATAGTATTGCCTCCATGTCCTACTTGTTTATTTGCACTGAAGCATCAGTGACAAAATATGGATTGTTTCTCTGATTCTATCCAGAACAAGGCTTTGATTATCCTCAGCTGCCAGGCAAACTAAACCCTGGGTATTATAACAAGACAGACATACTTTCAACTCCAGACATAATTTACACTGAATTCATGGTCAAAACATTTATAGCTGGCCTGAGCATAGGCAGAATCATAACTAGAACCCAAGATATTTTTCAAGTAAGAATAATTTTTTTTATTCCTTGTATATTTCAATCCAGACTTTGAAAGGCACCTTTTTCTACATAAATTACAAGGATTTCTCAGGGAAGAGCTGAGAGTTGTGTGTAGAAATGAGGAATTATGAGATTTCACTATAGTAAACCTAAAGGGAATGCATTTTTTCTTGCAGGTCAGTGAAAACACGGTTAGCAGAACTTCTTGTTGAATAATCAAAAAGCAATATACTATACATCCATGTAAATCTTGTCTGATTCAATATTTGCTTTAATTAGGCTTGCTGCAGCGCTTACAAGGGCTAGTGATCCCTTTAGAGAACCAGCATTTCAGATTAAGATTCCACTGAAAGACTTGCTGTACTTGTCAATTAAAAAAAAATCCCTCCGTCAACTTTCTTCTCCCTTCTTTACAAGGAAAAAAATAAAAAAAGAAATAGCAAATTTTAAGCATTTAAATCATACTTTCATCATTAAGTACTAAAGAAAAATAATTCAAAGCATGGTATTCCATACTTTTTCAGAAGACTAATCTAAGGGACACAGAGGTTACACAATTTAATCTAGGTAATGTGACATATTAAAGGGAGGGTCAGGACTGGAATGTAAGAAGTTTGCTTTTTTTTTTACCCTGTGAATATACATAATTATCATCTCATACTTAAGAATAACATGAGAACGATCTGCTGCTTCAATTTTTTATTTTTTTTTTATAATTCCAAATGGATGGTGTTAAGGATAATTTAGACAAAAGACAATGCTTCCAATTTGAGGAAAAAAATCCTCGGTTTTTTGAAAAAGTCTGAACTGGTCTGAAAATTTTCTGCAGAGTAGAAGCTCTTGAGGTATTGAAATTGGGAGTCTGGCTACACGTGTTTCTACAAGGATATCAGGTGTACAAGGCAGCAGCGGGGTTTCCATAAGCTCCCTGGTTTTAGGACAAATCACCCAGGCAGACCACCCCAGAAGCGAGGACCTTGTATCTCCACGGTGTCTGGCTTTAAGTGCTCTTCTGCCTCACAGCTAAACCAGTGTCAGAGGAGTCTCACAGAGTCTGGGCTGTGACATCTAATTTCTTTTTGTTAACTTTGTCCAAAAATTTCCAATCACTACTAGCATAAGGCTCAGTAAAAAACCCTCTTCCTCTTGGTTTGAAGAGGACTACTGAATAAACATTGAAAACATCTATTCGGCTACCTTACAAATGTTCTTGCTCCCTCAGAGCCTAACAAAACAGCCTTCAGAAGTTAGAGCTTTAAATGAGACAATAAACTTCACCATGCTGATTTTTTTTTTAGGCTCTTTTCAGGTCATTGATTGGATAAGACTTTTAACATTCATAGTTTCAATACCAGGAAGCAAAGAGTAAAATCTATGGATGTGGGTTTCTAATGTTTCCAAAGCATTGCCCAGGAAATATATGTACTGCTATGTAATTATCTGTACTTCTTTCTGTTGAGTAAAGATTCTGCTTTGGAATTAAAATCCTTACTCCTCTAGATATGCAGATATTTACAGGTCTGACATTGAAAAGTATCCTTCTGGTACGTTGTTTTTTGCATTCCACTTTCTAAGCACACCATGTCAGAAATACTGAGGGACTAGAGTTTCTCCTGGTGGTCTTAGGCGAAGAAAATACCATAGATATTGTTCATTCATTCTTTGTCACTGTTGATACATAGCAGAAACCAGGCAAAGCAATGGAGACAGAAACAAAATGGGAAAGATATGAAAAAGAGAAAGTAAAAGAAAGCCTGAATGAAAGCCAAAGGTGTAGAAAATCACTGACAAATTAAAAAAAAAAAAAAAGTTAAAGAAGTCAATAGAAACAAACAGAGACAACAGCTCAAAATGAGAAAAGAAGGAAGGATGCAGCTTATTTTCAGTGTGTTAAAGGAATCGTAAACCTGAAGTGGAAAAGTTCAGGAAAAAATCATAAAAACAGAAAAAGGAAGCATAAAATGATGAAGAAAAATAAAACCAAGAAATGCTGTAATGATTCCAAGCATCTTATTTACAGGAAAGTGCTTCTAAATATGCCTTCCATATGCTTATAAATATTAATGTTACATATTGAACATATAATAAAAAGTCAAGCAAAGAAAAGAATCTAGCTTTAATGTGATTGTGATTTTCTAAGCTGTGATACTTTTTAACATTGACATAATACACCAGGAATCTAACTGAGCATGAAACTTAAGCATATGCTGAAATTTAAGCATTGCAAGAATCCCATTCACTGCCATTGCTGATTAAAGCAAGTATATGCTTAAATGTTTTTCTGGATTAGGGTTTCTGGGGACAGGCTAACTTGCAATGCCTACAGAAGAAGATAGTGTTTTAAAAAACATCAATTTCTCTCATTCAAAGTCTTTCTATGACAGCATAGGTTTCTATGCAAATATTTGGGATCTCTTCCCCTATTAGTTGATTTTGACTGAAAATGAAAGCCAGCTTTTCAGGGTAGACTATTTTTTAACTGGGATGCATCCTATGGTCCCACTGCCACTCTGTTTGCAAAATTCTTAATTAAGAAAATAGATTTACAAGACAAAGCTGCTGTAGGAAGGGAACATTTTCAGCACCACGCACTGAAAATTAATGAGGATGGGAGGTTGAATTGAAGGGATGGAGCTTGGAAAATATAGAGCAAAATTGTACATGTACAGGATTATTACTCCAGTACATCCACTAATTAATCATAAAAAACAAGGTGATTGCAAATACCAGATTTCCTAGTCTGTGTTCTTGTTTGCTAGCAGATATCTTCTTAAATCCTGCTTATATTATGACTTCTTTGACACAGCACTCAGATAGGGATATATCAGCGGCATCAGTGCCAAATTGCACAATTAATCTAAGGTGACCTGAGTAATTCAGCTAAATGAGGCATGCTCTGAATATGACAAGGTAGAAGGCATGCAGAAAAAGGGAGCAGAGCACAAAAGGAGAGGGTCTTAGCTCAAAACAAGACACAAAGATTCTGGTTCAATATTCCCCTGCGCTTTTTATATTTATTTGCATCTCTGTACAAAGTGGATGTTACATGATACAAAAGAACAAGTAAATGAAAATGCATTTCAGTGGTACTGTTCAATGGTAAAGTAGGACAGGGCTGTAATTTAACACATGGGACAAGGCTATGCTAAAAAGCAGCCAAAAAAACCCTGCACTTTAACAGTACTATCTCTGCTCTCTCAGACCTCTTCACTGTAACTTCAAGCCTGAGTCACACAGATTTGTATAAAGATGACAGTCAATTGAATTTCCCTTTCAACAGCCCTAATAGCTCGTCATCTTTTTTTCTGTCTGATTCATTTGTGTCATTCCATGGTACATTTTCTCCAGCTGAAAAACCTGTATAAGATTTTCTTACCCCATCATGCCCCGGGCACCTCCAGCCCGTGTCTCACCAGAATAATTCAATACCTCTGTTCTACCAGTGCTGCTTTTGCAGAGTTGCACCATAACTCAGATAGATTTCTAAAATGCACTGAGTTAAAAAAAAAAAAAAAACACACACAAAAAAAAAAACAACCAAAAAACAAAAACCAAAACCTGAACAACAGTTCCAGAGTAGTGTGGAGAGAAATGTGACACACGGGAAGGAATAAGGAACTTGGAGCACAGAATTTGGTGGAAACAGGGGAAAAAAGAAGAAAATCTTCAAACTCTTGTGAAACCACAACCAAAGAGGGTAATATACAAGCCAAATAATAAAAAAAAAAGCAGTGTTGACTGACAACTAACTTTACTCGATTATAGTCAGAGTTTAGTGAGCTGCCTAAAATCTGTAAAAGAAGAAATGGAAGAGTCCGAGTGCCCTAATAAATCACAGTGCCCTAATAAAAAGATCATCACTTCTCCTTCTACTGATGCAGTGTTCAGAGGAATGAATAATTCCTTGGGTTTTTCTGCAAAAGGAGCGGGCATGTGCTAAAGCAGCAACATTACATACCTTTGATGATACTGGGACATCTTTCAGAAAATTGTCTCTTTTATACCATTGCTATTAGGATCACAGTTTAGTTCAGAGTAATTTTAAATGTGTCCTTATCTCTTTCTTACATCTCTCCAATAAATCTTATCTGCTGGCTTTGTCGAGAAGGGGGTGGCATAGAAGACTATTGTAAGAGCTGTTTGCTTTACGAGCCAAGGTAAAATTTACAAGTTACAGTCCATCCAGCTGCTGGAAACGTGCCTTTTTTCACATGCAATTCAGTAAGCCTTTTTTACAATTTTTTTTATTTTATTATTTTATGAAGAGAGCTCTTGCAGTCCATTATAAGCTACTACCAGAATCAATTAAACATGGCACAGTAAAACTGCAGAACAAAGGACAGAATCTTTGCAGGATACAGTATGTTCAATTAATTATTCCATTGAGAATTAGAGGCAATTAAGATTGAAATCTGTTTCATTGATTTGTGCTAGTTTATCTGCGATTGAGCCAGTAGATGAATTACATAAAACAACAGAAAGAAGAAGGAGGAATGGAAAAACTTCTAAGAAACATTTAGCTGCTTTGGATTTGTTTAAGGTCAGAAACCATACCAGACATTTCGCAGACTTGAGAATTGAAGCAGAGGTTAGGAATGGCTGGGGTGAAGAAGATGAGCAGCTCTTAATTACAAAAATTTTGTGTATAGGACCGGAATAGGCCTGCCCAAATACCGTGTGGTTCTGGTGGAGCTTTGCACTGTGTTCTGGAGACCATGAGGGTCATAACCATCTTCTGCAAATACTCAGGGGGGCTTCTAAAGTGCACTTTTCTATGTGGTATTTAAATGCCTTCAAGAGAGCTGTGATGGAAGCAGCTCATCTGCAATTTGAATCTAGGAATTTTTGCTTTCAAAGTGAAAATCAGATGCCTAAATCACTGAGCTGGAAGGAAGGAGACCATAAAACCTACCTTAGAAAAAGTTTATAATAGTCCAGAAGTGTAGCTAGTACTCTCTAACTTGTTTTCCTGCCAGAAACACACTGATTTTGAGCCTAATTATGTCTGACCAGTTCACAGATGTCCCAGTTACACAGTTCCTGAAGAGACAATTTTTTCACCATATACTTTCCTTTTGGTGGACTGTAGTTTATTCAACTATCCTGATCCAGCTCCTGAGCTGGAACTAGAAAGCAAGGTCACGATGCTGCACTTGACAAAAATACATGTACAAAGGCCGTCCTCAAGACATTTATTATACAGTGGGTAAAGTACCCATAATGAAATGCCATTATGGTATATTAGACTTTTTGTGGACTGTGAAATGCTTTGAATGCAGAGGGAACTGCTACATTTCCAAACCCTGGAATACCCCCAGCTTTACTGTCTCTGAAAAGACACTAAGGACAGAGGGGGGGAAAAAAATTAGAATATATTTAAGGTATTTTTTATAAAGTTATAAGGTATATAAGTTTTTATAAGTTATAAAATACCATATTCATGAATGCATGAGGAAGCAGGCTACTCAATAAATTGATACTTGGAGCTCAACAGCTATGAATCAGTCAGAAGTTGTTACTGTCTGGTAGCCATTTAAGAAAGTAAGTGACGTAGTCCACATCCCTGTAAGCAGAACGTCATCCTAGTAACCATAGTATACACTGCTGTTATTCCTGTTGCCATTCTCAACACTCAAAGATGGAAATGACCTTAATTTTCTCCCATTGAGGCCATGTCTTCATACCAAGGCTGAGCTGCCTTGACATGCCAGTGTGGGTAACTGCACTTGCCTCAATACATGTGGCTTGTAGAGCACAGCAAGGATTTGAGACTCCAAAGGTTAGCAGCGTGCCCGCTTCTACCATCGATATCGTCAGACACAAACACAAAACAGAATCCCATCCTCCTGGATGTAGAGTGCATTTGTGTTCAGCTATAGGTTGACGAAAGAGATTCCATATGGAAGGAGGCTAATTAATCTCTTCAACAGGTTTTTCACAAACTCGGTTTTTCTTCCTCTCTGTTTTCTAACATGTCGGCTCTACCTCTCAAATAGTAAGAGGTGTGGGTATAACATAGGTGCAAGCGTCGGGAAGCACAGATGGATCCATTAGAGCTTGAATGCACAGACCCAGCCAGGGCTGCTGAGTTGTATAACCACTTCTCTGCACACACGTTTTTGGACCACAGATGTAGTAAAAGCATTGTTCCCTTGTTAACATTTTAAGTGCAAAGAGCAGTGCTGTCTTGCTGAAAAACCAAAGTGCAAGCATAATGAATTGCGCTAAGCTGATTTATTACTGCTCCATTATGCTTCTGTAAAGATGCTTTTTTTACGCTAGCTTTTCACGACTCATAACAATTCTTACATATAGTTATACCTACTATACATGTGCCTATCTCTCTCTTTTTAAATACATAGTCATACCTCTGTATATTCATATATAGGCGTACATAGAGATACATATAAGAAATAAGTAGTGTGTGGCACCCTAGATGACAATAAACTCTTGTATATTCAATAAGGAACACCTGCTTTTATATACTTACTTTATATATTTGTTAGTACATAACACTGCAATTGCAGAATACAGTTTAGCATCAGTAACATGTCATTTCATAGATACACTATAATACTCAAACTCAGAGTAACAGGTAGGATTTAGGACATATTCAGCATAGACCTTTCAATGCACTGCATGTTGGTGCCTGCTCTGGGGTTACAACTCCCACCAGGTAAATGGCAGGCTCCTAGCAGAGCTGCCATAGTCAAGTGTGCCTTTGGATCTTCCTCCAAAAAAACTGTTTAAAAGATGCAGGGAAGGATCTCCATTCATTTGGGGTTCCAGAGCTCAGATCCTTCACAACCCTGAGAAGGCAAGGAGGATTCAGCTCAGGTCAACACACCTAAATGTAGAGATCTACAAATATCTACGTGTAAGCTAGGTGCCTAAGCTTCCACTATAGTCATCGGAAATGTGGGATTCAATTTAAGTGCTCACAAATAGGCATCCAGTGATGGAGTCAGGCATCCAGCCTGTCCTTCAGACGCTCCTCTAGAAAGCTCTGGGGATCATACATTTTGCGTTATATGAGCCAGTCTCCCGGTGCACCTCAGATCCACAAGGGTACATCAGGTGGCACTAGAAACCTATGTTTAAGCAACTTAATCTTTGTTTACATTCAGGTGAGCTGAATTGCTCTCTAGGCTCCTTTTACTGTATTGACCAGGGGATCAACAAATTGTAAAAAGGTTGTAAAAGAAACTCAACAAGTTAAAAAAATATATCTACATATAGTAACGCTTTTTGTGAGGAGTGCCATCGTGTCAATGTGAGTCAAATACGCTCTTCACAGACCTACCAACGTGGGCAACTGAAGGAGCTAAGACATTGTCCCGTTAGTTTACATGGGATTTAGGCAGCAAGTAGCTGTTCAGACCACAGCCAATAACTGTGCATGGTATTTCTGGTCTAGTTCAAAAGGAGAATAACAAGCTATTGAGAAATCACCTCAGCAAAATAACTTTCTGCAAATAGTCACTTTAGGCACCTTAAAAGTAGACAGTCACTGAACTATGACGTCCTAGAAGCGAAATTTTACCCACAACGCAATTTGGTTGCCTAGAGCCTTCTTTGAATCTTACCCTACATGCCCATATAATCCCTATGTTTGGGGTGTGTATAATTAAATACCAGAAGATTTGCATTATCTCCACGGATTTCCTATTAGCTGACTGCATAAGTTAAACTGAATACCTATAGCACGTCAAAGTGCAATACTTATAATTTTGTGTCATTTTCGTAAAAAATGACTGGAAAACAATGATCTCCCAAACTTTGCTTCTAGAATTTTGTGGCAAAATAGTTCCAGAAAAATGATGTCTTTCTTAAACTTGCTCCAGTACAACAGCTACAGGTCTCTGGCATCTCAACAACAGCCCTGTGTCTTCAGTTAATCCTTTGCTTAAACAGGGCATACCTGGGTCTTGTTTCACATCTCTGGAGGGAGCTAATCATTCTGCAGCAGGAAAAGCAGCCTACCTTTTTTAAGTCTTCTCACTATAAATCTCAGAAAACATATTCTGAAGCATCTTAGGGTCATTTTAATTGCGGTCACTCATTCCCTAGCACAACAGCCCCACAGAGTATATGTGTTTTATTAGATCATTCCTTCAAGCTCTGACTGGAGCTCCCCAAAAGTGCTTGTAGTCTGAAAAGTGACAGTAAAATGACATTGTAGGTTCCTATATGTCTTCTCCCAGTGGATTCCAGATCCAATTTTCTCACTTCATGAGTGAAAAGATGTTTATTTTCTCTTCTCCCACTTGCAAACGCAGCCTTGTAATCTGAAAACCAAGCGGGGTTCTTCTTACCTCTTGCCTCATTACCAGTAATAAAGGTTCTGCAAGCAGAGTTTTATCTTTCTAATGATAAGAATACATTCTAATTTGGTCTTCACTTTTGACTTTATTCCTCTAATTGTATCGAGTCTTTTTCCTGTCAGGGCCAATATCTGAATAAGAAGAGGTCACTTTTATGAAATTATGTGTCATAGTATAACAGCATTTCACAGAGATTTGTTAATGTGTCAAGAGAAAATTGATATGTGGAAGACATCAAAGTTTGTTTCTGAATTTCTTGGCTTGAAAGATCAATTTGAAAGAGCATCAGAACTGGACTCTAATGCCAGCAGGGAGTCCCACTACTTTGTAAGATTACAAGGACAGAAAAATCTAGAAGAAAAAAAAATTTATTTTTTTTTTAAAAACACAGGAGAGTACAATGTTTGGCTCTAGACCCTTGACAGCATCATTCTTATTGAACTACTTATCATTTTTTCCCCCTATTTTTCAATGAACTACTGTGGAGACCAAGCGCTTCCTTTAGGGCAGTGTGGAGCAGACAACCAGGATCACTCTAATGGGATTACACATGACATTTCACTGGGCCTCATTCCAGGTAGATGTTTCTGCATCAGCAGGCTCTTTTCAGTCCCTCTCTCATCTCTCAGAAAGCCAAGAAGCTGTTTCCAACAATTACCTTGACCATATCTGAGCAAGCCAAACTGTAGTCAGTTCATATTACTCTGTCATCTTGAAACTAGAGGTGGGTGAAAGTTGGATTTGAAAGCAATAGAGGAGAGAATGTAAAAATTAATATATCATGTTATTATTAACAATAAAACATCAGCCAAATACAGTGATCATAAAATAGTCACGAACTAAAATCAAGGGGTGTGAAACAAATCCTTTAATCTTCTTGCTTCACATCACACTTGTATTTTATGGTAGATTGCGCAAAATGTTCTTTGTGCTCCTGCAGTTGCAGGACTTTTTTATTTTTAATGTGTATATTGCTGTTAACCTCACTGTCTCTACAAAATCTCATAGTTCATTGCAAAATGTAGTGTAATGCACTTCACCATTCAGATTAGATATGGGTGATTATAACACAATAATCGTGTGCATGTGCTATACATCTATACGATCAAGCCATTCTTTTTTAAATATTAAATGGCCTCTTGGGGCAAAAAGTAGGTTAATCAAAATAATACTGTCAAGTAGAGAGTACAGACCTTTTTATAAAAGAAAATTAAGTAGAACTGGTAATTATAACTAGCGTACAACCTTTCAATGTAGTCAATAAGAAAGTCAATTTGCTTAAAATAATGAGGTATTCTGGCATGAACAATCTGTTCATACTTTGTTCCCAAGAGCCTCCAGAGGGAATCAGAGCCCTAGCTGACATTTGATACTTTCTGTCAATTTATCAGCTCTGTGTCAGTCTGAGTTTGTAAGATGGTGGTAGGAGGATGCTTGGGGACTGATACAAAAACTGGGAAAACACAGTTGGTTTCTAGTGCCTGAGCTTATCCTTATTAAAAATAAATAAACCCCTCACATTTCCATCAACACTCCCTCCAAAATTGATTTGGGATGTTTAGATATGGTATTAAACTAACAAGAATAACTAGGTTAATAATAATAATAATAAACGCTAGCAATATTTGGGAGAAGTGAGAAGATCTTAAGCTTCAGGCTTCACTAATGGAGATCTGTTCGCAAACTAATGAGTGTGGGAGAAAGCAGATTACCTCTCACTTGCCATTTCACTCTGAGGTTGTTCCTGTGCTGCCAGGGGAGCTGTCAAGTGCCAGTCTTGGTAAAACAAGATGCTGGATAAGGTCAGTTTGGTGGCCAGTTCAGAACAACATTTTCTGCATTCAGCAAATTATACAGATTTAAGCCCAAACCGTGGAGGCTTGTGTTCCCTTCTGCTGCCTTGCCTTCAAACACATTTGCTTTAGGAAGCTTTTCTTGGAGAATAGAAACAAACAGCCAAGTAATTGGGGAAGGCTCAGGGTCACAAAAAGCTGCGGTGATGACAAATTATCCTTCTGGTGGTGATTCACTGTTCACACCCAATGTAGAGAGATTTGGACACCCCCACAAATCAACGGCGCTCCATCAGAAAGCAGTAGTATTAGAAGAGTGGTCTGGAAAAGTGATATCCATACGTATGCCACACAGTTAATTAACAGTCTGTGGTTAATGAGAATTCATAATGATTCGTGGTAATACTGGTTCATTAAGATGTTGTGTGTTGCCTGTTCAATTGGTTTGCGGAATCATCAACGTCTGAATGGACATAGTCTTCAGGTCACCAAAATCAGTCTTTCAGCTGACGAGAGACAACTCCAGGTTTTGCAAAGACTGCTAAAACAGCTCTCCAGGATAATTGACACTGCTGCTCAGCGAGACAGCTAGCCAAAGGAAGGGCAGTAGCTGGTCCATAACGTCAAATCCTGCTCAGTTATGTCCAGGTGAGCATGGTCAGTTATCCTGTGCTGAGGGAACTCGCAGTGGAGAGGAGACAAGTCATTGCCACCATCATCTTTCAAAAATAACCCCTGAAGACGTGTCTGTGAGACCAAAGTAACACTGCATTTCATCAGTAATGGCAATTCTACAAGAAAAATGGGGAGGCTTCAGTATGGTGATCCTTTTGACTTTGACACAGAGTACCGGAAAGCAGACAGATCCCACTGAGGGCAAACAGGGGCTGAAGAAAGAGAGGAGCAGAAAACCCTAAAAACGGAGAGGACAGAAAGGTCATCTATTCATTTCAAAGGCGGTCTAGTTAACTGAGGAACTGAAGTGTCCTTTAAAAAAAAGGCGTGCGCACATTTGTAAACAGTTCAAGGAAAAACCACTGATAGCAGGTACTCAGGAGCAAGCAATATAGCTTTTGGGTTTCTTGTAGACAGCCTTGCACAGGCACCTCAAGCATTGCCAGCTTGTAGAGAGGCCAGTGTAGGACCTCGGAGCTGAGGAAGGAGCAAAATCCCTGCCCTCACTAGTGCTCTGCCATAACTGCAACAAAAAGCTGCCCAATTTCTTTTGGCCTCTGATGAGCTCCACATAGTAGGTTTGTTTATCCTGGCAGGGGAGAAGGCAAAAGAATTTGTTTTCCCAGGTCTCCCCACATAGCAAAGAGGGATGTGCCAAGCATTCCTGGGAATGGGCAGAGCCATGCAAAGCCTCTCTGCTTTTGCCCTTCTCTTCATGGATGCAGAAATCTTCTATGAGAAATCCCTTCATGAGATCACAGCCTTCCCCAGAGACATTCCTACGTGTCCCCTGGACACAACTGTGGATGCAAAGCGTTCATTGAAATGGAAGCGCTCTGCAAAGTCACAGCACCCAAAAAACTTCCCTCAGGGAAACTAAAAACACCCGATCCGATCCCTAGTACTGTCTAGCCTATTTTGAAGGTGAGTGTTTGCTCTTCAGAAGGGTTTTTAGTGTCTCCCAGGGGTGAGTGTCATCCCTAGGAAGGCCACTAGCACTGCCTTTGGTTTGGCTAAAAAAATAGATATATTACAAGTCCTTTCCAAGAACACTCATCAACACATTGCAGCTGGTCTAGTGAGTGGCAATAGCTATGTGACAAACAGCTTGCTTTAAAGGAAGGGGCCAAAAAGTTAATGAATAGTTAAAGGATAGAAAACTTTATTTATTCTCTACTGTAAAGCAGAGACAAGAACTTCCTTACCATGAGGTTTTCCTAAAAATACTTGACTCCTTTTCCAAATAAAGAAACACTTAGGTAGACGGTGTACTTTTCCAAAATAAAGTAAAATTAAAAATACTCACTTTAAAGTGTTACATTTCATCCTGTCAGCATCCTCACATTTTTTCTGGAGTGACCAAACACAGAAGGGATCAATCAGCAACTTCTTACATTTCTACAAATATGAAAATGTGAAAAAAACTTATTTCAGTCTAATGTTCCTTTTAAAACTTTCCACATGAAAGAGTTAGCTAACATTAAAATGTAAAGTGAGTTACAACGGCAAACACAAATTCCTGATGGTGAAAACAGTGTACGTTGCTTCCACTGGACTACAGCAGTCCAGGTACCTGCCTGTGTCACATTGTCCCATCAACAACAGATGTCTGACCATCTCCTCTGAAACCATGCTATCAAGCTAGGGCAAATTATACACCCTTTCCTAATTAATTCCAGGGAGAGGCTGAAGTTTGACAGGAATTGAGGTGATAGCAGGAAATATTTCCTACATTCGCTACCATGGGGGGATTAAGAGAGAAAAGGTTAAACCTTCTCACTATCCCCACACATCAAACACGCCCCTTGAGTCCTTAAAAATGCATAGCAAGTGATGGAATTATTTTCTGTGAACACTTGTTCAGTTATTTTTAGGATTAAACCAATCTCTTGCTATGAAAGTTCAAATAGAACTTTTTTTGGTTACGTGAAACTGAAATTACAATTTTCATACAGTACGTAGCTGCACAGAGCTGGTAGTAGTTTCAGACTCCAGCAACTCATTTGATAGTGTATTTATGCTCTTAACTGGGCTTAAGTGCAAACCTACAAGTGTATTTATGCTCTTAACTGGGTTTAAGTGCAAACCTACAAGGCACTTGAAGAATTCTGGACAGTTTTCATCTATATTGTCCAATTAACTGCTGATTTGAGGTTCTTTGATTTTGGAAAACTTCCTGAAAATGCCTTAAATGGGCTTGGTTTTCAACAGGCAATGTGTCTCCACCCATTGCTGACTGGTCCCCACTGAAGTGTCTCAGGTTAAGTACAGTAAATACTAATTGAAAATTACAAACTGCTCTTGAAAATGTTTTCAGGTTTATCTGTAGGATAAAAGAAATGCAAAAATTTTTTTTATTTTTTTTTTTAACTATGTGTGTGCTGCACAGGGTGGGATTCATCTGACCACACATGGGTTTCTGGATGTACACAAGCACACGTAAAATATTGGTTTCAACATTTCACCAAGTAACTCCAAACACCCTTTGTAGAGAGATAGTCAATACATCCAAGAGTCTCATCCTATTTTAGACAGCTACATTTCATTAGATAAGTCTTCCCCCTAATCTCCACTGACTCCCATGGAGCCTAGATTCTCATAGCTCCAAAGCCTGAGCTCAGACATACACTCACTTTTTGTCAGATGAATCCCAGTTTGTGTTTCTGACTCTCCAACTTAACATTTTACTAAGCTTTAAGATAAAAAAGTTGGGGTTTTTTTTCCCTCTTGCAGAAGTTAGAATTCATACTGTTTCCCCAGGGTTAGGGTTCTCCAGTCCTAAGGAAAAAACACAGTTCAGCCTGTCCACCTTACCAGGGAATTCTTCATGCTGCCAGATGTAGCTGGTTATGGACATACCAGTCCTCATGTTTTTTTAGGTCTCATCCACCCAGTGTGCCCAAGTTTCACCCACACAGCAAAATTACCCCTATCCCTCAGTATCAAGTGGCCTGATTTCAGCCTTCTTTCCTCTCCCTGCTTTTTCTAGTCCCAATACATAAAATTTATATGTAATTCCCTGTATTAAATTGTGACACCAACTTAGAAAACTTCAATGGCTGTTCATACAGGTTTGTTCTTAATAAAAGGTTAAGTGATTTCACATGTACACTTAGTGAGTCAGTACCAGAAAGCCCACATATCTCCAGTCTTCATCCTGTGCTTCTGACAGCCAGTGAACTCTGCCTCTTCACGGCATGATGAACGCAGGTAGTGAACACTAAGAATCATTAACTGCATCCACAATCCACTCCACGAATGTCTTCCGCTCTGCTAGGTCTCATTGCTCAATTATAACCCAGTCACTTATATTTTGCTGCCATGATCAGCGGCTCCTTATCACATGTGGCATTTGCTTATTAAGGCTGAGGTGTTATTCCCAGGATTCAGGCAAGGGTTAACGTCAGCAGGAGTTGCATTCTCATTCTGTAAAAATGTTGTTCTGAAGCATGACTAAAATGATCAGCTCCTGTTAGAAATTTGCTTCTTGAAGAAATTAAAGGCATTGTCATATAAAAATGAAAACTTCCTAAGTTCCCAGTAAAACTAACATACCAGGCATGCATTAAATCAATTAGCTGTAAAGCCAACTAAATCAAACTATCTTGCTTTTATTTTTTTTTTTTTTAAAGAGCACAAAGACTCACCTTTGCATTTGCTATGCTGCCTGAATATTTAGTGTACTCAAAATGGTGAAATCCGGTGACCTATTTCTGAAACTGAAGATAACATGCAAAAAACATGAGCATGTTTTTTGTATGTTGTCTTGAAATATCTTTTATAGATTTGTCAGTCGTCATTGCTTCAAAAACACTTTCACATTTACTATATTTCTTGTGGGACTTAATATCATGCTGTGTGGAGGAACTCTGATGTGTGTTGGACCACTGTAAAAATCAATATCAAAGCACTGAGTGTACTGTAATAGGGAATGCTTATTAATGTGCAGTTGAGGGGAGTAGTGAAAATGACCCATCTTAATGCTGTTGACAGCACATTTGTCTTGGTGTCTTATTGGTTTTAATTTGGCATCTGATAAATGTCCATTTATGTAATGGAGAGTTAAGTGCTCATTAGTTTACATTTAGCTTTGTGTCTAGAGTCAGGTCAGGCTGCTGAAACTGATGTTACATGAAAGCTATTAATAGTCACAAGAAGTTATTTCAATAAAAACAACTGAAAGGAAATATTATATTTGTAACTGTTCAAATAAATTCATCGTTTGGCTGCTTGATTGACTAATGTCAACACAATAGTTTTTCTTGGTATTTTTGGAAGATGTGGAATTTCATACCCCTTAATGTCCAAGAGCTTTTGTATAAAAGGTTTATCAAATCAATTTTTAGAAATATGAAAATAAATCTATAACCTTTGTTACTGGTGAGTGAAGCGGGTGCTATAGATCACATATATAAATTATTAATTTAGCTGGTGTCATATGGTCTGTAGTGCAAAGCCACCTAACTTTTGTCTCTCTATCTCAATTTTTATTTGTGTTTGCTCAATCTTACAGTGGAGTTATCAATGCTCCTTATAATGAAGTTGTTACAAAAGAAATCACTACTTCTAGGGCTTTCATCTGACACCTGCCATAACTGATGTACAGCCAGGAAGGCATAAACGATGACATAATCCAAATTCATTCTGTAGTGCTGGGCAGGATTTTCCTTCTGAAATTTGTCTAATAGTAAATATTTTACCATCTTTCCCTAGCTATCTTAATGAAAAACACTCAGCTGTTCTGGCCACGTTTTAGCATGGGGTAAGAATGTAGAAAAGGTCAAGTTATATACTGAACTGTAGCCTGGACTACAGAGTAGAAACAAATTAGTAGTCCAAATTGAGATGCTCTTAAACCAACCCTGCCAAGTGTGTCTGCTCTGTGGTCACCTATTAAAGGCACTGAATCTGTTAAGATCCAGTACAATCTCTTTGCCGGTGTCTGCCTGTAAATTTTGGCTTCTTCCAACTTGCAACAAGTTATTACTTCGCTGTACATGTGAACTCTGACCTCTGCAGCTGAAGTTAAAATATCCTTAGTCTCAAATCCTTTTAAACACAGGAAGATAGGGGAGAGCTTAGTGTGTAATGCACAACATTACTGGCACCTTAAAACAATACATGTTACGCTTTGAAAGCAATCTTAGGCCAAGCTACCCACTGACTTCCAATCCATTTTGCAGCTGTGTTAATCACATTGAAAAAGCCAAGATGCTTTTGTACAGCTTTGAAAGGTGAAAAATGAACAAAGAAGACAATGAACATCAGGGAGAATTATTTTCCGTGTATTTTTGAAAATCTAAGCAAAGGGTTTCATCCAAATGACCACTTCAGTTAGTGCTATACGGCCGAAGTCCTAACCTTAGCTTTTCCATCGATTGAATATGGTTGACCTCCTTCAACAGTACCTTGGTTTTCACTGATGAAAAACACAGTGTAATAGCTGCCTGGTGGTTTTTTACATCCCACAGGTCAGTGAGTGCAACTTGTGCCTTGTGCGACTAAGCTACTCTTAATGAGTATCCGTATTAGCTTTCAAATCTGGCCCTTTGACTTAATTTCTCTACTCGGGAGGCTTTCCAGTCCACTTCCAAGCAAAGGCAAAACTGAGGACATCACGCTTCAAGGTGCCAGCTTCTCTGAAGTTCCACCAGTATATTTTCTCAGATGATTCCTGTATTTTCCAGACAAATATAGTACCTGAGCAGCAGGAACTGAGCGATGGAGAGCTGAGAAGCCTGGACTATCAGAGTCAGAGTCAGAGAGGATTCTTCCTTGAAATAGTCCATTTTCTTCCAGACAGCCGAGGAGCACAAGAACACCTGAGTTCAGCTACAGGATGGCTTTGAAACAGTTTTGTGTTGTCAGCCTCACTTCTTCTTAACAATTCCTGGACACAGTTGTGCTGAGATAGTCTGAGCTGCACCCACGAGGTTTTGGGAAGGTAATAGAGTTCAGCTGTTTGGACATGAGCTATCTAGTTTCAGGCCACCTTGAGTTACCAGTAGAGAAGTCATCAGAGAGGCATTAGGAACAAGGAGAAATATCAGTAATCAATAACCATTCCTAATGTTCCAGTGTTACGCAGAATTACTGTGATCTGGATTCCAAGGTTGAAATACAGGATGATACTTTATCTTTCACAAGGTGTCTCTCACACTTTTCTTTCAGCTCTACATTCCTATGGACTTCAATGGTTTTACTACATTTCACAAGCTTAATTTAGTTTTTTAAAATTGTTCTTATCAGTTTTCAAACACTTCAATACATTTTTAATCACTTCTAAAACTGAAAAGGGTGTAATTGGAAACAGTTTTAATTTTTATGACAGCCTTAACCATCAGTGTTTAGCCAGTTCCTGTAGCCTATTCATATCTGTTTGAAAAAAAGAAATCTTCTTACTTCTGCTTTTGAGACAGGAATGGAGAAAATGAAAGTTCACAAATATTCAGAAGTCCAGAGAGCTGAGATTCGAAGACAATACTTCTGTCTGTTTTCTAGAGCAATCCTCATCTCACACACACCCTGAGCTGAATCTCTAAGTACACAATATTCCTCAGACAAACAACCCATGCTCCCACCCCCCACACTTTATCAAGTTTCAATCCCTCAATAATGCTCACAATTTTGTAAGAAGTCAGGACTTCTTCAGGGAAAGTGGAAGGATCAGGTGAGGTTATTTTATTTGCTGAAATCAAAATGTGAAGCCAAACCTTTCCATGAATTAAATCCCTTTCTACTTCTTCTTTATAGCCAAAGTATTTAGGATCAATTCTTTGTTATAAATTTCCCTCTGATAGATATACGATATCATAAATTTAGGACATAAGAGTTGAGATTTTTATAATTTTAAGCTTGTATGGTTTACAATGCAATACTGCTAATATTTCTTTCTTAGTGTCCTCAGCCATGTAAGGTATCCTCATCACCCTCAAAGGTTATAAGAATTTCATCTGGGTAATCTTGACCTGCCCATAATTATACAGAAAACTAATAAACAAAAAGTGAAATGTACTATTTGGAAGCACCTTAATTTTTTTTTTTTTTTCAGTTTCACAGGTCTAGTGATTAGCAAACCTCACTCATTCCATTAATTTTATCTTGGCAAAATAAATTTACTTCTGCCTCTCAAATTCTTCTGACAAATATCAAAAAGCAAGAAAACACTTGTTACACAACCTGCAACATCAAATAATGATTCTCTACAGCATAGTTTCCTGTATTGTATAACATATAAACTGGACAATTAGCTAGAAGTAAGTACTCATTATCATTTTCCATGAACTTGCAAACAGACTGGTATGTCTTAAAACAAAACGTCAAGTATTTTTAAGGTGTAGTTTATAACATAGAAAGTGTGTCTAATAGGGAAAATGTTCTTAGAAAAGAATTGCTCCCAGGCTAAAAAGATCTTGGGATCAGGGCTAACAAAATCCAGATTATATATAAATTCCACAGGATTTAATTAAGATAATCAATCAAATAAGGCATTTGAGAGAAACTGATATTTGGTATCTATGGAGCACAAAGTGAGAGTAAACTGTGAGGACTGTTATAGTAACAACACATCAACCGCTACAACATGGAAAATAGTTTTATATAAAATGGAGAGCTTGTAGCACAAAGGCAAGGCGAGACAAAGAAAGCAATTATGTTCTTATCTACTGACAATTGCAAAAGGAGAAGTCAAGTGTAATATCATGTATTAAGAGGCAAAGTACCAAACATGAGGCCACAGCCATAATTTTTATTTCAGATGTGTAATTACATGAAGTCGTAAGACAACACAAAAAAAGAAACCTTTTTTTTTTTCCAGCTCTGTGATTAGTTCTTGTTAAATCACTAGCTTTCTTTGGGTTCAATTCTGAATCGAAATAAAATTTAATCAACAGCTACATTGCTTAGTTTTGCTCTGTAAAGTTTTGATAGATTGATTCAGCTTTCCTGTTATCTATGCAGCAAATCAAAGAAATATGGAGAACAATTCAAGTAAGAAAGATTTGGTCACTCTGAGTAGGTTATAAGTTTCTTCGTTTGGAACAAGAATTCCTGTGATCTTTTGATTTGAATATTTTGGCTAAATGGGTTGCATACCTAGTTATTATGAACTTAGAGAAGGCTTATTATAGGTTTTAACGTTCCTTATTCTGTTGTCTTTCTTGAATAAGAAAGTTCCAACCATCATAAAATAGTCTGAGACCTGTTTACCTTAAACTGGACTGATATAATGTCAAATCAGGCCCTTATTGGCTAGCTGGCAACAATTAACTTTTTGGTAATTATGATAGTTATTATTGGCTCATACATATATTTTATTAAAAACGTTTATTTTAGTAATAGCAGATCAGGGTAAACACTTGAACCAAATCAGCACAGAAGAAACTGAAAAACAGGGTTTTGTGGGGAGCTGGCATAGGGTGGTGACTGTAAATACTTAACGTCACTGAGAAATAACAGGAAAGTTCAGGAAAAAATTGGGATTCAGGCTCCCATCTGTGGGTACAAGTAGAGCCAGTAAGTGGGATGGTTTCTTAATGGCACGGGATCATATTCCATTTCACTGCTGAACATACTGACAACATACGATGCCACTGCGCACACAAATATAACACCAAGGCCTTCGATTCCATAACACAGAAAGGAAGTCATTTTTATTTGTGTTACCATATTACACAAGAGGCCAGTGACAAGGACAGGACCCCATAGAACTAGTCTCAGTATAAGCACAGAACAAAGAGACTGCCCGGGTCAGGAGTTTGCAATCTAAATATAGCTCTTGATTTGTAGAGGGCAGGGTAAAAATTGTCTGTTCAATCTGGCCAGCACTGGTTTAGAATGTGCATCACATTCTTTTTTTCCATTCTGCTTTCCAAGACCAATCAGGAGGGATCAACTAAGAAGCATAGTTCAGGCAGAATAGACTTACTATTTTCATTTTCTTCTACATAAATAATGCAATGTTATTATGGAAAGGAATAGAAAAAGATTATCCTCTTTTTAGTTCCAGTCCCTGGATGAAGGTTGAAAAATATATTATTGTAGTTTGCAATGTTACACTTGCAGAGAGAATTTGAATATCAATAAGCAGAGAGATTTTTAAATGGATATTTACATATAATATCACTGTATGTTTACATTTAATATCATATTGGATTTAATTTTATTATGTTCAAGAAAGCAATTGGGTGAAGAATAAACACTGTGGGATGTTATCTCATTGATATGCAGAATCAATATGATAATCAAGTTGCTGATATAAACTCATAAGAAAAAGCTTCTGACATTTCATCTAGGATCCCTAATTTCATATTTACAATGTGGTGTGAAACTATATACTGCAGTCTTACTGTTTAATTAGGAAGATTACTCTTGTATCTCTCTTTTTTTTTTTTTTTTCTAATTACTTTTACTCTCCTTTCAAGTGGTGGAAGACTAATGCTGGCTTCTACCAAAAAGTCATGAAGACTTTTCTCTTTTAAAAAAAAAGTAAGATCATCCTTGCTATAATCATTGTGAGAAGTATGTTTGTCTTTTTAGGTTAGAGTGGTTAGCATGTATATCCAATATCTTAAATAAGCGTGAGCTTGTGAAGGAAATTGGTCTGGGTATACCATCTATTCTTAGCAAAAATATAGTCCGGCATGATGATTAGTAGGTACATACTTGATGCTGTATTTTAGGGAAGTAATTTCCCTATTTTCACTATCATTTGATTCATTTATTTAACAAGTGCAATTATTCTTTTCCTTGCATTTGGCCAAGTAATGCTCCAGCACCTTTAATGGGTGGCATGTTACATGTTCACTAGCAGGTTGGCTGCAATACATACGTAGCTCTACTCAGGAAAAGAAAAAAACATGGCACTTTCCTAAAGTTCACAGCCAGCGCCCATAGGGTGGATTTATTGCACGGCGTCTCTCAGGCTGTGAGCATCATCCTTGGACATCCAGAGTCAACGGCAGTAGTGCCCGGTGCAGGGAACAGACCAGAGCTGGGGACTTGCCCTGGGTTTGGGGCAGGGCACTGGCGTGCTGCGAGGCTGGAGAACGGTCTACTTTGATGGGAGACCTTTTATATCCTTAAAGGTTTGGGTACTGGAAAGCCTATGAACCAAATGTTCTCATCTATTTAGACCCTCCTTTAAATATTATTATCAAATAGTTGACTCTTCCCCTGGATCATCCCTCCAGGCAGTATCACACACAGGGCAGATAGGTTACCCCTGCAAGGGACTAAGCAAAGATTACAGCTACAAACTGTCTTTCACGAGTGTTTTCAGTGATGTGAGAACACCTCATGAAATATGTTTCTCTGTCTGAATTAAATAAGCTTATCCTTTTGCAAACTGTTCTATAAAAAGTTATGAGAGCCGAATGTCTCTAAAACTGATATCATTAAAGCTTCTACAACATTCCAGACATTGCCACTAGTAATTTTGTGAGTTAGGATTGATTGGGTCTCTATTCAAGAATAAAAAACGAGTGGTGTGCCAAGAATGTTGACAAGGAGCGATATGAATCCAGTCTTATCTCAGTGTTATTGCTCTTGCCAGTCACTATCTTACTATTAAGATAAAGCAAGTTACCCCGGCGTGTAAGCTACTGATTGAAGGCTGGATAATGATTTCTGGATTTCTCACTGCAGCTGCAATATTGGAGAGAGTCTGGAAGAAGATGGATTGGCAAATTGCAAATTTACGTTTTAGGATGTGCACATAAAAAGCAATTTAATGAATTTATATACCTGTTCATATATGTAATTCTCCCTGGCTTTCATTGGCATAAACAAATGGCATCTACTCTTCATAAATAGGTGTACATAAACATGCCATCTCTGCTTGTTGGTATGGCATTTTAGGTGTGCAGAGATATTTAAACATAAAAAAGACATTACTTTTATTCTGAATCATTCTGTTAGAGTGATATATATCTCAATATTTGGGAAACATCGGTGTAGCTTACATATTGTATATCTATAAGCACTACATGCATATATGTGAAATTTATATGTAGACAGTCCAATCCTGTAAAATGCCATTTCACGCTTTTAAGTGGCTTTTGGATCAGTCCCAGTATATATTTCTTGTCTAGATGCAGCAGAATTTAATACTTTTTTTTTTCTTGTTGGCTGTCTGATAAGTTATGGTTACAACAAGCAGGAACTGCATTGGGGGAAAAGAGATTATGAGATTCCAGAAATTTATGTGTTCCAAACAAGAATTAAACTAAGTGTGAAGATTTTCAAAGAGAGAGAGACAGACCTCATAGGACAGTAATAGGGCATTCCAGTAGGGTGCTAAAATCAAATTCCTCCTATACATAGTTCAGATCAGGAATCTGAACCTCAGTTTCCACATCTCAGGCTCACTCCCTAACCACCAAGTTATTAACAGTTGTGGAGTGACATTTGCTTTTATTTCTTTTGTGAGAGCTTATTGCCTATCAAAAGTACTATGTGTTTCAAGAATTCTATGTTTTTTCAGGAAAACTTATTTTATTGGAAGATCCTTGACAACTCTACAAGACAGCTTTCTGCTTCAAAGTTGGATGATTCCCATGTTCCTCTGGCTTCATCCTCCAAGCTATCTGGTGAAGCAAGGATGTGCTCATTGTCCTATATGTCTTTATAAAATATCCAATGCAACAGAGCATGAGCTAAGTTAGGCTTTCAGGTGTTAACACAGTATTTTAAAACTTACAGAGCTTGCTACTGTAGGGATCCCTTTGTATTCAATGGACAGCAATAAGCACCTCAACAAAATAACTCATTTAAACTCTTATATTGAGATGGGGTTAATCTTCTTCTAGACATACCTTCTGGGAAGACAGGACCATAGGAGCAGTCTTCCCTAACAATATCCTACAGTTCTTGCTGCATTCTTAACCCATCATAGGTACTTCTCCTGGTTTTCCTCATTGTCCTAACCATTTCTATTTGGGGATATTTTTTAAACTTTACCAACAATAAAATTATGATGTATTCGCTTGGAGAAAAAACCTACATATAAACATCTTCAACATTAAGTGTATAGTGAGTTAAAGAGCTAACAATAAATGTGCACAATTTATATCTTCATTAGATAGTTGCATCACACCACTTTGTACAACTGACAACCAAAAACACAGATGTTTTTCGTCCTACAGTGCTATTTCAGGCAGAAACTGTTGCTCTTATTTTATGGTAAACAGACTAGTTGCTATGATTTCTTTCTTTATTTTACTATTTTCATGAGCTCAAAACCCTGAACTCCATAAAAATTGAGGGGTTGGGGTTTGTTTTAATGTTATTAGCTTATAGCTATAAAATCAACGCGGTTCTACTTTTTAGTGTTGGGCTAGGCAGTTGACAGGGTTGTCCTTCAGACTTTGTCCAGCCTGTCCGCAATAGGCTTTAATGTCAGTGTCCACTTCTTAAAACAGAGATAAAAAGCAAATATACTGTATGGTATGAAACCAGAAATAGCTAATGGATTGCTGCCAACCTTGATCATTATGACAGCTTTTGGATTTATTTTATTAATTGATTGCATTAAAGGATTGTCTGATCTAAGTCTTTTCCAGTTTTTAATTAGTGTTTAATGGATTTCAGGAATACAATATTTTAATCTGCACTGGCACAAATTATACAGTTTGGTGTGAAATTCAGAAAAGGAAATTTAGACACCATCTACCTACCATGTGTATGTCTAAGTGTTTCATAAAGTCATATGTAGGCTCTGTTTACGTTACATATATCATACTTATATAAGCTGGCATCCTCTACAGACCTCAAAATCCCTTGTAGACTATAAGCAAGCAGTATTATCTCCATTTTTTACACTTGGAAATTTAGGCATAGAGGCTAATCTGAAGTTCTGTTTAGCATAAAAGCTTTTCATCCAGGGTTTTATATTAGCTCCTTCTCTCTAGTGTGTTGGTATTTCTAAAGAATAATACATATATTATACACACAACACTTGCAAGAATGAAATTTTTCCTTCAGTCTATACATAGAAGCTGAAGAATAAGAAAGAAAAGTGACTTTCCTAAAGCTGGGCAGACAATGTGTGGCAGAATACACATCCAGCTTCTTATAAGTCCCCTTCTCATCTAGTGCGGAATCCTGGATTTATTCTTACCCTCCAGTTTTAACCAAGAGCTTCCTGTTTGCTTGTTAAATGCTGACAGACGTCTTCAGATCTGAAGATCACTCTCGTGAGCAGCTTATTGTCTAAGTAGACAGTGTGAAATAGAATGCCTAATTCCCTGTTCCACCTACATTGGGACTAAGGCTTCAAAAACCTAAATCCCACTCAATGACCCAGTCTGCCTTGTTTCCAGGGGAGTCTACCAGTAAAGATACCCACATTCGTTAGGCATCTCCTTACTCAGTACCTAACTTTTGCCCAGATATGCTCAGAAATGCTTGCTGTGCAGAGTTGGAAAAAAATCTCTTGCTGTGGTCTCTGGTTTAGTCGGTCATGAACACTGTGCTGATGTGCCCAGAGAAGCCGTAAGGCTGGAAATGGAGAGGACCACAACAGTGTAAGTGCTGCACGGCTTTGCTTAATATTAGGACATGAAGCATTTTGGGTGAGAATGCCTTCCATTCCTCCACTTACATTACTGTAAGAACAAAAGACAAGAACAAAAACTCCTAAGGCAAGGCAAGGTGGAAATCCCTTAGCTACCTACTTTCAGCTGGCTTTCCTCACAAACTCTGATTTCTGGCTTATGATTTGCACTTAAGGGCATACAGTGCTTCATCTTCAAGATATTCTCACTCAGAACACGCCAAAACCTCAAAACTGGGCATTCACAGTTGGACTGACCTCTACATTTTAAGAGGCAACAATCTCTCCTCGTTAGCCATCACATCGGATACAAACTGAGGTGGACTTGTTTTCTCCTCTTCTCCACTTCCTTTTGTCTCTCACTTTACTTTCTCAAAAGTTTAGTAAGACAATGCTAACATTTGACATTGAAATCCTCCCAGTAATTATCCATGGTGAGTCTCCCCAATCTCATGTTCTGTCATCTGCTATTTTTTTGTTTTGTCTGCTGACACTTCTTAATTTAATTATTTGCAATAGCTGTTTTTAAAGATGAGCCCTGAGTAGAAATTTTGAAGGTGAGAATGTGGTTAAACATCCTCCGCCTGAAGGAGTTCAAACCTACACCACAGAATACCCCAATTATTCAGGTATGGAGTATTCTGAGGAATGAAATATGAGAATGGGAAGTGATGAGAAAGCAAGGTCTTTGGGGCAGAGCAAGGAAATGTTAATAAGCAAGGACAACAGAGACATAAACAACTCAGAATTTGAAAGGGAAGAGCCCAAAGTTGAAGCTAGGAGAGACTCTGAAAGGAGGAAGCTCCCTGTTATCCAACCCAGATCTCATTGATGTTTTCATATTTTTTTTTCTGCTGAAGTCAGAAGCAGAATAATATACCAATATTTCACAGTGCTGCTAATTTTCTGCTCAAGATGCAGCCTTCTCTTTACAAATGTGCCATAACTTAACTTGTAAACTACTCATTATGAAACTATGCTAAATAACATGTTAATGCAAATTTTATCTGTCTGTACCGATTTTTATTAATCTGGCATACACATGTGCCTATGCCAAATTAAAAAATATGTCGGTTGTTTCATTGATTTACAGTATGAATTACAGACTGTCACAACTTCAATTATTTCAGGATGTGCAACAGTGCTTGGACTTACAGTTTCATCATTCAGGATTAGTCATTAAGATACTGAGGTGCTAAAATTTCAATCCCCCATGTGTGGTGAGCAACTTGTATAGGGCAATGTGTGGTGTAAATGAGGTAAAACCAGAGCAAAGGCTGTAAATCTTCAGGAATTTGGTATGCAGTTAGCAGCATGTAGATCTGTGAATGTGATTAACAGTCTCATGCAAGTAAGGCAGCTCTTCTAGCTGTCAAGATCTTCACAAAGCAAAACCCAATTACACATAAACAGATCTTGAATTCTCCCTCTGGGCTTGTGTTTCTCTTAGCTATAGATTTTCATTCTTACTTTTTTTTTCCAAATGTAATATTTAATACATCTAAAGGTTGCCATTTTATTGAGGAATTCAGACAGTGTAATCCCCTGGGTGGCTTTCTTTGATCATATGTGGTACATTTTAAATTGAATATATTGACAGCCTATTATAACATGCTTTGTCTTGTAAATTAATTTTCAGTTAGTTTTTAATGTATGTCAAATACAGATTGTAATCAGGTCTTCTGTTTAGGTTTTAATATCACGACCACTTCTTTCATGAAAGGACAAAAACCTTCTATAAATGGCTTAGGGCTACTTGCGAGTAAAGCATGTCATTTCATCTCAAAGGGCACAAGTGAAGGTCACAGGACAGGGTTCATGTGCCTTAACTTAGGCATCTAAAAATTGCTTCTCTAAACCTGAACTACACATGTTCCCTGCCTAGTCTACAGAAAGAAATGATTACTTCTTAAGGGTTATTAATTTTCTCCAAAATAGTTAATTTTGCTAGGTCAAATGAATTATCCTCTGAAGGTGCCTATTTCTCTCTAGTAACTCCAGCGAGAGCTTATATTGTCTAGCTCAGACCTCAACAACTCGCTTTTTAGATACATAGGGTAGGATTCAGTTGCTTAAAATAGACACCCAGGGTCATTTGAGATGCCCTCTGGTATCCAAGACATGCACGCGGCGTGGCAGGTATGATGCAGGGCCTACAGCAAGCCTAAGATCTTGTAAACTAGCAACTAGAGACCAGGCAGGATCGTCCACAGCACAGAACAAACACTAAATGTCTGTTTGAGGCAGCGGACTTCTATCCCTGATTTTAGGTGACATATATTCCACCCCGAGTGACTCCAGCTAACGGGTGAGGAGATAAAGGATTACATTCACTCCCTAGAGTGCTGGTTTAAGGTTAGGAAACACACATTGGGTACCTTTGAGGTTAGGATGCTGAAATTTAGATGTCAACATACAGTCGTGTATCTGTGAGCTGGGTAGCTGAGCTCTCATCACTACCCGTTGCCCATACCTATGTATCTTCTGCAACCTGTGCCGCTCGAGTGTGTCTTAGGCATTCACACATATTCGTGTCTATGATGCAAGACTTACAAGAGACCAGTGCTCATCTGGACTGGTAGCTGAAGAGCAGATGAAGCACCCGTGGCATCTCCAGTAACCGCAATGCCAACATGTGGGTAGATGGATCAAGCCCTTCTTGATAGAGTTATTGGAGTCTAGACAACCATAGAGTAAACCCCGCAAGAAACGCTTGCCTGTCGCCAGATGAATCATACCTTAGAAAACTGGTTTTGTTAACTAGTTCTCCATTAACCGTCAGGAAGGATCTGGTAACTAGTGCACATTTAAGTGCCTCCATCTGCAACTGAATCAATCCAATATCAAAACCTGATTGAACTTAGGTTTGTGTGACACGAGCTACTTCTCATCTAATCCTCTCTAGACAAGGTCCACATTTCTAAATATATTTTCCTCCTATTCATTATCAGTGTTAGAAGGGGGATAAGGCAATCCAGGGATTCCTCTTTCGGTTGGCTGTGACTGTGACACTTCTGTTGAAAGCTGTGGGACTAATCTCACTGTCTGAAAAGTCTGATAAATGGAGCAGTATCCTGTCCCCTAAAACAGTATTTTTTCTGCAAAATGCCTCAGAAAAATCACTTATCTCCATAGCACCAATGAAACCACCTCAATCCTGGCAGCAACTTTAAAAGAATTCTCTGTTTAGCTGCTCAGATGAACATATTTAAAAGTAACTTAAATCACAGTCTCTATTTGCACAAGTACTTATGCCAAGTCTGGAGGGGCCTTTAATCTAGCAGGCAGAGGCAGGATAAGGTCTAATAATTGCATGCTGAAATCAAAAAAGTTCAAACTAGAATTAAAAGGAAAGTCATTTATTTTTTAACTGTATAATGAGCTAACTTACGGGGGCAAATTACTAAGTGTCATTGTAGTCCTTAAATCAAGATCAGATATGCTTATAAAACATACATCTTAGTTTAACAACATACAGCTGGGCTTGAGGCAGAAATCCCTGGATGAAGTATGGCCTGTGTTATGCAAGAACTCAGATTAGACAGAGGTCGAACTAGTTAATCATAATGGCCCTCTACGGCTTTAAAATCTACGAGCCTATTAATTTCAAGCAATAGGCAAGAAATGTTCATGTAAAACTTAATTTCCTTAGGGTCTTTAACCCCACCTTCTCCTTGTGTACTGGTTTCTGCCCTTACGTGGGACTCAAGTCTGCTGCTGCTGTGTGACAGACTGTGGTACTTCAACAAATAAAAACCAGGGTTTAACTTAACTCTCACTTGAGTGTCAGGATTTAAATTTAGCTGAAAATTAAGAACTTTCCTTCTTAAGTGGAAGAGTAGACACTTTCATATTTGCTTTCCCTAATATTTCATGGCCCAAATCTGCCAACAGTTGCCATATTTAGTGAGACATCTTCTCTTTTAGTCTAGTGATACCACAGCACCCTCTTAGAAAGGAACCCTCTTTCAGATCATCGATAAAGTCCTGCTTCTGGAGGTTTAGGTGACAGCATAACACTCACTTAGACAGCCCTGGACATGTATAACTCCCCCTCCCTCACCTTACAGAGAAGTTTTACATTTATGGGACAAAAAGGGTACCAAGGACTCAACTAACCATAGAAGAATGACACATTAAATGAGATGCCCTTTAAAATGCAAGTGGCTAGGCATCTTCTTAACAGGTCCTGCCTCTCTAGTTGCTCTTCTGTCCAAAAGAGTGAATTAGCCTTTCAACGGGAGCATCCTAGTGCCAGCAATCTAACGGACACCTGGAAAATCCTATTAAAAACCTCTGGAAAACAATGAGCTTTGCTAGTCCTTAAGTTCTAAAGAAGTCCACCAGCAACCAACTTCAACACAGACTCATGACAACAGTGGCTTGTGATGTATATGATAGAGAAAAATCACATGAAAAGAACAGTAAACGTGAATAGTAACCTATATGTCTATTTTAATGCGAACTCTACCTTGGGAAAGAGAGAATTATGCAGAAAGTACAGAGACATTGCCATTACCAATGTAAAAAGCTCTTACCAATGTATCAGCTGGGATAAGTTGTGCTCAGAAAGACCAAAATCATCAAATGTTGCTGCTATCAGGCACCCTACAGTCTGGTCCATTTCTATATTTGTAGTATTTTCTGTCAGCATCAGTGGACTGCATTTTGCAGTGCAGACGCACTGTGAAATCTCTATGCATTATATTCAGGGTTTTGGATACAGTACTTTTGAATTTTGAGAGTCTCACGCTGCAGAATACTCAAGAATTACACTTTTCTGTAATGGAAATGGGAAAGCAAAAAGAGATCTTTTACACTGCATGCCTTTGATCTTAAAAACATGTATGTGCGGGAGTGGGAGAGTGCATTTGTCACTGTAACCACTTCTTATTTTCTGGTGAGAGCTCAGGTGAAAAGACAGCACTTCATTCCCTGTTAATGTCAGTGGTCATTCTAACCATGTAAGAACGTGGCGCTTCGCTTTTCACTGTGAACAGGACTAGACTGGGAAGACAGCAATTATAATAACTTCATTTTTAGTATTTGATTTCTTACAAACCACAAAGCCTCCAAAAATAAAACCCTTAACCCCAACATCTTTCCTTTTTTTTTTTCAATTTCTGCCAGAAATGTTTATTTTTGTGTCTCACTGGATTTGATCCACAGATTTCCTACTGAGTTCAGGACAATTGGTCACAAGCTTATACAAGTAGAAATAAGCAGCATATAGGACTTTTGGGGCCAGTAATAAGCTGAACCTTTCTTTGCACATCTCAACTTCCTTCTATTAAGTAACTCTTTAGTTCCGTTTGACCGACTGAGAATTTTTATTGGTTTTGTTCATCACAGGCACTACACAATCACCACTTCGTCACTTTGCTAATTTCCCAAACCCAGTTCTGGTCACCCAGATGTCTGCATGGTGCATGTTCACACAGAGATGAATTTGTTCATACGCAGTAGGTCTAAAATGAGATGAGTCAGATTTATCTGCTTCAGACCCATCTTTGCTGACTGACCTCTTTATGTTCTGTTGTTCACTGGATTTTTTCACATCATAAGGGCCCATTGTTAATAAACTAGAAGCAGATCAGAGACAAGTGGCATTTAGCATTTAGTATTTTCACATTAGTTGCTTTGGGTTCATTGAAATACATATACAAGAATATCATGGAAGAACAGATAGGTACATTTAACCATTCCTTTTGCAATTATCCATGCATAATTTAGCACCTTATTCCAAGGTTTTTAGAGAAGAGCTGGTAACTTAGTGCTCAATCTCCCTTAAAGGTCAGTGGGAATTAGACTCCAAAATCGCCTAAGCACAGGTGAAAATTTCAGTTCCTACCAACACATCTGTAATCTCAGCTCTAGCAAAGTGTTCAAGCTGGGATCCGTACAGGTCTTTAGAGTCATAAGTTCCATGGAAATCAATGGGAACCAGCTGTCTAAATGCGTTTAGGCTGTATGAAAGTATAGCTTTCAGCTTGTTGGGTTTTCATTGACTCCGATAGACTTTATTTTTGTCCTTATAGCTGGGCAAATGGTTACATTCTTTGCCCTAGACCAGATTTTTTCTGTCCATTGCTTTTAATTGCTTTTGAATTGTTCACTGCCAGTTATCACTATCCCTAATTCAAGTATGGGTTAAAAATATTTGTAAAGAACTCCATGCATCATCAGAAAGACAGTTTCTAAAGGTAAGTCCACATGGTTTGCTGTGATACAGACCTAATAAATGGCTTTTCAACCCGCAATAAATATTCTTTTCCCTGTCCTCTTCTGATTGCTCCATAATTAACACTAAGGAGACACAGATTTAACTATCTGACAGATATTTATTTAAAATACCTTCTGCTGCATATATTAACATTTCTGTATCTACTTTTTTAAAGCAGCTTTGAGTTCCGCAATAAAATCAGATCCAGAGTTTGGTTATGTTAATAGCCTTGCATGGCAGTGGTATAGATCAATTTGGAAAAAGAGAGGAATCAGTCATCTGCAATATAATTGTATGTGTTTACACTGTAGAAAAGTTTTTAGCATAAAAACACAATAGAAACATATGACTCGCATCAATATCACTTAAGCTGGATAAATTGTGAAAGGAAGTTTGGTGGAAAGGAGGATTTAGCGCTCTCCACATATGTGTACTGATAGCATATATTAATGTATTAACTACGCCTTTCTCCTGAACCTCTGCAAAAAGGTAGAACTGCAAATAACTGCTACCTATTAATCCCCTGGTTAATGAACGTGGTTGTGCCACTCAAAAAGGAGGCCTAAGTGCCCATCCATGAGGTCAGTTTTGTCACTAGTTCTGGCTATCTAATGCTTCTATCCACTAAAAACCCGGAGACCAGCTGATAGAATAGGATTTCCAGTCTTCTCCTCTTCTGCCTTCCCCTCCTTTCCTCTCCCCTCCTCTTCTCTGATTGACACTGCACCTTACAACTCTAACGTTAAGGACACCTGGCAAAGGTACCGGATGCAAATAGAACATGAACGTCGCCACTGAGATTTTGGAAGCCGGCTGGGGACATCACCACAACACTACTATTAATGTCGAGGTTTTTTGCAGTAATATTCCCCAGGCAGCTCTGACTTCAAGCTGTGGCTGGCTGAGCAATCTGGGGTGCAGAAACGCCGCAGGGGCAGCCACTGAGGTCAGCACCCTTTGCATGCTCAGAGCTCAGGAAAGAAAGGAAATGTGTAAATATTTGCACTGTTAGTGCCTGCTAACGGGTATGACGCTGACAGGCCCAAGGCACTGTGAAACCCAGCTCGTGTGTGACTATGTGAGTCACTACAGGCTAGTGCTGCCCAAAAACTTGTGCTCTTGGACAGTGAGTGGTATCGGTACAATGTCCCTATTCTTTATTTCATGTCTGCCATGTGGTGAATCTGTTAGTGTGGCTGTAGGAGCCAAAATCACTTTGGGAAATAGATGAAACAGATAGAGATAAAATAGGTTACTGGTCTGTCAGGATGCACAAAACTCAATCCTGATGATCCTGGTCATTTTGCTACTATCTGTAGTGTAGTTCACTGGAAACTTAGCAATGGTTTCACCTGTCCTTCATGACAAAATCTTCCTGAGAAAATGAGCCAGAAAGATGTCATGGGTTAAACACTTCTTTTGCCAGAAAAGTCTCTGTGTATATTCTTTGTGCACATATACATGAAGATGCATCTAGAACAGAAGAATCTATTATAGACATGTTCTAATGCTATTGTCATCACAACATTACCTGGGCGCTTTCATATCAAACCTTAAGGTCCGTGATTAAGATCAGCGGTTTATAGCTCAACTTCTCCCAGGGAAAAATCGAGTGTGAAATACAGTGCATTGTTTTGAGAGGGTTTTATTTTGTTTGGGGTTTATTTTCAACATATATGCTGAGGTCTGACAAGATGAACACTGTTTTCAAAAATAGCAAAGTTGCAGATGGAGGAAATGATTTGTTTATGGTATTCTCTATCAAAGAAGTGTCACAGATAGATGGGTTTTACTCAAATATTAGAGTCTGCAACCAGTTCTCTGATTTAGCTGGGTAATAAGTATATACTCAGGCAGCAAGACAGCTTGCTGTTGGCTACATATATCATGCTCAAAAGTACAGAGGAATCCCAACAAAGCCACTTGTAATTTGCACTCACTAAATTGGATACAGATCCACCTTTTTTTTCTAGCAGTAGCCTAGAAATAACAAAGGTTTTGGGAAAAATGCCTGGTTTTGGTTGAACGTTTCTTCTCGTTGGCTATCTGCCACCACAAACACAGAGGGGATATAATAACAGTCATTTGGAGTTCTGTAAACCTTGTCATGTGAGGACCTCAGAATGCTTTCCAAGTGTTAATTAAATCCTCACAACATCCATGCACCCATGCATAGCAGATTTCAGGTTGTTAGGCTCTCCCTGTGACCACGGCGGCTCACTAACCCTCTTGCTCTTGGGAGACTTCAGACCCTTTCACACCAGAGACACGAGTTGCATCTCAGCCACTGCACTGCCAACCCAAACACCCGCACTGTGGTTTCCATCTAACTCTTTCAAAACAAAATTAGGTGAATTTTTCAGAGAAACTGAACCCCAGGACTTTAATTACAGTGAAGCTTTAAAACGTGTTAACCTGGTTTTTGGGGATAATGCTTTATTAGCGGCTTCAGAGACAGCAGCTTAAAAAACCACTCAGGTCAGTATAGAAAGAAATCGTTCCTTAGTTCTGAAAAAGCACACAATACCTCCCCATGTTGCTGACTCCAAGCAATAAAAGATCATGAGTTCACTCCAAAAAGTTCTTTTAATAGTCTTTTTGTCTGCAGGCTTTATGCTCCCTGCCCAGTTCTTGAGATATTAGAGTTTTAAAGTTCTTTGGGGTGGGAAAAGATTTTTCCCACAACCATAAAGAAATGAAAACAGATATTCTTTTCAAGTCACATGAGTCATTAAGCTAGAAAAAAATCAAATATGGCAAGGCCTGATATAAAACGATGAGAGTTAGCAGTGTCGTTTGTTTACCTCTTTAACATGGCATTATTTTCTCTTAGTAGTCTGTTCTGAAAAGACATTCTCAAACTCTGTGCAGGAAGAGCTCTTTCTCTCTTATTGCACTCTAAGAGGCATCTTGCAATAGGTCTCTGAATATAGCTGGCGTGATGATCTCAAACAACATTCCATCTGAATGCTGTTTTCATTTTTTTTCCCTCCTATGCATATTTGTTTAATCTAATGAGTGCACGTAAATAAGTCCTGCACTAAGCTCTATAGAGAGGCAAGGCTGAGGGTGTGCTGCAACACACACGGACTTTTGCCTTGTTACCTCCCGTCGGCGCGGTTCGCGCTCTCAGTTCTGCTCACCCTAAGTTCAAATCCTAGTAAGTCACCTACGGAGACAAGTATTGCATGCAGATAACAGTAAATATTCTCCAGGCAGCCTTATGGAAGTGTTTCTTTACCTTGAAACATCAATGTACAGTGCTTTATATCACCAACGGTGCACTCTGGAAGGCCATTAAGTCCTGTCTACCTTGTGATCGCAGAGGAAACCTCACAACGCTCTTAGTGGCTACCGTATAGTATAGATACACAAGAGGTAGCTTTAAAATGGATCGTTTGGATGCCATAACAGCCCCACTGCTGTAGCCTGGAGCTCATTTGCCGTGCCAGGAGACCTCTTCAGGCCATATTGCACATGCAAATCGTAATGATAATTCTTCTGTATTCAGCAGAAGTCTGTCGAAACTAAAGGTGGTCTGAAATGGTTAGCTAGCCTACTTTATAACTCAAAACACACCAAATAACAAACTAGGTTTCCAGAAATTACTTCCTCTGATGTTGTTACGATGAATATACTTCAACAGTGCTAGACACAGCACCTTTCTTAGCTTATAATTAGTCATAAACCACTAAAAAATGTATTGTCTAGAAGCAAATATTACTTTCTTTGTATTATCTCTTGGTGATTGGCATGAAAGTTATGAAAGACTCACTGGGTAACAAAATAAAATACCTAAATGTCGTGATTTGTTTTTAATGGCTAATATAATTTTCAATTCATGACATACTGTATTTTTAATTATGGCAAGGCCTTCCAAACTGTCCTAGATAAAGTTGCAAAAAATTTTAGTTGTGAATTTTTTCCCAGGGAAGCTTTATTTGGAAATGAGGTGTAAACAGCACTCCTGTTCCGTATCTGTTACACCACATCTAACACAATATTTGAGTGTTTTCCAGCCCCATATGCAGTAATATTACTAACTTTTTCTGTATTTTTTGTGTTCAGCCCTCTCTCTGAATTAAAGGTATATGCAGTAGAATGCTTTGCAGTATGCATGTACAGAAAATACAATTTTTGTGATATATTTGTTAGAGGAAGCAAGTTCAAAGAAACATACACTGCACATGGAATGGTTCTTGGTCCTGTGGGATTGTGATTCAGATATCAGACACTAACTGAAGCTCCATCTACTTCAGGTAGCCACCAGCTCTAGCTTTTCAGACTTACTACATCACTGGTAATCACAGTCTTTCTTTCAACATATTCTTTGTTGGTCACTACCTTTCAAACAATGTTCTTCAGAAAAACTATGCAGCTCCTAATTTTTTCTCCTAAAGCAGCCCCAGATGTGCTTTCCATCACCCTTTTCCCTACCCAGATTATGTCAGGCCCAATGGTAAATCCTGGTTTTCCCTGTCACTCTGCAGTGCTCTGACCTCCCCCTTCTTATTTCTGTTTCTTCTCCTGAACAGTCTTAAAGAGTTCCAAGACCCAGCTGCTGAAGACAACACCTACAATATTTCACACATCATTATTCTCTAGGAACTATTTAATGCAAACACACTCATCTAGGTACTTACAAATGTCAGCGTAAATTCACCAAGCAGAAATTGTGTCAAAACAATCTAGATGCCGCCCACTGGAATGGGAAGGTTTGGGGACAGAGGGGAAGCAGTTGAAAGCAGATCATTTGACTTTTTAGTACAGTTTTTGACATTGCCTTATGCGATGTTCTCACAAGGAAAATTAGGAGAGGGAAGGTGCAAAATCATTTCAGTAATTCATCAACAATAGCTTGTTATCAAATTAGAGGGACATATCAAGCCGAGTTTCCAGGGAGTTCAGCTGTGCTTTAGATTGTATTGAGAGTCTCCATTAAAACCTCAACAGGGGAGTAAAGGCTGTGTTCACTAAAACTGCAGATGATGCAAATCCCAGGGGGACAGAAACCACTCTGAAGGACAATGTAATACCCATAAAAATCTCAATTGCAGTTCTTTGTCCAGTTTTAGATCTTCTGGAAAGATCCCAAAGGATAGTGATGGTAATGTCTAAATTTACTAGGGTTTATTTAACCTAAAGCCAAGAATTCTGAAGGGGATATGATAACTCTGAAAGACATGAAAGGCTATTAGAAGTAGTAGCTGATGCACAGGCCAGAACAAGGTATTGCAGGCTTACACTATTACAAAAAGAGACTTTTGAAGCAGTTTCTAACAATGAAGACAGTAAAGGTCTGGAATAAATTGTGAAGGAAGTGGGTAGAGTCCCCACCAGATTAGACAAGTATCTACAAGGAATGGTGTAAGGTGAAGCTGGTCCCAACTCAGAGAAAAGATATTTCCCACCCACTTTTACATGTCATTGTCTCCAGTACCGTAGAATTTGAGTGCCTACAGAACTCGACTGCATTTGTCTTCACAGCAAGACCATTAGGTAGGGAAATAAATATTATTATGCAATATTTGAAGTGAAATGAATGAAAAGAAATGAAATGTGCCTTTAGCAAAGGCACAAAAAAGCTGCTAAGGCCCAGATCCAAAAGGTGCTTAGGAATCTCATGCCCATTTACATGCTGGTGATCCCCTGTAAGTCTAGCTCAGTACTAGGAACTTAATTAAGTCTCCTCTGTTCATTATAGCATCTGAACTGCATCATTGTCCTTTGTCGCATTTCACGTCCCAAGAGAAAAAAGAGACAATTCCTCTTCTCCTAACTTACCACAGGAGCCTGCAGGCTAGAAACACCACGTATGAAATAATGGATCTAGTAAGTACAGTCTATAAACCAATATTTAGGTGTCTTGGCAACTTCACAGCGCATTTCAACTTTGATCATAATTTAAAAGGTGGCACTTATCTGTATCATGACTGCTCTCCTTTCAAACTCTTGTTTCTCATGAAAAGTGGGATAAGATGTCTTTGAAGCTATCAGGCATCAGGATATTACATTAATGTTATATTGACTCAGCCCTTCATCCTTCCAACGTGTATAAATTGAGTTGCATGCAGGCAGATATGTGATGAGACCTTTAAAAAGAGATTGTGTGCTCATTATCATCACTATTACTCCATGTGTCCCAGAAAGGCATCATTGTGGGCCATAGTAAGGAACGCATAGAAATGTGGGACTTAGAAGAACAGACTGATGTTCCTGTCATGACCTTGGACATGCAATTTCCCCTTCCTGTGCCTCAGTTTATGCTTTTATAAATTGAAATAATGATACATTGCAGACTACATTAATATCTCCAGATGAAAAGCACTGCCTGGGAGACAGCTACTGCTGTTATCTTTATCAGTGTTTTATTTGGGCAAAATATTTTCCAGCCCTAACTGCCAAGGGCTTGCAGCTTAAAACAGGAAACAGAAAGCTTCATCCTCATTCTAGAGAAACAGAGACACACAAATCAAGCAAATTTCCTTTGGTCACAATGGAAATTTGTAGCTAAAGCAGGGATCCAATTTGCAAGTCAGTGCCTTAAGCACAGACTTTTTCAGGTGTTCTCCCTGGACATTAAAGATTTAGTGGGAATTTTCATGAGAGAGTGGATTTGTGCCAATATCCATGGCTAGAATATTTCCCTTCCTCTCAAGTTATGCAGAAAACTGTTTGCTGATAGTTTGCTGGCCTGCCTAACACCCCAGAGGTGACCATATAGCAGTAAAGCCGCACAGATTGTAAATTATAAAAATCCTTTCATTCTATGAAACAGCAATCAAAATCTTACATGGTTTTTGCAGCCATTTATTTGAACGGAAGGTGCAGCAGAAGGAAACTCAGCACTTGCTGCAAGGTGCCAGGGGTTTGGAAAAGTCCCAAGGAAAAAGCATACCCATTCAGAGGAGAAGGATGAATCAAATTCTGAAACTGGGTCAGTGGACTGGGGCATAAATCCTCCCTGTTCTGCACAGCAGCTTCCTTTCATTGTCACCCTCTGCAGAGAGACCAAGGGGCAAATCTGGCATAATGTCGTAATCGTGTATTAGCTGCTGTTACCATGTTACGCACCAGGCAAATCCCTTCCTCTTGGTTGCTCTTTCTTCCACCATCACTTTCTCTCTGCCTCCCTTGTTTCTGAATTTCTTTTCCTCAACATTTCATTCCCTGGTGCTACTTTCCCTTTGCAATTTAGTGGGTTTCATTATTACTGCCAAGCCCCATTGTATTCACCAAAATGATCAACATCTAAATAATATAATTGATACTGATCTATGAATATAGCACTTTCACTTCTACAGATTAAGCAAATATTGTGGTGCTCAGACTTCTGATTCACTGCTTCAGGCTGTTGATATACCTGAAGTGGAACAGACCGAATATCATATACTTGCTTTACATGGAAGGCTACCTTTTTCTTTGACTGTTTAGGTCTTGGAAGCCAGGCAAACTTAATATACCACTGGATCTAGGCCAGGAACTTAGGTGGGATCACCTGTGCTCACAAAACATTTTATGAATGTTCTTACTAGAAGAATTAAATTTTGAATAGCATTTCCTGTGCACTTAATATACTTAACTTATCAAAGGTTTTCTGTCTCACCTCCCATAGTAGTCAAAGTCTAGGTACTTGGCGTAATCTGTTTCTACTACCCAGGAATCAATGTCAAGAAATGACACCAGTGGCTGCCTGGGCTGCATTAGGCACTGCCCAGCTCTGGGCTCCCCAGTACAAGACAGAGTTGGACATATTGGAGTGAGTCCAAAAATGCGCCATGAAGAAGATTGAGGGACTGGAACATCTCTTGTATGAGGAGAGGTTGAGAGAGCTAGGACTGTTCAGCCTGGAGGAGAGAAGGCTCAAGGAGATCTTATTAGTGTGTATAAATACCTGCTGGTGGGCAGTAAAGAAAAGGGGGCCAGATTCTTCTCAGTGGTGCCCAGTGACAGGACAAGAGGCAATGAGCATGAACTGAAATACAGGAATTTCTGTTTAAACATAAGAAAAAAGTTTTTTTTACTGGGAGGGTGACTGAGTACTGGAACAGGCTGCCCAGAGAGGTTTTTTGGTGTCTCCATCCTTGGAGATATTCAAAACCCAGCAGGAAAGTTGCACTGGACAATTTCCAGACAACCTTTCCAACTGTGGCCATCCTTTGTTCCTATGTTTTTGTGAAATAAAATATTTTAGTGTGGGGAATAATCACATTTAATTTAACTGTCTCCCCTGGGAACCACAGTACATTACTACGTCATACAGGAGTAGTGGGGAAATAAAGACTTGCAAGTTCTGACCATCATAGGGAACTAATGCCATGGGAACAGTGGTCTGAAGGGTACATCCAGAGCAGCTGAGTTCTGTCCCCTGCTCTGTAGGTCATCATAACAGATAATCCCTATTCCAAACTTAGTTATAAATTAGGTCCAAGCACACCTGGGAAGACCAGGTATTTCCAAACTGAAAAAGGAAACCCAATGGGGACACTTGCAGAGACATCAGTCACACTGCCCACACTCCAAAATGTCCCTGGAGGAAGATGACCTGCCTTGTACCGTGTGGCTGGACCATGGGGGAAAGGTGAAAGCCGTGTCAGAGTTTGAGACGTTGTATTAACAATATCGTGTAAAATAAAGGCAGCTGGAGAGCTGAGAAAAGGAGGTCGAGGTGCAATACCCTTCTTCTCGGGGTGGGTGGGACTAGTTTTCAGGCTAGCTGACTGAAACATGTATTGTCATTTTACTGTTAAATGCTGTGTGGACATCCAGTATAAATATAAGTAATGTCATTTAGGTCCATTAAAAAAAAAAAAAGGCAAAAAACTTTGGTTTTGCACAGTTACGAAAAGAACAGGAAGGAGTGAAAAGTGTTTATGGGCTGTTAATAACACAATGCTGCAATTTAGGCTTCCTTTACAAAATAGTGCCCACTATCTACTATCTCATGATAAATAGAAGCTGTATCGCATGACACTTGTGAACAATGGGTGAAATGGATATTAGAAAAATCTCATTTATCTTCTGCTTTATTTCTTGATAGAGGTCCTTGTCACCATGGCTATTATGTGACTAGCCCTAGAAAGGCCACCTCATTAGTTTTCTTTATCAAGACAGCAAGGTCTCCTTTAAAGGGACAGCACAGATTTTAGATTCAAACAGAAAACAGGCTTCATTGTCTGAATGTGTTTCTACCTCTGTTTTCACGGCTTAAATACGTAGGTTATTTCCATAGCTGTCAACCAGATGACATTAACACTCCTGTGATGAGGAAGGTGTCCCTGGAACAGAAATATAAAAATGGAATTTTATGAGCAGATTGCTTGTATTTGCCTCATGCATTTCTTTAATGCATGTGGCATTTCTTTAATAAAAAAACACACACCGAGGGGGAAAACAAATGAAAGCAACTTTGTGTAAATTCTGTAAATCTATTTTCCCCTTTGTCTCTTCCACTCACAAATACATCTTCCTCTTGTCTGACAACCACTTTGAAAATTTTCCTCTATTGCCACCAAAGCAACCATGTGAGTGTCAACAAATCAGTAATGATTTAGAATATGTCAAAGGAAATTCAACATTTTTGTCTCTTTTCAAAAATCTTAATGACAGGTAGATAAAGTTGGACAACACCATCTCTATTGGCTTTCTCTGAGTTTTGCTGGGTATTTTTCATAGAACGAAAGAGCCTGCTTAGTTTCTGCAGCAGGCAAGGCAGAAGAGTAGCTGCAAAATCTGATAGTGCCAAATAGTTGTATTAGCCATGTCTAGCTTTCTGCATAATTAAGAATGTTTTGAATTTAGTGATCTAGAAGATCAATGATTACAAAATAGTATTGGGTTTTATCTTTGTTCTGAATTATGATATAATAGTAATTAAGTCTTAGAATACACTGCTAGCTTTAAATAGGTGATTAAAAGCACCCTCTCAATTGATAACTCACTAGAGAAGAGCCTTAGAGGTAAGAGGGCACTGAATGAATCTGACAATACTATTAGCTTACTGTATAAATCACAGTGACTTATTTCACTGCATTTTAAATTAGGATAAAATATTCAAATGCAAAAAAAAATGGCATTAATACAACATTAAGGTTAGGAATTTTAAGGCACAAGATCAGGAAATGAAAAAGCTAAGGCTCTTTTAGTAGTAATCCATATCAGGTGTGTGTTTTCAGTGAGTAACCTGAGTGATAAATGTTGTAGCTGGATGCATTGAAAATATCCTGAAAATAATGGGCCAACTACATTTGTTAGGAATAGATTAGGTACATGGAGTTTGAAATTCCTATTTGTCTTGTATTTACAGTTTTGAATATGAAAGAATAGAAATGAGAGTGTGGGTTTTTCCTTGAAGCTGTTGCATGCCCCCCTGCAAACCTTCTGGGTGTAGTTTCTCCATCTGTCATGTCCACTAAAGAAGCAGAGCAGTCATGTTGCAGAAGCTCACTATGAAAGTAGCACCAAGAAAGTACAGGAACAGCTTGCACTTCAGAGAATTTGCAAGTTCAGTGTTAGAGTTAACAGATGCAAGAAGAGTTCAGCGAAAGAAGATAAAATAGATCACCATGGTGGACAGATAGTTATTGACACTATGAGTCTGTCCTGCTTTGAATGAAACATCCCTTAGGCAAGGTAGCTGCAGACTCGTCGATTAAACCACCAGTGCAGAGTTCCTTGTTGAGCTGCTTATGTCTGAAGTGAACTTGTGCTCCTTTAATGCCAATTTTGTTACTCCCCTGCTATTGGTGATTTTCTTTGGGGGATTTCCTCAGTGCTTAGGAAATAAAGGAGACTGAGATAGGAATGGAAAATGAAGATTCCCTAACACTTCATTTCTCAGTTGGTTCCTACATTTCTAATCATGCAGATGTTTTCTCTAGGAGATCCTTTTATTTTAGGGTCCTTGAAAGTCACATTCCTATTCCATTGGAGCACAATCGTTCCACTCTTGAATAAGTTTTGTGCCAGAAAAAATTCCATTGCATTAGTAATACATATCATATTGGTTACTACATTGTGTAGGTCCGCATGTCATTAGTAATGGATGCGTATGAGCTGAAGAAATCAAAGAAGCACCTGAGCTTTTTTTTCCTAATGGAAATGGAAATGGCCTGTCAGGGCTCTGAACACTAGTGCTCAGGCCAAAGCCACAACAGCAGAAAAAGACGAGAGCTAGTGCAAGCGTGTAGGAGCTTAGTCTAAATAGACAAAGCAAAGTGGGGAAAAAAGCTGGGGAAATGGAATACAGATGTGGAAAATTGAGGGAAATAACCTAATAAGCACAGAGTGCAGCTAGATGATAGCAAAGCTGGGAACAGAATCAACTCCACAGACTGCCAGTTCACGGCACAATCTAGAAGGTTTGGTGGGTGGCCATACTGGGAACCTATCCAATTTGTTGATCTTTCACAAGCCAGTCTAGAATGGAAAAAAAAAGAAGAAAAAAAAAAATTCTGGGTTTAAAAGCCACTTGTTTGAAATAATAATGTCCTTGGAGGGGGACAGATATTTTAAATGTCATTACTACCCACTATTGCGTATATTGGTCATCTCCATGGTCTGGAAGACCACCACACAGAGGTAGACCAGCCAGTATAAATACCATAGGCACTCATTACATAACAAATCTTTATCTATCTACCTTTCAGAACATTAGATCAATCTGCTCTGAACTTTGGTCTTTTTGCAATCATAAGTATTATTGTTTCCCATTCATAGCAACTGCAGAAATAGCAGGGGTACTGCTGATGGAAAGACTGTGACCTTACTTATTACACCACCTGTGTACTCTTGAGAACCCTATAATTGAAACATTACATGTTGACTCACCTTTTTCTTATGATGTATTGTAACTTCTCAAGGCTAGAGTTTTCAATCATGGATTTTCAGAGTTATATCAGTGAAAGAGATTTTAAATCTATTCTACTCTGAGAGAAGCTGGTCCTCTTCAAGAAACTCTCTATCTTTCCTAGTTATTTTATTTCATTAAAATGAATGTTCTAAACGATTCCTTTTTCACTTATAGTCCAGTTTATTCTTGAATAACAATTTATTATAAGGTTTTCTATTAACCAGGAAGGATTCTATAGTTGGGCCATTCAGGACTCCAGCATATCAACACTGCACACCCTCTTCCCCCTCAAAGACCCATATATCTTTCTTACACCACATATAGATACAAAAATATCCTCCCGCTACTACTGCATCTTGCAAATGTTACCCCCTCTGTTCCACTTGTCTCCTGCAAAACCTCTTACTTACACGCTACCTTCAGTTCCTCTCTGCTCCTATTCCCCAAAACAGGGAACCAGGAAAGTGTCTGAAATGTGCTCGTCTTGTAGAGGCAGCCTGTGCCATTTGTCTTCCCAGGAGATACCTCCTGATGGGAAACAGTCAGACCATCTGCAGATCATCCTCCAGGAGATTCACCAAATGATTTATTATGAATGGTGTATCAGCCTAATAAAACCTATTAGTACTGTGGGGGAAATTACTATGGAGAGCAAATATGTTTCTAGCTTGAACTAATATGCTTGCCTAAATATCTTCTGAGGTTTGGCCCGTGTTCTGTCAGATGTTTGAAGGATGCTAATAGCCAGAGGACATTTCTCCCAATGAACTCTATGCATGTTGCTCATCTACAAGGGCTTGCTGCAGCCTCATGCACGCAGCTGAGAGATGAAGGAGCGGAGAGAATGGCTCATCTATCTATGGCAGCTTTCCACTCCCATGGGGGAAATCAGCTCTCTTTGCTAGCAGAAAGCTCAGTGATTAATGCATTTTATCCCATAGTCCCTACAACACTAGCCAAAAAGTGGGAGGGACTTCTAAGGACAACTGTTTCCCTAGCTGTGGGAAATGTATTCCTTCTAAACTGACACATAAAATAATGCTAATGATAACCAAGCAATGCTTTGGAGCTTCTGATCACCCTGGCTTGTTTTTTCCCCATATTTCATCACTTTATGCTAGTTAATTACAAGTTAAAAACCCTGCTGAAAAGCATGTCACCTCCTGTAGGAATAGTTGGGGAGAATATGTTAAACGAAGTTCTAGAGGAAGCTACTTAGAGTTGGGAAAACACATCTGAAATATTCTCAGATTTTAGAAAGCTTGTTTGCTGGATAACTGGAGATCAGATTACAAAAGAAAACTGGATCATTGATAATTGACTGTCTGGAAACACTGTTGTGTCTAGGCTGATGTTATTTATGTCCTACCCACCCTTACACACAATCTCCCCACTGCAAGTAGTAGGACCTTCTGGATATTTTTAGGGTTCAGTATTGTGGAAGGTTTCCAGAGACTTTCCAAAGACTTTTCAAGAGGACACTAGTTAATATGAAGTCCTGTGGAAGAACTGAACTCAATTCTTGGCTGACAATTGCCTGATGGGTAAACGGGCACAAGTTCTACTTCCTCAAATATAGTTAGGTACTCAGCATCTACTGATTCCACATCAGTTAGATGCCTGATTATATTCAAGAATCCCAGTCTAGACCTCCTTATGACAGATGGGATACCGTTAAGGATCTCAGAGACTTTGAAATCTACTAAGGTAGTAGTAAGGAATTATTACTGACAACAGTTTTGAGTGAAAATATTTAATTCCCTTAATTCTTTGAAAAAATCTCTTATTTTCGAGAAGTGGCATGTCATTCCTCACCTAAAATTCCTGGCATCATTTCCAACTTCTTTCCTCTTAATAGAAAGATGTTCCAGAACACTGCTTCCATATTTTACATATTTTAAATAATGAATGTCTTCTGAAAGAATGCGTGAAAATTATGCTTGGCTTTGGTTACTAGAGAAGTTAACATAAGCTACTTAGATTACTATTATAAAAATATTATTCAAATGTTTTTACTAATATAAGTCTATATTGAGAGCTTGATCATGAATGGCTTTTGTTCTTCAAGTTCTTCTTGACCTGCGTAATCCTTCAGTTTAAATTCTTGAGGGAAAATAAAAGCGTATTAAAGAAATCATGCTCTGTATACAAATAATTTTTCATTATTTGCATAACGAAGGAGTAGTCTTCCTATTATGCATTGCTTGCTTCTTTCACTGAAATATTTCTTCACATCCAAAAAATAACCAGCCTCGAATCACAAAGGTCTAAATTTGGACAATGTGATAAAATACTTTCATTGCAGTAATTTAAAATAGGCTGCACCAATTGCTACTTTTTCTGTCAAACAGAAGATTACAAAAGATTTGCAAAGGGACAAAAATACACCCTGCCCTTTTTGCTGGCCTATGTACAATTTCCTAACTGCTTTCTACTTAAAAAAAAAGAAGGAAGGAAGAAAAAAAACCTACCAGAGTAAGAATAAGGGAAGTGTCTCTACTGAAGAGACAACAAGGAATTTCTAATTTTGACTAATATTCTGCTACCAAAGTAGCAAAACCAGACTGAGGAAAGGGAGGAGACATTTAGCATGTTCATAGTGCCATGAAAATGTGAATGTAATTCATCCTGCCACAGCACGGCTCCTTTCCTCCTCTAGAGTTTAACCACCATAACACTGTTGGTGAATATGCTGCTGTTATTGATGAAGTTAATGGTTCTGGTATTATTAGATAATCAATAGAGATTCCCATTTTCAGATATCCTAGTACTCATTCTCATAGATGATTTTCCTCAGGAGTATTATAATGGTTTGTAGTCATCAGCTGATGGTAATTATGGAAGAAAAATATTTCAGATGAGAGAGAGATGGAGATTGAGTGGATTGAGCAAGGTCACTGAAGTGATTTGGAGATTACTTTACAATCCAATTCCCATCTCACCCCCAAAACATATTCATCTGCATGGTGGATTCTTTCCTTGAAGACACAAGCCACAAATATTACTGTAAAACTTTTCCTTTACTGTGGGAGTGTGGCAGTGTACTGCCACCCTCTGCTGGAACATACAGGGAGCAAGCACATTCTCCACCTCCCCATGTCTATTTGGAAAGAACAGTACAGATTGCATCATATTTTCTTGTCTGATATAGGAAAAAATTAAGGATTGTGGAAGGTTAATTTCACATCATACTTTAAACAAAAAAAAAAAGAACACAGAAGGGTTTGGATCTGTTTGTAATAAATTTTATTGCAAGACGAATATGCACTAAGTACATAAACTGCAGTTCCTACAACTCTTCCAAAAGAAGTAATGGGAAGGAGAATTTTCGTGGAGTTTGGTCAGGGAGCTTTGGTGTTACTGGTTGCAGTTGTGGACCTCTAGGGATTCCTTGGTTGCTTCAAACTTTACAAGCATTATGAAAGGAATTAAACAAGCTTCCAGTTACGACTTTTTGCAACACTTCTAAACCCTGCTAGAGCACAACTAAAAGCAGACAGAGACACAAGTTTAGCTACTGTCTTTCCTTTATATGAACCAAGGTCTACTTGGTATTACTCAGGTTATAAGGCAGAATTTCCTGCTTTGTTACAGTGGAATCAAAGTCTTTTGAGTTACAAAAGCAAATAAAAGGTGTGATGAGATGGGCAGGGATAAATTATCCAAAAAAGATCAAGAGATCAACAGCTTTGCTTATTTTTTTTTTCTAAAGAGGTACAATAGTGCCCATGTTTTTAAATGCAAGTGATGAAACTGGGCACCTCCATTTCTGTTTGTCCAGTTTCGTGGTTTAAATGCAGGTAAATGATGCTCAGTCCTCTCTGAGTACCAGACTTCTCCAAAATATTATATCTCCCTATACCAATGTGCTGAAAACTAATCTAATCCCCTCTGAAAGCTTAGGTTTATTTTTCCATCATCCCTAAAGCGCAGGATGAGTTCAGTTTCTAAAAAAAAAATTTGAGCTATTAAGATCAAATTCTGACCATATGGGAGTTACAAGAAGGTCTCAGTGCAGGAATATTCCATCATGTTAATTGATTACTGCAATATGTTGCACATGAGGAGAAGGAAGGAAAAAGAATGTTACGAAGATGTTCCAGCAGGTCCCGTCTTTGAGTAATGCAGATCACTCAGGATTTATTGTCCAAGAATTTACTGGGTTTATTCACATTTGGCTCTGATTTAAGGATCCGAACCAGATTCTTGAAACAAATGGGAGACAAAACCTTGACTGCACTTGAGCTAGGTTCTTTACAAAATGAAGTATTAAAAAAAATACTTGGCTTTCCTAGGACAATCGGATCTTTGCAGCTAGCTGTCCACAGCTGTTGTACAACACTGACCTAAATGATAGTCTGACATGCACTGTGATAGTTTCATTATCATAACCTATGTATGATCACCTAAGATTTTGTCACTGATAATTTTTGATAACTTGGATTTATATTAGGTAAGAAAAAATAGAAGGCATTAGTTTGGGTAATCACCTACTCATAACGTGTTTTTCACATTTATTTCTAATCCAGGCTGCATTCATTATGATTTCTGTCTAAAAATGCCTTCATTCTCTGTGTTTGAACCTTAGCTATATGCAGCAAAAAAAACAAATGGAGGCAACTACAGTGTAAGCGAGGGAAAAACCATGACAGTTTGGGAGACAAAGTGTAGCATAAGGGGAAAGTTGGGTTAACATTAAAGCTCAGTATTTAATCATCTCCACTAATAATTTGGAATTTAAAATCAATTCAAATTACTAACACAAGGTAGGTTTCAATAAAATCATGGACACTGGACTTGTGAGCCATCTGTGCCATATACTGAAGCTTAACTGCATTATGGTGGTCAAAGTACTGAATTAAAGGGAGTCAGGAAGGGGACAAGGGAAGAGAGACAAGAGGTATAACCTCTAAAACCTCTATAAATCTAACCTTCTTCTTTCCTACTGCCATCATTAGATTCCTACTCTGCCACTGAATAGTCTCAGGTAGGGCTTTAGCATTTGACAAATGAAGGCAATTTGAGGATTTTATACTTGTGGATACATTGCAGGACTTACTGTGTGACTTAAAAGCATTTTTCTTGTAAATCAAATATTACCTTAGAAAATAACAATACTGGCAAATGAAACCAGTGAGGTGCCACTCAAGACTACAGTCCTGCTTTAATCATGTTGCTGTTTGAGAGTTTAAAGCTTTTAATCATGCCAGGCTGCCATGTTTTGGGTTAAAATTCACAGGAATTTACAGATGTTATTTTGGCCACTGGAGAGCTCACCTACTAATACAACAGGGACTCAACTGAAGTCATGAAAATTTTTTGCATTATTATTTTTTGAATACCCTACAATAGCTCAAAGTTTGAACCTACCTAAGCTCATATGTGACAAAGTTACTGAAAAAATAGGCTTAATTTGCAATGACTTTGCCTCTTTTGTTCTTCTGTATTTTGTCTGTATGCTACACATTAGCAACTGATTCAGTGTAAAACCAGCATATTTCAATGGCTTCATATCTTCATAGCGGTAGCCTGTGTTGACTTTTGTATTAGTACTCTAACCTTGAATTAATAAATACATAAATGAATTCTTACAGCTATGCTGTTTTCAGTATCCAATCAAGGCCAATGTGATCGTATGATAGCATACAGGCCAACAATTAACTGCTTAGAGTTTCATTGAATAAGGCAATTCTTTATCTTTCAGATGAATTATCAAATAACCACCTATGAGATACCAGTCCAAAGTATAAAACCAAACTAGTCATGGGTTTTTTTCCTCCTAGGTTTAAGGACAAACCTAAAGGCCAGCAGCAAACTTCAGGTTCAGAAACCAATAGGGGCAGAAAATATATATAACGTACCGTTATAGGTACATAAACAAACAAAATTAGAAACCAACTAGTTGCTATTGCAAATAAACACTGGAAAGACGTGCTTTAGTTTTATGAGCATGTAAGTCTGATTTTACGGAATATACTGCATGAAAGTCTAAGCCTTTCGAATATTCTTTCAGCAGTAATATTCCTCCTGTTGACAAATCTTTTAAACACCTTATGCAAGCTACACTTCATGCAAATCAGATTTTCAGAGGTGCCATGTGAGAACACATGCATTAGATCCAAATCCACCAGAATGCCAGGGATAAATGCATGTTGCCAAGTCATGCGAAGATCAGAACAGTTTTTAAAAAGCAGTCTTTCTAGAATGTAGATTCATTTCTTCATAACACCATTTTCCAGACAGATTTATTTCTGAGTATCAAGTTTTGAGTTCATCTTAGTTTGTATTTCCGAACCCAAGACTGTCAGCCAGATATTTGAAAAGCCATCTATTTCTCAGACATTTGAACTAACCTATTCATGGATATGCATGGCTTGTAAACCTACTTCCATATACCAATCTTAATGAGATTTTGCTCTTCAGCCTTCTAGTTATGGGCAAAACAATCTGGTTTTGTGACTCCAGTGTGTATGCTTTGAATTTGAAATAGACTTGCACATTTCTGAGTCTCACTTTTGTATCTGGGTGACAATTTACATTATGCACAGAGAAACACAGTTTCAAATCGGTAATAAAAACAATTTAATCTTACTTAATTTTCTGGATTTCATCTATTTTCAGTTGTGTGTAAGCATAGAAAATTTACTGAAGTGTCAGTCTAGAAAAGAGTTCTCAAAAAAAACCTGTATAATTCTTAACAGCAATTGTGTCCAAAATACACCCCATTTAATATGGAGTAGAGGATGTATAAGCCATTTCCAGTGCAAGCACAATGCCAAACAGCGCAATAGATTTTATATTTCTCTCAAGGCATTGAAATTGTTAATTAACCAAATTCAATTAGAAGTATAAAGGACTGTATCACCATAATCCTAGTCATTTAACCTTTAACAGCTCTGAATTATTAGCACTGTGAAGTTGCTTGTGTATAGCCTGAGAACTCATCGTCAAACTCCCTAGGTGTTTGCTATGGACATGCTTACGTGACTGCCAGTGCCTGAGCAACCGCACTCGGCCGACACGCTTCTTGCCAGCTGACCCAGGTTATCTGACCTTCTGTACGCTCCACTCTTATCCTATTTGTAAAAAAAGGCAAATAGTCTTAAATCACCATTGGGATAGTTTAACACATTTTAATTTGCATCTACTGGAGGTGACAAATGCACTTAGAGTCAAATTCAGTAGAAGTTTATCAAAGAACCTTCATTTACAGTGAGCAACAACATGTGAGCACTGGACTAGATGACTTCCAGAAGTCCTTTCCACCCTATTTTTTTTCCCTGGGATTCTATGAATTATGTAATATAGTGACTAAATTGCATCAAAGATTTGCAAACAGTGAACTCCCATAGCCAAGAAAAGTAACCAGAACATGTCGGTTGGAGTAACCATCGCTATGCTAATGTTATGATACATCTCACGTGAAGTAACTCTTACTTGAAAGGAAAGGAATTTCTATCATTAATGCCTAAGGTGCCCACACCAAAGTGTTACATTGGAATATCTGTAGCCCAGTCCAGGTAACCAGTTATGTCCCTGAACTGCATGCAGTTTTTAGTGCTGCCAAAGAATCTTTTAAAGCTTACCTGGAGCAAGAATAAATTGTTGAGGAATGAGATGTGGGAATGGGAATATTGCAAAACTCACAGCTGAGGTAGAAGCTATAGGGAGGTAGGCTATAGCCCCAAGCTTTATAGGTTTAAAGCTCCTGATTTGTTATTGGACAATATGTATTTTATAATAACATGTTGCTTTTTCTTCATAGACTGGTGCATTATCCAGTTCTGAGCAAAAGCCTGACTCTTACCTGTCTGAACTATGGAGGCTGATCCAAAACCAGGAATTTTCCCATCAAAGTCAGACTGGGAAGCCCAAAACAGACAAACTGGGAAGTCAGATGACTCAGAGGACTTAGTCCCAGACCTGTAACACTTCCTTATCTAATGTTCATTGAGTATTACAAATACACGTACTCTAAAAACTTAAGCTAAATTAAAATGGTTTTATTATTGATTTAAAAGATTCAAAAACTTCAGAATCACATGCAGAACGCTCACAGTGTGAGTCACAAATTGAATTCATTCTTTTCAAAGTCTCCATTCAGGAAAAGAAAATCAATTTTTTGAATGTAGTTGGCAGGCAGGTCAATTTGTAGTAGAGCTGTTGTTCAAGGAAACTTTGGAGCCTCATATTGTCCAGGTTTAAAAAGAAAAAATAAATTGATTTAATTTAAAAATTTTACATAATGTAAATTATGCTCTCATCTGGTTTCTGATGTGAGTCTGTCAAAGACTTGGACTGCACCAAATGAATCAGTTCACAGTTGTTTTGTGGGGTTTTTATTTAGCTTGGTTTAACCTCTCTTATGTTGGTATGGAAGAGCCCATTTGACAGGCTAGTTCTGTGTAGGCAGGTAATGAAGAGGATGGATCTTGCATTAGGTGACAGGACGCAGCAGACAAAGAGGAGGCAAATGGAAGAGGTCAGAAATGGATATACATGAAGTGAGCAGCCAGTAGGAGAGGAAAAATTACGATTCTCATTCATGGCTCGCTTAATTAATAAAGGAGGAAACAACTCAAAGGCACCACACCAGAAGTACCTTACCATCTCACTTCCTAGTAGCTTATGTGGGATGAGTAGGAATTGCCTTCATTCCTAACACATAATTATCTTTTACCTAAATACCTACTGTGATGGGTGGGTGTATTGCCTCTGGACCAACCCTGAATAGAAGTCGGACAGTAGGGATAGAAGGTGAAATGGTGGTAGAAAGTTAGCTCGACAGGATTAAATTGTTACAGGGTCATGATCCTTGATACAAATCAAACTACTAAAATCAAAGGGAATTAGCTGCTTGAGAACTTTAATGTGGACATACATGATTTCATTTTGTGAGCCTTTCAAGCCACAAGAAGCGCGCAGACACGAAAAAAATCCAAAACCACCAGTCTACGAAACATTATATGCCAATAATTTTGAGGTTAATATTACCTACTCAGTAATAAAATCCTTGGTACTTCCACCTTTGTTTTCAGCATTTTCAAGTTGGATCACCTTATCACAAACAGCAAAACTCCAAATATTTGTGAGACTTGTCACAGTTCACCTTGTCTACTTCTTGGGGCTTCCTCTCACCAACACTTAGATGAAGATTTTCACAGACTGCATATTCAAGTAGGATTATGCTTTCCCAAGTGTCCTGAATCAGAAACCTAGATCTTTTGACTGGGGTAGCCTGAGAGACTCTACATCACCGTCAAACTTCTTTCTCATAGGATATGAAGCCAGAGAGTGGCTGTGATGCTACTTTGTATTTAGGTTAACAGAAGGAAATAATCTGCTTTAAATATTTCCTATTGACTGGACAACAGTGATTTTCTGTGTTGCTCCTATCCAAATACTATTCATTCCCTACATTATGGAGGTAATAATCCTCCTAAGTAGCCATTGGCTCAGATTTAATCAGAACTTCATTTCTCAGGTGGAATAATACCATTTTCTGCAATGAGACACCAACCCAGTCACCATAGAGATAGTAACAGTACATACCACTCAGGACATCAATAATTATCTTTCCATGCAGCCTGGATGGGCAAGGCCTGCTTAGTACCTGGGTTATAGCTATGGTCCTCAGTAGCTACACAAACACTAGTGACCAAAAGAAATAAAATTCAATTCAGTCATTTTGTAATGCCTTTTTGAGTCTCATTGTATTGGTAGTACGTTAAACTTTTGATTTCCAAATTTAGAGTAGACACGTTGGGTGAGTGTAGAAACTGCCTAATGTTTTTATCTTGTTCATGTATAAGCCTGATTTTGAGCATGCAAATAGACCTTCTGAAATTGTAGAGAATTTGCACGTGACACTATACATATGCTTTAGTGATGTGCTTTATAGAACTGCTAATGATTTTTGTCCTGACCATTTTAATGCCCACTCTAGCATCTGTCATGCATGAAATTCCTCTTACTGACTCAGGTGGATAATCTGGCATTTAACTCCTAATTTTTGCTGAGTTAGGTGCATTTTGCTTTCATCTTTATTCTAAGCCAATACGGTGTTAGGTGATTACCTTTGTCAATCCTCCTGCGCTAAATTTGAGTATACTCACTAAATAAACTGCACTATAAACAACCTGTTTGGTATGTAGATAAGAACTGGATCCTTTTAATCCCAAATTGTTATTACTTCAGGCCCCAAATGTGTAATTTAAGGATCAAAGCCTGAATTGCTATCATAAATGCAATTCAATAACAAGGAAAAGCTGAATGATTTTCAGAGAAATAAAATCAGGCTAAATCAATGTAAATCTATAAGCATTTCTCTCATACCATTTAGTGTATTTAATTTCATTTTGTATTTTTCTTTGTTAGGTCTACAAATAGAAAGAGCTCAAGGTGTTAATCAGCTGAACAGGTAAGAGTCAAGTTTTCCCTAGGACTTCAGAATTTCATATTAATTATTCTATTTTTCTACTCTCTATAATATAAGATTATAATGAATTTATAATATAAGATTATAATTTAGTTATTAGATCTTGTTTCTAATTTCTATAGTTTTATTTACACTAATTTTGCACAATCTTTTCTATGCGATTTTCTTTTAGGCAATTTTCAAAGTCCTTTTAGTTATTTCACATATGTTTAATATTTATTGTTTTTCTTGTTTTAGCTAAAAAAAAACCCCACAGGATTATCAATAAAAAATTACTTAATTGGTAAAAAAAAAAAATCCTACAGTTTAATGTAAATTGAAATGTTGGGAAGCAGTAATATATATAGGATACGTCAGCTGTATAAAAATCCAAAGTATATTGCCCAGAGTTTTGGATACAATTTCTGCATTCTCTCTCCTTCACTTAAATATACACAGATGCATGCAACAAGGTAATGCATGCAACTTCAGTACAGTCTACCTGTGATTGTGCAAACTTTATCAATAAAATTTAATCAATAACTGAAAAGGAATTGCGGACTCCCAACCTGTAGTAAAATTACACTTTTTCTTTCTATACTAAAGGTTTAATTACAGTTTAGATGGGCTGAAAAGCTAGAAGAAAAATGACAGCTAATATAAATACTTACTTGACCATCATCTAGTAAATACATAAATCTTTTCGTCTTTCCTTAGGTATTCAACTCTTTTCAACACAATAACAAGGATTAGGTAAGTTACAATGATAAATTATTCTTTCCAGTTCCATATTCTATTTATAGCCTCTTCATTCATTAGGGTTTTTAATTTGCTTTGGGTTTGCTGGTTTTCATGCTCCCATGTATTTTTTAAGAAATAATTTATTACAATTCATATTTCTTTCTTTTCAAAATTATAATCCAATTACTTTCTCAGTAAACAAGAATTCCTCCTTTTTATGTGAAATGAACTACCAAGAAAAGTGGTTTCTGATTAGACAAGCTAATTTTGAAAGGACAGATAGAATCAAGCAATGAACTGGATAAAAATAATAATGGAGCATACCTTGTTAGATAACAAATGGAACAGACTTTGGAGACAATTAATGCAGGAGGTACTTAATGCTGAGATAAGTTAAACAAGCTTTGTCTTATTTATTTGCTGCTATAAATCAAAGTTAATTTCCTTAAATAATGTACTATAACCACCTAGCTAGCATTATGTTTCTGTAAACACATGTCACTGTAACCCACTTTGTTATTTTCTACTTCATATGAAAACCCCAGCAACCTTTGTAGGAGTGGGGAGGTGTGTGTGTGTGTATATATATATATGTGTGTGTGTGTGTGTGTACATAGGTAGGTAGCTACATGGATAGATAGATCGATCAATCGATTGATCCAATAAGGGAAAGTGATCTAACAACATTCAGGATGAATATTGCAGGAAAATGTTTGGTAACTTCATCCAATAGATAAACATGATTTGTTTTACATTAGGTTTCCAAATGACTAAATTACAGACTGTGGGCTGTAACTTGCTGGGCTTGATTCTGTTTCAGGTCTTACACTAATGTAGCACTTTTTACTGGGCTGTTGGAAAAATCGTACCAGAGTCAGATGGTCTGAGGGATTATTTTTTCCTATATTGTCTCTTTGCTGTATATAGTGAGTGTTTCTAAGAAGAAGCATAAGCAAGGAATTTTTTTGAGTAAAAAGCTGGTGTAGTAGACTGAGAAAAAAAAATGCCTATTACTCTTATCCTTTTATGTTCTGGAAATGAGTATATGTGTACATAGTTCTAAAGCAAGAATCAAGTTAGTATTAAAAATATCCCTGACCCATATTAATTACTTGCCCCCTCCAAAGGAAACAATCTTGCAAAGCTAAGCTTTGTCAGACTCCAGAGGTCAAGTGTAAACAACGTCAGTTTTAGGACTTTAAAAATGTGTACAATAAAATCAAAATGAAATTTCAAGTTCTTTAATACAGATATATGATCCTGATGGTGTCTGTTCAGCTTTTTATTCAGCAGTTAAGCAACTGGCAATTTAGTTAGGAAGGACAACATGTAGTTGCGCATCCCTGTTCTGTGTGTCTGATGGTTTTTGTTTCATCTGAAGCTAGAGAAATTTTACTCAGACCTGTTTGTCTCACCTCTAAGAAATAGAAATACATTTTCTTTATCTTTCCTTAGCAATAATAGTTCCTGGGCAATCTTCAAGACTGCTTTCAAACAGTAGAGAAACACTATGTGCAACTATTAAGAAATCACAGTTTGACATAATTCTCTAACTGTATATTGTATGATTGCATTTTGTATCAAACTCAAATTTACTGCTGTGAAAGATTCAGTTATAATACCGTTTGTTCATCAACTGCCTTCAACTAGAAGGTTGCTGAAGCAAGCACATCATACACAGTGGTTTAAAAAGGAACTGGACAAGGTTATAGGGAGTCAAGACGCGTTTCCTCAGCAACCCACAACTTTGAAGGGTGTAGGAAATGCTTCATTTTCTCTGGCAACATGAGGACCTAAGTGGTGAACTTTCTCATATGATTTTGGGAACAAATGACACCAAGGAGTCAACGCAGGACTTCAGGAGCAGGCCCAGGCACCATGAATGGTTAAGGATACTGTCCTCCAGGCTACCTATGGACCCAGTCCAATGTTTACTGCCAAATTGCTCCATCTTCCTCTTTCTGTGGCTTTATCTCATTAGCAGGAATTGTGCTGCTTCCTCTTTGCCTCGTGATTTGGAAATGTCCCAGTGTCATGAGGAAAAACAGCACTATAAAAAACTTTCAGCAGTTTCACAGGGAGGATTCAGTCCTCTCGGCACTTTTATGGGTTCTTCTCCTCTTCTGTGAAACAAGGTAAAATGGAAACAGAGTCCTCCTTCATGTAGCAAGTCTTGGGTTTGGGTAGCCGTGTTCTGCCTTACAATGAGGGACCTCTGTAGAAGAGTTGGTTTGGACAGAGATGTGTCAGGCACTGTACCTCACTGTCCTCCACTTCAATCAATCCTATCATCTTGAGTCTGAGGAGCAGCTCTTTACAGTCCAGTTGGAATAGCATAAGGATGTGATCACTTACAAATATGAGTACGCATGTTCCCCCACTAGCATAGTATCCAACTCAAGTTTAACAGACCCATCAAAAAGACTGAATTTTAAATGTCTGCTGATTTTTAAAGACATCAGCAGAAAGCTAGCAAATACTACCAGTACCAAAACCAGCCAACCTTTAGTCTTGAAGAAGGGAAGGGAATTATGAGTCTTCATCTCTTCCTGCAATCCCTCTGGGGGCCCACATGCTGTGACAGTATGCAAAATAAACTGTTCTCCTGTGCTGTCACAACTTGTATGAAACCAGTCCTTCTACTTCTGTTTGTGCTACAAACTTCAGTTTTATCTAATGCTTTAATAGGAAAAACTTTAATGGTGTTTCTGGAGAAATAAAAATAATCCCCCTAAATGTGTGGATGGCTCTTATTACAAAAATAGTCACCCATTCCATCTCTGTTTCCTGTTTTCTGCTTTTATTTTTTTCAGCACCCAAGCAACAAATCCTGTGGATGGTAATTTTTCTTGGTGAATGGTAACCTATTTCTAAGCACTACCTATACTAAAACTTTTTTATTTACTTCCAGACACTTGCCCTCATTCACTTCCTTTTGAAGATTATACTTCCAATTCCCTCTTATCTCTCATGTCTTTACCTGGAAATCATCCCTAACTGCCTTCTCTCCCTTGCTCATTCAAATTGCACCTTAATACTGATCCATTAAAACAACTTCATAGTTTCAACATCAGAAATCTGTTTCTCTGTCTCTTTGTATCCTCCTCCAATCACCAAATCCTCCAATTACTTCCAGGTATCTGCTACTAATGCCATATTGCATGTCTAGAGTTGTGGCCATTCTCATTTTTCTACTTACTCCTTTCTCTACTATATCAGCTTCCCTTTTGTCATGGCTTTCTGGACATACACTGCTAGAGGAGTACAAGATGTGCAAGGTTATGCTGGGAGGTAGAGCCAAGCCCAGAATAAGAACTGGTAGTACCTCAGCACAGGGCATGAGACTGGGTTTGTAATATGTGTAATATCAAGATTTTTTTGGTGTGGTTGAATAGCACCACCATTCTTTGCTTATGAACCCTTGCCTAATTTTGTATCCTTTCTCATCTCCTCTATTCTCAGTTTTCCAACAAGGACCTTGCGATTTCCTCTTGAGAGCTCCTACCTTACATGAAGGTTCTTTCTAAGATTACTATCTTTCTGGCCTTGTGATTTCTCTTAGAGTACCCACTCCTATCCTGTGACTATCCTGCTTACTAATGGAGCTCATTTTTATATGGATTACAGTCCTTCTGCATTTCAGAAGTCCTTAAAACTTCCGAGAACTACTCTGTCAGAGAACCATTGCACAAATGCAATCACAATTAAGTACCACGTGTGTTAGTAAATATGACTGAATCTCAACTTGCCTGCCTGTTCCTGTTCAGTCTTATTATACATGTATTCAGTAAAGAACAAAAGTGAAAGATTAAATAGTCATCTAGGTTTGTGGAAAGACAGGTTTCGGTCAAGATAGTCATTGCATAATTCTGCATGTTTTACTCAGAAGTTGTATTTTCATTTCTCATGGGGCATGTTGTCCAGAAAAAGACTTTTGCCTTCTTGTGTCTGAATCAGACCCTCCAGGCAGCCCATACTCCAGTCAAATGTGACACAATTTAGTAGTTGCTATAATACTGGCTTTGATTTGAATTTGGGGGGGGGGGGGGGGGGGCTAAGGTTACATGTAAGCCAGGCTTTCATCCAGCCACAGAGCAAAAGATTTAACACATAGGCAGGTTGTCCTTTAAGTTTCAGCCGTCTTAGGACACGTGCAATGAAGTACATGGGAAGGGGTAGAGACAAGCCTTGGAGCACAGATCGCATCCCTGCTATGGAAACAGAAAGGGTGATGTGTTGCCGTTTTAGCCTGAATGGGTAGGAGAGACAAGGGTGAAAAGACAACTGAGTGCAGGAAACACGGTGATGGGAGAGTAAGAACCATCCTGAAGAGGAGAAAAAGTGCTGGAGGCAGGTTGTAACAGGAACCAGCTGTGATTTCAAACACTTACTGAATCAAAACTCCTCCAGCATAGCCCTGTGATGGAGCTTGGGGACCAGGGAGGTCTCTAAGGAATGATGGTGAATGATCTAGCCAGGAGACAATGAAGATTTCAAGGCTTGCCTGTATTTCATTAGAAAGCTGAGCAAAATCAGCACATTTCCCGGGAAATAGTTCTGTATTGATGAACCAACATTTTCTGTAAGAAGACAAATATTCTGTTGGCAGGTTTGACCAGCTCTATTTTCAGCATCAAGGGATCTTGTGCTACTTCTCTCTGTCATATCCACTCTGGTCCTTGATGCAGGAATTGTCATCTTTAGTTATATTTGCACATTGCCTGCAACGCTGGCTGGAGGCCATAGGCTACAGCACAAATAGGCATAGAAGTCAAGAGACCTGAGGTGTTTTCATTTCCATGCCTATCTAATTGATGGCCCCTCTAACTAATGCTGCCAGAAATTGATACTGTCACATCACAGATCAGCCCTGAACAAGTGAACCACATACAACATTCCATATTATTTCTGGTGTTGCTGGCATAGAAATATACTACGGCAAATCCCCAAGTTGCCAAACGAGTAGTTTGTACCCAAGCAAAGTATAATCGCGAGTGGTGACACTGATCTCCTCTCTTTTGTGGCGAAGTTGATATAAATTTAAGTTTAGTTCACTCTTTTTAATTTATTACTCCTTTTAATTTCCTCTTTTCATATAGGGGAAATTATGATCTTATGAAGCTGACATTAAATGATCAAACAATATTGAACAACCTAATGAAAATCTTAAGCAAAAGTCATCGTGAATTAGGTATTTGCTAAACTGACAACACAAGCCTTTGTAAACCTGATATTGTTCTTATGTAAACTCATGAATGGAGACTTTCTCAAATAAATTACTTAATAACATCAGAGAGTCATTGGCTGTGTAAATATATCCCAGGGGCGCATACTAAGATTCCTGAATTTAAATGTTCAATAGAACTTCATATTTGTCACCTTTACTAACGAGTTTTTCCTTATGAAATCATTATTAGCATGAAAAAGTTAAATTTTGTATCTAATTTCTTGAATTAATGCTGTTTCAAGACCCTAAGGGTTTGAAAGTTCTTTCACTGGAATTCATCATTTACATAATTTTCATAGCCCCAGTCCTTTGCTCTCAACTATGAATGCACATTGTGATTTTTTTTACGCATTAAGGCAGCAACTTCTATTTTTCTCTACACAAAACAATTAACAGAAGAATAACAGGTAATAAACATTTTTAATCTTTAATGTTACATTAACAGTGAAGTGCCATATTTCATGCTTTCGCAACAACACTGCCTGCTGATTGATGCCTTTCTGGGTCCTCACTATGAAGATATTTGATTAGAAAAGGAAAAACAATTGAGTTATTTGAGATCAGTGGAGCTTTCCATCATTTCCTGCCTGAAATACTTGAGAGTGCACAGCAGCATGGCCAGATTTTTAAGTAGACTAGACAATATTTTCTCAACTCTACATTATCATAGTTCAGCCATGATCTATGAATGAGGTGTTTACTTGATATATTTCTTTTTTGTGTTAATAAAGCTTATTAGATAGGAATTTTATTATTTCATAAGCCCAGACTTTAGACACCAATGCAACACAGCTTTTGACCAAAATATCTGTTGATGTTAACCTCTCCTCTGCCTACTGTTACTAATAATAATTTTTATTACTTCAGGTCCTTGTGGACTCAAGATCATGGACATATGGTAGGCATAAGACAAAGATGTAGGACAGACCCAAATCTGAAAACACTATCAAATTAGTGGCAAAGATAGGCCTAATATCTGGGAGCTTTAGATTTAGCATAACAACTGCAATGGAAACATGACAGTTCAGACAGTATTTTGAACAGAAAAACTGAACTTAGCTCTGTGTCAAGGCTAAAGTTGTTTGACAACACCTCCTTCCATCCAGTGGTTTGGTCCAGACTACAAATCAATTTTACATGGTAGACACATCCCATTCCCTAATTTAACAATGTGCATGACAATATTATTATTATTATTATTATTATTATTATTATTATTCCTGTCTGTGTACAGGGAAAAGACTAAGGCAAATGATGCAATATGTTTTGTGGCAAACTTCTGATTAGGATTCAATGTGAGATTACGATTCTGCTTTTAGGTTGCTTTTTAGTTACAGATACCTAAAAAGCTATTGCACCCACATGAGATGCACTGACTCTGCTGGCTGCGTCTCCCCTGGCTGTGATGGGAACCTACCACACCTAAAGGAATTAATTCTGTATTTTTAACATTTAGAGTCTAAATCTGGAGCGAAATGTGACCATTTGCTTTTGATTCATTTGCCCATGCATTCATGTTTAGTGCTATTTGAGAAGCCTCATGTCATGTTCTCATATAATATAAGAATTAACACCACCTTCTCACACCAGCCCCTGGAATTAGTTTATCCTATCCCAATTCAAAATGGATGAGCAGCTTCATAAAGTTTAAACTGAACACAATTTAGCTTGCATTGCTAAATGCAATGCACTACAGTGAATACTGGGGGTTTTTTTTGAAACCAGGCTATTGTGCCTCAGATTTCCTCCAATCTTTTTCAAGGTTTCTGTACACACATCCTCTTGTTTTTCTGTAGAAGGAAAATCACATATCTGTGTGTTTTCTCTCCAGTCACCAAATGTCTAGAAAGAGCTTCTAGGTGCATCACCTAGATTCCTATTGTTTTCCAACAGAAGTTTCAAGTGTTCTGTTACGTGTTAATGTTGCTGCTCTTCCCACCCAGGGACAGTACTAAAATGATAGAAAAAAGATGAACAATCTTGAAAATATTGTTAACGATTAAATCCAGATGTTACAATTTTTAGTGATCAGTGTTTGATGTAGAAAAGGGCTTAAATTGAATACTGATACAGAATGAACACATGAAATCCTGTAAGTCTATCTTCTGACCACCAGTAGCTGTCTTGCAAACCTGGTCCCACATTTTCTCTCTAGACAAATCACTCTGCTTGACATAATGGAGGAAGTCCAGTGTGTGTGATCAACTGTGTACAGTTTTCAATTTCCTACAAATTGTGTTAGTTGCTTGAAAATAGGTGAAACTGTAGGAATTAGGCATCCTAAAGCTATTCATTTTGGACTCCAAACAAACAACCTCTGAACAGCTTGTTGGGAGGCCTGGCACTTAGTTACAATCAAATTCAATGATGGCTTGCAATATGCATGTCAAAACAAGGTCAGCCATTTGAGGCTGCTCACTACCACCTTTCCCTTTCCACAAGCCAAATCACTGCCCAGATGCTCGTAGAGGATTGTTATTACCATAATGCCAATGTGTTATCCAGGTTAAAATGTGGTTTTGCTATTGATCCAAACATACACTAAGCCACTGGAAAACTTTATCAAGGAGTGCTATGCTGCTCATGAATGCCAAAATTCGACTGGCTCAGAATTTTGAAGGATTTTGAGCCATTTGCTATCTCCTAAATCTATGTTGTAAATTCTGGTTTATAAGATATGAGATATTAAATGAATCCAGATGTTTGGGTTTGATTTTTTTTCCCTTGCTTTTTCATGGCCATTTCTAATAGCCAAACCCCCAAACCAGCACTTACCAAACATTCCCACTGATTTCTGTGGGCTCTGGATGCAGCCACTGGAAAACCTGTACTTGTGTCGTGGTTTAACCCCAGCCAGCAGCCAAGCACCACGCAGCCACTCACTCACTTTCCTCCCACCCCACAGGATGGGGGAGAGAATCAGAAGGAAGAAGGTACAACTCATGGGTTGAGATAAGAACAGTTTAATACAACAGCAAGAAAATAATAATAATAATAATAATAATAATAATAATAATAATAAAAGGATTAGAATGTACAAAACAAGTGATGCACAATGCAACTGCTCACCACTCACCGACCGATGCCCAGACAGTTCCCAAGCAGCAATCCCCCCCAGGCCAACTCCTCCCAGTTTATATACTGGGCATGATGTCCCATGGTCTGGAATACCCCTTTGGCCACTTTGGGTCAGCTGTCCTGGCTGTGTCCCCTCCAACTTCTTGTGCCCCTCCAGCCTTCTTGCTGGCTGGGCATGTGAAGCTGAAAAGTCCTTGACCTAGTCTAAACACTACTTAGCAACAACTAAAAACATCAGTGTGTTATCAACATTCTTCTCATACTGAACCCAAAACATAGCACTATACCGGCTATTAAAAAGAAAATTAACTCTATCCCAGCTGAAACCAGGACAACTTGACAGCCATCGCCCTGCTGAGATCCCAGCCGATGTTCTCACCCTGTGCTGATGTGCTCTTCAGATATAATTGCTTGTGATTTGCAGTATCTCTTAGTAACCCAGGCACTCTCCTTCTTGATTCATTCCAGTGACAATGGGCACAAATTGAAAAAAAGCCCTTAAAACTCAAATTAAAACATGTAACTCAAATCTTCATGCCATAGCAAGGTTTGACTGGTTATAAATAAAAACTAACTGGACTGATTTTAGGATTTTAAGAAAATACATTGTTGCCCTGTAAACCAAAGCTGTGAAAAATACGACTAATGGTACCAGGACAACACTAGCTACATATTCCCATCTGTTTATCTGTTCTAGCTTGAATAACTTAGGGATACATTCTATTCCACTTCAGTCAGGGCATTAATTTTAGGTTTGTGGACCTAAGCTTCATCTATCTGTCCACCGGAAGATCCTGAAGGCATGCCAAACTTGCATTTCATAGCATCATTCCTCTATTTTCAGCTTTTTTTTTATGTGTATATTAGACATCAGGTTGGAAAAAAAATCTCTTTTATTAAAATTTCTCTCAGTGTTGTAATTTTCCTTTTGTATACCAGTATCTTGTGATTTTCCTTCTAAGAAATATACAGTTCTTAGGGATATTTTACTCGTTGGTGTAGAATTGCATCCTAAGTTGGAAGAGAATATTCATGAATAGAAAACCATTTTGGTTTTTCTGTGTTGTCTGCCTGTAACTTTGGCTTCGCTTTCCTTAGTTTGTGTACACAGTAGATTTTTCCATGTCATTTATTGTCACCATTGTGATTTCTATTGTGTGACATATATTTTCTCTTTCTTCTATTCAGAAAAGAGAAGATGGACTGTCAGGAAAGATTCCTTTTATTCCTATCCTGCTTTATTTTGATAGAACGCAAGTTCATATTGTTGTGGGGTTTTTTGTTGATTTGAATTGCTGTAACAGGTGCTTAGTACATCGAATGAGCTTGTACATTAATTAAAGAGAGAGAATCTCAAGCTATGTAACTTAATAAGGAGAGGTTAACTGACTTGATCAGAGTCTAATATTTGCAGAAGGAAGAATTTTTGATAATCATTGACTCTTTAATTTAGCAGAAAAATATGTAACAATATCCAGGCAATGGAAGATGAAGCTTCACAAATTCAGAGGTACAAATAAGATACTCAGAGTGTAATTAGCCATCACAACTTCCCTACAGATGTGTTAGATTCTTTGCTGCTTGCAGTTTTGAAGTCTTAATAATCTTCTGACAAAATTGCAATATTCAAATAGAATTTTCTGCCTGGTTGTGATGCAAAGCTGAAATTCCTGGTGTATTGTGTAGAAGAGCAAGCAAGTAGTTTTACAAACCTTGTTGGATTTCACCTACATTTATAGCAGAATGCTGTCAATTCACTCAGTCGTCTCCATCATATCTTCCATAGGCAGGGCTGCACTCTTCTGCTTTGTTTGCAAGGCCTCCATTGAAGTTCTGATTTGCATCCCTATAGGGTGCAAACGATACAGGACCAATAATATTAATATTTAATAGGATTAATAGCCTAGAATGTGCAGGTAGTTGCAATATTGTGCAGTGTGGAGAGACACAGATGCCTTCTCCTAGACAGCCTGACTTTAACAAAGCATGACCCATACTTGAAGAGATTGATTAAAATTAGACTATCAATGTCTATTTGCTTCCTGGATGGAAAAGCCCTGGTAATAACAGCCTCTACTTATGGCAAAACCAGTGGGGTGTTTGCACCTTACACTTTAGGAGTGGGATTCAGGTCAGCAGATTAGACATCTAATTTGAACTAATTCTGAAGTTATGCCAAAATACTCTTCATAGGGTCAACAGAGAAGGGCTTCCAGAAAGAGTCCTACCTATCTAAATTTAGTTTTTATATCAAAGTCCTGGGCCCAAATCCACTTCTTAAACAGCCTGTTTCTCTTCTTTAACTGTGTAACAATTCTAAGAGATTAAATCCTTAATTTAGGTAACTACTTAGGTTTCAGGAAAACACTTTATAGTAGACCTCCGATGACCTTCAAAAATTACACTTCCCATTTGCATTTTGCTCCCTAAATACTTGTGAGTGCTGTCTAGCCTCAACACCTGACAGATGTTCTCTTTCCCTCTTTAAACTCACGTTTCTCTTTGGTAAGGTGGTTCTTTTAAAAAATTTTGGAGGGATTTGTCAGACTAACTATAGGCCTCTTGGGACAATCATCCCCAATTCTCTTCATAGCCAAAAAAAAGAAAAAAGAAATAGTTGTTTGTAAGACATGATTCATCTCCTGTAATGTACTGCTACATATGAATTGCATTCTAATGATGCCTAGTTTTCCCTATAACCACAAAGCTAGCCTAAGGAAATTAGGGTTTAGATACTGACATTATAGATGTCTGAAGTAACATCAGATGAACCTTCCAAAGGTTGTCATGCCAAGTTTCCTCATCTGGTCAAATTAACAAAGGTTGAACAGAACCAGATGTAACTCAATTACGTTTCAGAAGACCTCTCAGAATAGCAGTAAATGAGTTTTTTATTGTATTGCATGCATCATTCATTTACTATTTTAATGCAGGAGAAAAAGCTTGTGTTACACAATGGCAAAAAAATGAAATAAATTTCGAACACACTGTACAGAACATTTCTCCTGAATAAACCTTTAATATGAAAATAACACATCATATGTGAAGTGCCATCAGTATTTCTGGTGCTCAGACCCAGAACATGCCGATTACGCTTTGGAGTGCACACATGGCATTTGGGTACTTAGCTGACATTTTAAGTAATTGAATGTTAGGAACCTACATCCCATCCCTCTCGCTGAAAATGTGCTCCCAGGGTTCATATCCTGGAGAAGTCCTTGGTCATAGGTATAACAACACATAGATGAAGAGAAATGGAAAAGATGTTATCCATAAGGTTATACAACTTCTTTTCATTGTGAAAGAATATGTTTTTTAAGTTAGCAAAGGATTTGGAAGTGAATGTCAAAGCTTTCAAGGCAGAGATTTCTTTTTCAATAGGGAGCGGGAGTTGGGGAAAGTGGAGGTATTGGAAAGTGTTAGGTTTAGAGCCACAGGTATTGCAACTACCCTGATACAACCAAGAGAAAGAGAAGGATGCTAGAGGATGAAAAGGAAACATAAACAAGCCCTAGGACAAACATTATTACTCATTGTCCTTTACCATGGAAGACGTTGGAGTGAATGATAATCTCAAATGCCTCCAGCCTCTCATCAAAAGAAAAATGGAATTTTATACCCATTCTTTGTTTAAAATACAGTTCTGTTCTTTTTCCAGACTGACCTCAAACGCTTCCCTCTATGTTCTACTTTGTTCCAAAAGTCAGCTTAAAGGGGTACAGGTGAGAGTGGTGTCACATATATGATGAGTATTGGGGTCTATACCTCAACAGCAGCTGTAGAGCACTCTTTTCCATTGTGAACCTGTTAAGCAAGTAGATACAATTGCACTGACGTATGACTGGCTCATTTTATTGCAACTTTAAGTTCTTTCACTACTTATGTGCTGAAAGCAAGTGAATTTAGTTCAACTCTGTGATTCTGAATGGGTTATCAGGAGTAAGTGGCTTTGAATTTTAGTCTTTGCACAGTTGCAGAGCAAAAAACTTCCTAAGGGTTGGCTCTACTAAGTAAACACAACATGAAATCCAGCTGTGAGTTTCTCTGTAGGTTTGGCTGTTTGTTGAAAATATCTTTTGAAGTTCTCAGATTCATACCCTATCACACTAAAAAGCAACACCAGGTAGCATCTCCTGGCAATGTTCATGTACTTGCTAATAAGGACTCCAATGTACTTGCTAATAAGGACTCCTGGAAACTGTAAAGTTGCTAGATACAATTCTCAAATGGTAGAACTATATAAAGTAACTATTTGCATTTTATTTCCACCAACCTGAGATAAAATTTCACACTGTTCAGATATCATTGCATTTGTATCCAATAATATTGCATTTTTACCCAAAACAGAAACAGAAAAAAAGACCATTTCCGATTGTGAATCCTGTCACGACAATTTGCAGTTGGCCCAGCTCTAGGTTTTATTTTCTTAGAATGCATCACAGCTACCAGTCTGGGACATATGAAAATGTAATTGAGCTTGAAATGTCATCTTGATAGCAAGTGATACAGTTAATTCTGTTGGTAAATGTTGTGCAGTGCTAATTGCTAAGTCTAAATTTAACAATTAGTTTAGAAAATCTGAAGTGTAATTTATAATGGGATATAAGCTGCAGGCTTCAGCTTGTACTGACTTTTTTATTATTATTACTTACACCAGTTTAGGAGGATGCAGTTGAAAAATTTTAACCAAGAATCAAGATGCATGCTTAATTTAACTTCAACCAAATTTGACTATACATCTAGTAAATTTGCTATGGCTGCAAAACATGTTCTAACAAATTGAACTTGTATAAAGCCTTTTGCTTTCTACAGTTTGTAATTATACATGAACTGATATTGTCATCCTAAACTTCATTAACTTCTTTAAAATTTTCATTGATGTTGTCTATCAGAGAAGTTGGTTGGTACTGGTCTGTGTGTTTTCTACCCTTTTAAAGAGGAATGTTGCTATATTTCAGCATCTGGGAGTTTGAAACCTTGAATTAGTCACACATATTTTACATTGGGCATTTTGCAATACAAAAATCTTTGAGATAATAAAACATCGGCAAGAAGGGCATAAACTGGAGATGATAACTTTAAATCTTATTTTCCTCACACTAAAACATTTTGTATCGCAGAATCACTGGATAGTTGAAGTTGAAAGAGAGCTCTGAAGATCATCTAGGTCAAATCCCCTGCTCAAAGCGGAGTCAACTAGTGTAGGTTGCCCAAGATTATGTCCAGACATGTTTTGACTTTCTCCAAGGATGGAGACTCCACAGCCTCGCTGGGCAACCTGTTCCAGTGTTTGATGACCCTCACAGTAAAAGAGTTTAAATGGATTTTCCTGTATTTCAGCATGGGCCCATGGCCTCCTGTTCTGTTGCTGAGCCCCACCGAGAAGAGCCTGGCTCCTCCCCACTGGTTATTTGTACACACAGATGACATCCCCCTGAGTCTTCATACTCCAGGCCAAACCACCCCAGCTCTCGTGGCCTCTCCCCATTTAACAGGTGCTCCAATCCCTTAAGCATCTTCCTGGCCTTTTGCTGGGCTTGCTCCAGTATGTCCATGCCTGTCTAGTACTGGGAACCACAGAGCTGTGCACAGCACTCCAGAAGTGGCTCACCAGTGCTGGGCAGAGGGGAAGGGTCACCTCCCTCCACCTGCTGGACACCCTCTGCCTCATGCAGCCCAGGATGCCATTGGCCTTGCTTGCCACCAGGGCGCACCATTGGCTAGTGGTCAATTTGGAGTCCCACAGGACTCCCCCCCCGCCCCCCCCAGGGCCTTCTTTTCCAACATGCTTTCCAACCATTTGGACCCCAGCATATACTGGTACGTGGAATTATTCCTCCCCATGTGCAGGATTTTGCATTTCCCTTCGTTACCTTCATGAGGTCCATGTTGGCCCATTTCTCCAGCCTGCTGAGGTTCCTCTGAATGGCAGCACAACCGTTTGGAGTACCCATCACTCCTCCCAGTTCTGCATCACTCACAAATTTGTTGAGGGTGCACTCTGCCCAATTACCCAGGTCATTAATTAAGCTGCTACACATTACTGGCCCCAATATTAACCCCTGGGGTGCTCCACAAGTGACTGGCCTCCAGGCGAACTTTGTATTCCTGATCATAATCTTTTGAGCTTGACAGTTCAGCTAGTTGGCAGTCCACGTTATTGTCCCCTTATCTAGTCCATACTTCATCAGCTTGCTTATGAGGATGTTGTGGGAGACACTGTCAAAAGCCTTACTAAAGTTGAGATAAACTAAAGTTGAGATAAACAACATCCACTGCTCTCTCCTTACCCGCTGGGCTGGTCATTTCACTGTAGAAAGCTTTCTGGTTAGTTAATGATGACTTCCCCTTTGTAATTCTATACTGACTACTCCTTGTTGTGGGGGAGAATTTAAAAATGAGAGAGAGGTTTGCATCACTTAAAGAATCACCTCCAATTGTGTTAGCAATAAAAAAAAATATTTAATAGAAATTTGTATAAAAGTGAGACTTCACAGAATTTGTTGGCAAGGTTCACTCTATTACTTAGTACATGGATAAAATGCACACAGGAAAATTAAATCAGAATCAAACTAAACTTCTGTATACTGGGACCAAAAACATAACAGGGTAAAAGGAAATGTGGAAAAGGGTAAGGAAGACCCTCCCATTTAGTCATGAATTTCAGAGAAGACCCCCTTGCTTTCTAAACTCTTGTTGGAGTCTAGGTGCAGCTGGATTGACTCGTAGTCCCAGACTTGGTCAATGGTTTATATCTAAAGGGATTATGAGTGCAATAGCAGCCTAAAATTCATTCACAGTTGAATAAAAATCACAACAGTAGTTTAAGTATAAATTTGAAAGCAATGACTTTATAATGAACTTGCTATAACTTACTTATAATATCCTTGCTATAACTCACTAATAACTTATAATGTACTTACTATAATTTACTTGCTATAGTCTATTCAGGTTAGTACATGTGCATGCATAAAGACACTAAGAGAAACACATACGAGAGTAAAAGAGAATAAAAGAGTAAAAGAGAGAGAAAAAGAGGTATACCTGTTAAAAATTTCCCTCGAGGTCAGTAAAAATATTCACTTCGGATGCTTCGACATTTGTCTCAACGGGCGAAGGGTCGAGCCTCAAGGAGTGAGGAGAATGAGCCCAGGTCGTGTCAGCTTTCTGCGACAGAGCTCTGATTTTTGCAAACAGAAAAGTTCATGAGTTCTGAGAGTCATCCTGCTCAGAGGGAGATACTGGTTGCAGCTTGCTGCAGTCCAGGAGAGCTCAAAGGGTCTCACTTAGTACCGCTCTTTATAGGTTTGGGAGATGATTGACTTTCATCATTAACAAATTTCTAGAATCCCACTTGCAATGGAAAATTCCGAGACTGTTTGAGAATAACTCAAAACATAGACATGGGATGCTCCAAGCTTCTCAGGGGAGGATTGTAATGTCTCAAGGTTGTTATGAGAAAGAACTGGGTGCAGGTTGCTGTGAGAACTGGCTATCTCTATTCCCGTCCCCCCACCTTCACTGGGCAGCAGGAGTCTTCTGAGACGCACAACGTATCTCCCTGTCTTTAGCTCCATAAGATTTTCTGGCACAGCCAAGGGTCACTTAACTGCCCAACTCATTACACTTATGCTAAGGCCTAGTGAGCCTTCCCAAGTCGGTAAATCAGCCTGGAGAGGGGGAAAGAAATGCACCACCACACTCCCAAACACCTTCTTTTCCTTCATGTGTTACTGCTAGTTTGCAAAAACAATAAAAACAATGAAAGTTGTTGCTACTTAAATACAACAATATGCAAGATGTACTTAAGTTTTCATTTCAGCAATGCTTTTTTTTTTTCTTTTCCACTTATGCTTCATTTCTTCTGAATTCTGCCTCCTTCAAGTATGCAAATCTGCAGTTAGTCACCCTTTTCTGTTCAGATCTTTAGATACAGCAGTGTAGAGATATTTCAGTTTTGTCATTGGCAATAAACACAACTGGATTTACCGAGTTAAATAACCCTGAAAAGATTCATTTTTGAGAAAGGCAAGATCCTCATCTAGTATACACTGCCATGTTTCACTGAAGTGTGTCGTGCCAGACTTGCATTGGCTGAATATTTGGCTCCAAAAACTCCTTTTGAAGTCGATGAACTTCTTGTTGCCAACCCTGTGGAACGTGGAACGTTGCACCCATGACATAATCTTTTAGGTAGAATCAAGATGAGAATTTTCCTCTCCAAGAGTGTATTACAGAAGAGAGAGAACATGTTAACTGCTTTTTAAGCTATACAATTTGTTACAGAACAGTCACTGCTCTAGCATGAGGGAAAATAATGACTGAAAGAATAGTCACACAGTAAATAATTTTCAGTCCACTGAAAGAGCGTTCTTGCTCTCCCACAAAACTCCAAAGATAATACAAAAACTTGAGACTGGTGATGATAGCTCGATTTTCTTCAGCACTGCCCCAGTTTAAACAGTGTATTTCTCCTGTTGTAGAAAAATATCTGAATGACAACAAGGCAACACTGTAGTTCAGCACCCTGCTTAGTATTGACCTTAGGTATGAATTGCCAGTTCACTACTGTGAGGAGACAGTTACGTGTCTTCTCTTCCACTTAACCTTTCTTTACATGGAATGACTCGCATTCCCTGTGCCTTCGATCAGTCCTCCTGAGCACAGTATGCGGAGCATCACAAAAACTCAAGTGACATTAATGACTATTACTCTGGGTTCTCAGGGGATGGGGAGGAGGTGGGATGAACTGAAATGTGCGTCACACAGCCACAATGGCAGAAAGAGGAGGGATTTTATCTTCTTTTTAGCTGTAGGATGTGCTGAATGAATTGAACACTTTCTGAACTAACATACCTAGTGACATGTCTAGGCTTGTGTAGGTTTTTTTTTCTTTCAGTAGCAGGTTTGCAATCTGAATGAAAAGAAAATAGGTTAAATGGAGTCAAAATATTACTCTGCTAAAGATGCAGAGGCTTGCATCTGTTACAGTACCTGTTTCACAGCAGTCTTGTACAGGATTGCCATGGCATTCATATTGCCAAACTAGAAGTAACAAGCATCTTTTACGCTTTTGTTGTAGAAGTAGTGACACCTTGTCAGAGCTCTTTACTGAAAGCCAGGTGAATTAAATGAGCCTAAAAGCAATAAACTATATACTTTACCCTATAATCATTGAAATGAACAAGATTATATTTCCAGCCATTTTCAGAGATTAAGGTTAGCTCCAAGCATTAAGTATGACTTTTAGTGTTCTCTTCGTACAGTACCAAAGGCACAATAAATTAAGTAAGTTACTACGGTCCATAAAATCATTGTAAATGTAATACATCTCAGTTGATATAAATGAGCTTAGTTGGGATTTTATATAACAAAGATGTGCCTTTAAATGATGAATAATATTTCTGCCTTTTATTAGTTGAACTAGAGAAGGTTTTTATCTTGCATCTGCAAAGAAATTGTTAAGATGTAACTTCCAGGGATCTCATCAAACGGATTTAGAAGCTTTCACATCAAAAAAGCAAGAGAGGCAGATGGTCAACAGAGTTCATTAGGTGAATTTTGTAAGATTTACAGAGAGGTAGCTTGGCTGTTAGTAAAGTTATAGCATTGGGCATTAGCAACATCATAATTTTATCTACATTAAGTGCCCAGCAAGATTGTAATAGTTCCCATTTAGAAGAAGGGACACAAAAATGTTGATGATATAGATACAAATCAGGTTGGAGGCAAGGAGTTAAGGGGAATACAACAGCCAGCTTCTGAACAGTTCTTATGTAAAAGAAAATTTAAAAAATATTTTTCACATTTTATCCTTCACAAGCAATGCAATATTAAAAAGATGTGTTCAATAAAGCCAGAGAGAATTCACAACTAATAACGAACAGTTCGTCCAAGCCCTGGTATGAATCCTGTCACTGCTAGTTGCAAAGCTCTTATGCCTCCAAGTATTCTTATTGCTTTTTAAAGCAATCTGGACTTGAAAGCAATCCAAAGCTACATTGTTACATTGTAAATTGATGTACATCAGCGTTAAACCAGTCATTAGTGTGAAGGGAACCAGGAGAAGACAGGGAAGACATAAATTATTCATCATACAGGGAGACCATTTTTCCATATGCTCCCATTTTTAATATAAAAAATAAATGTGCATACACATACCTGCACCCACACATACACTTTCTATGAACCCTTCAATTCTGAGCATCTTTGAAAGCAATATCATATAGATATAATCCAAATGCTTAGTCCGATTCTATGCACAATGGCATTAGTGTAAATACACTATCTTTTGTATCTGGTGAATAGAGGGACAGAAAAATATGCTAAGTCTGGCTGTGACTAACAGGTACCCATGGTGAGGTTTTCAAACCTCTCAGGTTTTGACCTGTTGATTTTATTAAGAACAAGACTTGTCTAAAATTAAGTACTAGTCACAATTTTAGCCATCAGATATCGTACTAAGAGCAATGGACCTCATTTGTGTTCATGTCTTTTATGTTTTTTAATAATAATCTTAGATGCTGAACAAATAACTCAGCAACATTACAGAGAAATTAGTTCTGGAGCTGGTAACTAGTCTTAATATAGCCTGGCATAGAACTGGCAAATAGCAAAATTATACCCTTTAAAGGGGATGTCTTTTAATCCTAGGGTGTACCAAAGGAAAAAATAAAAAAAGTCTCTTCTGTATTAAAGAAATAGAAATCATAATTTTTTAAAATCCAATTTTCTTTTACAATTTTATCTGTATTTAATGTACAAGCTGCACTGAATGAAAACTTAAGTTGAACCAGGCAATGTCATTTTCCAATTTATAATCAATAATAGAAAATATTAACATGTATTTCTGGTGCCACGATGGAACATTTATGAATCTGTATCTGTCCACTCCCATTTGCATGAAATATCTGTGGTCCTACCATGAGTCACAAACCTCAGAACTTAAATTTGGAACACATGCTTCCTAATAGCCTCTCTTTAATAATGCATCTGCGTTCCTAATCAATGTGAGTGAAAAGTTTTCATAATTTAATAATAAAGTGGGTACATTCAGAATTTTGAACAGGTGAGGATAAATCATGTTTGCCTGTGAATAACAGCTTTTATCATTTACTCAGTGGGATCATAATGTATTCTTTCAATCTGCACCAAAGGTAGTAGCAGGAAGCTATTTTATAGATTTCTTGGTAATCTGAGCTGATGTTATACCTGTTACAGGACACTTCCAATAAAATAGAAACACAGCAGGATGAAAAAAGATACAAATGGTGTTTTTATACCAGTCAATAAAAGCATGACTCTGTAGTAATAGAAAATTTGTTCATGAATTGTGAAGTACCAGTGGCTCAGTCGGTAAGGTATTAAAATAATTCGTGTCCTGCCATTGTAACTTTTTCTTACAATTGTGCCTTTAATTTGCTGTCTCATTTTCATTGTCAATGAGAAAAAGTAAATCAAGTACATTTATGGACCTTATCATTAAAGTAGTTTATTGGAATGACTTTTTATTTTGTAGATAGTTCCCTGTAAGAAGAAAGTCTAGCACACGTGTACCTATGAAATTAATTCTAATGACTCAATTCATGTTTTAGAAGTTGCATTTTAATGATGCAAAACTTATTTTATTTGAGATGCCACGTCTACTTAGTCAACATCACAGAATCACTTCCAAAAACATTAAAAGGTCTAAGCTGCTATCTGCAGGCTAATGCATGTCAGCAAACGCTTTTCGCCGCTGAAACTCTGCAGATTTCAGGGGTACTCCCAGTGGACATAAAGGTTGCCAGTTGGGCTCCGTTTGCAGGACAGAGTCAGTAATTTGGAAGGAGTGTTACAAATATGGAAGTTAATTGGGTGCGCCTGATTCTGACCCCAGTCACACTACTTAAATTGGGAGCCATCCCAGAATGAGTAGAAACTATTCTGCTTTATGGTTATGGTCCATAGGCTGTGATTCTCATCAGTGTGGGTCTTGCATTTCTTTTAAACCAGGAAATGAAAATTAAATACATTGAAGAGAAATAGGAGTAGCCATACTGCATCTGAAATGTAGTTTCTCTGGCTGGCTGGAGAAAATTTTTATATCTGTTTTTCTCTAGGTTTTGGTAAATAGCTGTTTTGGCACATTTAGATGTCCAGTCTCCATCCTTTTAAGTGTGGATTTTCCATGGTTTTTTAATGCCTAGAGGGACATTGCTCTATTGCTTTTGTTTCACCACATGTGCATTTGTTAATTTTTTCCTGGATAGGAAATTCTGATTTTTATAAACATGTTGTACTTTTAAAGCACATGATGCTAAGTACATTCAGTCTGTAAGGGAATGTTCTTTTTACTTTCCATGGGAAAAAAGAAATCATGAGTGGTATAAATTTTGCATCTTAGATCTCATTTCCTCTTCAGAATATAAATCTTGTGCAAAGGAAATAGGGTCTCCATTATCTCTTAAAGATGAAACAGCTTCTAATATGGATAGTCTGCATTCCCTCTGTCATGCTCCTGGGGGATAGGTTAATAAATAATGAACTAAATGTCATATTTTGAAGTCTCTTAGTTCATGGTAATGCAGCTTTCTTACATGTTTATTAAATTTCAATCTTCATTAGACAAGGTTAGTGGAGAAATTAGGTCCCTCTTGTATTGATTTAGTAATGCAGATTTATAAAATAAATAAAAAGCAGATAGATTTTTGCTTTTTTTTATCATCTGTGGGTCTTTCCTTGATCCTGACTGTGCCAAGTACACTGTCTATGACTAAATCAGCTGAAACATTTGTCAAAATTATTTTGACAGCTCCATTGTAAAGGTTAAAAAGGGAAAAGAAGATTTGAGATTATGTGCTATATTTGAAGAACAGTGACCACCCTGAGCAATTGCCAAACAAATTTGGTAAAACTCTTTATAAAAGCTCTACTTAGCACAAATTACCCAGGACCTTCAGGTCTGTTTGGGTCCCAGACATAGGGAAGTATGTGAACACTGGCCCTGTCACCATCTCTCTTCATCTCTACACTCAATGGAGTCATTGGGGTCATCTTTTTTACTTTCTCTTCAGTATCCAGGGGCTGACCTAAGTTCAGGTGGGAGAATTCATGCTAACTTGATGTTTGCTTCTCACCTTTCCCTGAAGTAGTTTAACAATCTAACATAAGCGTAAAAGAAGTGGTTTGGGAATTCAGAAGCGATTTAGGGTCTCGTAAATCCCACCCACTGGGCCTCATACTGATCGGTGGGTTTGAGTTAAATGGCTCAAAGAGGGTGAGCAGAGCTTGGGTTCCTAGGCATCATCTCCAAATATAATGCCAAAAACTTTGCAGTCCACCTCTCTGGGCACTGACACCAATGCTTGCGATGGTCTTCACATATTCTCTACTCTCCAAGAGTTTAAGCAAAGCCTTATGTTCTTCTACCATCTGTTGAGAGCTCCCATTTGCAGTTCATCTCCCAAGGGTTCTAAAAGAGATGATGGTCATAACACGGGGGGGGGGGGGGGGGGGGGGGAAGAAAAAAAAAAAAAAAAAAGATGTATACCTTACCTTGATAGTATCCTAGAATAGTTCTGGTGGGTAGGAACCTCAAGGGTCTCTAGTCTGACCTCCCACGCAGAGTAGGATTAACCACAAGATCAGACCAGGTTGCTCAGACCTTTGCCCAGTCAGGTCTTGAGGCTGAATACAGGAGCAAAGACTGACTAATGAAACAAATGACCTGAAAATTAAGAGTTGCAGCTAAAAAAAGGTGAGAAACAAATCCCCAGCGGAGGGGCCATTTGGTTATAATTACCAACACACAACTCTAATAGTAGCATCATGTACAATCAAACATGAGAAACTTGCTAAGCCAGGTAAGTACCATATAAGTAGAAACTAGTTATAATTATTCCTATAAGTAAGAGATGGACCTTGGAAAACTGTAAATTTGAAATTATGTAATACTTTAGAACCTATTTTGCAGAAAATAGCAATAATTTCTGAAGGAAAAGGAAAATGAAAAAAACTATACAAATACAGTGTTATGAGTGGCAAGATATATCTGCAGGCCAAGAGAAATTTGGAATTTACTAAACCATTTTCTCTGGTAATATATGGAGAATCATTACTCCTGTTGGAAAAGGGGGGAATTAACACAGAAACTGTAAGGCAGGTCAGCTAAAAAGAGACCAAGTGGGTAATACAGTGAAAGAACTATGGGGTTGGGAAGAAGTTATAGATGGATCACAGGATTATTGGAGTGGTTGGACGCAAGTGTGAAAAAGGAGGTGAAGAGTAGTATTTGCCATACCGTTAAGACCTCGCTAGGAAAATAGAATGCAGCACTGATCACTCCTACATGAGGAACGTGCTTCCAAACAAGAACAGACACAAGCAGAGGCTGCCAGGATGAGCACAGCAGCAGAGTGTTTCCCGTGCAGAAGGACACAAAGAGAGTTTGGCTTGTTTAGCCTTGCAAAACATAGATGAAGACAGGATGTGATTGTTTTCTATAAACTTATCAGGTGGGTAAACACCAGGGAGAAGAATGCTTAAACTAAAGAACAACGTTGGTCCAAGAACAAATAGTTATAAATTGCCCATGAATAAATTTAAGTTGGAAATTAGATAAGGTTTTCTAATCCTCTGGTGAGTAAGGTTCTGAAACAGTCTTCCAATAAGAATAATAAAGGAAGTGGGGAATCTAGTTGGTTTTAAGAAGGGGCATTAAATAGGTTTTGCAGGGGATTATATGGTGTGGGTACCGGTGATGAGCAGATTGGATTCAGTGACCCAGTGGACTGTTTCCCATTTTATAAGTAGATATTCTGGTCAGACTGATTCCACTGTATTACATCTAACTGTTCACTCATGGGCGTCCTGTTTGAGTGGATAGTGATACAAATGTAGAAGTCCTTCCTGATGGCCCTAAAACAGAATTAATAATTTACTTTTCTGGTGTATTTTATGTGAGCTTAGGGTAAAAGCCATCAGAAAATGAAAACAAACAGAACATTCAAAGCAGGCTGCTTGCTGTACAAAGCAAATCACAAAGAGAACAAAAAAGACACTTGACGGCCCCAAGAAAATGTGCAATTTCAAAATAAAAATAGTCAACAGTTAGATAGTGGAATATGAAGAAATAATGGGGCTGTATTGGTCAGCATGCTGAATAGCTATGTTAGCACATGACTAGTTTTATGTAAATATGCTGAGATTTTTGAGGATGAAAATAAGGTAATTGTATTTATGAGAATTTGCTTTAAAGCTTGTATAGCAGTGAAAGTGGAAGGGCAGAAGAGGGTGCATACACGTGAGCAGTGAAGTTAAAGGTGTATTCATTACTTAACCAGAAACAAGAGTCTACTACATGAGAGAGAGAGCTGATAGACAGGTAAGGCTGCAGGTGGTGAAAAGCCATGAAAGTAAAGGGAATGGGTCCCATTTGGTGCATGGGAATAAATGGGAATATATAAGCATCAAAATGACAAAATCAGAAAGTGATGTTTGCGGTGGCATTCCAAGTGGATACAAGAAAATTAAAGTTGCGTATGTAAAAAAAAAAAACGTATCACAGAAACAGAGATACAAATAAGAGATTCAGTTATGCTGGCGGGAAATAAACCTTACGTGTTATAAATGCTGTGCAAAATCAACCTATAAAACTTGAGTGAATGTGGAACTTGAGCCTGAAAATGAGACTTTAGCATGAAGGTAATGCACATATGGGAAATTCAGGAATTCAGACAGGATCTACAAATTGTCTAAAGACGGACATCCCAGATGATTACAGGTGCTCAAGTACTTTTGACTCCCAGTGAGACACCAGCTTTTCGAGGACTTATGTTGGGGTTGTTAAAAATGCTCTCTCTTAAACCCGGGTCTAAAAATTGTCTTTAGCAGAAGATAGGACATTTAATGGGTAAATAAGTGTTTAGTTTTCTTTCTTCTGCACTTAGGATGGAAACAGATTCGCGTCAGATCCACCAATTAATTTTTCACTTTAAGTCTTTGTATCCATTTATAACTTTGCAGATTTCCTTTAACAGATATGCTCTGATTCTTGAGTATGGGCTTCATGTACTCAATCTACCCCTTTCTTCTCCCAAGTGATATTTAGCAATTATTGTTATTTAATTCCTGGATGAAAAATTACAGGGGTCTGCTCTGTAATTATCAGTGACCTTTCAGTGTAGAAAAATGCAGCTGATCAGATGCAGTGGGACTGTCACAGGCAGCCTAAGTATTTGGACAGATATCTTAAGAATGCTGTCCCTCCTCTGGATCTGTCTTGTTGAAGGCTGGTGGAGATGCAGGGTAGAGCTTTGAATAAACTTTTCCTATTGCTACTTGTCATTTTACAATTAGTTACATTAAATTACAAACTAAGAATGAATCTATCTGGAAAATGACACAACATTCATTTATTTCATTGCTTCAGACAACACTGATTTATTAAATCAATAAACTTAACACTAACATTGGTAGTACAGCAAATGTGGAGGTACATATGACATCAGTTACTATGCTGACACATGAAAATTCATTCTTTCCATAGAGAACTTATGGCATAGCTAGGAAAAGCCAGTAGTAGTGAACAGAAGAACTTAAATTATCATCATTTTAGAGAGAGAAATGTAAAGATGAGGGTCTGATTCAGCAAGCAACTGACTTCAGGTATGCTGGGTAGTCTGCTTCACATTCATGACTGGTGGACCTCCTCCAGCATCTTCCTGCATCACAGCCCAGAGTGGTCTGTCCCAGGTTACAGGAGAGGACTATGCTGACGAGAGACGTATAGGGCTCTTGTACTTTGCCCTGGAGACACAAAAAAAAACACCCTCCAAAAAAGTCATTGACATAAGCACACCTCTGCTGGTTGCCCTGCCTGAGGCATGGTCAGGAGGCAACGGGCACTAATTAGCAGCTAGCTACCAAAAAAAAAATGGAAAAGAGCCTAGCAAAGCCAAAAGCACTAAGGACCCTGATGGGAGTTTACCTCTCTGCTGTTTCTTCGGGTGACTCCACACGGAGCCATCTCTGCTGATCTGTGTTTGGTGCAATATCTAGACACAGCAAAGGAGAAATATCTTCTGTGGATCTCACTGACTGTTGCAACACAGGGAATCATCCTTCCTAGGGCAAGTCTTGCCCTCTATTCATAGGGTGAGCATGATGGAACTTTTCTGAGCTTTAAAACAGGAACAAAGTGAGTTGGTCTATGTGTTTTTACAAAGTTATTATTCCTCAATTTATTCATTCAAATTTCTAAATAGGGCGTTTTCCACTTATCTCTGTGACTGTTCCTGTATTGTGAATGATACATCTGATAAGAAGGCCCTAGCACTCAAAATATTCCTTTTATAACTTTTGCTTTTTGACTAATCTGATTGGAACTAAGCTTAAAAAATTATTCACGTGTCTAGTTTCAATGAGGTTATGCTCAGGCTGTGGTTATACTAACGCACATATGTCTTGAAGAGCCCATCACTGCTATAGTAGTAAGTGAAAGCCATTTCTTTGATGGTCTACAGTTGCCATATATTCATTGGTTACTTAGACCTTAACAGATTTTTTTTCTGAATCATTTGCCCTACCAAGTACTACACTCACAGGAATATCTGTCACCATTATTAATGGACATGGTGTTGCAGAACCACAGTGCCAAAGCATTAGCTATAATTATCTGCCTGTGTGTTTATGCGTAGGTAGATCCAGGGACATATGTAAGTTAAGATTTTCATACCAATGTCACCCTGTGATAACCAATGGTGTCTTAAACTAGATAGGATCAAGAAACTGTGAGGCATCCTCGCAGAGCCATATGTCAGAAAGGCTTATATATGTAAGGAATCTTTTTCATCCACTGACCTAGGATAAACTGGGAGCTGCCCAAACCACACCACTTAGGACACAAAGTGAAGGCAACTTCTGCCTCAGTAGTAGGAACCTAATTATCCTTTTGGAAATCAGCCAAGATCGTGGATCTAATATAGAAATAGTATTCCATAGTAAGTGATACAGATTTTTAAGAACCACATGTGGCCAACTTTCCGTTCCACTTCCTTATTAAAGACATTTTCAGCAGCCTCTTGTCTCCTAATAGCATAGACATTACCTCAGGCTTGACACAGAGAAACAGACTGTCTACTAAATTCAGCCATTCTGGTGCTTTGTCTTACAGAGAAGACTGCCATGCACATATTCACCAAGCTATATACCCTATATATCCCACTAAGCCTGGAAGATCTGAGAAGATAACTCCTGAGGTTGAGTGGCCGTGGGTGGTAGGATACTGTTGAGTGTAAATGAGCAGCGAAATTTGAGCATCAGAGTCTTAACTGTGAATCACCACCACATCCAACCAGCATGATACATTAATTTATAATTAAATGTTGACTTTTTTCCCTAAGGATATTTTGGCTTCTATACCAGCACAGTTCATTAGTTAGTCACTGCGGTTGATCCAGTTATTGTCATGCCTTTGATCACTTTCCATCTAACTGAGCATGTTAGAGTGGATATCAAAAACCTTTGTGCTGCTTCGTAATTGCAGGCAGAACATTCACTTCCTATGCAAGGAACAGCATTTTCTCAAGCTCAGTCATTGCTTCTCATGACAATGTCCTTTATTGAAACTGCTGAAACTTTCTCAAAATCTATGTTTTGTATCATGATGTTTCCTTCTCCTGGTGTCATCTACATCAGTGAGATAACCAGCCGTATTTTCATGGGACTGTCTAGTGATTCTTAAAATGAGTAATTCTTGCTAGTAGAGATGAAAAACTGGTTAAAAAAAAAATCTAATTAAGATAACATCTATGCTATTGGTGCTGTAGGTCTAAAAGTTCTCCAAATAATTGTATTTCTTTGCTTAAATATAGCGCACAATAGAATTCCTGTTCTGAATCAGCCCTCAAAGAATTATGCTGTTTCTGTCTCAGAAGGTAAAGGTGTAGAAAACATTAAGTTTGTAAGAAGCTTGACCAAATTTAAGTATCACATTTCCAGTACAATTCCCTTTACCTTAGTTGTCAATCGATTGAATTGAACTTTCTTACTCAAAAGAGCAGGGGGCTTGATTCTTTACAAGATATTTTCCTATTTAATTTTTTATAGTTTGGGGAAAAAAAAATGGTTAGTTTAAAAAACAAATACAGAGCTGAAAATACTTTTTAGTAACATTGTCAACACTGATGATTTGCAGATGGTATCAGCTTGTTAAAATGCACCATCAACTTTATAAAATATCAATTTCTCTCTTACATTTCTCACAGCTTTTGCTATGGCTAACACCTAAGGCTCCCTTAACTGAAGGTTTAATGTATTTTTTAAACTTGCCTCTTTAATCTTTCAGTATTTCTTTGAGCATTTGTCAGAACTTTGTGCTTACACACCTTCATTAACTCCCTTGTATAGTCACTCAGTCAGGATTCGTTTAATGTAACTTCAACCATCTAGAAGTTAGTATGTGGAGTAAACGAGCAATCTAAGCTTTCTGCAGGGACAGCTGATCCCTTGCTAGGATACACATCTGATATAGATGGAATTATTTTCTTCTGAAGTTGTTTATCTCTCTCTACTGACTACAGGGGAAGCCTAGGCAATTACCTCAAAAGAAACACCAAATATTTTAACAGCTAAAATGACGAGACAAATTCCTCAGCCTTCTCTTTTGTTTATGTGGCTGAGCTACAGGAGAGGAAAGGACTATTTTTATTTTTTTTTTTCACAGGATATCATGATTGTGAATCTAGCAGCAAAGACAAATTTGAAAACTATGCTTTGGCTTATATTTTGAAATTAACAATAGAGGAAATTGTGTCCCTCCTAGGTTCATGTACATCACTGGAAAGTGTGTCTTTGAGTGTATTTTCTGTATGTTAGCTACAACTGCTGTGTTACAGAGCTAAGAGGTAATCAAGGTTTTTGTCCACTGCTAACTTCTGGTGTGACTTGATACAATAACTAAGCCGGGGCTGTCACCAAAAGGGACCATTCCTCTTTCCCCATCCCTAGTCCTTCATGTGCATTTCCTCCCTCTCCCTTCACTAAAGGTTGTATTGAGGGGTGATTCAATGCAAAACTCTATTTTCCAGGTTACTTGCTTTAAAATTCTCCCACTGACCTTGCTCACCCAATGCCAGGTCAGCAGTGGGAATGCAGTGGTTGGGTCGGCCGTGGCACGAAGAATGGACTGTCCCCACTTGCAGTCTTCAGCATTTCTAGGTAAATGGCAAATCACACCCAAAGCAACATTGTTCTCATGGCATGCATGGTTTTGAACTTGTATGCAAGATATATATAGAAACGTAAGCACAAATATAAGATTCAGATAAACATTCTTTGCCTTACATCTTAAGAGTGCTGAAATATTTTGTATTTATTTATTCTTACCCTAAAATATTCAGAAGTGTACAGTGATCAAGCTTCGCACCCCTGAAAAGAAATTCTCTTTAGTCTGGACTGTGTAACTGACTCTTGCAAATAGCATAACACACTGCTGTCCCACTGTGGGTGTTATGACTCCACCAAGTTTGAGGGATGAAAACCCCAATCTTTCTTTATACGTGCTGGAGGGACAGAGAGTGATACATAATCAGACTGTGGTCAGGACATTTATCAAAAGCACGTCACTCCTGAAAACTGTGGCCAAACTTTCGAAACATTGCCTTTCAAAACATGTTTGTGCAGTGCTTTGGAGTTATCTTTTGCTAGTTATACAGGATTTTATATCATTAATGATCTATCTTGTTCTTATATTACTTTTTATGGCTTTCATTCATTTCACATTGATTTTTTCCTGATTTATTAAGGTCCCAGTCTCAGACCCTAGACACTCTGCAAATGTAAATTGCTGTACAGAAGATAAAAATGCCAAAATCAGGCTGTGCCTGCCAAGTCATAACTCAATAATATCTACCATCTATGAAAATAAAATCCATAAATACTTCTTAATATCTACATTAGCTTCATAAAGCATAATCTGTAAATGCTATAACCACTCCCCCCTCCAATGCATGAAGTTACTTAATCCAGATGCTAGCAGTATTCCTTTTACGAGAATTAGTATTAAAGTGCTGATCAAAGTGAATCTTCAAAGCTTCCACATGTCTAAGTATTTGCAGGATCCTGGATGATCTGCATATAGTCTTGCCACCGTATTCAGACTGTTTATGTGCTAAACTTCACATTGAATATATAAACAATACTGGATTGCACCAAGCGCGCTGTGCAAACACTGCAGTGTGGAGAGTGCTTTCCCTCCTGGGCTGCACGATACCAGGAAAATGTTGGGAAGCTCTTCATAAAAGCAGTAGGAATTCTTAGAGGGCTGACTGATAGATTTAGGAAGATGGAAGAGAGTAAGAATGAATCTGACTAGTTTGACTAAATAGCATCTCAGACTTACGAATAAATTGGTCTAGCAAATCCCTTTTAAGTCTTTGTCCCTTATCAGCAGGCACGTAACCAATTTTCATTATGGGTTGTAGGGCACCCACAGATAAAATTCATGCCATGGTGTTTTTCTGCCTTATGGATATGCAGGTAAATATATCATTTATCATTTGCCTCTTCCTATTCATTTGGAAGACAGTGGAATATTTTGCAGCATATTCCACTGGGATATGTACAAAACATTGATATCCTGGTATGCAGTAGCCTCACATTGGTTTGAGAGTTTAGTTTGCACAGCAAATATGAAGTATAATGTACATGAATTATAATGCAAAATGACTGTTTAATTCAAGAGACATCCAAGGATTTAGATAACTGCAGATATATACAATATGTATGAGGAATATAAGTATATCCATATTTTGAGCAGAGGGACCTGACGTCTACAGGGATTTCAGTATTACGAGGAATAACACTAGGTTTCATTATCATCTCTTACAAGTATAAATCCATCTTGATGTTCAAGACATCTTTTCAGTTTACTCTAAAATTAAGGACGTCAATTAGTTTAATAAATGAGCACGTTTATCAGTAGAAAACAAATTCACTGTGTGTTTCAACGGCTATTGAACAGGAGGAAAACAAGTTAAAAAAGTGTGGGGTAGCATTTAAGCAAAAGCTGGTAGGAACAGGGCACTCATCTCTCATCCACCATGTCCTCACCCCTTCTCCAGCTCTTCCACGTGGATTCAGCTGAGGAGGGAGCTGGGTCGCTCAGGGAAGGCAAGCCCAGCTCAGGAGATGCTCTCTGCACGGCAAGAGCCTCTCCCAAATATGAGAGCAATCTTCATGGGAATTGAAGGCTACGTATATTATTAATTTCCAGAGGGATGGCTTTGTAGCCATATTGGGGGGAACCCATATGCAGTGGGTGCGTATGGGGAACCCAAATGCAACCCCTATGCAGTTTCCCCGCTTCGCAGTGGGACCTTCTGCCTCCTCACGGCTCACTCTTCCCTGAGGGATATTGCAGGTGGAAAGAGAGAAAAACAGGAGTTTTTTCTCTGCACACCATAGGTGTGGATATATGTTGTGGTTTCTGCTCACGTTCTGCTGTATGCACCGTGCTCCACGCTGCCCATTAGCAAAGTACCTATAGACTGAAAGCGGTATGTCAAGATGCTGACACAGTCAACTTTCTTTTCATCTGAGGGTTGATTTCTGCAGTTCCTTTGACTGTGGTTCATCTGCTGACAAAGTTTCCCTCCCATAAGAAGCAGCAGACTCATCGCTATTTCTTCACGAGCTGGGAAAAGAAAGCTGCCCTTGCTGCAGAGCTGCACTCCTCCCAGAGCAGGGCTGAACCCAAAATTGCAGAGAAATCTGCAAATTCTGTCCTGGCTGTGTAAGGAATTGAGGCATTTCATCTGAAAGGACTGTTTTTCTAGAAACTGGATTTAGGTGAGCGTAATGCACCAATTAATGCAAGACAAACAAATGAACTAAGCTACTGTTATTGTTGCAGATGGGACAGTTGAATAGGTGGAACATTAATCTAATCTATTAAGGATGCCTCTGTTGGATCTCAGTTTTAGGTGTTTTGTAGCATGTCAGAGAGCATAAGGGAAAAATCTGAAAAAAAAATCACTTAATTGAAAACTGACATACTTCACTTGGAAATCCTGCAAAATAAAGCTTCCGTTCCGAAGGACTGAGGCAGGCCTAGGCCATTCTCAAATGTTCATAACTACTAAAATATTAATTATGTGTTTGTTTGTAGTTAATATAATTTATCTGTGTTAATTTACATCAAAATAACTTGGAAGTTAAAAGTAGTCTATATACAAGCATCAAATACTCGGCAACTGTTTAGGGGAAAAAATACATGTGTATGTACATATATAAAAAATACACATAAATATTTTTATATATACATGTAAGTATATCTCAGAGGTGCTATTTGCAGACTTTGATTAATGGTTTTGTGCCAAAGTTTTGAAATTAAACCAGTACCCCACAATGATTTTTCTTCTCCCTTTAAGCACATGTATTAGATAACTTCTTGGGGCCTTTCAGGGCTTTCTGATGGCTGAGAAAGGAATTCTCCCATTTATGAGGACAAAAGATTACATGGAAATGGGATGTGCAGGTAAATTAGTGGAAGTCTGCTGCTACCATGAGGGTCTTATTGCAGCCAGACACAGGTTAGAGCAGCAGAGAAACTGTTCCAATTAACACCAGAGGACGAAGAGGCCATAGGACTTGACAAGTGAAAAACTATTTTTGTGTCCTTCTTGGGAGCTGTGCACTGCTGGAAAGCAAGTAGATACTTTACATCAAATGATCCTTACGGCTATTTAAATAAAAGCTCTTTGTAAGAGCTTGCAATTTCGTACATGCCCCTAAGCACAGGCAGGACCAGGCACTGAATCTAGTCCTGATGCTGAAATGTCGGCTGGATGTTGAAAGTCCATTTGTAGCTTCAAGTGACCTGTGGAAAAATTCCACACACAAATGTAAGACCCAATCCTGCAACAGAAAGACTCAGTGAGACATCCTCATCTCGTATTGTACTTCTTCTCACTGGCCAGGAGTGGGTAAGGGATAAAAGTAACAATCTCAAACATCTACATCTTTTTGCAATTACTTCATTCTTTTCTTAGTAGTCTCTTATCTAAACATGATCTGGTCTCAAATGAATTCAGCTGGAAAGATTTGGTGGTAAATCAAAGTTCAAGCTGATCTGACTGCAGATTTCTAGTTAAAAGCATTCAGATTAGATGATTGGAACTAACCATTACACAAGAATTTGGCTAAAATCTCAAGGAAAAGGTTTTATTTGTTTAGTAACCTTTTTTAATAAAAACATGCTTTGTCTGAAATGATTCCAACCAATACACATTTTGCTGACAGTGCAACTTATATGCCACAAGACCTTTGGATGAAAGTTATCTTTACAGATATTAGCCTTTAGTATTCCCATTATAAAACATATGAAAAATTGGCAAAGTTCTTGGAACTGGAAGAATTTTTGAACTAGAATTATAGTTCTATCACAGAAAAAATTTGAACAGTGAAAGATTGTGCAGATTTATAGCTAGTGTCCTGCCAATGGTTTTAAATGGTTTCTACACAAACACGCACACACGCATACACAGAACATCTCATAACTGAGGCAGACCTATGATACAAATACTTCACTTGCCAGGCAGATTAAATCCATGCATTTCAACTGTGACTATTTTGCCTGTCAGTAAAACATGTTGCTTAATTCACTTACGCACTTTGAAAACAAGGTAGGAAGTGAAATCCTTCTCTGCGGTGTGGCTACTCCAAAGGCAAAAAAAATTTGCTCTTCAGAAGTATTTTTCAGAACCCCAAGGATAAGTCTTCTCTGGCAAGGACTTAGCTGTAGACAAAGAGGGGGTGGACTCCATCAGAGACGGAAAAAAATCACACCTACTCTTGAGGTGGAGGAGGATTTCTTAAACTGGGGCTCCCAAGAGCCCCCTCTAGCACTCCATCATATGAACACTTTGAAGATCTGTGATGGAGACTTGAAGCCATATTCTTCAAAGGGTAATGAATAGATATCCTGTTTAGACAACTTCAGCAAATAAACAGTAAGCCCATTAAATATTTTTTTCTATGTACTGTGAAAGAGTTTAAAGAAGGGGTTCCACTGACTGGCGATGGGGTTTGTGACTTTGAAATCTGGCACTTGAAGAAGAGGCAGTGATACGATCTCCTGCAGATAAGAGAATCAGTGACCATAATACTCTGGAAAAAGTTGAGTGTTCAGTAAAACTTACACCCAATGAAAAAAGGATCATACTACAGGAGGCCTTCAGCTGTTTTGTTTAAATGTGAACATTTATATATGTAGCTGCCCTTATGCTTTACAAAATGTAAATCTATGAGAAGATGCAGTATGTTTACAATTATAAGTTTACTATGGAGAGTTGTTAAAGCCAAAGGTGAGCAGAAATATATCAGCTGACCAAGCCAAAAACTGCCTCTCTCCACATGCCTTGCCTCACTTATGTCTCCAGATCCTCATGGCTGCAAAAAGTTTCTGATACTTCACAGAAGTGCCCGCACACTTTTAGAGCTGGATGCTGGACTTTTTTCCCAAACTGTTTTCTCCAAGCCTGAACTAACACATCTTTGTGTGAAAAACACCAGTCTCTAGATGTACTTGCTTTCCTATTTAGGTTGGAAATTCTGATATTTTTGAGATGGGGAAAACTGTCTGCTAAAACTCATATTGAGTGTATTCAACTTATTTTCAACAGAACTCATTGACAGGTTTCGGGTGGAAATGCATCCTGTTCATTATCAAGCCAAGTTTTTAATCAGTTGTCTCAGGGTAAAAGGCTTTACTACAGCAAATGTTAATCTGTCTCCCACTGCAGTATTTGGTCTGCTGTACAAATCATGGATTTTCCAAGAGAGTTTTGTGCACCACAGACGGATTACAGTGCTTGACACAATGCCTTCAAAAAATGACATGCTTTCATGCTCTTAAAATAACATGCTTTCACAGTTCTGTTGCTCTTATAGCTGAAACAAGGAGAAAGACTTTTCATTTGTCTTATACAAGCAGTAGGATCCAGCCTGTGAGATTAGGTGGGAGACTTGCTAGAGCTCCAGTTAAACAGAGTCCTGCAGAAGAATGCCCACAAATCCCAAAGCATTCTTAATGGTACCCTATATCATTCAAAATTATGAAATTGAGGCAATTTGCCCACTGTGATCACATAAGGTTGGTTTTCTGCTTCACTGTAGAGTGCTGTCTATTAAATTAGTGTCATCAGTCCATTATATCCATCATCATATTTGATAACAAATAAAAATTCATCTTCCTCATGCTTAAGTTTGAGCCTTCAGATACATCCAAATAATTAAATCATCAGTTTTTAACCAGGTAGAAAGTTATATTTTAGCACTTTATTAATAAAGAATTATTGGTTCTATGTTAATGGGACAGTATGTATGCTAATATAAAGAAGCCAATATAAGTTCAACTTCTTGTACGGTAGGGTTTGAGAAAAACGCCAAGAACACTGATAAATAAGAGCAATGCCACTGAAAAGGTACAAGCATTACCGATGTAAACGTATTGCTAATACTGCAGCATACCATGTCTCAGAGAAAGACTTAACCCTGCTTTTGGGGGGCTAATATTTAAAACAAATAGGAATGCAGGTAGATAGAAACAGTTTTCTCTTTCAAATAAGTAATTTTATTCTTCTTTTCAGAATTAAGCAATCTGAGAGAAAAACGTGCTGCTTTCAAAGGCCTCAGTTTTACTAAGGAAAAAGAGACATTCTTCACCCAAATCTGTTAACAGGCAGCAACTAATTTGAGATTAACTTATGAAGAGAAAGGTTGTTCATCCACATCCATGCAAGTTAGTAGACTGACATGTTCAGTGTGAAAATCACTGGCTACCTTGTCTCCTCTGAGGTTTTTGCTTTACTTTAGCTAACATAAAGTAAAACCACTTTTTCTCCCCTAATATTAACATAATGGGAGTCACTTCTTTTCATTGTGGAGAAATATTTTAGTATCTTCATTCTAGACTGACAAAACACTTCTTTTCAGAGGAATTGTGAAAAGAAATGTGTGGTTTATTCTAGAATTTGTAGATTGGTCTTTACAATAGTTGTAGCATATATACAGTTGGCACTCTTTCATGTAGAGGAAAAAAAACCCAAAGTAGATTTCTTTAGAAAGCTTCTATTTAATTTAAAAAAAAAAAAAAAAAAAAAAAAGACAAACAACAAGACAGAAGAACAGAAATAATAGAGGAAAAAAAAAAAGCAAGCTTCAAAGTGCAATGATCTGATGCATTTGAAAACTAATTTGCAAGAATAAAGTTTCAAAAACTGTATCCAGAGAAATATTCCCCCCTGCATATGTGCTATTAGTCCATTCAAATGCAATGATGTGAAAAGATCTGAAAATCTTAGAAGAAAACTTATGATGTTACTCCAGATGGTGAATGAAGCATAGTCATGTCTATTCCACTTAATAACAACCCACTTAAAGTGAAAAATATAGCCACACAGCAGAAGGTTTCATAAATACATAGATTTTCACCTATAAAGTATATTCCAAAATTGATCCTTACAAAGTCCCTTGAAGGGAATTTGTATGTAGAAAATCAACAGAGAAAAATTTTTGGTTTGTCTTTTTTTTTGTACTGACGGTCAAGAGAGAAACAGGACTCTTAGTCATCTGTTCTTGACACTTGACCTGAGGATAAAAGTGATCTGCAGAGGTCAAGCACGTTCACAACCTGGAGATAACGTCTCTGTTGAGGAGTGTCCTGACTCAGACCTCTTCTCAGACCACTACACTGCAATAATTGTTTTCTCTAGCTGTTTTTAATGTGAATTCCCTTTTCAAAATCGAAACAAGATTTAACTTCCTGTTTATTATTATTCCCTTTCTTTACGTTCTTGAGAAGAGATCTGTGCCTTTTTTAGTAAATTGCATTGTAGGCTTCAGTGGGTTTTGTAGTGATTTGTAAAGTATTGGTAAAATGTCTTCGCAAAAACTGAGCTGAGATTCCAGTGTAAAGTTTCAGACTAATCCTGAGATCACAAAACTCTTTTTTACCGGATCAAAACGTAGTCAGTTTTTAAGCACTTTGGGGAAAGACCCTACACCAGTACAGATGGCAAAGCATTCAACTAGCTCTGGAGTCTATAAAAATAATTCCTTTTTATTACTCAGCTCTTTCACAAGTAATATGAAAATAGGTCTGTTTCTTGATGATTATATTAAGGATAATTGGGAGAAAGTAATAGGGCATCTTCTCATTATTGTCTATGAATTGATGTTCTTCGATTATATCCTTTTTATGTGACTGTCCTGTATTTTTTTTTTTTTTTTTTTTTTAAGGGAGCAATTTTGCCTTCCAAGTGTCTTTTCCAAAGGAAATTAACACATATCATGCTTTTAGACAAAGTACTGTAGCATAATTAATCTCTACAATGTCCTTTCCTAGCAACCCAAAGTAGGAAATATATGCAGCCAAAGTGTAAAGCTAAACAGCTAGCAGGTTTCTATATTTACAAGAATCAAAGCAGTTAAATGACTCAGCTGCCTCCTAATGTGGGCTATATTTGAATTTGGGGAGGGTGGAGGGAAGAATGGGACATTATTGCTTTAACAAGGTTTACTGCTAAACTGAACATATGTTGCTCATAATGTCACTTTCTAAATCAATGAAATTATCATTATAGAACATGTCGACAAATTAGACATGTAAAGTGCAGGCTGTATGTGGGAGAGATGTAATTTGGCTCTATAAAAAGAAATTAAACAATAAAATATCAATGACAGATGTAGTTAGCTAAAGGTTTTGAGGTTTAAATACCAATTTGTGAAAAAAAATTATGCAGACCCAATCAGGGTACGAGATAAAAATACCAGCCTTCATGCAACAAGATGATTAAGTATTTGGACCAGATGTTTGGAGACCTTAGCTGTGCCCTTTATTTAACTGGCAAGCATGCTGGCAAGTCCTTAAATTTGTAAAATCCAAGTAACGAAGGTTAGCTCAGATGGAAGTAATAAAACAATCAAATATCAAGAGTCATTCATGTCTGTGCACAATAGATCATGCTACAGTTCCGAACTTCCCGTTTTAGTATACCAGCACAGGTTTTAAAGGAATAGGTTTTTTGCATTATTTTTTAAGAAACTTACTGAAGTATTTTTTTCCGTTCCAACTTTCAGTTCTCAAAGCAAATGAAGAAATTGAATGCATTTGATATGTTTTAGATCCTTTTCCCACAGGTTTGCAGATTTTATTGCTCTTGAGTCTCAGCTAAAACTCTGTGTCATAATTCCTGGGTTATAGCTTTGTCTCGCAGCTGCTATATGGTTGTGGGCAAGGTGTTTAAGACTAAACAATAAAATGTCTGTACATTCAAAGAAGAATGTCTTGCAGGTTAAGAGATGACTTCTGTTTCAGACTCTGCTATCGACTTTGCAGGGTGATCAATCTCTTTGTGCCTCATCTTTTCCTATTCACAAACGGCAGGGTGACATAATCTAATTTTTTAGCTCATTTTCTCTCTTGGGCATAGTCTCATTCCTAACCACATTGGAGCTGCTGTGCAAAACCGTGTTGTGGCAGATCAACATTGTGAGCTGCAGCCACGTACGTTTGGGTCCTGGCTGGACCATGCTACGGCTCCTGTCTGACCCATGCACCAAACTCTCCTTCTTACGGAAACCAGGGCAGCAGATGTGGGGAGGGGGTTTCATACATATTTGGGCCTTGCCAGAGTGTGAAATGGGGATGTATCCCAAGCTCAGAAATACCGGATCCCTGCCTTCGATGCAGCCATGCTGCTGGGACAGTGACTAGCAGAGATGGCCCTGGTCTTGTTTAAGCTTTCAAGACATTGCCATAATATAATCAGCAGCGATTCTGAGGGCATAAATAAAAAATAACATTCATGAGGTTTTCAGAGGGATGACATAGTGTGCATAAAACATTTGAATACCACAGACAGAGCAGATGAAAGGGGATTGAGCTGTAAAGAAGAAATCACGCCTTGATGGGCTGATGTAGTTTGGCAGTAGAAGATGGGTCTCGTCTGATCAATGTAGGCATCTACAGTGTATAGAAAGCATCTCAGCTATTCACCCCCACTCTTTATAACCCTTACAGACAGTGAAGAAAAAGGTGCTTCTCAGGCACAATTTAACTCTTCTGAAAATAAATCTTTAAAATAGATTCATTTTAGCTACAGCATAAAAATGCCTGTTCCTCACCATTAACTCCGGAGAGAGTCTATGGTGACTAGCTCAGATGTGGACATCTGCTGGATAAATATGAAAAGGCAAATGAAATGTGTGCCAACTGCAGTGACCATCAATTGGTAGCTTTTCAGCCTGTCTTGGTGCTGTAACCCCACCTTAGGAAGTGTTACAGCCAGCTAGAAAGTTAAAGAAAATAAATGCATGAAAAATACTAACATGAAAATTTCCCATTTCTTATGAGAAGCTTGATTTGATATTCCCCACAATTTAGGAAAATGAATCCAGCCATATGAGTAGAAGAATATGTTCCTGTGTACTCTGTTGCTCTTGCGTAATGTTCTTTGAAATATGGGTTTCAGCACTTCTGTTACCATGGTGTCACTTGCAAAACACTTGTAAGCCTGCTAGGGACATCAGAACTTGATTAATTAATCTCTACAAAATGCTTTGAGTTTCACTGGGTGAAAGATACTCAGGGATAGTTTCTTCGGCCATCTCTCATGAGGAGCAGTACCTTCAAAAGCTGAGGAAGGTATATGAAAATTATTGTTTTCCTGGAAGCAGATAGCTAGTCCTGAAAAAGGAGGTTTTGTAAATTCATTTTGACCCTTCTTTTTTCCCCATTGCCCTTTAAAGGGCAGATCTCAGTCCTATTCAAATGACTACCCTCAGTGCACTGACTACTCTAAGTGTAAACCCTTACTTACTCTGGGCAAGCAGGGAGCACAGCTTTCGTTATTCAAAAGCACTTGAATGAAGTGAAATACCTTCTTTAGAGTGATTGTCTGAGGATAGAAGAGAGACGGGACTTGTAGGTAGAAGTAATGTCTTTTCCGAGACAAACTAATAGAAGTGAGAAGAAACAGACAAGCTTTAAGGGGCTTTTGTCCTGGAAAGATTGTTTTTTTCCAACACTATCAGTTATTCTAATAAAAGATATTACCTCTCCCTATAAACCTTGCCTATCACCTCTTAATGTTTCTTCTACTGATACTTCTTTTTATTCCGGTTTTCAAAGCTATACGGATTCAGAACGAGTCCGTATCCATCTTCTGCAGTTTCCAAGTGCTTAAAACACTCTGCCTGTAGAATTTATACTGTATATGGAGTGCTCTCAAAGAGCTGCACTTACATAACAGCACTTGATTGAATGTCTTGTTTTCCATGTGCAAGTCCAACAGGCTGGAAATCAGGACTGCTGAGAAATACCTGCTTTCTGAAAATCATTAGTCTTTTTTTCCCCTCCCTAATTAATTTCTTTGTACCGCTAGGGAGTTGCACTAGAGGTGCCAAGTTGCTCCAAAGTGTATCATTATGGCTGAATCTGGATCATGCTCTCATGTAACCTGGGCTTGCCTAAGGGTCTGTTGAGATCCCCCACTCGCTGCTAGTGGGGTTATTTGTAAGCTTGACATAACTATTCCCAGAATCATGCTGGAGTTATATTTAATTGCTCTTGCTTTTCTCTGGACATGATTAGAAGGATGTTCACTTTGTCTCTAAGATGCCTCTGAAAGGAGAAAGCTTCTGGGTATTCATATTGAACTTCCCAATGGCTCTGTTTATCTGCACAAACTGAAAATTATCTACAGTTCTTTGGACAAAGGCAAAATTATCTTGTCTACTGAACTGATCAAAAATAGCATCCCTCCTGTGTTACCCAGCTTGGGCTATTTTTTGTACCTGCTAACTGGGATTAGTTCTACTGTGCCCTTTCCCAGACTTTCAGGGCACTGCTTCACCAAACTGAGACAAAGTACTTCTGTAAGAGCTATGACCCCCATTTTGACCAATCTTCTACAGAAAGATTATGCCTGGCAGAGAAATACCCTCAAAATTGACAGAGTCTAATAGTCCTAGTTTAGAGAAAAAATAAACAGAGGCATTATCAATTGGAGGCACAACACAACGGGCATAAGCAATCCTGGAGGTTCCTGGAGCGCTTTGATGATAACTTCTTCCTCCAAATGAAAGAGAAGCCAACAAGAAGAGATGTTCTGCTGGACCTCATATGCACCAACAATGAGGGACTTTGGGGGGATGTGAAGGTCAAAGGCAGCCTTGGCTGTAGTGACCATAAGATGGTGGTGTTCAGGATCCTGAGGCAGAAAGGGAGGTGAAAAGCAAGCTCACAACCCTGGACTTCAGGAGAAAAGTCTTTGGCATCTTCAAAGATCTGCTCAGAAGAATTGTGTGAAATAAGGCCCTGGAGGGAAGAAGGGCCCAAGAATGCTGGTGCGTATTCAAAGATCACCTCCTGCAAGCTCAAGAGAGTTCCACTTCAACAAATACAAAGTCAGGCAAAAATGCCAGGAGACCTGCATAGATGAACAAGGTGCTCCTAGACAAACTCAACCACAAGAGAAGGCACACAGAGGGTGGAAGCAGCCGACTCTAGGTAGCCCTGCTTGAGCAGAGGGGTTGGACCAGATGACCTCCAGAGGTCCCTTCCAACCTCAAACTTTCTGTGATCCTATGTGATTCTATGATATCTGCCATCATGTCTTGAAAGCTATCCAATTAGAGACAAAATATATTTTTCAACATACATAAAATAGCAAGATATCACATCCAGATCACTGAAACACTGAACACTGGAGTCTGGCTGGTGTTCTGGCATTGTATTATCTTCCTTTTTCATCTCTGGGCACTGGCTGCTGGCCACTGGGTCCTGGAGACTGAGTTGACCTTTAGTTGGAGCCAGAATGCTTTTAACATCTGGCCAAAGCAGTCCAGCAACTATCACCAATTTCTAACTGCATTTCCATGGCATTTTTTCACTGTCAGAGGACGAGTTTTGTAGACAAAAGTGGCACACATGACAGAATATAAACTCCCTGTCATTTCACTGAGGATGTGTGAGGTTATGTGACAAGGACTACAGCATCCAAGTGTTCATTAACGGAGTTTTCTACAGCTGTAAGACATGCTTTTTAGAATAATTCCTAGTGGAGTTTAATTAGAGCAGTTAAAACTTTCTGAAACATTTTTTTGATGGAAAGCTATTTTCAGTGAAACGGAATGTCCCTATTTGGTAAAATTTGCAGGTTTTGGCTGGGGAAAGAAAATCACACAATAGATTTTTACTTTGACAATCATAATCTAGAAGATATAGAAAACTTTCAAAAAAATATTTATTAATACTTACTAAACAATACTTTCCATGATTTTTTTTTTCCACAAGGCAAAAGAAATTATTTTCTAACGAGCTCTCTTTATACTACGCATTTTGCATAACAGGTTGTATCAGCCCTTTGTCCCATAAGCAGTATAAGCAAATGTAAGTTGTTGGCACAAATCCAGACAGCTGGCCTCAGTGGGACATCTTCCTTGGTCATGCCTTTGAATCTAAACACTGCAGACAAAAGGCAGCGGTGAATAAGTCACCCTTTTCACACTGGGCTCCAATTACATCTGTTGCTTTTTGACGGAGGGCGTTTGAATTTTGCAGACAGTCCTTGGGCAGCTGTTAAGTTTGTAGCCATATCTGAGTCTGAATTCTCATGAATTGAAAGTACTTAAACTCTGCTATGATTCCCATATCCCACAACCATGGGAACCGTGAGAAAACTTAGACTGATTGATTAGACTCTCTGAGTCACCTAACTTCTGTCAGGGATGTGAATCTGGAGAGCCAAAATAAGCTTCCTTCAGACTGGGGTTCACTGGAGATTTCTCCATGGTGTTTAATAATATGACTGTGCCCAAAGAAAACCAAGAAATTGTACGCTTCTTCTCATCTGACATTAATAAAATTAATTTGCCTTCAGAGCAATAATGAAATGTTTCTCAAAGGAAACTTATTTTACATGCATTTTTATTTCTTCTTTTGAATAGACTATCTTCTGCACATTCTGCTGATTATATTTATAAATGCTGCACTATTTTGAAATCTGAAATTAAAAGGTTTTCAAGCATAAAAAATGCAAAATCTGATAATAGTTTCTTGGTCCATTTTTTTCTGCTTCAGCCTTAGTCCCATGAAACCAGAATGGTAGGAGTTATTAATTCCCTGTTATTTATTGGTTATCTAAAGACTTCATCCTTCTTCTGATATCTTAATATATTAAGTGTTTTCTATGGAAATGATTAAGGTATTACAGGCAGAAGATTGTGATACTGCTTGAACGGTTCCAAAGCATGTGATCTCCAAGGAAACAGAGATCCTATTACTGGTCCCTTTCCTACAGATGTTCTCTATGGTACAAGATGCTGCGAGTCGTGCCGTTGACTTCGGCAGGACTATTCCTAACATGTGAATTTCAGTACGTGAAATATGCCTAACTGTGTGATTTTTAAAATAAATTAAACAGTACATAAATTTACCTCAGTGACATGCTTCCCAGACTTTTGAACTTCTCTTGTACTCTTTTAAGATGATAGTGGTATGAGAAAAATAAAACTTTACAGCAGAAGTTCAGCTTTTGGTGCAAAAAAACCCCTGTGGACACTGAATGAGATCTGTCCGGGCATTGCAAGGGTCAGACAGCTCTGGTTAGCTTCACAATTTGGATCCACTTTCATCCCAAAAAAATACCAGATCCTCTTCAGAGGTGTAAGGCAATTAAAACATTTCAGCAAACACTTTACTGTAATAAGGAAGGAAATGCAAAATAAATTATGAGTTTTAGAACTCTCCGTATTACCTCATGACCAGCCTTCCTAGTTAAATATGTGAATTGTTGCTCATATTTCCACTGCAGTACATCCAAGCTTCGCTGCCGGTGGATCAGGACCCCTCATCCCTTCACAGTCAAGGTCTGGGACAGCACAAGGATGTGCGGGCAGGTGCCCAAGGGCTAAAATTGTGTTATAGCCATAGGGCAGCCTTGTAAATTTATTGGAAAGAGGAGGGCGGCATGATTTTCCAGTGCTTTGCTGAATTGGGACCTGTATAAGCTTGTTTCCAGGTGGTTTTTTTCTTAGTTTCCCTCACACACTACTTTATATTGGCTTTACAAAATCCTGGCGTATTAGATGTATTGCAAATGATGTCTTAAATATCACTGATGGCTCCCTGAAGTATTTTGTCTGTTAAAATGTTCAGTCTGATTTAAATGACCAAAGCTACAGAGCTCCCACCAGCTCCCTGAGGAAGCTCTTGAGACTCTAACAGATCTCACCTTCCAGTCAGCAAGACTCTCTCATTTAATTTTGCCCGTCTGTTACCTGCAGACACTTCTTGTACCCTAAGCATGCCATTTGCACTTTCACTGTGATGTGTTATAGCTTGGGATACAAATGACTTCACTGTCTGTTGGTTATGTCTAGCCTTTTGTTCAGAAAAAATGTGGATAGAAACACATATAGCAGAAAAACCGTTAGACATTTTGTAGCTAAGCCTAAGCGGTTATTCCCTGGATCTTCTACCTTGCTCTATTTTTACTGTTTCCTGTTTTAATTGTCTTAACATGGATAGCTAGAGAGAAGTACTAATCCAATCAATCGTGGTCTCTGAGTCCCAGTACCTCTGTTCAGGTCAAACTGGAAGTCTTCTTTAGACACTGCCTTTAAAGACCTTTTCATGAACTGTATCAAAGGGTAGAAGCTTTTCATTTCTGAAAGTTGAATTGGAAATGGAAAAAAATTCTAAAAGCTGCTGTTGCTGGGTTTTTTTAAGGTAATGCATCTGGCACTGAGATTTTATAAACAGGCTGGGAGACTTAGCAACTCTCTTTTCCCTAAGTTTATAAAGGTAGTTAATGCAGGCAGCTTTACGTTAAAATGGGCCTGTTGGTTGTGGAACAAAAATGTAAGCCATACATCTCTTTTATGATATTTTAAGCGAAGCTGGTTTGATACTGTAGACTTTGGATAGATTGGCAATGAATTGTAAAAAAGAGAATATGAAAAATAGGACTGTGGGTTTCAAGAAGCCTAGACTGCCTTAACATTGCACAGGGCCTTTGGAGGGACAAATATATTTGCAGTAGGAGTCTAATTGTCCCTGCAAATGCAACACATCTTCCTTAGGTACGGTTCAGCTATCTAAGACAAAGTTCAAGTTTGTCTCGAGCCACATTAAGATAAGGAACAAGGGATGGCCTTGCTGGACTGAAGAAGACAATCTCCATCCAAAGATCTGCCATCAGCACAAAGTAGGATGCATCCAATAGTGAATTTATATATTTTTCTCCTAGCTCCGCTCTTTCTTTCCCATGTCAGTTGTAAACTTCAATGAAAGGGCTCTATTTTAATGTGTGTGCCTGGCATGAGGGATTTCTCATCTTGGACAGCACTTTTGGATGCTAACATAATGCAGTAATGACTCACCTTCAAATGCAAATTGTTCTGCTCAAGAAATCACAGTTGATTATGACTTGTACTACAGTGATCCAGGATGAGTCTTGCCTCTCACTAAATAGAGTTCAGATATAGATGAAAAATCCCACTGATAGAGGAGGAAACAGCATTTCAGGGAAAACACAAGGCTGTATGCACCTCCTGTGCAGTGCCAACACCACGATGAAGCTAACAGCATTTTTTCTTTAGTATTTCTCAGCCCTAACAGCTAATCCTGCAGGAAGTTAATACCTCCTCTAATGTCCTTCAGTCTCATTGATTTTAATAGTGCTCAGTGCCTTAAAATATGAGGTAAAACATTTCAATAAAATGTAAACACCCCTATAAAAACAGGGTAAATATAATAATTGAAAGTAACAAACAGTCATGATAAATTTCAATGGAAGTGATTTTTTCCTGTTACATTCAGCTTTCATTCATTCAATGGACATTTCCACTTAAAGTCTTTGTACCTTTAATTATTTCTGATATGAAATAGCTGATGTTTCAAGAACATACGCTTCAGCAGAACGTACAATCAGAATAACTTTCACGCAGTAAAACCAATTCAACTTGTGTGGAACTGAAATGCAAATAGGCAATGGTAGCATTAGTCAGAAGGTTTGTCTATGCATGACAGTTGCTTTGTAGCCCCTGTGATAAAGTGAAAGAGCATGACATTGTCACCTGCCTATCTCTTCATCCATCATTAGTTAGGCTAGAATTGGTTAAGGTGTCATATATGCTGACTGATGTAGCAGCATGCTGTTCAGCATTGGTTGCTATGGGTCCCGGAGTCACTAAATCCTTTTTATTCCTATTCAGACTCAGGGTCTATAAAAGGTGCCATATCCCTTTGTTAAAAACTACAAGCTGGCACTGAAACCTACAGAAATGACAGACATCATTTCTCTGAATACCTGTAGGAATCTCAGACATGTTTTCTGCAGTCCTTAAAAAAAAAAAGGAAAAACTAAATATTTTCCCTTCTTTTTATAGAACGTAGAGGGATTAAGAGCACAGTTTGTCTGTGTGATATACCTCACAAGATTTGCTAGTGACTGTGAGCTCTCAGTAATTTTTTCATACCTTCCTAGTACCCTATAAAAGCTCTCAAAAATCAAAAGGAGTCTTTGACATGTCAGACTCTGGTTAGCCTAAAAAGAATGGTTCAGAAGAAGCACTTAAGTAAGGCTTTGTGGGACCAAGATAAACTATTCCAAGAGGCTGTGATTCCAACCTAATAATCTAATATGTATGTGCTTAGTGTTTATAGTAAAATCAAGCTGTTGGGTTTTGAGGCGGAGACAACAATATTTGTTTTCTCCAGCTTCTCATAGCATCTAAATGTGATCCATCTTGTTATTTGATGCAAATTTTTGTTTGGAACATTCTCTATTTTCTTTGTTTCTGAAATTTGGGGGTGGAAAGCATATGCAAATTTTTAGAAATAAAGAGCAAGAAGTCTTATTTATTTTGTCACTATTGGGCCATTGGTACTGTTTCTGTTGCATGCTCTTGATTAAGATCAGAATTTTCAAGTATCATTAAAATTAATACGTACTTATACAAAACATAGTGTGTGTATTAAAAAATCAAAGCAAATATTGTTATGCTAACTACTGTAAAGGCAATATCTATGTGAGGAATAGCAGAAGTCTCTTACTAAAGAGCTACATGCCCTTGCAAGCACTTTATCACCTTACTTTTACACTATAATTTGTCCTGTGCGATGGTCATATTTCATTCAATACTCTTCACAATTACCACACTCAAATTATAAAAGTTCATTTGGCTTTCCAGAGAGTAAGATGGAACCAAAGGGACAAGTATAAACCTGCAGACACAAGAAAATATTTGGTATTCTTTCCATATTGAAAACAATATTTTCAATATTGTTACTGTTCTTATTGCTTTCATTACTATCTCAATATGTTCTGCAGGGCATTACAGCTAAGAATTTCATTACATGTATAACACTGGATCTGAAGTATTGCAGGTAAGAGTTACACCACATCAAACAATTCTGAGTCTATTTCTTACAGGCATCATTTTAAATTTACAGTTCCATTACTTCCAACTGGGTTTGCAGATTGAGTACTGGTTTATGAAGTATTAATTCTTGTTTTATTTTTAAAAATACTGCTTGCTTAGTTTAAAAAAAAATCAATATATACAATAGCAAACATTTTCCCACTGGGTTACAAGCAATTAGAATCCACCAAGAGAAAAGTCATCTGTCAATTGCAAACATTGTACTTAAAAACAAATCCTCAGTGCTGTCTGACTAAGCCAATGTTTAAGCAAACAAATATATTCAAATATTCAAAGATATAGTTGATGTAGTAACACTTTTTGCTGAGCTTAATTCAAAAATCATTGCAGTGTAGTAAACAGAACACCCCTAAAACAGAGATTAAAACAAGCGATGGTAGAACTGCATATAAATGACAAAATAACCACAGGTATATGAATCTTTATTGCCGAAAGAGACCACATTTCACAGTAAACACAAGAGGTGGAGCTGGGGTGACAGAAAAAAATAACCATTTAAATAAAAAATAATAGAATGTTACCAGTCTGTGCCATGGCCACAGTGTTTGACAATGCTCAGATCATGCACCAGTAATGTCTCATTCTTATGGACATATATTATAAATATATATTATATACAGACATAATATTATGCATTTGGCTGCATCTTATTGATCATAAGACTTAAAGACAAAGCATAAGATTTACTTTTTCATTGTTCTTTGACTCTATATGGCACACCTGAGTCACATTTTCATGCTTTTCTTCAAGGCCTTATACACCTGAAAATTCATGGTTTTAATAAAAGACGAGGTTTTTTCTGTTTTCATATGACTCACATTAAATCACAGGACTTGGCAATATTGCTATAAATTTACAGGCATGCATCACAAAGATTAGAAGGCAGCACTTGTCTTTGAACACATCTTTGACTTTCAACGTACACACTTTTATTTAGGGATCTCTACATTAAGCGTTATACCCTTTTTTTCTTCCCCCCTATCAAACTGTAAAGCCCAAGGATCCTAGTCTCTGAACTGATGTTAAACGCCCAGCACTAAAGACTGTGCTGAACGGTCAGCGGCAAACCTGCTTCCCATAATTTGTATGCAATGCTGCAGCAACGGCAAAGAGAGGTTACATTGCCCACTGCTTGGTTTAATTGGAGTTAAGTAGATCTATTATGTCAGTGTGCCCCATACACTAGCTGTTTATTTTGATTAATGGATGCATCCCTATGAGTGAAATGTCTGTGTGAGAAACTTTTAGAAGAAATAAGTGAACAGTAAGAAGATGTTATATAAACTAATTTTCCCAAGAGATCTGTGTATTTTTAATGCTTCTCCCTGGCTGGGGTAGCCAATTTCAGACTCTTTGATAGATTTGCTGCTCAAGATGAGAAGTACTCAGCAATTGTTATATTTCACAAGCTGGGACCCTAAAAATTGAGACACTAAATCACCAGTCTTACTTAAATTTCATTACTTCTAATTTGTGACAAAAATAATAGTGAGTAAACTATGAGTGGGGATCTGGCCAAAAGGGATGTAGAGACTTGAAATGGGCAGTTTAAAAGAATAAGATGTGAAATAAGACAGGGAAAAAAGCAGCTGGGAAGAAACTTCTTAAATTTGCTCATAAGCAAAAGGATATACAGCCTGCAAGGGTATCGTGATGGCGAAAGAACAAAGGTTAAGGCATTAGCTAGAGAAAGGAGGATAAATCCACTATCTATAGGTATCAGACTGCCAGATAGTTTCAAGGCTGTCGTCTTCCTGGACTGTAATGGAAAAAAAGTGGTTCTGCTTCGGGAGGAACGCAGGAGAGGAGATGACTCTTTTGGAGAGCACAAGGGGTCGATGAACCTAACTGGAAAGAAAATGTGAGAACCAGGACAAAACCTTTCCAGACAAACTCCATCAAGGTCAGGTAAATTCGAGCCCCTTCCAGCATCAGCTGAATCTTCCTGGTGGTTACAAAGGGAACGTAAATGACTCGTTTATGCTAAGTGCCTGAAACCAAGGCATCAACCCTGTGCCATCTGTGAACGTTACCAGCCATGTGTGCTGCGGGAAATGGCTGCACTGTGGCCTCGGACTGAAGGTTATTTAGAGAAAGTCCTTTTGTGATCTTATTTATTGCACTGAAAAACGCAGGGAAAGGGGGTGCCCTCAGCAGCCAGAATCTGCTCAGGACCTCCTAGAGCCACCCCAGCCATGTCTTCTAGTGGGAAACAGGGACAGAGAGATTACCTGGGGGAGGTTCTTTAGGAGGTTAGGACCAAGAGAGATGAGCGCTTATTAGAAAATAAGAATAACAACCAAAGTTGGGATAATAGCTCATGAGCTTTCAAAGTTTCTAGATGCTTATCCTAATGACAATTGAACCTCTGAACCTTCTGAGGTTAACTTGTCCCCACTTATAACATCATTAGGAGATAATGTCAATGAAATGGAACATTGTCACAGGACAGCAGTTTCCCACTGCTAAATAAATGCTGAGCTAAAGCCAAGATATTTATTTTCAAAGTGGGAAATATTTACCCTGTGAACATGTTCTGTTCCAGTGACTTTATGTCTGTTACACCAAAATGCTAATGAAGTAGATGCTGCCTGATGCATGTGGTTAAACTAATAAGAGTTTCTCCATGTCCTGCTATTGAAAATATGTATTTTTATTGGATTAGAGAACAGATTCACTCAGCATTTCAGCTAATCTGGAAAACAGTTCATTCATTCCAGTGCAGTTTCTGATACACGCCCTACTTCAGTGGCTCCTCAACGTAACCAGCTGGAAAGCCCTGTTGTCATTCAACAGGTATAGACCTGTAAATTAATTGTCTTGCTAGGCTAACAACTTGACATATATGATGGGGCACTAGCACTGTAGACATCACAGGAACCGAAGTTGCAGAATCCCATTAATTTCAACATGAATGTTACCAAAAGAATATCAACAGTTTCTGGAGATATGGAGAAGGAGGAAGATGTCTGGGCCAAGAAGCTGCTGTTTGTGTAGACTCAAGACTTTCCAGGACCAAACCCAAGCAGATGTAGGAATTTGGAGAAAGACACATCTGCTCAATCAAACATAGGGAGTATGGGTTCCAGAAGAAGGGGATGGATATAGGGGCAGGAAGTGGAAATAGTTTTAATAGCCACTTCTATTAAAGCAAGTCTTTACCAGAGCTACAGACTGATTTCTCGCCTGCTTTGATCATCACAGTCTTTGATTGTTGACTGCCTAGAGGAAACAGAAAAATTGTTTGCACAGATGACCTCTATTTTTAATTATTTCTTATATTAAAAGAAATCAAAGCCTAAATTAGAACTTCTAAAATTCAACAAATTCTTCCTTTCTGGCCATATATATTGAGGAAAGGCTTAAAAGTATGATTTGGAAAGTAAATTTCTAGAGAGAAAAAAAAATCCCATTAAAGACACTCCCTTTCCCAAGAGCACTGAGTTCCTAAGTCACATGATGTTAGTAGGATATTTGTTATTTCAGGGGTTTAAGACTCCTTAGTGCTTCTGTGGATCTGGATCCTTATGCCTTTAATTTACCAAATCATAGTTTCTTCAATAGTGAGAGTTGAATATTGCATATTGCATAGGCCTGAACTGGAAGTTGATCTAAACAGTAAAAAGCACTGACTGTTAAGGAATACTTATATATTGCAGTGAAGAATCTTTTATTATTTACACCTATTATCCTTATTATTTTTACCACGTGGACTTTTTCTTAGGCAAGGAGTTTGGGTAGAATCACCTAATAAAACCATTAATCCATTGCCTAGCAGTTTGTAGTAAGGTATTCCCACTGCTTCTCTGCTCCTTGGTGAGGCCAGGATATTTTAGTGTTTCAGAAATAAACCAGCCTCAGAGCGTTTACCACAAGGGCACACGTTTATGACTTACTGTATTCCATTTTCTTGCTTTTGTTATGAACTCTCTCAGTGCCTTACTCTGTTCTGAAAATTATTTTTAAAAAAGGAATGTATTTTCCAGGAGCAATCCTAGGCAGCGTTGATGTGGGTTTGAGTTTGCATTTTGAGAAACCTTGCTTTTCAGCATATATCCATAGCTCCATGACAGTCCTTCCTTGGACGACATAAGTCAATGGTGGTAAGCTCTACAGCTTCCTCCATATTCAGATTGCCTCAACGTGCTTTTTCTGCAGGTTTATTTCAATTCATTTTAATATAGTCTCAGAGCAGATGTCATCAGGATCCAATAATCACAGTTTATTGGGTGGACAGAAAGCAGGCAGTGAAGTCTCTATTGGGATCTTCTGCATCAATTTATGAGGTGCATTGCAAAACTAAAATCCATCTGATTTCCATCAGCTTAGCTATAAATGTAGGCATAATGATTCTGTCCACTTATTTTCAAATCAATTTAACATAACTATCTCCCAGAATTAGGAGACATGGATCACTGCACAGTTTAGGCACTAATACAGTGGTTTCTACTCACCAATGTCCAATAGCACTGATTAGTTTAGCGTCCTACTCCTGCATTCACTCCACATCGTTAACAACTATTGGAAACTGTAGAGTTGTGCTGTCTGGGCTTTCCTACACAATCCATGCAATTTGGAGAGCAGAAAAGGCAAAAGGTTTTAATATCAACTGCTACAATTGATAAGTGCTTAGCGCATCAGAATGCTAAAAATGATTTGGTGCTTTGGGGATAAAAATGTCAATAACTTGAAATTTGGAAATTTGGAATGACATGTTCATGGAAAACTTGGATTGAATAAAACTGTCCATTTTACAAGCAAAATTGAACTCTGTTTCATTTGTGTTTTCTCCCAGTTTTCAGCTGTCTCATCAGCTTTGCTAGAATACAAGTGGTTTACACCAGTATAGTTATGCTGATGGTTGAAATGGGGTCAAATCCCAAGTTAGACAATACATTAGTGGAATTTATATGAATATGTAAATATGCATAGCAATATTTCAGTGTACACATTATTCCAGAGCAAAATTCAATTCACAACGTGTAAAGAAAGAATTGAGACATTAAGTTGGATGCATTTTAACGTGGAATTTTAATTTGTATTTTCCATGTTTATTTATAGGGAAGGCTTTATTATGAACAGGATGTTCATCTGATCAAATGCAATGATGCAATTAAATTGCTGCTTGTTGAAACAGGTTTTATGGTGCTTATTAAAAGTAAATATAAATAAAAGTTTGAAGACCTGTTTGATCAGAAATGCCTTTTGATATTAGATGGAAATATATCAGTGTATGAAATGCTTAACTCTTTAAATGTGGCAGATGAGTGGTTTTAACATCATCACACCAAATTACTATAAACACATATGACACAACTAATTTGGTTTTTTCAAAAGCTTTTGTCAGAGACCTCATGGGAGGATATTAAAAAAACAACACAAACTAATCATGGGCTATATCAGAAATATCCAGGTCAAAGACAGAATCCGGCATGAGACTATACTGTTAGAAAGTCAGGCAATTTAGGAAGAGTAAGAAAAGACTTGTTCTGCTACCAATTGGAGGGGAAATCTATGGACAGAAACATCCAAACAAGCCAGTGTCTACTGCCGTTTTTTGCTTCTGCCTTCACTAAAGAGACTGATGTGATGAAATGGCTAAAGCAATTAAAGGCATGAACAAATGAGAAAAACTGAGACTAAGATAAGTGCTTATGTTAGTTATATATTTTCATGGTCACTGAGCCTCAGGAAATCCACCCCAGAGTGAGCACTATCAGAGAAAAAGAGCTGTCAGGACAATCTCAGAGCTGTCACTGGTTATCTTGGGGAGCTTAATGGGGGGGGGGTCCAGAATACTGGAAAAGTGCAATTATTGAGCCTATCTTTAAAAAAGGGGGAAAGGAGGATAGATTTGTCAGCTTAACTTCAATTCCTAGAAAAATCCTGGAGCAAATAACCAAGCAAACAATTTGTAAGCCCCTAGAAGATAACAAAAAGATGAGTGACAGCCAACACGGATTTGTCAGTGCGGTGGGTTGACCTTGGCTGGACGCCAGGTGCCCACCAAACCGCTCTACCACTCCTCTGCTCAGCAGGATGGGGCAGGGGAGAAAATAAACTTGGGGGTCAAGATAAAGGCAGTTTAATAAAGCAAAAAACAAAGGCCGTGTGTGGAAGCAAAGGAAAACAAAAGATTTCTTCTCTACTTCCCATCCACTTCCCTGGAAGCCGGGCTTCAATATGCATAGCCGTTTCTCTAGAAGACAAATGTCGTAATAATGAATCTTCCTTCCTCCTCTTCCTTTCTCTTAGCTTTTATTGCTGAGCAGCCATCATACAGTGTGGAATATCCTTTTGGCCAGTTTGGGTCGGCTGTCCTGGCTGTGTCCCCTCCCAAGATCTTGCCCAGCCCCAGCCTACTGGTGAGGGGGCGAAAATGTTGGAGAGACAGCCTCGATGCTGTGCGAGCGCTGCTCAGCAGTAACCAAAACACTGGGGTGTTATCAACACCTTTCTAGCTACCAATACAGAGCACAGCACTATGAGGGCTGCTGTGGGGAAAATTAACTCCATCTCAGCCAGACCCAATACAGTCAGAAACAAACCTCGTCAAACCAACTTCATTTCCCCCTACGACGAGGTAAGAGGCTTTGTAGATAGGGCAGAAGCAGTAGATGCTATAGGTCTTGACTTCATTGAGGTTTCTGACAATGTTTCCCCTGACACTGTCATAGTAAGGAAGGGAAACATTGGCTAGATTAAACTACTATAAGATGGGCAGAGAAATGGCTGGAAACCTCTACTCAAGGCAGACAGAGGAAAAGAAAGTGTATTTATTAGGCCAGAAGATGCCAAGTAACTGAAAAGAGGTCCAACCACTTGGGAGGGTGAGATTTCAGAATGAGCTTGACAATTTGTAGAAACAGTCTGAACTATCTAAGATGACTTCAGGGAACAAATGGCTAATCAGCAGCTCTGCAGAAAAAGTACAACGATGGAGAATAAGATAAGAAAGGATCCCTGAAATGAATATTATCAGCAAAGTGACACTTTTGCAGAAAAGCCAAATACTATTATGGGATGTACAAGCAGAAATAATCTCTCTAAAATACATGACATAATCTTTTCTGCTCTATTTGGTATGAATGAGGGCGTAGCTGAAGCATGGTGTTCCCTCTGCAGTTTGCATTTTAAGAAATATTTGGGTCAGCTAAAGGCAGAGCAGAGTGATTAGGGGTGTAGAAACTTGACCTATTAGAAATCAAAGAGTTGAGATTGCTTCCTCAAGAGAAAAGACCAAGTAGAGACAGGATTAGTAGTCTCCAAATACATAAAAGGTTGCTGAAAAGGGGAAAAGACTGAATTGTTCCACATACCCATTTTGTATGTGACAAGAAATAATGTGCTCTAAGTTGCAGAAAAGCATATTTAGGTTAGACAGTGGAAGAACTTTTTAATGGTAAGAACGGTTAAGCACAGAAATATATTGCCTGAGAAGATTGTGAATCTCCATCACTGGAGACCTTAAGAGCAGTTTAGATAAACATATGTTAGGAATAGTTCAGAGAGAGCTGATCCTGCCTGGGGTAAAAGAATGACCCCTTGATGTTCCTTCCACCCATTCTTTCTTTATTTCTCCAAACCATTAACACGATGGCACACAATGGTTCACCATTCAGAGTTGTGGAGCTGAATGCATTTCCTAATGATGCGCACAATGGATAAGCAGGACATTGACAGATGACGGAATATTTTCTCTAGTTAAAGTTTACTCAGAGGAATTTGTGACAGTCCTAAACGGGAAGAATGATAGCGAAGATAGATAGCTTGAAATACTTATTCACAGTGCTGGCTAGGCTAGTTAGCAAACCAGAAGTCTAGGTGACTTTGTGCATAAGACACATGAAGGGCCTGTTCAGCCCCCCCCCGATGGTGAAACTGAGCATGAAGAAAGGAGTCTACACTGACAGTCATAATACTGTTAGGTAAGGTCAAAGAACTTACTGGGTTTTAACTTGGATTATTACATGAATTTGGGTCATTCTTTAGCAGAAATACAGAAGTCCAAATTTGTATTGTTTCCTTATTACAGAGGAACTGGATGACTAGATTGGTTGGAGATGAGTGGGGAATATTAAAAAGCTAACAAAAATAATGATATACTGAAGTGTATTCCATCTTATAATTCAAGATCACATGAGCACACAACATCATTTGTGCCATTCCAAGCGATGAGGGAAATGAAACCCTAGAATATCACTCACCAGCTATTTTTTAGGTTACCTGTCATTTAGAGTAGTCTGGCTTGGCGACAGGAGAGTGTATTCATCAGAAGAGCAATAGGGCAACACTCATAAATAGGTAGTGTCTTTTGAACTCTCTAAGACTGCTTCAGCTCTCTGTACAATAGAGGTTTGTATCATGGTAAAGGGTTTCCTTCTCCCCAGTTAGTAACTGTGCACCATTATTAGCCATCAGAGTCTACACTGGGACATTCTTCCCTTGCAGACATGTATCTATTGTAATTTGCTTCCTTGCAACTAGCAACTCTTTTTTGAAGTATGATTATATAGGCAGGTTTTACCTAATCGCATTCTACTTCTTAGGGAAATGCATAGCATCAGATATGAGTCTACCACACCTTTTGAATTAACCAAGGTGTTACCTGGAGTTTTTACCATGATGACAAGCCAAAGAAAACCTATGTGCACCAAGATGCTAGTGATGCCTCACAAGGAATGTTGTCTTCCAAGTCATCAAAGAGCAAATCCTTTCTCCTAAATTCACAAAACATAACACAACACTGCTAGGTTTTCTTGATTTTTTAAGATGAAGAAACAAGAACTTCCTACCTGCCTGGAGTGTCAAGGAAAGAAACCTCATTGTTTGCATTTCCTATCTAACTATATTTGTCTTATATCAATATAAAATGATTGTTGTATTTCCCCCAGCTGCAGTTGTCTTTGCAAAGTGGATAATTGTGCCTCAGAGTCTCTAAACCGTGTTGGTTTTCTTCAGGATATAAACTGCTACACAGATAACTAAAAAAATCATCTACTTTCATGGTTTAGTTTGATCATAAAGGAAAGACAATTGCTTGCACAACATTTAGAGGAGGAAAAGTTATTAGCAGAGTTTAAAGGTGTTACTTGTCGGAATACAGCAATGCAGACTTAACAATTTGAAATTACTGTAAGAGTCACTAAATAAAGTAATGGGGTCAAATCTCATGTGTCTCTAAAGTGGTACAGGCCCATGGAGTTTAACAACACTGTGCTAATTACATCAGCGGAGAATTTGTCCTCTAGTTTCTCAAGGCCTGTCACAGACAAAAATGCTTTGCACACAGGCGTTTATTCTCAATTTGATATCCTTGGATGTGCTTGTTTGTGTTTCTGTAGATGCAGAGACTGATACGGGGATAGATCTGTGCAGTTCTCTGGCTCTGGCATGGCTAGCAGCAATCTGTACGTTTTCATTTTGAACTCTGGCACCTCAGAATAAGCTGGAGAAGAACTAATAACTCTGCCTGGTGTCTTCAGGTCTAGAGAGATCTGAAATGCTTTTATTGATGGACGATGAACTCTGTTTGTGACTGAGGAGTGTGGGGAGAGTTAAGGGGCGTTCTGCTGCTGAAAAACCATAACTATTGAACTACTTTTACTGAGGAAGGGAAAAAAGCGAGCAAACAAAACAACTCAATGTACTGTGTATTAGGCCTGAATTCACCTTAGGCCCTTTATCTACTTTTTTCATCCTGTTTTCTCCCTGCTTTATTCCCTGCTCCAGCCTGTAAGGATTTGACAGCACTGTTGCCCTTTAGCAATGCTTGCTCTACATGGGAGGGCAGCAAAATATTAGCTAGTTTAATGACACTGTCTGGCTCCCTAGAAGAGCAACATTCATCATCATCACTTAAGAAAACACCTTATCTCAAGTAGACAAGCTCAAGCAGGTTATTGCGTCCACATCCATTACAAGGTTGCAACATGTACACTGAGGTTACCAAGAGTCAACATACGTTTTACTACTACTTCAGAGAGAATTAATGTATTGAACTACAGTGCTAGCTAATTACCCATATCATTGACCCTGACACCTTAATGGAAAGTATTGTTCACCCACCGCACAGCAGCTCACACAGAATTAGCGTTGCATTGAACATATTATAATTAAGGCCTGAAAGCAGAGAAATTGTTAGAAAGAGGAAAAGAGGCCACTCTTGGTCTGCCTTACTCCCTCTCTCCTGTTCCTCCTTAAGGTCCAACTCTAAGTGGACTTTTCAGTTCATTTAAGTGTGTTGCAACCTTGTGTCAAACAGTGATGTCCAAGACGGTTTTGTCTTGGGATCCTAAGATCATAGGCTTATTATATGTTAATTGAGGCTAGAAGGAACCTCATCCATCCAAGATCCTGCTCACAGCAGTGTCAGCAAGGAGGTCAGACCAGGCTCCTCAGGGCTTTAATAGGTTTGGGTAGCAAAATGCTCCACCTCTCAACTGGATTGCTCCTGCCAGTCCCTGAGGTCACTCTGCTGCTCTCTGCTTCCCTAGGTAGTGCTAACTCCACCACGTAGAGCACTTCACTAGCTGTGTCTATTTCCTTTTAATTGTACTCCTTACTAACACCCCATCGCTTTGTCACCACACTCACAACACTGAGGTAGTAAGTTCCAGAAAGTAGTTCTAAACATAAAATTATTTGTGGCTTCCCAATCACCATCTATTTTCTAGTTTCTTCCCCATTATTAATCTTCTTCCTTTTTGCTGACTAGTCAGTTGTCTTAAATATTATTCTTTCAAGTCTCTATACTGTCCGGTGAAAAGGAGTTAGGATTCTAAACGTGTTCTCAGTCCTAATCTTGCAATTATCTACTTCATATTGTTCATCCCTCTGCCCAGGCTTTTTCTTTAGGAAGATTATTTGGCCTGAATAAATACCTTCAAGGTTTGAAGACTCAGTTTCAATAAAGTTTACAGAGGCTTTCATCTTCATCGACATTACAAAAGTCTGCAGTTGTGATTTTTAAATTTAGTGGCATAGTGTCTTCCTTGGACTCATAACAATACTCTTGCCCAAGAGTTAGGAAAACTGTAGTAACCACCTTTTCAGTATTTTGATTCATCTCTTCCTTACTGGACTCAGAAACTGGATTACAGGGTATAAAGACATGGAAAATGTTAAGAACATGTGAAGATTAATGAATAGGACTGAAAAGCAGAGATCCAAGGATTATGTAGCATGTTTCAGATGGCTAGAGATCACTTACAAAAGATTTGTTGTCCTGACCTTAATTTTTTGGTGTATTAACTGTAGTAGCATCTCAGTCTTTATGCAAAGTTACTTCAGGCGACTGTCAAACTTTCTGAAGTGCTCACAATTCTGAAATCCTTAAAAATCGAGTTCCTCTGAAATGAGCAAAACAACACCATCTCATGGCAAAACTTTCATGAAGCAGTCAGAGACATAATAATGGCTTCAGAAACTGAGATCCCTAAGGAAACACACCATCATTTCAAAGCACCAATGCACAGACTTGCTCAGGATGCAGCTGGCTGCTGAGAGCCAGAGCATCTTCCCAGTTTTGAACCAAATATCGGTATGAAGATATAGGCACCAAAACCAAGACATTGTCCATGGAAAAGTAAACCTGACTTTGAGCCGGAGGTTGAACTAGACAGCCTCCTCTGGTCGCTTCCAACTTGTGATCCTATAAATCATGAATAAGAGTAATTTTTTTTTAGGATATATTCTTACATATTTAATTGCCAGTTCTATTACTGTTGGCTTAAAACTAGGAATTTTCTGAAGAAATTAACTAAAAAAAACCCCAACAACAGTAAAGAGGCTGTAAAATTAAATTAAACATCACTCTTTAATATCCAGGCCAGAAAATACAAAGTTTGTAAGGCAAATACAGTAAATCTATGTACATATTTTAGTGGATTAGATGTATAATACATGTGGATGACTGTCCTATGCTATGTTTTATTTGCTACACTAAATGCATCGTATCTTACAGACCACAGAGAATTGTGCTGCTGTATTAATTACATTTTTAAGTGATTTTCTAATCTTTGGACCATTTTAATATCTGACTGTTGCAGGGAGAGTGTATTAGAATTTCACACAGCATTGCTATTTGAAAGAATTTAAATAGTAAGCAAAAGCTCTCAATTTTTTGTGTTCTTTCAGCCATTTATTTCTATTAGTATCAAAGTGGCTGTTTTACATTATGCAAACAGTCATTGCAAAAGCAAGCTGGATTGTAGGTTAACTCTTAGAGGAGAAATATATGCTATGATAACATTACCCACTGTGGATGTGTTACACTTAAGACATTAACTTCAGTATAAATCATTCTTCATACAAAATAAAAGTGCTTTATTGCATTACAGCAAGATCCTAAAACACAGTAGATGGATGTCGTAGAATGTATTCTGGGTGTTGCCAGTCAATTGCTGCTCTTTTTAAAGTAAAGGATGAAATTGTAGACAATGATATCCAGAAGAACATAAAAATCTGATGTATACCCACAAAATCAATGACTATTTAGAATGAAGCTTGAAAACTTGGTATAAAACACTATCTTTATCTCATCAAGCTAGGCCTACATCTTGTCCCATTGAGAGGATTTATGGAGGCAGTACTGCAGTATCTTTAAATGAATGTGAATTCCCTTGCTCCTTCAGGTCTAAGGCGCACAGTGGAATATTATGACCTGTTGAGATTTTTCTGAGCAGCAGCAAAGGTAATAACAGCTTCACTTACAGGAATATGGGAAATCAACCAGTCTTTCCTTTTAAGATTCTCTTTGCTTGTGAATAATATAACCATAGTATAAAAGAATGTTTAGCAAAACAAGGAATTAATTTGTTTTCAGAGCTTGCTGGAAATGTTCCATCCATGTTCTTTCAGTAGAAAAAAAAAAATGTGTTGTGAAAATGAAAAGTTCTTCTGGAAGTGTCATTTTTCTGAGAAAGGCTTTTTTTCTGCCTTAAAAACATGTAGTATACATTTGAACTAAAAAGCATATTTACCGTTCTTTTTTTTTTCCCCAAGTATTTCCTCTCTACATTACTAACTAATCCTTAAGTAGCAGTTTTCATCAGTAGCTTTCAAATCAGTACAAAGGAGAAAAATGTCATTGTTCCTCCTGAACCTAAGGCACAGCAAGGGGGAGGAAGGAGATGCTAAGTGGCTTGCATTAATCACCCAGCATGCCAGTGCAGCAAAACCCACCTCCCAAACCCTAGGACAGTTTTCTACTTACTTTTGCACAACCAGCCAGCACTCCCTGGATGCCCGCTCTTTTGGCAAGAATCCCACAGAAATCCTCAGCCCAAAATACCTTTGAGTATGGTGGAATATGGATTTAACCTTCATGTTTGAGCAGTTCGTCTGCTGAAGGAGGAACTCAAGGCTCAGAAAAAAAATCTTCCTTTCCTTCTCAGTTCCTCAGCTTCTGAGTATTGGGAGCCAAACCACATGAATTTTTGTGCCTTGTATGTTTATTGTTTTACTTTGTAGCTCAGCAGACAATGAAGAAGAGAGCAGGTGTGGAAGGCAGGGAAGAACAGTGGGACTCCTTCAAGACAGGAAAAAATACTCTCAGGCATGCGGAGAAAAAGAAGGAATAAGTTGCTTTGTGCTACCAGTCCCTACAGTGGAGGAGCCAAACTACATTTCCAACAGCAGTCTGCCTCTTTCTCCATGCACCTCATTTTTGCATAATAAGAGAAAATAATACTTTGTCATGCTGTATTAAAGATAATTATCTCCTGCAGTCCTTGTGGTTTTCTATGGTTCTATAGTTAACCCAGTTACAGTCCTTGATATTTGCGCAGCAACTGGTTGTTACTGCCTCGCAACAGAAATTCTTTGTTTGCTCCTGAAGAAATCCTTATCGATCCAGATGTTGACCTTGATTGCTGGTCACTCAGCCAGCAACAGCCTTGCCAAATTCAAGGAGAGCTGTGGCCAACCCTTTGATTAGTTTGCATTCCTGACAGCCTCTGAAAAAGGTCTGCATGGTTGTGACACATCTGGGGCCAATGTCCCTAGAGAAAATGGTGGTGACCCACACCATGAGCCATCAGAGCACAAGAGGAAGCACATATCCATGGAAGTTTTACTGATTTCCACATAGCCATGAGTGTGGAAAAAAAAAGTTTGGATCTAGTGGGGCTTGATTTACTGATGGTAGCTGCTCTTCTAGCGGAGACCCCTTTGTAGGAAAACCAGTCCCCGAAGGAGACACCCAGGGGACCTACTCTGGAGGTCCTCTACATTCACGAAGCCTGGAAATCTGCCAACGTCCTTGAGAATATCCTGGTGTTCTTCATGTTCTCCGATACAGCTGAATGGAGGGCTTACAGACAGATGTGAGTCACAACTGTGAAAAGAGTCCAAATAGATGAAAACCAGACCAATAAAAGAGATTTCCTGAAGGAGGGCAAGAGAAAACTATACATCTGTCATCGAATACAATGTGCCTACCGGTGAATATCTTTGGAAAGCCTACAGGATGCAGCCAGTATTGGAATACCTGAGACACTCCAATACATTAAAGGGCTTGCAGACTGCACACTATAAAACTTCATGCTCCGGTATTTAAGCACACAAAGGCTTGGCTTTGCCCACAAGCCAGCACTGGAGTCCTCCTTGTCTCAGGGCTTGCTTTCTTGGACTTGCAGGAGGGCAGTCACAGGCTAGGGCAGCATACTTGGGTCCCTAACATGTTTTTTTTACCTTCTGGTAATATCTAAAAGTGTCAGCTGGAATAACTGCACCATGCTGTACACTGTACCAGCACTATAAAAGACAGTAGGAGTCTCAAGCCACCTATCATTTAAATAGACAAAAGAATGGGAGAATGTAAATATTTTCATTCCCATTGAGCAAACAGAGAGCTGGTATCACTCAGGGGGGTCAGGAGGATTAAGGAAGAAAACCCAGATCTCATGACTCCCAGGCCAGTGTCTGAACCACACAACCACAGTTTCGCTCTCAACAGAGCTGCTGTCTCTGGGTTTTGATCAGCACATATTGCTTCCAGCAGTTACCCTGCCTGATTTCCATATCCTTATTAAATTTTCTATAGATGATGTAAAAGGTCAGGGGAAAAAAAAAAAAGAAGCACATGCAAATGTGTCAAGAAAAATGCCATCTCTTTTCTGAAAGCTTATTGTAAAATAAATAAATAAAGTAGCATTAAAGAATGGAAAAATTACCAAGGGAGTCATAAAAAGTTAGCTTTAGGCCAGAGAAATGTTGCTTTTCATTTCTATATAGTACATGAGAATATTTTGTGGACTAACAGTGCATGAATAATGTTTTATTAAAATGTATATCTTTACAGCTTTATTTTATCAAGTACTTCAAGGCTTGGCATAAAAAAGGTTTAACAAGTTTGACACATGCTGATTTAGCATTTATACCACAAACTGAATCTGCTGCTTTGTGAAGGAAAATAGGCCAGCTTTCAAAATACAAACACTGTGAAGTATTCAAAGTGAAACAAAACAAAAGTGAGAAGTGGGAAGAAAAGAAGAAGAAGAAAAATGCAGACCATAATCATTCCAAACCTGCTGTGGAAAGGTTTTGGACTAACTTAGAAAATATATTGCATTAAATGTTGCATCACTGATGGTCTCAGCATCCTAGTTTCTTAATAGAATACTCAAGTCTGATCTGTAGAATTCAACTAAAAGTAGTCCGTGAGGTTTTCTTCTCTTTTCTTCTTTCAAATGAGCATTTGATCAAGCTCTTCCTGAGCAATCTTAAGACTTTCAGCTGCTAAAGATATTAGACAAAAGAAAACATTTCTGAGAATGTAAAAGAGTTTTAAAATTTTAAATTAATGTCACATCATCAGTTGCAGAAGGAGGTATTTTAGAAATCTCCTTGTTCAGCCTTAGTCTCCAACCCAGAAGAAAGGCACCCTAAGGTTTATTAGGGATATTATTTGTAAGTTGGTTTACAAGGCAATAATTATGTATTGCTGTAAACCCAAACAGTTAGAAGAAAAAGGGCTTTTCCTGTGCTATGCTAAACTGTGACCTAGATTCCTGCGATACTGAAGTTAGCCAAAACTCAGCTAAACTCTTAGCTAACCTGTCTTGTACAGGAATTTTTAAAATGTTTTTAATCACAATTTTTCTTTTACTACAAACCCTGGATAGCTGGCACGTTTTGTAACTTTGCATTTCCATTATTAAAATTACCAGATGGAGACCGGTTAAAATTATTTTTATTTCTTTTACTTCAATGTTTTTGTACTTCTGCTTTTAAACTAACGAGATGGGGGTTAGCTAAATCCTCTGAGCTACTTGTTTATACAAATGGACTGTAGAGACAAGTATATAAATCTATATACTAAGCTTGCTGGAATTGCTACAGCACTGCAATAGGCAGAGGATGGGTAACATATCTTCTTTGTTAACAGGGCATCATCTTTATAGAGCTAATCAATAAACTAATTAAGATTTGGAGTTGTACCGTTGCCCAACTTCACGGTGAGGCTTTTATGTTCTATCTATATCTCTTCCCCATTTCCTGTATTTCTGCCAAATTAGAGATGACAGAAATTTGCCTCTATCATGACACATATCTGAACTGTTATTTCTTGGTATATTAAGCAGCAGGGACCCACCCTACACCATAACTTAACATGTATGTTAGAAGGAAAGCTAGTTGTATATGAAGCCCCTAATGTTTTCTCTGATAACTGCATTCTTATGACATTCGTTTAGTCTAAAGATGATTTTCCTGACATCTGTACTCTCTGTTTTAAAACTCCTAAGCTTTCTAGTACCTTAAAATCCTTTTAATAATCATCATTCTAGAGGTAATTAAAATATTTGTTATTTGTACAGCAATTTTTCTACCATTAATTTTTGAACTTCAGGAGATTCCAAAGCTACTTGAATGGGTTATTTCATTTTCCAGCAGTATAAGTGGACACAGCCACTTTCTGCAGCAATCCAGGAGAAGGAAACAGTGATGGTTGTCACATTCCATTGCAATTTTGAAAAAAATGTACATAAACATTTTATAAAGCCTGAACTTCAAAAAGTAAAATTAACAGAGCTGGTCTCATTAAGTATACATCATGATTTTGATGAAACCAACAGTCCTTTAGTTACATGCATCTACATGAAACGAATGAATATGGGAAGTATATTTCAGAAATTCTCTAATTTATTAAGCTTTATGGAACCATCCTTTGTTCTTTTAGAAACAGAGTACTTTGTAGTTTTAGCCAACAGTTTTTATCTTAACTGTGTCAACTAGAATACATCTTTCCTTAACAGTCTTCATAGGCAATACAATACTGGGGGGGGGGGAATATGCTGTTTCTTGTGGTAACAGGTGTGGTAACATTAACAGAAGTTTTAAGGCAATTTTTGCCTTTTTAGGGTATATTTAGTATGAGACAGGCTCATACTTTCCTGAATAAATAGCATAACTCTATACAACAATTGCCAATTTCTCTCCATTGTATGTTTTATTGCTGGGTGATTCAAAACTGAAAAAATGCTGAAATGGTCCTAGGAAAAAAATAGTTAGATTGGGTAATGGGGCTAATGGAAAGTGATAATTGAGGAAGCTATAAAAGCTGGAAATTTTGTAGTCTAATAATAAAGGAACAAATGTTAATTTTGACTGCTTTGCAGTAATCTGCACAAGAGAAGATTTGTATAGCAGTAGAAATCTGATCAATGAAGAAATTGTCTTGGGATTTTCATACAAATTCACAAGCTCTGCAAATCTACATTTTCTGGTGACATATTATCCTGTTTGTTCAGTTGCCTCCCCTATGAATTTCCATTTCAAATTTAACTTCTAAACCCTTTGTGACTATAGTAAGGTAGTGTGACAACAGTAGAGCACTCTAAATCCTTATAGCACTTTCTAACCAGAGCTGTGTATTCTGTGGCAAATTTCTCTTAGCTTCAATGGTAATGGCTGTGAAACGCTACCACAGATTTAATTTAATGTCATCCTCATCATAATATCATCTTCTCCATAGTGTCGCCTCCTTCATAATATTTTCGTCTTCTTTAGTTTAATCCTCTTTCCCATTTGGAGAATGGAAATAAGGGTTAATCATTGTAAATGCTCATTGATATAAAATCAGCTCATAGCTGTTGATGACCGTGTTCGAGGAAGGTCTGCAGAGCAAGTTGTTTTGCTTTGTTTTCTGCTAAGCATTGTGGGCGGCCCAATCCTCTCTGCAGGCCTCTGCTCCCACAGAGTTGTCCAGATGGTCTGGCTCCGACCTTCTTTCCTTTCATGTGAGGTGGGGAGGTGGTGGGGAAAGTTTGTGTCTGGCTTAAATGACTCATCCCCTGGATCCCTGGGCCTCAGCTGCTGTACAATCCTCAGAAGATCCCAACACGTGCCTTACACCATTGCTGCTTTTTTTTTTTTTTTTTTTAATTTGAAATAATCTCATCACCACCTCTTGCTCCTTGAGCTCTGGAAGGATACAGGGGAGCAGATGTTGCCCCCCTACTAGCTCTAAGTTGTAAGGCAAGCTGGAGACTGAAAGGCAGGGCGCGTTGGGATGGCTCTGGCGGGCTACAGCAACAGTGCAGTAGAAATTTCAGTGCTTTCGACATGTTGGAAAAAGGCCAGTTTTCCAGGTTTGTGGAAGACAACCTGACAGAGTCGTACTGGAGACTGGTCTCCCCCCATTCCCCACTAGACAGCTTGTTGTACCTGTGCTCAGGGTTGGCTGAAAGCTGTCTGTCTGTGCTTAGCACAGCCTGACCCTCAGCTGATGAACGTACAGCACAGCACTAATGTTTCAGTCAAGTAATAGCTGGAGCGGCAAAGAGGGCTTTAAACTAGCTTGTTTGGTAGGGTATTGTGAAGGTCCAGGCAGTCCAAACTCAAAATTGAACCCGTGCAGCTATGAATATGAAATAAATATGTTTTCTTATTGCTTAGACATGAGTGCTAGTCCTATGATTAAAATCGAGGGAACTGGAGATTTATACAGAAAAATCTGATATAGTTATCTTGTTGAAAGACTGCTGACTTGAATAAACAGATTTAGTATATCTACCTGTAACCAGTCTAAAAAGAGCGGAGTGGGCAAAAAAAAGGTGAGTGGAGAGGATTTTAGTATCGTAAGATGACTGGGGTTGGAAGGGACCTCAGGAGATCTCTAGTCAAACCTCCTGCTCAAAGCTGGGCCAGCCATGAGGTCACACCAGGTTGCTCAAAAAGAGGAGTCTGCAAAAATTAGTTTATGTAAAGCATAAAATACACTTGCTATAAAGAAAGTACTTGACATGGAGATCATTTGTGGAACTAATGGATGGATGGAATAGGAGATGCCCAGAATCTCGGTGCTGTGGAGCTCTGTGCCAGTTCATAAGGTTATGGACCACAGGATTATAGGAGAGGCAGCGCTCTGCACTACAACCACCACCTGCATCCCCGTTAGCAGGACTGAGAGCACACGTCAATCAGTGATGTAACTAATGATGCTGTAAAGGTGTCTCCATGCAACTATTATTTCAAACAAGAGGCAGAAATCAAACCTCAGAATAAGACATGTTATTCCATAAGCACCAGTCAGTAATGCATGGAGAGGAATCGAGGTGTGATGGGAGACCTCAGTGCCTGAGACACGGCTACTGTATCACTGCAGTTGGTAGCAAACTTAGTTTTTTTAAGGAAAGTAGTTTCAAACATAAATGATATCGTGCTCAATGCAAACAAAGTCTGTTCTGGACTTCATTATGTTGGATAATGATGAATTTGTCACTAGACTGGAAGTTAGTGGTTGCCTAAGGATGAACGATCAGGATGTGATTACATTCAGTATAGCAAACTGAGTACATCCCTGCTAGTCATACACATACTGGTGCTTTACAAGAGATAATTTTCCAAAGGAGAAAGATTCTGAATGAAACTGATTGGAAATTAGAAAGTTCTCTATTCATGGTTTATTAGATTGTTATAATTCCACAATCAGGAAAGAGGATACCTTTGGCTAAAAGCTTATGCCATCTCAGAGGTATGGAGAGCAATTATAGATATATAGAGATACAGCAAGAGAAAATGAGGAAAAAGGGGGAAATAGGGGTAAATGAAAAGTTATGAAATATGTAATGTTGTAATAGAGAGGCCAAAGGCATAGTGGGGGCTGAGGGCTGGCTGTCAGGACTAAGACCAAGTGGGACAAGCTGAAGGTGTGCCAGGAGCAAAGAGCAGTGCTATAGCTCAGGGGACTGTGAACATTTATTGCCACATACTGGTATTGTTGCTGGTAAGGTAGTAACAGGTTTTGGCTCTGGGACAGCCTATTTACTTGAAAGTGGCTCTTATATCACTCTTTAATTTGGGAATTCCTGCCTTTAGGAACCTTTTCTTGTATTATTGAAAATGACATAATTTCTAAAAATCCAATGTATTTTTCATTCACTAGGTTATTTTCTTAATTACGTTTGCTGGAGATAGTTTCAGCTGCAGTTTTGTTCACCTTCAATTTATGTTCTTATTTCCAAAGCCTTTGGCAGTCTTTCAAAGAGTATTCATACACACTGAATTTCGTCTCTAGCTTTAGATGATAGCTCTCAATAAATCCACGAGCAGTGCTTGCAGAGGGGAGAGCACCTTCCCTTTTCTCCTTCCCTGAGCAGAGCTCTGGCATAAATCATGATCCGCAACACTTCATTGATCTTGGTGAAGCTCTCCTTTCTGCCAAATTCAATGGCTGATGAAGCTGAAGCTACTATTTCTCCAGTCATGTGCCAGGTTTTACAGCAGTTGGAGCAGAAATTAAAGAATCTGTAATATATTAATGTTCAAGTGTGGTTTTTCCATTCCAGGTATCCAAGAGCTGTCCTACTGCCCAGGTCAAGACAGTTTTCCATGACAGTTATTTTGCTCAGACATGAGGTTGAACTATGATAGACATATGCGGTGGGTTGACCCTGGCTGGATGCCAGGTGCCCACCAAAGCCACTCTATCACTGCCCTCCTCAGCAGGACAGGGGAGAGAAAATATAACGAAAGCCTCATGGCTCGAGATAAGGACAGGGAGAGATCACTCAACCAATTACCATCACAAGCAAAACAGACTCAACTTGGGGAAAATTGGCTTACTTTATTGCCAATCAACCAGAGTAGGGTAATGAGAAATAAAACCAAATCTTAAAACATCTTCTCCCACCCCTCCCTTCTTCCCAGGCTCAGCTTCACTCCCGAATTCTCTACCTCCTCCCCCCCAGCAGCACAGGGGGATGGGGAATGGGGGTTGGGGTCAGTTCATCACACATTGTCTCTGCCGCTCCTTCCTCCTCAGGGGGAGGACTCCTCACTCGTCCCCTGCATCACCGTGAGGTCCCTCCCATGGAAGACAGTCCTCCACTAACTTCTCCAGTGTGAGTCCTTCCCATGGGCTGCAGTTCTTCATGAACTGCTCCAGCGTGGGTCCCTTCCCCGGGCTGCAGTCCTTCAGGCACAGACTGCTCCAGCGTGGGCTTCCCACAGGGTCACAGCCTCCTTCGGGCATCCCCCTGCTCTGGCGTGGAGTCCTCTCTCCCGGGCTGCAGGTGGAGATCTGCTCCCCCGTGGACCTCCCTGGGCTGCAGGGGGACAGCCTGCCTCACCATGGTCTTCCTCACGGGCTGCAGGGGAATCTCTGCTTCGGCGCCTGGAGCATCTCCTCCTCCTCCTTCTGCACTGACCTGGGGGTTTGCAGGGCTGTTTCTTTTACATGTTCTCACTCTGAGTCATTCTGACTGCTGCTAGTGTTGCACAGAGATGTTTTTTCCCTCCTTCTTAAATCTGTTCTCCCAGAGGCCCTACCACTGTTGCTGATGGGCTCAGCCTTGGCCAGCAGTGGGTCCGTCTTGGAGCCGGCTGGCGTTGGCTCTGTCGGACATGGGGGAAGCTTCTAGCAGCTTCTCACAGAAGCCACCCCTGTAGCCCCCCTGCTACCAAAACCTTGCCACACAAACCCAATACAATATATCAGTTCAGGTAGTTTTGCTAAAATGGTTGTCACCTCTGACGGCAGGGGACAGTGGCCAGATAGGACTTGGGAAGTAAGAATCTACTTCAGCAAGGCCTGACAAACTTTCAGCGCGTACGGGTGGGGAGAAAAAGTGGCATTGCTTCTCTGTGCTGGGCTGCACACTCTTTTAAAACAGTTACTTTTAAAACAGGTTCATGCCACCTTCTGTGTATGAATTCCTGGTAGAGGTCATTAGTAGCCAGGGATAAAGTTGTTAATAGCACTGCAGGAAAGACAGAGGTAGCAATAGGTTTTTCTAGATCCTGGATGATAAATAGTCTGGTTCTGTATTTGAAACATAGCAGGATGATTTGCTCACATCATCTAAGGATAATGAAATTTGTTTCAAATTTATAGAAAATTTAAATAGCTACAAACATCTCTTGGAAATAGATTATTTTAAATGTATAGACTGGGTTAGCCTGCACTGAAAGGGAAAATTTATTTGCCATAGCACAGCCTTGTTAAAGTTCTGTGGGTTCAAAAAGGGCAGGTGGGCTGCCCCACATACCCACGGGCTGCTCAATCTGTCAACAAAGAGAAAATACCAGAAAAAAATACAAAACATTTGGCTGAAAAATATTTTACTAATAGGAATGTAACTAATGAGAACCAGGAATTCCTTCAAAAATACCCATTTCAGTCCTTTTTGACATTACAACGGGAAAGTATTAGTACTCCTAGGCCCTTTACTTTGCATCCCTTGGCAGCCTACGGAAGGTCATGCCTCTTCATTACCAGCAGAGCACAGGTTAACTGGATTGAACACAGGCCAAATAACATCTCAAAGCAGGCCTCAGCTGGATGATTGTGTTTTGGGAGAAGTATTAGGCCAGTTTTTTCATCAGTAATACCAACATGAAGCCTGAACTCACTATTGACATCATGAAATGAACATGAATTTTAGATGCAGCATCCATAATTTGAAAAGAAGGTTGTCTGGAAACAACCTCTGAGTGCAATTCAGGATCTTGAGGGCAGGGAAGAAGGTGAAAAGCAAGCTCAAAACCCTGGACTTCAGGAGAGCAGACTCTGGCACTTTTAAAGATGGGGTAAGGCCCTGGAAGGAAGGTTGACTGTATCCTTGAAGCAGAGAAGGCAAATGGTGTCCTGGGCTGCGTTAGATAAAGTATTGCCAGCAGGTCCCCTCTACTCAGCACTGGCGGAGGACACACCTGGAGTACTGTGTCCAGTTCTGGGCTCTCCAGTACAAGACAGACAGGGACATACTGGAGAGAGTCCAATGAAGGAAGGGCCATGAAGATGATGAAGGGACTAGAGCACCTGACACATGAGGAAGGGCTGAGAGAACTGGGACTGTTCAGCCTGGAGAAGAGAAGGCTCAGGGGGACCCTATCAATGGATGTAAGTACCTGAAGGGAGGGTGCCAAGAGGAGAAGAGAGCCAGGCTCTTTTCAGTGGTGCCCAGCGACAGGACCAGAGGCAATGGGCACACACTGAAACACTGCAGGTTCCCTCTGAACATCGGGAAACACTTTGTCACCGTCGGGGTGACCGAGGCCCTGCTTGAGCAGGGGGTTTGGAGACAGTGACCTCCAGAGGTTGGTCCCTTCCAATCTCAACCATTCTGTGATTCTGTGAGAAACAAACTATTCAAGTACTGAAGAAAATGCCTTAAGTTAGCAATATAGAGTTCAGTTTGTCTGGGAGAATTTCAATCTTTTTTTTTTTTTTTCAATGGTGGAGCCATAAAAATGTTCTATTGGACGCAAAAAAACCCAACCTTTCCAAGGGAATTTAGGCCTGTTCATGATTAGTTCACTTTCTGTTTACTTTCCAAGGAGCTGGTATCTAAAAGGAAAAAAGAAAGTTTGTGGGTATCTAAAAGCAGCCCGGTAAGTGACTAGACACCTATTTCTTCAAGAGGAAAAAGCTTTCTGAAACTACTGGATAAGGAATAATTAGCAGCAGCTGGAACTTCTTATTTGCAGACAAGCTACAAACTAAAAGAGAGAAGTATAAATTATTAGAAGAAACTATTGTGAGAAGCAGCAGCACCTTCCTCTCCTGATTTCCTCAGGCAGAGACTGAACCCCTTCCTGGCTGACGAGGACACACACATTTTGTAATTCAGTCCTCCAAAAATTCTGTCAGGCAGGGGGAGCAGTGAAATCTAAGATGGAATGATCTACTGATCTCTTCTTGCTTGACCACACCAGGAACCTGTGAAATGAAATAAGTTTCCCAAAGACACCCAGGAGTTATTAGCAACCAGCCCAGTCCAGGCTTGGGGAACTCAGCCTATATTAGGTCCTGCAGCTTCCAGAGAAGCACGAATTTGCTTAGGCTGTAACAACTGAACACTCAAATGAGAAAACAAGCATCTTTTCCTTGCTCCTCTATGGGTCAAACTATACAATATGCAATTTTTGAGACATCCAGTGTCTAGAGGGCAGTGTAATGTTCTAGAAAGGTGGTTCTATTAATCTAACTCTTTTTGCAGTCTTTATTGGTTGGATTTTGCCAGATGAAGCAATGAATGTTTATGCCCGGGGTTTAGAAAGTAATAAAAATGTTTTATTTTCAACATGGGGACCTGTGCTTGTCTTTATTGGAATCACAGCCTAGGCCTTGTCTGGGAGAAAAATCACTAACATGCTTGGACTTTTGTAAATGAGGTCAGCAAGAAAGAAAAGTGTGACATGAGATTTTGAATATTTTTAAACAGAAGGAAAGGATCTCTTGTAAACAAACTGTATGTGTGAATATGACCTGTGTATATAAATAATGTAATCTGGGCTACAGTAGCTATTAATGCTTTGAAAGATATAAAACTTTCATGAAGAGATGTAGGAAGTAATGGAATAGCCAGCATGGGAATGAATGAACATTTACGTGATGCTTTTTTTAAAATGAGTAGTCCTCAGAAATAAAAAAAACATGGTACTGCTTTTTCACAAATAAAAGAAGTTTCTTTAGATAATAAAGGCAAATAATTGCACTCAATAATTAAGCAAAAAAAAGTTTTTCTCTGATGTCCCCTGAATTAGAAAAAGGACCTTTTTAGTGAAATTTTTATATGGATAAGTTGCATTTTAGAACTGAATTTAATTCCAGCCTTCTTTTGATGAAATAATACTGTTACGAAACTCTCCTGTACTGTTTTCACAGGGATAACATGGTTTGCCTTTTTTCTCAGGAGAGCAACAGAGTATTTCAGTGTGCTCCATGGTGCTTTGTTTAGGTACACACACACACACACACACCTGTACATGGATTTGTAGATGCTTGTGCTTATGCAAGCAGATAAGCACTTCTAAACAAAGGCTCCAGGGGAGTTACATGCCCGGAATCAGGACACTTAATTGGTTTTTGCGCCTACAAAAATCTCCTGCCAGCTGTTATGGCAAAAAGTAGTCTTCCCATTTTGTCAGCTCTCCCTGCCTTTGTAATAGGAAGGGAAGATGAAACTGTTTTCTCTAGTGAGTCCGGCAAATCTTGAATCCTGACCAGCGTCAGACATAAACTCAACCTGTGCTAGTGCAGTTCTTATACAGGCTAAAAGGATGCTTCTCCGTGCCTTTAAATGAAATATGTATGTGATTGCTCTGGCATCTAAAGCATTTTCTCTTTCCCTACTTGCATGTCATCATCTTTAGGTCAATAGCAAAGCACACTGTCACAAGAGATCTTGTGTCTCTCTCTCTCTCTCTGTTTAAAGGATATAAGCTCCATGTACAAGGTAGGTGTTTGCCGTTGGTATTTTCAAAATCATGTGCCTGAATGTAGTTTAATAAAGATGAATCTCAGAAATAGAAGATTTATTTCACCATTTTCTTCATTCCATAATTATTCCCTTTTGCTATTTTCCCCTTATTTCCCTCTAGGACTTTGGAGCTTTTAAATTATTTTCATTTAAAAGTGTGTGGTATAGGTGACCATTTTTTAAAGCTTACTGGGTTCCTTACTTGCTACAGCAGCTCTTACATTTCTGAAGGGGTAGAAGCCATCTGTCTCAACAGATCATGTTCTTTTACACTGAATGACGAACCAGTATTTCAGTTGATTTAGACTTAAAACAATCTTGGAAAGGAGGGAATTTCATAAAGCTGCCAATTTTTATGTCTTCTATTAAGTTCCTACTGTTCTGCTGTGTAGATTGCTGGGGTGGTATCTGTCCCTCCCAGATGGGAATGTACGGCTAGATAAAAAAAAATAGTTTTCTCAATGTCAAGAAGAAAGACATCGAGAGGAATTAACTTAATATCTCCATGTAGTCCCTTACCAATAATCATCCTATTCTCTGGACTTCCGCAATGGACAGAAAACCAGAGGTAAATATTTGAAAAGTCTATTAAAGACACATATGGATATGGAGCCACTAATTTTCCTTTTGTCTCTTTGGAAACCGTTTCCTAAACATTTTACAGTATGCATTCAGCATAATTTAATTACTCTTAGATTTATACTTCAATGCTGCATGAGATGGCATTCAGACTGTATAAATGCAGCTGTGGTCCATGTGAAAACATGGCCTTCACAACAAAGCACTTACTAAGGTCATTACCGAAGTTTTTATTTTCTGGACTATGTTATGGAGGCAGCCTGAACAATAACCTTTTCATAAGGATTCATAAGGACCTCTTGGTGTTCACTGTATGACCTGACACCAAAAGAATGGAAATGAAAAGACAGACAGTGTCAGCTTTGGCTTTTCAGTCTGCTGCGGCGCTGGAACAGTTAACAGCTGCTATTTTCCTCTCTACCAAATTTGACCCATGACTCTTCCGAACGGAATGAAAGAAGCAGATCGGGGTGTGCAAGTAGCTCTTTTTGAACCTGTCTGGCAAATACAAGGAGCTTTTCTTTTCTTTCATTCTTTCCTTTGGGTTAGGAAGGGCAAGCCCTGCCTCGGACTACAGAAGTGTTCTCACTCTGCCAGTGCTGCAGAATGAAGAAACCCTTCTGCTAGCCAATAAAGAGAAATTTAGCAGAGGACGTAAATGTTCGGCTCATACACTGTTTAAAGTAAACTACAAACACCTTAAAAACAATTAGGGTGATGGGAGTTTGGGGAAGACTGTCTCTTCAGAGAGGCTGGAAAGCATTTCTCCCATAATAAAGTATGCCGTAATAGTCATTTTCTGCTAGGTGAATAGGCACAAAACACATCTTTGTTCATAAGGCTTTTTATTGTAGCAGTTGTCATGAGCAAAACCTGAAAGTACTTGAAAATCCATTAAAATCACAATCAGTATAAAAAAAAAAAAAACTCTTGAAAGTTTTTCTCTGCAGACTTTGTAAAAGTGAAAAGTCGATAAGTATGAGACACATTTATGTAATTTAATGATTAACTGTTAAAGTGCAGGCTTTGTACAATCAGGCCTGCTGTTTAGCAAAGAAACAAAACCCTTAAATCTTTGCAGCTGCTGGATGAAGCCAACTCCTAAATTGCTGTGTGTGATAAGATGTGCTGAATCCCAGACTGGTTGGCTGTTGACTGGCCTTGAATCAGCGATTACTGTCTCGGGGGTGTTTCAGTTACAGTACTCTTTCCCAAAGGGTAATTGTCATTTGGATTTACGCCTGCTTGGAACTGCTTTTTTTCTGGTTGTGTCCAAGCACTGGTGCAGGACTTTGTGCATTTCTTAAACTTAGGACTTACAATTTCTGGTCTCCCAGACCACATATTTCACAAAGAGAGAATGGACTTGCTTTAAAGATTTGTAATACTTGGCTTTACTTATACCAGTTCTAGAAGTGAGATTTTTAATATATTTTTTCAACAGAATTATTGAATTCAGCCAGATTATTTTCACACATCCAGGCCATGAACAAGTGCCCGAGTTCCCAAGTTAAAACAGCATCCTGCCAATTTTAAAACATTTGGCTGGTCAGCAGGAAAGGAAAAGCTGCTTGTAAAGCACTGGAATGCATTTTCAATTAGTCACTCCATTGCTTAAAAGGCGAGGTATTAGGCACCGGGAGGAGAGGCAGGGGGGTGGCAATGCTGGTGGGGAGGGACAGCAAGAGACAGTCTGGAGAAGAGCCTTTATCAGCCCACAACAGCAGCCCTGAAGTTGGAGGCCACTCTTTAATAGATAAGCTTTTGTTTAACAACAGGCTCCCTGGGGAGAGCGAGGTTTTCCTGGTAAAAGACCAGGATTTCTTTCAAATAACTTAATATTGCTTTGTATGAGAGAGCAATGGAAAATATGTGTTGGGAAGATGCTAGACGGTTAGTTATTTCTCTATTATTGCCTGATAATCAGGCTGTTGGGCATCCTGACTAAAAGGCTGTGCTTTGGCAGCCCTGGCTCCTAAAATATTTTGAATGAGATAACACCCTTGAAAGAAGATTAATAACTAACTCAAACTACTCGCTATACTTGGTTTATTTTCCTGATCAACACTATGAAGTCCTCAGTCCAATAGGTTTCTGGTAAAAAAACAGCTGGGAAAAAAACTCTCATGACATAAAACCATCTTTCTAATGCTCAGTAGCCATCGTTGCTCATGCTTTTTTAAACGCTTTGTCCTGTACTTGACCTTCAAATGTTTGTAGCTAGCTGATCTGGAACTTTTTTGACTCCACAGCTGTCTAAACTAAAGATGATGACACTGCTTAGAGATCCTTTTGTGTATGCGTGTGTGTATATATGAATCCTGTTTTCAAAAGTGTATATATATTTATTTAACATGACTCAAAACCTTGGAAAGCTTGTACTTCTTTATCGTATTAACTGGGAACTGCTAAGTTCTTGCTAGTGGGACATGGTATGGCATGAGAGACCCAAGTTATACAATAGGCTGGATTTCAGCAGGTAGAGGAAACTTTCACAGTTGTTGCCTTCTGGCTAACTGTAATAAATTTGCTTAAGTAATACTTCACAGATGTGCTGGCTGTTTCTTGGCAAACAAGCCAAAGATCATAGGAAATTTCTTCACTTAAAGCATAAAAATAAAAGTTTTGAAGAAAAAGTAACAGAAGTAGAAAGTGACCACAACAGAAAAAGCATTTAGCGAAAAGATGGGCTGAAGTGCTGCTATTCAAGCACAAGAGTTAAAATAATTTTACAGCGGATTTCTGTTTCTGTTTTATTTGTTTTCTCCTACTATAGCTACATGCTGTATGAAATACGTGAGGCTGTTTTGGAAAATCCATTGCCTGTCACAAGTTTCTCTGTGCTAAACTTAATCTTCTAGTTTTATTTTTAGAAAGCGTATAGTTGCTTTCTTCAATGTTGTAGGAAAAGCTGGCAAAATGCCAGCCAGGTCCAGCAAAATGGAGACCTGGCTTTCGTTCCAGACATGAAAAGTTTAAGATTAAAATAAATAACTGTAAATAATTGCAAGTGGGAAAGGAATAAGAATCTTTACTCCTACGGTGTAGTTTTCGTGTGGATATGTTGGAGGAAATAATGGAGTGTTTTCTGTGGGAAGGCAGTGAAAAATGTGTCTATGGAAAGTATAAAATATACTTGTTGGAGAGAAAATTCTTGAAATTGAGATAGTTTGTGGAATTTCTGGATGAACAAAGTAAGAGCATCTTGGTGCAGCGGAGCTCTGGGCTGGTTTGGCGTTGACCTGGAGTGGGGGACAGGGGCTGAGCTGTTTCTCTTGGCCTTGGTTTCTCCATATATACCAGGGGAAAACATGGTCCTCCACCTCGTGTGTCTAGTCCTTGAAGTCTAGGGATATAGGAACATCCAACCTTAATGTAAAGGTCCCTTAGCCTTGTAGCTCTTACCTGAACTGTACAGAAATTGAAACCAGTTAGGTCCCTCAGTGGGGTATAGAGGCAGAACATCATGGGCTCTTTCTCACCTTGACCTGCAACAGTGGCCAGATAGGATGTGACAAGGAGTCAAACTGGGCTTGCAGAGGGGCCGTGATGGGACAGCCTATTTTGAATTTTTTTTGTTTGCAGGCTAAACTTAAAGCCTTTCTTGAGCCTGGTCATCAATATAAAACATTGAGAAGTTTACATGGGCAAATACATGAATATAGCTCTAAAAGAAGCAAATGTGACACTAAGAGAGGAAAGAGAAAAGCAGTGTACTGTAACCACTTACGTCCTCCCCAGCTTCAAGTGATGGATTAACCTGTGTAATGGTGGTTTACAAACTTTTGGGAAGAAAGGAAGAGACGCTGGCCAAACTCTTAATTGCTTCCCACGCTAAAAATGCAGGTTTCCTCAGCTCCACAAAGAAACGTATGACAAGTGGCAACTGAATTTCATTTTCCATGGCGAGCAGCTAACCCACCTCCTGTAGGTAAATAAATATATGACCCCCAAAGTTTCCAGAGGTGGAGACAACCCTTATCTCTGAAGAAATGTTCAGAAATATGCGTGAACAAGGTGAGAAACACCCTGTGCCTTAAGAGGGAGGTGGAAGCACCTGTAACCCCCCCCAGCTGTCCTCCACCCTCCTCCCCCAGACCTGCCCCTGCAATCTCACCATCAGCAGCCTCTGATGTGTTCCTCCTTGTCATGGCCCTCTGAGATAAAGCCAAGCTGTTGGACCTGTTGCTCTGGGCAGGAGGTAAAATCCAGACGTCTGAACTTGGGGTCTGACTTGCTCAACTGATCAACTGATGTGGCCCCACACGCTGAGCTTCCCCAGGCTGAGGCGTGGAAAAAGAGGCAGGAGAGGACTCAATGTACAGTTCTCCTACGTAAGGGGTCAATGATGCGCTGGCCTTTGAACAAAGAAGGCGTTTTGTACCTAGGTAGTTTAAAACTGGTTGTTTCTATCTGACCGCTGTCTCCTGGCTGCTCTCTGGCAGACAAAATGGTCACAAAAATCTTTTTGGGACAGTGGGAAGCCTCAGTGTCGCCTTCTGGCAAGGGCAAGACTGTGCTGGGTTTTGTACTCGAGGGACACCAGTAAGGGGAGGGTCAGGCTGCCCAAAACCAGCTTACAGCCTACAAGGGAGCCCTGAAAACAGTTCAGACATAGCTCGAGTTTTATCTCACCGAAGGAGGGGGTGGTGGAAGACTTAAAGCAGCCTCAAAAGTTTATTAGGCCTTATTATACCCTTAATTATGTTTCCATGAGTGTGTGACGTCACATGCTACCAGATCTCTGTGACCATCACATTACTGCTTCTTTTTAACATACAAGGGCTGATCTTTTTCTTTTTTTTTTTTTTTTTTTTTGAGAACTGGTGGCAGACTGAAACTAGGAGCATATGCCTGTGGTATAAATAGCAAAGTGGAAGTATCTGTCATTTGGGGTAGTTTGGTTCTGACTGAACAATTCATAAGCTACAGTTTTGCTTTTTCCCCCCCCTAGAAGTTTAATTTGGGAATTTCTAGAAATCCCAATGAATTGGTGGAGCTCAAGGAGAGGTTACAGTCATTCACGGGATGAATGGGAAACATTTAGAGAGAAAAAAAATGCAAAAGAGAAATATTTAAATGCAGGGAAATCAATGTCAAAAAGTGTTACAGGAACATAAAAGAAGCCAGTCATCTGGATTTTCCTAAATAAACACACACTAACAGCAGTTACACAACTTTTCAGATCACCATAGTGATCTGGAGGACGCTTTACTATTTATTTTTTAAGCAGCAACAAAAAGAAGAAATGGATTTAATGGAATTATATAGACACCTTTTCCCCTTTCAAACATCGAAAGGGTTACAACTGTCTTTGCATTATTAGGCTTTTTATTATTCCACCATAATTGCAGTCCTGCTTTCAGTCACAGCTTCAGCTTACAAGTCTATCAAGTCTAATAGATTTACAAACATAAAGGGGGGAGGGAGAAAGATGATTCTGTATTCAAAAGGCTGTGAACTGTTTTTATTGTGTGTATCTGTCTGTATGAGGGTGAGGGGTAAGGGGAGGAGGGGAGGGTGGGAAAGGACTTGCATTAGAAAGTCCCTCCTTGAAAAGTGTCAAGTCCAACCTGCACAGAATAGGGAAAAGGAGACCCCCAGCAACCTTCAGAAAATAATATAAAAGCAAACCTCAGAGGCAGAAGAAAAAAACCCAAAAGGAGAAGACTGCAGCTTGCAGTAATCTGTAAATGATTGCTGGCAAAGACTGGAGGCTTCAAGCTTGAGCTGTGTTTGTTCCAAAAGAAAGCCAAGAAGGACGGTGTTAATAAAGAGAGATTTAACTGAGGGCTGTGCTCGGAATAAAGTGGGCTACAAAAAGGTCAAATTTGATCAGTTGGAGCAGATTACAAGGGCTTGAAAAGGTAGTGGTGAAGAAATGAAACTGGGACTGTGAAGCAATATAGCACAAGATTGATTTTGGGGGTGGAGAGAAGCTGGGACAAGTGCTTATCAGCTTGAGAAGGAGGAAGAGCTGTGCTGGGTTTGTTGTCATTCCCACACCGAGTAGAGTGCTTTCTGCTTTGTGGTTAGGCTACCCTGCCGTGGGTTGTGTTTGGGGGTTTTTTTATATATATATATTTTATTGTTGTTATTACTAAAATGGTGTCTATAATCTCTGACTTGGATCCTCTGAAAAGCTGGAAAGTTTTAAGGTAGGCCTATGTTTTCTTCTCTTTGGTACAGGCGTTTTTGGTTTAGCCCTAAATTAACTGGAGCTTGAGTTATAAGCGAAATGTGAGCCCTGGGCTTAAGTAAGAGAGGAGTTTCTGGTAATTAGAGCCCTTTTAAGATACAGCAAACCTTTAAGCAGATGTTTAGAGAGACCCGAGGGAGATTTTTAAAATATACTTCTTGGTGTTACAGTGCAGCAAGGAATTCTTTTTTTATTCCTTTTTTTTTTTTTAAGGAGAGATTGCTCCGTAAATTCAAGTTAATAGTAAAGGCTCACACCAGTTGAAACTGCAGGATTAACTCTCTGTTTTCCTCGCAGTGCTCTGCAGGGGAATGGGTGGGAAACTTCAGAGGAGGAAAAAAACCAGCATGAAAGTTGATCAAGAAGGGGAAAATAGTCTTGGGGGAAGGAAGGGGGACAGACGTGCTTGTTTCGTTTTGTTGTTGAAACTTCCACAGTTTGTTGTCCCTCTAAGGCATGTGTTTGATACTGAAAAGTTGCTACTGATTTTTACCTTCAGCACTGCTATTTTTTTTCTTTGAAGAGTGAAAAATGGTAACTCGAACTGCTGAAAGAAGGATAAGGGAAAAAAAAAAAATCACTGTTAATGCCTGCTGCAGATATTAGAACTCCGCAGTGTTAAATGCCCATGTTTAATGCTGCTGTAAGTGCCTAGTTTTGCCTATTGAGAATCCGGACGTGTAAAAAGTTTGCAGATGGTTTGCAGAAACGTCACTAAAATATCGGAACCATCTGGGAACGTAGATGGTGAAATTATACAATTAGTTAAATGTAAAGTTTATTTCCCTCAGCTCTTAAGCAAAACATGAAGCTGCACCTAATACAGTTTGGTTTGTGTTGTTTTTTTTTTTTTTTTTTTAAAGGAGTAAGTTACAGGGATTTTGAGGGGGTATGTGAATTTTATAATAATAATAATGATAATGATAAGTTAAAGTATACTTGAGCATCTTGCTGCAATGTTTTAAAAATTTAATGTGTCCTGAGCTGAAAGAGGAAAACCAACCCTTCAAAAGTCAAACTATAAAGTCTACTTACATGTTTAATTTTTTTTCCTCATATTTGCAGAGCATTGAACTTTCTTTTTTCATAAGTTTACATTTCTCTGACCATCTTCTGAGCCTGTGTGTAGGAATGTGGACTAAGATCCTTTATCCTTATCTGTGATTTGAGACTTGGCCTAGCAGTCTTATTGCAAGTTTAGTTGTTTGGTTGTTTTTTTTTTTTAAAGTCATTTAGGACTGTCAGCCCAGAATGATGAGTTTCTATTTGACTTCCAAAAGTTCCGTGTGGGTGTTAGCTCACATGTAGTTTTGTGCGGGATGGTGGAGTGCAGGGCTGTGATTGGCATCCGGGGCGGGTGGTCAGGCTATGGACCAGAGCCGGGGTGACTTCTGTAAGTCATCGCCAGTGAATGCCAAGAAAGTGTTTTTGCAGAGCTCCATATGTGTTGCCTTACGACGTGCGTGCTCCAGAAAAGCTATCCTAGGAATTATTTTAAAAGTTCATCTAGCTCTGTGAGACTACTTCTGATTCCTCTGCTAGTCAGGTCAGGTGATACCTGCGTTTTGCTGAGTTGAGGGATGACCCAGAGGACTTGAAAGTCGAGAAGATTTAAGGAGGAGACTCTGTTGTCCTCTTGAAGAATTCTGTTTTCTGAGAAAAGGGACATGTTTACACGACTGTAGAAGAAATATCTCCCTGGCACTTCTTCCCTACAGCATGACTGAAGTTTCCCAACTTTGTGTGTGAATCTGGAGATTACGGGTGTATGGACACAGAGTAGGTCAAAGATGCGATTAAGTCAATTTTACTGGACATTTTTTTGTGTAGTTACTGTGTGTGATTACAGCAGCAGCTCTGTACAGACGTGACATTGTGCAGATCAACTGCAGGATGCTGAGGGTTAAGAGGTGGGAAAAGGGAGTATGTAATACAAGTGAAACGATCACTGATAGTAAAAAAAAAAAAAAAGAGCTAGAAGTCAACATGCAGCTCATACGGCTTGCAACTTATTAAATTGTAATGCCACTTCTACCTTTTCTTATTAATTTTAGTTCCTCTTCTGCAGGCCAATTTCCAGCCTGTTCAATGCCTCTGAGCGTACCGTTTTTAGTGTCTCCCCTCCATGTATCAAGGGAGCCTGTAGCTAATATTTCTAAGAAATAGAAGAGTTTCTGTGGGTTTGTCTTAGGCGGCACAAAGCAATTCTTTAAGACCCAAATGAAATGCTGTAGCAAATCCTACAATCAGCTCGCGAGTAGTGTCCTATGGTGGCAAACTCTCAATTTTGTTTTCCTTGTACACCCCCTGTAATTCATTCTGTGACTCGCTCACAGTTTGAGACCTGTTTAGCTGGGAAAAGACTGAAGGATGCAGATGTCGTGGAGGCGGAGGGAATAACTGCATTGGGGCTTAATAATAATTCCCAGGGGCTCAGAGCAGCTGTGGGCTGCCTTGGTGCTGGTTACCCCCGTCTCAGCTGAGCTCTGGCTCCTCTGCCCTGCTCTCCAAATCCCCTAGAAGCACATCCTCTGCCCTCTGAATAATGGTAATAATAAAGGAAAATGTACAATATAACAACAGACAAGGCTTGTGGCTGGTGGTGGAGCCTAACAGGTGGGAGAAGGTGGTGGTGGAGGATGGCAGGGGATTTTGCCAGATTTCACCCAGCAGGGCTGGGAGAGCTAGCAGAGGTATTAAAATAAATAAATGGCAATATGATGTGTACATATAATATTACATCAGGCCTCCCTCTTTCGTTGTCTGTCTGGGGTAGGCCACCGAGAGTTGCAATACTTTCTGGCTCCACGTTACAGCAAGGGGGGAGAAACTCACAGGCTCTAAACACAGTTTAATGTGCAGAACAAAACCCACTTCAGAAAATATTTTCTTTCACTGGATTTCTCGATAGTGAACTGAATATTAAAGTTATTGGAAAGTAATCTGCGAGAGCTCATGGGTTTATTTTTTTTCCTCCTGTTGTCTCTTTTCAGATAAGCTCCCAGTGTAAGATCTATGCTTTGACATTAACACACTGCTGCCTGATCTTCCCTTATGGATGCCTTCTTGCTTTTTGTAGTGTGACTAGAATAAGTGTCATGTCTGTTGTACTCCTTGGAGCCAGGACAGATTGGCAAAACTTCAGGCCTTTTTAAAATCCTTCAGAGCCTTACCAGCAAATGATGTGTGCTCACCCAGACACAGAAATCCCATTTACCTGTCTCTAAAACGATACGGGAGTTGGGATCTAGCCACCCTAATGCATAAGAGAGACTGAGATCAGCTGCTGTGACTCCAGAGACGTTTCTAATCCCTGTTCAAAACTTCCCCTGTACTCCTGGGATGTGGGTTTTTTTCTCCATACCTGACAGGGACAGCTTTGGTTGCTGTTTCTGAAATCAGATCCTGTGCTCTGGGTCCCTACAACAGCAAAAGCAGAGCGGTAGCCAGGCAGGGAAAGGCACAAAAAGGAGGAAAATAAACCAACCTCAAGGCCACGTCTCCTTTGTTGCTTTTTTCCCTTAATTTGACTCCAACAAGGCTAAATGCAGCATTATAAATCACATGAGTTACCTATACAGGGAAGACCTTGTACTCCTTTGCATTCCTGTCTGAAGAAGTATGTGACCTTTCAATGGCTTATTGCTAGGGAAAAAAAAAAAAAGTTGTTTTTAACTTGACTTCGCAACCTCAAGGTGAAATCCAAGCAAAGAGTAGTTTTCACTCAGATGAGCGGTCAACTTACAGTCTGTGAAGCAGGGAATCTTGCTGTACTGCTCTGCATACAGATGATCTGAATTTCACAAGTCCTATTGAACTGGTCCATACAACTTGGGGAGTGGAGTGGGGAACATCTTGTTTGGAACATATGTCCGGCAGACATACCAATTCAAATGTTGTCTCCAAAATGCCATTTTCCACCACACATGCACCACCCAAACAGCTTGTAAATGGTTTGGCTTTTCAGGAAAAAAGCGTTTTTCATGCTTGGCAAGTCAGTGCAGGAGGAGCAATTTCAGCCTTGTTGGTGTTTGTATTGTGAGCTATTTTGGGCAAATAGTCCTATCCACACATGCCGCTCCTGTGATTGCCTGTGAATTAAGATGGGTTAAATAGCTTCAAGGTGTTCAAATTGGGAAAGGGGGGAGGAAAGTACACACAACAGCTCAAATTCAGTTGTTAGCACAGAACAATAAACTAAGGCTCGTTCCTGTTTTGGCTTTTGCCTTCCCATTTTAGCAAAGCTTAAGATAAGGCATCCGGTATTGTATTCAGTATCTGAACAGACCAGTTAAGTGCATGGACCCCCGACACAGAACCACTGTTCAGAAAAGGGGGTAAAAGAAATTATTTCACATGCGCTTTACTCTGAGGACCTGAACAACATTGTCTCCAACCACTACTCAAAACCAAAAGAAAACAAGCCCTGAAAGTTTGACCCAGGGACATAATGCTGGACTCCATCACCACCATGAAATACAGATAATGGAATTTCAGATGTCAGCAGAGAATACAGATTCCCCCGTAATTGCCACAATATGCTCACTTTAAAAAAAAATAAATATGCACAAAAAGAGGGTGTGTGTATCCTGTAATAACTAAAAACACATTTCAGAAATGGTTTTCCAGTTAACCCCTCCAAAAATACAGATTGTGTCAGATGGCACTGAAAGGGATATTAGTGAGGGTCACATAACTCCTGAGTAGTGACACAGATGAGTATCACCAGGGGGATGATGGTTGTTACTAAACTCTGATATATAAAATATGAGCAGCAAGGCATAGTCTGGATTCCTCTGCTTTCAGTTTGAACATGTAACTCTGCAATCACTCAAGTGAGTAATACTGGGATGAAAAATCAGGGCTAGCTATAGTGAAGTATGAGTTTTTAATCACTTTTTCATCTTTTGTATCTGCACTTCCTCTGCACTTTGTAGAGGACAATACTGGCAGGGATTTTTGTTTGGCTTTTTTTCTTAAAAAGGCAGAATATATGGGGTGATTGAAAAAGTAAAGATAACAGAAAATAGCAGATTAGGATGTAACACACTCCTGCATCCATTGTTGATGGCTGAGAAAGTCATCTAGTCCTTCTCTAAGCCTGTGCAGATTTATTCTTGCATCTTTATTTTCGCCTGATTAAAATTCAATATCACTCTTTTCAATAAGAGGTTATTCTCCACTGTTTTACTAAAAACAATCCACTTTTCATATCAAGCCTGTATACAAGCTTATTACATGTTGTTCATTTGGACATGAGTTGTTAAATCTTCCAGGTGCTTTATGGGGGATTTAACCATCCAATTCAAATGAATGCTCTCTCACAAAGAGGTTTACTTACCATTCTGCTATGTTCCTTTGCCTAATTGTTTAAATTGCCCTAACCCCTAAAATGTAACATAAAATTTCTGCACCAGCAACACAGATGTCGAGCAAGAATCTATGATGGTAAGTGTGTAGTAACACTCTCCCAGCCACCAGCGATTTGCAGTTCAGGAACTTCCCATGCCAGCAGTGATGTCTTTTTCTTGATGAATGCTTCCTCCATGAATTTCTCTGGCTGGTATTGCAGTTTTAACTTTGGGCTCACAACATCTTGCAGCAAAGAAGTTCTGTGGTTTGACACACTGGTTACACCTCTGCTAATAAAGCAATGCACTGGAAGGGCTCTTTTATGTGTAAATTTGTCTTGCATCCATGTTTTGGGATATGTGGTAGCTGTTTGGAGTGGTTTCCCTGCTAAGGCCTTGAGACATTGAGTTTAGGTTCCTTTCTTTTGAGGGGAGGGACAGGTTGTGTTGGTTTTGCATCTATTATACGCCAAAATTTCATTCATGACTGGTGATTAGTGACATCCAGTTACATGGATGCACGTTTCGCAGGATGCAGGTAAAAACAGGATCATCCTTTCCTACATGCATTACTTAATCATACTGACTTTCATTTACTATTTCACCATCTTCATCTCTTAAATCAATGAGAGTCCTAGTGTACTTCTGCAGATCTCTGCAGCTCTTTCATAACTAACCCATTGCAAATTTTAAGCTTTGTCTAGTTCTGTGCTCAGTGGAACTGAAATAAGGAGGAAATGCCGGTAGAAAGGAAAGGTAGCTGGGCAGTGGCAGTGTTACATTGTGCCTTGAGAGATAAGATTATAATTTCAAGCTTTTCCCAGGCTCTCTGTGTCAGTTTGGATGAGTTACTTAATCTCTGTGTGCCGCAGTTCTCACCGGTAAAATGGAGTTGTTTATACCTGTCTTATCTACTTTGGCTGTAAACTTTTCATGGCTATAGAGATGTCCAGCTCTGTACAGAGCTCACAGCAGTGAGGGCTCAGCCTTGGGCTGGGCTTTTCGCTGCCTGCCCTCATAAAAATAATTTACTTAAGTGAAACTAGAATTTAACTCTTTTGAGAACAAGTAATTCCTTGCTCATTGACTAAAACCCTTTCTTCAGTATTTCTGCCTTTGCAAGGCAGCTCCACAGACAAGCCACTAAAATTCCTCGCGCACAGCAGCTTTTTTGCAAAAAGTTGTTAGGCTGAAGCTGGTTGAAGCCTGGAACCCAGAGCTGAATGATCTGGCTGAGTTTTGCCTAATGGCAAATTACTTAGCTTGGCGGTTTGGGTTCCTTATTTTTCCCCTTTCGGGTTTTTTTTTCATGTGTGTGTGATGCTTCTGTTCAGTAACTCTTTATAAAACTTTGTAAGCTCAGTTACTGTTCTGCTTTATTAAACCCCCCCTTCCAAGCTCAGTCTCTCCTTTGGTACACAGTTCCTTCTCTGCATAGCTGTTCTTTTCATGTCTGATAGTGGCACGTGTGAATAATTCTTTTCATAGGCTCTTTTCTTGCTCTCCTTCGTTTTTCTAACCCCCTCCCCAGTTGATGCACAACTTTACTCCCCTGTGTTTCGTCACCTTCGTCCAGCGATACCTGTGCCACCTGACATTTTCCCAGCATCGGTAGCGTACCCTGCTGTCCCCATGGAGGGGCGTCATTAGAGGAATGAAGTTCTAGTAGTTATTATTCCAGCCGTCATTATTACAGCATTGCCTATAGAACAGGCTTCGTTTTGTTCAAGAGAGATTCACTGAAGATCTCTTGCACTCCTGCTAGTCTCAAGGTGCTGTACCAAGGACGGAGAAACCAGGGAGATTTGCAGTCTCTCTTGCTGGGCCTTTACATCAAGATCCAGTAGATTTTCCTTTGCTTGACCTCTGTAGGAGCTTAATTTCTTATCTGTAAGGAAAACGCTCTAACTGTTCCCTGTGGGTGTTGTCTGGCGGGTATCGCTGTCTCCCAAGGAACCTGTTCAGACTTCAGGAGCTCTAATACTCCTGCAAAATGCTCTGTGGCACTAAAGAAATTCTTAGCATAACCTAAACCTTATATTTATCCAATCTCTTTTATATGAGCAGCTGAACATGCTTCTACTGATTATATTCCAATTTTCCTTAATAAAAAAAAAAAAACCAACAAAAACAAAACCAAAAAAACCCCAAACCACATAGGAATTGCATTTCTGTATAACTTTCTCGGGTGCTTTTTCTTTGATTGTGTGTGTTTCCTCATGTTTCATCACAAGTGGAAGAGGATCCTCTGTTTTTTTATTCCTTATCTGGGAAACTCCACCCATCTCCTGTGGACAGAGTTCATTCTGATCATTCATTATAGGATATTTGTTCTTGAGTTGGTCCCAAGCTGGTATTAGTGGACCACTTTGTTACTGAGCTCCTGTTGATCTGCAGATACTGACTTTTTGTTGTTGTTTATTTGTTTTTTCCAAATGAGTTTTAAAAATGAAGATTTTCTAAAGGTACAAATATTGGGAGGCTCCAGCAATTATCACAATAATTGTACTGTCTCTCTCTTTTGTTGAACATGTGGATTTCAGATTATTGGAAAAATTTGTCATGTCAGTTGTGCTAGATTTCTTTCTTTTCTTTTTCAGAGGTCAAGTTAAATTGTCTGTAGCCAGTTATCTTCAAGAAATGCTTTATATAGATATTTTGTATTTCTTAAAAAATTAATTTACTTGTTCAGGTAACTTTGCAAGTCTTCAGCAGTGGAAGATTGATTCTCAACTTAACATACTTGAACTGCAGATTACATTTATATATTAAATTAGTAGATCAGTGGAGCCAGAACTTAGTTGGGGTTGGAAATTTTGGTATGACTTCTGAGTGATTTGATTAAGCATATTCCATCGAAGAATTTATAAGATAATATGGAAAGCTTTAAAGTAAAAAGGGGGAGAGGTTAGTTTTTTCTTTAGTTTTAAGACTCTTTTAAATAGGGTTCTTGGTTTCCAGGTCCCAAAGAAAACAGTGATGTATTATAGAAAGGACTTCAAGTAAGCCTTTGAAGCAGTGGACATTCCAGTTCTGAAAAATATGTGGACTTAATAATCTTTCTGCACAAAGAATAGGTTATAAATATAGAAGTGAATTAATCTACATGTGTCACCCCAGCACTACTCTTCCTGTTACGCTCATCCTGAACCAGGAGGCACTGGCAGATTTCAAGCTGAGACTATCTAATTCTGCAAATAGTCACTAAATTCACCTTCAAGCATTTGCAGGTTGAATTTCACTTCTCAGACTCTTAGGCTGTAATTAATCTTTGCTTTAAGCAAGCAAGGGGTTACTGCATATTAATCAGAGGTGGTTTCTAGTCCCTGGGAGGTTTGCATGGCTCTCCATGCAGCTTCCTTCCAGAAGTACTGGGTCTGTGATCTGTGTTATGTATTTCAGCCTTAATTTTTACGTGCCCTGTCGGTAGAGCTGCTGGGCATATTTGCTAACTTGGCACTTCAGCTGGGCATCCTTTCTGCCCCAGTGTGGTCTTAGGGAAGAATTTCAGTCCCACCAGTAGCTGGCATTGCTGAGGCTGGTGGGTGTCCCTGCAGCCCTTGGACTTCCCCCTTGTTGGAAAAACTGACCTTGCCAGGAATTGCAAAATGTCATTGACTGGGGTCAAGTTTCGGCTGGACATGCCAAAATAAAGGATTTTTGTAGCCTGGGAAGAATTACGGGCTTGGAAGGGGGAGATAGGTATTAAAGGTTTCAAATGGGGTGATGGGGAGAAAAGTATTTAAACAGTGATGTAAACTTTCATTGACTCCAACAGGAATTAATTGGCAGGGTCTTTAATGTGACTTTTGGGGTTAGATTTCCAGCTGACACAAACTGACAAAGCTCCATTGAGCAAGATCTACTGACTGAGAGTAACTAGGATTTGGGCCCCATGTGTTTTGCAGAAGACTTGACATCTTTCTTTTGATACATAAGTTTCTGGATCTAATAGGAGAAAAAATGTTTTGGTCAGAGCACTTACTCTATTAATTAATTCCAGCCTGTTGATGCCCAGTTTTACACCACCTGAAGTCTGGACTCTAAAAAGCTCTTGGGAATAAGGTTACATTAAGTTTTAATTTTCTAGTTATTTTTTTCCTGTATTTAAAAGAAACAGATGACCTAGCTCTTTGCTCTTTAGTCAGCATTCAAGTAGACTAATAAATTTAGCATAATCTATTAACAAACCTAAACCTATGACATTCTAGGTTGCAGACAAGCTGTGTAAACTAACTATATAAGTTGCATACCAACTCTAAATCATTGGAAAGTGGTGGTAGGAGAAACTAAACTTGCTGTATTGTAGAGTAACTTTTTTTTTTGCTACCTGTTTAAGCTGAAAGTTTCCTGATTTTTGCAAAGGGATTTTTTTTATCTCTTTTTACTGCTGCAAAAGCAGTTTGTATTTTTAACCCAGAGCATCGTGGTTCCCATATATA